>NC_087515.1:82459261-83059261 GCF_963921805.1 Phalacrocorax carbo | reverse complement strand
GTAAAAGAGGGAAACAAGGGGTAGAAAAAAAGAGGTAGAGGAAATAATAAGGAACTAGAGATACTGAAAATGCATCCAGAACAAGGAAAACTAAATGACAGCTGAGAGGGAAATTTTCTTAAATAAGGTGTCATGGGGAAAGAAAGCTCAGAAAGGAAACATGAAAATTTCCAGGGGAAAGAGAACTCCACCATCTCATGGTTACTGCAACCAAGGCTACCTTTGAGCTTCACATCCCCCTGAGGCCCACATCTCCCTTGGTGAGTGTGAGGTACAGCAGAGCACCTCTCCTCCACCACCTGGAGGAGGAAGTGCTCATCAATGCACTCCAGGAAACCTCCTGGTTTGCTTGTCCTGCCCACCCACTCTTTATCTAGCAACTTTGTTGATCTAATACAAAAACATAAAGGGATGGAAACTTAAATTTGAAGAATGAGATTATGATGAGAACAATATTCGTGTGTCTAAGGTGGGGGTGTTTGTTTCCCAAAATCTGAGAAATCTTTTACTATGGATTTTCTTTTATTTAATTTATTATTCACACAGTTAAGAGAAGGTATTAAAACTCACACACCACTCAAGTATAATATTCAGTACGCTTCTTGTGGGAAAAAAAAAATACCCGTAAGCAGCAAAGTAGTCATCAAAATCTCTCAATAATTATGACAAAATATTCAGTGTCCTTTAAAAGCAGTCAATTTCTTTCTTTCAAGCTAATAAGTTTAGTAGATATTACAGAAGTGTGGAAAGTTTGATTAAAAAGTTTAAGCATTTCAGTTTTACATCTGCATTATGCTCTAGACTAAAACTTTAAACATCAAAGCTATAAATTGGATTCAAAGAAGTTGTTTGATGTTATACCTACAGTATATAATAGAGCTCAAAGCAATTTTCCCACCAAAATGTTTAGCAAAGTCAATTTAAATCACTTGCAAAAGCATTCTCTAAAATTTGAAAAGTGCAAACATGCACGAATATGCTGTTCATTCTGCTATGAGTAAAACTGTCAGCAATTCCAATATATATGCTCCTTCCAGGTTTTAAATAAACCTGATTCTAAAAAATTCCATAAGTTCAAATCAATGTGTTAAAGTCTTACACTAAGTGATATGACTCAGTGTTCATCTGGGGGAAAGTACAACCATAATTCAAGTATTTTGAGGTAGAAATTAGGACAGACCTGCTAATGCATCAGGATATTCCTGTTTTGAGAATGTATTTGTGTAGCTGTATTTGTACAGCATATGAATACAGATCTCAAAACATTATTTTCTGGCACAGCTGTAGGCCCAAGTAGCTAGCTGAACATTAATTCTTAAAAAGCTCCCCCCCAACCCCTCGTATGTTTCTCTATTATCCACCATCTAAGCAAAACAACCCTCACACACTCCAACAAAACAAAAGAGATGCTTTTCCTATAAAACAGGATAAGAAGCCCTGCAAAATGTAAAGGCACTACATTATACATCCTGACCTGCACAGGAATCATTACATTGCCTCATAAGATAGTCTCATACAAACTAGGGAATTATGATCCAGATGAAACTATAGGTACACACCATTATTAAAGTAGCTATTAGTGATTTATTGCAAAGTCTGAAGTAGTACTCAAAGGAATTTATCACAGTTCTGTCCTAGAAGTGATATAGGAAATGACTGTTCCAGGTCAGACCAAAAATCCAGCCACTTCAATACACTGTCTCTCACAGTGGCCAAAAGGGACAGTACAGAAACCGCAAAAATGTCCATGATATTTGCCAGCACGGCCCCATTCATTACAGTCCCCAGTGTGATCTAGTCACTATTAATCTGCAACAGATTTTATGTTTAATTACTTGTGTAATCACTTTCTGAATCCCTCCACTACAAATTAGGGGAAACTAGTCAATATTTCTGATGTCTCAAACCAGTAGACAAATCAGGTAATTGATTTCAGTGATTACTGCAGTGGTGTAATTGACAACAAGGGTATTTTAGTTTGATGTTGTAAAATTTTTTTTTTTTTTAAGAACTGAACAATTATTCTTACCTCCTGTGTGCATGAATATTGAATAAGTATGATGCTTCTACATATATCAGTGAAAATATGTTCTAGAACTACTTTCAGAAGGGCTGGAGAGGAGCTTAATGTTCCATACAGAATCATCGAAGTCAGAGGGACACTCTCCGGGGATGGGCTGAATATCCTGGGTTTAGTTCCCACTCCAGGGACATTTATGAATATGTATCAAAATGCAGAAAACAGAACTATGAGCAGGGAACAGAACCAAGGAAAGGTAAGAATTTTTTTTCTTTGCAAACTGTCACTAAAGCGTTATAATGTTTACACTTAAAACATCTGTAATAATTCTGAAATCAGAAAATTTATCTTTTTTCATCACCAAATAGAAGTGCTAGTAATTTCATAATTAGTTATTGGTGTATACTGTAAACGTCACAGAGCTATGCTTGCAGGCTCACATGCTGCAGTGTAACATTTCATGGTAATTTTTAAAACTAACTCTCTTATAATTTGTTTCCATATTAAAAAGCACTTGTACAAAACATCTCCTGGTTCTTTGTCCCTAAGCTCTCTGGGAGGCTTGCGATTAAAAATATTTTTGTCTGGAATTGTTTTTTACTGCATAATTCTAAATATTTTTACAAGTAGTTTTGCTTTCTGTTTAACTGTGGGGTTTTTTTAGTGTATTTTTATCCTGTGAATTTTCCCTCTCTTCAATTACCTTCTTGTAAAGATTCATAGTGGTCTCTGATACTGCCTTTCTTATCATCGTAGAATAAATAAGGTTTTCAGAAAGTTGGTAAGATAGTTAATTTCAAGATTTGTGTTTTGTTTTAATTCCCAACTGTCTCATCAAGGAAGGGTTACAAATGAGTAGCTTCAATTCCAGATGAATTAAACTCCAACTTGGTAGGTAAAACAAACCTTGAAATCCTAGAAGATTAAAGCACCCAAGAGAGCTGTTTTTTAAACGAGTGTTGAAGCAAGATATTGCTATGTTACAATAAACGCACTAAGGGTAGGATTCAGTACCCAAGACATAGCTGCCTCAGATTTTATATTCCTTAAGTTACCTGCACAGACCTGACAGACACAAAAGGAAAGGATCTATGAGAGATTTCTGTCCAAATGAAGCAGAAACAGGATGCCAAGCTGAATAATGCAGAGCAGATAAAATGGCTCTAGACATCTATTTCAGACAGCAGAAGCCTATCTTACAAGTCTCACAAAACTTTGCATTAAAAAATGAAAGAGTCTTTCAATCTGCTGTGAAGACAATAACCATTACAGTCACTGCTAAAAGCTGAGATGCTTTAGAGACATGTAAGGAAAACAACGTAATCAAATCCATTTAAAAAGAAAATACAATATCAAACAGGTTAAGCTTTAGGTTTAGCCCTTGAGGTAGGCTAAACTTTAAAAACCCTACCCTCTGTAAAAAAAAAATAAATAAATCTTTCCAGGTCTAGCTTCCTCCAAGAAATTACTACTTATGTTGTTCTTTATACAGGAACTTTACACTTTCTGTACTGGACTTCATCCACTTTATTCTGATCTTAGAGGAGCTGGAGTCAGATGATTCAGAGAGCCTTAACAAGGTTAGTGTAGCCTCACCAAGAAAAAAGCATCTTGACAGCTAAAAGGCTTTAAACATTTAACATGCTACAAACAGAGTCATAACAATACCAATTATGTTTATTTTTTATTTGTTACAGATTATTTGCATTGACATACTTTTGTTCTGCATGACAAAAAAAAAGGCATTCTGTCCTTTCCTTACCATTACTTATTTATCCTAATTCCAGCCTTTTCATTCATTCCTGAATTCCAGATTTAATTTTTCTTGTAAATTTTCTTGTAAATTTTTCTTGTAAATGCACATCTCACCATTGAGACCAATCTTATTTATTGCCTAACTCTCAATCCTTCTTTTGTACCATGCTAAAGAAAAAAACCCACACATTCATCCTTTTCTCCTTTTGCCATTTAAAAACTTGGTATTTAGAAAGTACCACTGAAACTTGGGGGGAAAAAGGACCAACTATGTTAAAATAAAAATTATGTAGTATTTTTCTAGCAGTGCTGAAAGTTTTACCTGTATTTAAGACACTACTGTTCATTATTATTTTTTTTTTCTCCTAGGAAAGCTGCTAAGTAAAAATCAGCATTCCTGGTAAGAAAATACTTTTGACTTTGGTTATGTTAAAACAGTAATATGATTATTATTTGTTTAAAATATTTTTGCTGTTACTTGTAGACTAAATAAATTAAGTAAATAAATCATAAGTTAAGAAATAACTCTGTAATAAATTATCCATCCTAGGAATCTGATATAATCCAGAAGAGAGGGTAGAAGACAAAACTTTTTCTTCATTCTTAATACAGAATATAAAATAAATTGTAAGCTGCCTAAGCATTTTCATTTCACTGACTTTTACAGTGAAATCTATCTATTCTCGACCAAAATAAAATTATTTTGAAGATTTTTTGCTCTTACCTGACGTAAAGTACGTGCTACTATACTTTCAAGTACTGGTCCTCTGTCTTCATGCAACAGATGAACTTCATCGAGAATCAAGAGTTTTACCAGCTGAGAGAGGGCTACATCACCAACACTTTTTCTTGTTACTACATCCCATTTTTCTGGAGTAGTCACAAGCATCTAGTAAAGCAGAAAAAAGAAATATTCAGCATTTACAAATTCAAATTTATAAAAAAACCCCAGTATTTTAATATACAGCAGAATAAATGCAATGTAGAGCTTAAAGCTATCTGAAGTTTTACCTACTCTATATATTTGAGGCAGACACAGTTTGCTGCATCTATGTGTGTTGGGTGGCCATTAGTAGGATTCAGTATGGAAAAACATATGAAACTATCAACTAATAACTTCAAGCTACTGTGCATTATTTGTATACCTTTTCCACATTAAAACAATTAAGCAGCTATCAAGAATCAACTCCTTACACAACTGAGTCATTTAATGTATGTGTCTCACAAAAAACTGTGATAAAATATTTCTAACCTTCACCACAACAAACACCTAAGACCCCATATACCTAAGCTTGATAGTTCCCAATTCCCTGTGAAATGCTTTCTCCCTAAGGCGTACTTTCGAGTTGTACATTTCAATATCTTGATACTTGCGCACTGGCAAAACAGCTTCAACAACTTTCATCAGTCCTGGAAATCTAACTTCCAAGCTTTACAGTTTAATGTAGATACAACTGCAGTAAGTCTCTATTATGGGGCCGTTTCTTGTATGCTCTAGCAATGGCTTCTTTTTTTGCATAAACCCCTAAGTAACAGAGCATCAAACAGATAAAAGTGAGGTACAGTCATTCTCCCAACTGCCAGACAATTGTAGTACTCTCCATTCTCCACAATGACCACATACTCAGCAGTCATGTCATGTGACCTTAACATAAGAATTCAAGGAAGTAGCATTTTAAAACTTAAAATGAGACAAAATGGTCACTCTAAAGAAAGCACCTCCCCCCTCCCCCCCAAATTTCTTAGCATCTGTTTCAAATAGAAAAAAAGAAATGCAGATTTCTCATACACTGTTCTACAAAAATAATTTAAGTGCCAACTGTGATGTATAAAACCCCCATAGAAATGAATCTCAACCACTGATATTCAGTAGTAACTTGCCAGCAAGTATGACTATGATTTAAGGGCAATTATTTATTGCCTATTCATAACAAATCTAATGAATCACTACCTACCAAAGCTTGAGGTTTCTGAGACGGGCACAAACCTTACCTTACAGTCTCACTTATTTCACAAAAAAAGAACTTAGAACTCTTAAAATAAAGTTACTCTGTAACTTTGCAGTTGCAAATCACTCAGAAAATAAAAAGGAAAATTCAGACTCTGTTGTTTCATAGGCCCCAATATAGAAGATTGGAAACTGGGCAAATCTTGTTCTGGTGGTATCTACAGCAAAATGAATGCTTTAATGAGTAAAAGAAGGCAGGGTTTGTTTGATAACCTTGTCTGACATGAAACTTTAAAAAAATTCAACTACTAATCATTGAAAGATATTAGGAAATGGCAAAAGGGGAAAACTAACAGCTTTGGTAAACAGGCATGATACTAAAAGAAAACATAGTGATCATGAACCTGTAAGTGGCTCATGTTTATAAATAAGCCTGGCTCTATCCTCTTTGCACCCTCCCTTCAGGTATTTATAAGGTTCCCCCTGAGGCTTCTCTTTTCCAGGCTGAACAGTCCTGGCTCTCTCAGCCTTTCCCCATAGGAGAGGTGCTCCAGGTCCTTCACTTCCGTGGCCCTTCAATGGGCTCTCTCCAGTATGTCCAAGTCTCTCTTCTCCTGAGAGCTGAACACAGTACTCCAAGCGTGGCTTCAGCAGTGCTGAGTAGGGGGGAAAGGATCACCTCCCACAATCTGCTGGCAACACTTTGTCTAATGCAGTAAGGGCACGTTGCTGGCTCATGTTCAACTTGGTGTCTACCAGGACACCCGGGTCCATTTCTGCCAAGCTGCATTCCAGGCGGTCAGCCCTCAGCATATATTGATGCATTCCTCCCCGGGGGCAGGCCTTTGCACTTCTCCTTGTTGAACTTCATGAGGTTCCTGTTAGGCCATTTCTCCAGGCTGTCAAAGTCCCTCCAGATGGCAGCACAATCCCCTTGTGTATCAGCCACTCCTCCCAGTTTGGTGTCACCAGCAACCTTGCTGGGGGTACACTCTGCCCCATCATCCAGATCATTAATGAAGATGTTGAACAAGACTGGACACAGTATTGACCCCTGGGGTACACCGCTAGTTACTGGCCTCCAATTAGACTTTGTGCCACAGATCACCATCCTCTGGGCCCAGCCATTCAGCCAGTTTTCAATCCACCTTGCTGTCTACTCAGCCAGCCCCTACATCAACAGCTGCTTTATGAGGATCTTATGGGATACAGTGGATGTTCTCTATGTAGACAACATCCACTACTGCTCTTCCCTCATCTACCTGGCCAGTCATTTCATCATAGAAATTTATCAAGTTGGTCAAACATGACTTCCCCTTGGTGAAGCCAAGCTGATGACTCATGATATGATTTTCTTGTCTTTCGTGTGCCTGGAAATATGTCTAGGATTAGCTGCTCTAACACCTTCCCAACTATGGCTGATTGGCCTGGCATTCCCTGGGTCCCACACTTCCCGACCTTGCTGAATACAGGAGTGACATTTGCTTTCCCCCAGGCTTCAGTCACTTCTCCCCGTTACCATGATTGATTAAAGATTATCAGGAGGGACATCACAATGACCCTCAGTACTTGTGGATGCATCCCATCAGAGCCCATGGACATATGTATGCCCAGTTTGCTTAGGTATTTCCTGACCTGATCCTCTTCCACCAAGGGCATACTTTATTTGCTCCCGATTTGCCCCCCATTGCTGGTACCTGGGATTCCTGATGGTCAGTCTTGCTAGTAAAGTTTGAGGCAAAGGAGGCATTCAGTACCTCAGCCATTTCCATGTCCTGTGTAACCATGTCCCCTGCCTCATTCAATGGGTCCACATTTTCTTTAGTCTTCCTTTTGTTTCCTTTCTTGTGGTCTTTGACCTCTGTGACCACATTCAATTCCATTTAGACTTTAACTTTCCTAACTTCATCTCTGGATGCTCAGATAACGTCTCCGTATTCCTCCCAGGTTACCTGTCTTTGCTTCCACCCTCTGTATGCTTCTGTTTTGTGTTTCAGTTTGGCCAGGCAGCTCATCCATGCAGGCCTCCTGGCATTTTTGACCGACTTCCTATTCATTGGGATGAACTGCTCTTGAGCTTGGAGGTGATCCTTGAATATTAACCAGCTTTCTTAGGCCCTTCTTCCCTCCAGGGACTCTTCCATGCAGATGTCTGAAGAGGCCAAAATCTGTTCTCCTGAAGTCTAGGGTTGTGAGCTTGATTTTTGCCCTGTTCCTTCCTCTCAGGATCCTGAAGTCTGCCATCTCATGGTCACTGCAGTCAATTCTGCCTATGGTCTTCATATCCCCAAATGAGCCCGCCCTTGTTGGTGAGTACGAGGTACAGCAGAGCATCAATCCTCATTGGCTCCTCGACAATCTGGAGGAAGTTCTCATCAATGCAGTCCAGGAACCTCCTGGATTGCTGATATCCTGCTGTGTTTCTTTCAAAATATTAGAATAAAATGTATCTTACAAAACATGTGCATTTATGAATATTTTTGTCTTCACTTGAACTCCACAACATATATCCTGGTAATATTTATTTATGATCCTCAGAGCAATATTTTTCCCTGCACTGCCTCACAATATTGTTCCAGTCCAATTGTTTTACCATCAGAACATATCAGTCTTTACTAATTACCAAGAATTACTCCTGAAGAGACCTTGTGATATTACAGAAAAAGATGTTCCTGTCCTGCAATGTTTAAAATGTAACACATGAAAGACTCACTGAGTCATTAAAATCACTGAGAGAGTGGTGGTGTGTGTGTCGTGTTTCTATGTTTTGTTAAACTATTACTGGGTGCGTTTTGTTAGCAAATACAGATTTTTCAGATGCTTGTACTTCTACAAACTAGGAGGTGTAAAAATGTATGACCGTAATTTATGAACTGAAATTGTAACATGACTACAGATGCAACTGTTACCACTTTAAAATGAGCCATGTCAACCACAAAAAATTAGCAGCTGTACTTCCACGGAACGTTAATTAGCAAACAGTGAGGAAATATATTTAGCAATGCATATTAGGATTTTAAAGTGTGAAATACTACAAATGCAAGCTATTTAGCTAATTTGTTAAATCTAAATTGGCAATGTTCAGATCGCAGTGTTTGTTTTTTTTAAGTCAGTGATGTTATGAGGATATATATTTAAAATGGTTTCATTAATTCTTCTGTCTCTGAGCGATGACTAAATATTCATTATAATAGTCTTTTACTTTGATCTCTATTTAAAACAGCAATGTTACTCAAAATAATGACCTGAATTAAAAACTATACTTGATACACTGTCTCATTTAGTAAGACCAGATATTTCCAGAGGATGTCTTGCCAGAAAATATGATTGGTTCTTATATTAATTTTGCAGATCAAAATTACAGTTGAGAAAAAAATTCCTCCAAAAATCCCCAAACAAATCAGCTTTTAGTCTCAAACCATAAACTGAATTCAAATATATAAAGTGTTAATTAAAAATATCAGCTAAAAGAAAATGTTGACCATCAGCAAATATTAACAAAGCTACAGATTATTTTTTCAATTAAAATAATAAACAAAGCAGCATTACGATCCATTTCATAATTAGTTTTAAATGCAGTAGTGGCATTTCTTTTTATAATTGATTTTCAGAGACAACATATTTTATGCACAAAGTTATAAACTCAAAACTTGGATTCAGCAAAAGGATTCTGCTTTCTGTCTGCGGGCAAGGGAAGGACACAGTAACCAAATCTTGAAACATCTTTTTAGTGTTTTCCTTTTTGACTTTGACTTGATTTATCAGCACATCGAGATGCATGTTCATCTATATTGCTATTTCACCACTTTGCCTCTTTCAGTGTTGAAATAGCTAGAAAATATAAGTGTCACATTTACTTAATGAACTGCAACTCATGCAAGACACTTCAATCTGGTTTTTGTATTAGGGTATGGCTGAATAGTAAAGGGTTAACTGTCAATATTTTTACTGTCAACTTATATTTCTCTCCCCACATGCAACTATCCTTTTCCAACACTTTTAGGATTATTGTTAGTAACTATTGCACGCCAACATTTTGTACTGGGACTTATCACAAAAAATCTTCTGTCTTAGGTGAGGACTGCTGATCAATTTCACTGTTATACCAAAAAAGATAATGTGTTTAAAAAAAACCAACATCTTTTACCCCAAAATTATTTCATTTAGCTTTGGGTTTATTTAATATATCTCTACATTACTTTAAATAATGTTCAGGTAAGAAATCAAACAAAAAGTGTAATTACTTCACTTTGAAACATGAAGTCAAAAGGGGTGACACTAACTGATCATTTCAACATCAACTGACAATATTTCGACTGACTGTGAAAATGTATTTTTCTATAATTGCATGATTTGCTAACTATTTTTGTCAGTTTCTCTTCAGTCCCCTTAGAAGCCAGACTTCATGGTAAGAGGAAGTTACGTTTTCACCATAGTTTCAGAAGATTGTAATTTTGAAAAAATGCTGAGTTTTGTTGTTGTTATTTGGGTTTTTTCTGAAAAAAAAAAGTCTGGAAAGGCTTATAGCCTCACTGAGATCAAATGATCTTGCATTAATTTCTTAGAGTCCAACATTAATTTCTAGCAGTTGGCACAGCCTGCAGGTTTACCTTTTCAACAGCTCACTTGCAATCCTTTGAATTTGTTTGCTGCTTTAAGTTCCTGCAGACACATCTTGCACGAGTAGTATCTGACTCCTGCCTGAATAATTTGTGCATTCACTCTGAGGCTAGTAAAAACATGGCAATCCCCTCAAATTCACATTCCCACAAGTCCAATCCGCATATGAAAATATTTCAGAACACAATACACAAAAGAGTTAGTTATAATGTCCCATACTACAAAATTCACTGCACTTAAGTTCTTCAAGACCATTTTTGAGAACCATTTTTCTGTCTTTAGCCACTTAGGCCTCAAAGTATGTCTGTCACTTATCTGACCTTTTGTTCCTTTCGTACATACAGCAATAAATCAAAACTCAGGAAAAAACACCACAAATAACTTCCTAATTACTATGATTTCCAGCAAGCAATTAGAAAAGACCTAGGTCATTCTTCCTATCTGCCAGATATTGTCAAACCAAAATGTATAAAGAACTGGTTGACTCAGATCTCAGGTTAAATGTTAACTGGGATGACAGGAGAAAGGGTCTGGTGTTCCATTTTTCTTTCAGACAACATATCATTCTGATAACAAAAAAGAAGGAGAACAGTTGGTTGTGAATCATCAGGTTAGTAAAGTAAATTCTCCTTGCCCTGTTATCTTAGAAGTGGATTCTCAAAATAGTCTACCTTACAACTGTTCAAACCTTTCTGGAAGGTAAGGCATCGTTAGTAAAGTAGGCATGCATGGCAAATTTTAAAATCGTTCTCACTTCAGGTTTTTGCTTTATCAGACCTGATAACAACCTAAATTTGGGGACTGACAATGGGTTGATATTAGTTTTCCTATTGTGATTGAGTAAACACCCTACAAGGCAAACCATGCTTTTGGCAATTTCTCTTCAAACAGATTTTTATAAGTTTTCATTCCTGAGGCATATGATAAACAGAATTTGACTATTATTTAAATACAAGACTTTTGAATGCATTGATGAAATGACTACAAAGGAAAGACATTGTTAAGTTTCATATAGCTGAGATTTTATGGACATTCCTGAGAATAAAAACGAAACATTCCCAAAAACCCAGCAGGAACAGAAGATTGAAAACTAGTCTGCTGTAATCAGCCCCATTCAGAAAGCAGATCTTTCTGCCAGTGAACTCTTCAATAAAATAATTTTTACAAAATTAATATGAATAAAAACTTTTGCAGAACCACAAAATTGGTATCAACCATTAGATTTTAAGTCCCAGTAAAGAACTGCCAATCTTACAGGTGCTAGAATTAGCCAGTAAAACAATCCCAGAGGACCAACCTGAACTGAATTGATGAATTAAAAGCTCTGAATAGAAAAGTAATAAAAATGACAAAAGCTGTACAAAATTCTGAAGGACCAGAGCAGAAGACACATGAAACAAAATCTTTTGAGAAAATCTTTCAGCTGCACAAATAGAGCAGTTGCTCCACCTCCCAAGCACTTCACTCATCTTCAACTTAGCATTCACTTCCTCATTTTAATTTTCCTCATACTATGTTCACAAATTATTTATGAGCAGTAATTCTCTATGCCGAGTGTTTCCCAGAATCATGGTAACTAAAAATGTTTGATTTTTAATATTTTTACTCTTTAGTAGGCTCATGCAAACATTAGGCCCAGAACTGTTAGAGATGGCAAGCTGCTGTGCAACTGTATGTAGAAGTTTTCTTAGAAGATGGGGAAAACCCCTTTTTGGGGAATTTTCCAGAGAAGGAGCAAATACCTGTCATCAGGAATAACAACCACGACCAACAGTGGTCAATTTTAACATTTAGCATGACCATTACTTAAAAGAACCAACCTCAGCAACAGACTTCATTCTCATCTAGGTGGGAACAGATGAGTACTCTGCTACGGTACACAATGTTTTTTGGCTACAACACACCTCTAGCTCACCATAGATTCTATAGAATCATCATCCTGTATGGCTATAAGAACCTTACTACACAGGTTATTATACTGCGCTGATAAATGCAGTATGCAAGTCCTTTCTAGTAAAGCATTATATTAATATTCTCTATCATCTGTTTATCCCCATGCCCTGTGTATGAGCACACAGTATTTTAATATGTGGTTACATAGCTCTCTATAACTTAAAAGATAAAGTACCTTATACTTATACTGGGTAGTGTTGATATTCTGAGTATCAACATTATTTCAGAAATAAGCCTGCACACTGCCATACTGTAAGCCGAGCAGTAGTAGTATGAAGTAGTATGAACTAACACGTAGTTTCAACATCTTTCCTTAACATAGGATGTAAATATGTATGCCTTTATTATATCAGAATTGTGAAAATACATACAATGGTACACGCACATACTTTCAAACATTTGATCTCTAAGTTTTAATTCATATTATTGCATATGCTGGGCATTAATATTACCATTCTTTCTAGAAAAAAACCTGTAGAATAAACTCAAGATTATAATGAACAAATCCAGAGGCCTCCTCATGAGGAAAACATTGCGGATGTCAAATGATCACAATAATAAAGCTTGCTTGTTACGGGAAGTTTCCAAACTGAAATTATCTTCCGAAAGTTGGATCAAGATCCACAAACATTTCATAACCATGTGCTATTGCACCCCTGCAGCACAACAGAGATATTTTCATTTTTAACATACCTATATGAAAGTACTACTTCCTCTTTGCTTTGAAATCATTAGACTAGCTGGTAAATAAACACATACTCTGTTTATATTATCTTTCCCTGTGAAGTTCACAATATTGTTTCTCAAAGCATTGATTAAATCAACAAGAAATACTCTCTTAACAGCCACCTCTTTTTCATTTTGCATTAACATTTCTTCCTACTTTATTCACTTTCTATTAAGTAACCCTTCTGCTATTTCATTATCCTTAGGGAAGGATAAGCCAAATCTTATTTAAAAATATATAAAAAATATATAAAATATATAAAAGTAAGCCAAATCTTATTATAAAAAATATCTGATGTCTGCGGCTATGTTAGCATCTATCCTCTAAAGGCTACCTCCTGTGCTCCTGCGCAATGACCAATGGGGCTGGAGTTACTTGTTTTGTTGTCAGCATAAAAAGGTTTGATTGAAGATACCACAGCCAAAACTAAGGAGAGGTAAAAAAACTGAAGGAGCTAAAATACAGTCTGGAAATAATGAAAATACTTATTCTCCATTTGAAAATGCATGTTAGGTATTTCATAAATTTGTCTTTTAACAACATAAACCAATGATTAGATATGACTAGAAATTATTGAATCATTTGCAGATTAAAAAGAATTCTCTTACTGAAATTAAATAAGATGAAATAAAACATCATTCCTACTATGGCAATTCAGTAAACTTAGAAAAAGTAGTATTTTCTGAAGTGCCTCGATGATGTTGGAGAAGAAAAAATTTTGAGACCCATTTCATTTGTATATACAGTTAAAGAAAGAACATAGTTCATATATGAAATATAAGCTCTAAGGATCTAAAAGCTTTGGAAAGCATGGAACCAGCCTCTTTCTATGTCAGTGCCTGTAGCAAGTCTGTCTCCACCACAGTGATTCATCATGGATGGACAGCAATACAGAATTCTGGTCTAGCTACTGCTGCTTTCTTGTCAATCTTCAAAGACACTCTCTTGAAGATCTATTTCTGCAGATTTCGATTAACATAACTTCCTTGTCTTTATTGTTTTCATCTTGCTCCTAGTATTCTGTCTTCTCCCACTCCTTTACACACATGACTTTCCCTTACCACACTTGAAAACAGCATTTAGGAATACGTGGCTGATCCTAGAGGAAGCTTTGCTCAGTCACAGCCAACACTCCTCATCATCTGACAGCTTTTTGGCAAAGGGACACAGGCAACTTACAGTTTACTCTATTCATGCTATAACTATTTATCTTGGTGCTTTGTCCTGGCAGCATATTCACTGCAAAAGCTTTACTTGTGCTGAAATGGAGACAGAGAAAACTCCACACAACTACACACATCCACCCAGAGCAGCCCCTCATTGGAACGCAGAATATTCTGCAATTCTATAGGGACACCTGCTATGCTGGGGCTTTGTACAGTTTGGAAATATTTTCCTTCTAAATCAGTGATGCTTTGGCGCTTCTCACAAATTTTAATATTAGATACCTGATATCACACCCCAAGAGGGACACTTTACCGCTTTGGCACCCTCTAAGGTAAAAGTTCATCAAAACATGTTACAAGAGCAGCAGCCTGCAAGTCACTTTCATAATGCTGTTTTTATTCCTCTTTTTATTGCGCTCTTACTCTGTACGATTTATTCAAGCATTTCACAAAACCTCATGTGAGCTGGAGTTCAGGCAGGGAGTGGATTAAACATATAGAAAGTACAATAGAGGGCAGCAATTCAAAACAAGAATTTGAGGTAGGAAGGTAGGAAGTAATAAAAAATGAATACAAATATTTTGTTTTTCATCAATCAGAGACAATCATCTGATGATGTGTTTTACACAGTCAGAACAGAACTATGTCTCCTGTAAAGCAGACTCCTTACAATACAAAGATACGCAGACGAGCAGTATGGCCATTTAGGTGAATAAATTAAGTTGTATCAAATCTTAACGTGTATTTGTGGTCTAAAGTAACGGCAATACAGGATCGCACACACACACACATATATAAGCATCTTAGAAACATTCAATAATAAGACTATACTTACACAAAGTAGCTACATGAAAGATTGAGTTTTTCATGTTAGAAAGACTTACAGAGGTGCATTATATTGATGCATGTTAGCGGCAATTAGCAATCCACCAAAGCTAACACCAATAATCAATCAACAATAGGTCTAGAAACCAACAAGGGAACAACAAAAATTGTAACAGCTGCCACTCAGAACTCAATAAAAGGGCAAATTAATTTTTAAGTAAGTAAATGTAACTTTGTTCAGCATGTTTTATTTTATAACTTAATCCTAGGAACACATGATGATTTAGTTCCTCTGCAGAACCCAGCTAGCCCTTCTAATGAAAAGGCAACTGATTCACAATGTATCGGCACACCGCCTTAGCAGAGCAAGATACAACACATCTGATATGTATTGTTGAACTGATTTTTTTCAATATTGTTTTATTTGTTGTGTATTTTGTTTCACAGTTATGATTAACAGATTTAAGTTCATATGTTAAGATTTAAAATTTCATGCTTTTAGCAGAGTCCTGGATGTCCCAGTGATTACAAAATTCATTTATAAATTCCAACGCTACTTTTAAATCTCAATACAATGGACTGACAGAGTCAAAATAAACTGGGACCAAACCCAGAATAACCAGTCAAGCTGATGAATCAGATTGAATTTGTTTTTGTTGCTGGTGTGAAAGCACTGAAGTTTTTTTATATTCTTACTAAAAGAATATAAAGCTTTACATGTGGAGTAGTTACATTATATTATTTTCCATAGTTTCTCCTCAGATTACACTAGGAACACAATAGCTATACTAAGAAGTAATATGATAAGAGCACCTGCTCTCTGTGTTTTTTCCCTAGGAAAAACCAGTCTGTTTAGAGTCAGTACAAACCTTATTTTAACAGCCATAGTGAGGAAGAACAGCTTGCATGCTTTGTGAAATTTAGCTCTTATAATTAGCCACTCAGCCTTCAAGTTTAAATAATGATCTAAATGTTTTAAAGGAGTTTGATCCAAAACACTACCCTCTTTTCCTCTTTGCTGTTAATCAGTTCACTAATTATAGTTATACTAACCTCTGATACACTACTGTCAGGTCTGATTGATGCCAATAGTTCCCTTAATCAGATCTGACAACTTTCAGTAAGTGCCTGTCTCTTGAGACACCGCATGCAGCCTGCTTGTTCTCAAGTCTTCCCAGTGTTATTTTGCATTTTCTTCTCCCCCAGCCCCTTTTTCATACAGAACAGAGATACAGTAGAATAACAACAAAACATGTGTAGAGTATATTTGTGTATGTTTTTAAACATCATTATAGCAATATTTGGACTGAAGTTGATAGTTTTTTACTGGATAAGAATTTACAAGGAAAAACTAAGTACAAGAATGTGTTTTGGAACTACATTGATCTTTCTGAAAAATGCAATATTGTCGCTTGGTTGGTCATTTGTTTGTTTGGTTTTTCCCTTTTTCTTTTTTTTTTTTCTCTCAAAGCTGCAAGCCAAAGGGTTTCAAAGTCATTCCTCCTCTGTTCGACAGGGAAATTTTAGGCTTAGGTTGCACAACTTTAGGAGTGATCTCACTAACAGTTTTTCTAACGTATTTATACTGGCACACTTTTAAGGCTCATCACAATGGTCCTACATACCTCATTAACTGGAAATATAAAAAGTTCAGAATAACTTTTATTGGCACAATTATAATTTTTTTTTTTAAATTTTATTTTTATATTATAATTAGCCAGAGGTGGGGGAGAGCATCTGTGTTCCTTTTTCTGGTACTTGAAAAAAAAAAATCAGTGACAAAATACCTATTCTCTGGAACAGAGAGGTGACTTTTTCTCTAAAGGTGAAGAACTGTTTTTCAAGAAGCAGTTGTGCTTGATCAGTTTTTTCCCATCTCTTCTGCTCCTATAAAGCATTACCCCAAGATGTGGATTAACCCAATACTACATGAAAAAAAGACCACACTGCAACAGTGGCAAATATCCTTTTAAACACACCTTTACTCAACAGTTTTATTTTCTTTCACAGATTTGTATGCAAGAGGAAGCAAGTAATGTGGGTTTTTTTGTCTCAAACCAGGTTGGGTTTTTTTTTTTGAGAATCAATGCAAATTACCTACTCAGAGGCACACAAAGTGTAAGATGAAGAAAGGTTTCTTGGTTCAGCTGAGATGCTGATGTTAAACAGATATTGCATTAAAAGGCAATTTCACCACACCTGTTCACTGAACAACAACCCAAACACCAATTCATTTGCTTTCCTGCAAATGTGATTTCATAAAATTTGCTTTCAAGTCTACATTCCAGCAAAAATTATGTATGCTAATATTAATGATAACCAGTATTGAAGATGACTGCAACAGACCTACAGTATGACTGCCAGATTTAAATTCTCCAGTTATATTAACTAAAATCTAGCACACCCTTTGGATTTCAGCAGGAGCCTTTAAGCACTCAGAGTAAATAGCAACAGTTTGCTGTTGTAATGAAAGGATCAAATCAAACGGAGTTCCACAGGAGTTTATCCACCTCAGTACATATTTTCATGAATAATCCTAATGACAGACTAAAGAATATACTCATTAAACTTTCAATGGATATTACACTGCACAGAGCTGTAAACACATTGGAGGATGGAGTACGAATTTAAAAATGCCTTAATAACTTAAAGAACAGATGCATTAATGAATGAAAGTCAGTAATACCATTTCAAGATTCTACACCAAGAACGAGATTCATCTTGCCTATCTTACCTGCTAATTTAGAAATTCACCACCTACACTAGTTGTCTAGGTTCCCTCTAGCGGGTTCATTTTATCCATCTTATTACAAATCAGCCTTAGAATCCTTTTCTCTCTAGCATTGTTCTCCCTAAAAGTCTGTGCAGCCAGTTTAGACTGGTTGCCTAACTTTTACATAGCTAAAACCAAAACAGATCGATCTGACCCGTAGGAATTATTATCTCAACAAATACAGAATGTAAAAAAACTGGCAAGACACTAGCAGGGTGGCAAAACAAGAAAGTGCAGATCAGTCTGCACATGAACCAAAAATGCTATGCTGTTGCAAAAAATGAAACCTTGGCACAGAAATGTGTTATTTGGACATGCTAAATAAACCTTCCACTCTGCTCAGCAGCAGTATGACCTTGGGGCAATGCATTATGTTTTGGGCAACTTAATTCAAGAAGTGCAAACCAACTGAGAGTCCAGAAGTGAAAAATGAGAATGACTAAACATAAATGAAGCGTGACCTTTACAGAAAGTTTAAACGAATTGATGCTTAGGCTAAATAAATGTGACTGAACAGAGATAACTACAACTACAAGAGTCTTCAAAAAGCAAACAGCAGTGGTTGGGGAAGAAAGACATTCAGATAAGGAAAGTGGTAATGTAATTTCAGTTGGATTTATGTGGAAAATAGGTTTCTGTTAAAAATAATAATAATAAAAAAATCTAACAGCAGAGACAGAAAACCCCTGAAGGAGAGTCGCTAGGAAGTTTAGGAAAGCTCCATGATCAGGGTGCTGTAAGATCAAATTAGACCAATATTTATCAATAGTGAAATATTTGTATTAAATTTGTTTTTGCAGGACAAATTAGATCAATTCTCATACTGTTTTGTACAGTTTTAAGATCAGCTTAATGTACATAACTACACTTAATGTAGCTTTTACATCAAGGTAAGCATCCTCAAAATGTCAATTTAAAAACACCTTTCAAATTTCAATTCCAAACAAATACATATAACATATCCTAAATAATATATTCTAATTATACTCCATATTAATATTTTAATATGCTAATATATACTCTACTAATACTATATGCTATAGCATATACTATTATACAGTTCATGCTAGTAAAATACCTATACTAATAAGACGTTATACTTTTATATATACTCTAATTCTATTTTAGAGTATATTTCAATATAGTTATTGCACATAAAGTGATTCTTTAGTATCAAAGAGTCTTTTAAAAAACTTTGTAATGTAGTATAGAAAAAGCTGTACTTTATAATGCAGTCAAATTTAGCTAGATTACTTGCAATATTTGTAAGTATTAATTTGAAGTATGTGTTTTTTTTGTTCCACAAATAGTCACAATAAATGCTAAACAACCTAAAATATTCTGTAACATGCAAAATGACAACTTAGAGGATATATAAATTCTAAATTGCTCTGATGCTATTTGGTAATTTACTTGCATTTTCAACTGACCAGAAGCAGCTAAATATAAAAAAGAGCCAGAAGAGGCAAACATTCCCTGAGCAACTTGTCCCCAACTCGACTCAGATAAGCTATCTTTTTGCAGAGGAATATTCACTCAGCAGGCACAGCTGTTATTCTGCAATTTTTACATCTAAATCAAAGATAATTGGACTTCTGAGTACCTTTAAATTGTACTCTGGAAGAAGGGTCTAACTTAATGCATCATTTGCATTAACTATAAAAGACTGCTTTTTTATCCTGTAAAATTTACTGTGCTTAAAAAAGTATTTGGAAGCACAAAACAGTTACTCAGTAATTTTATAGACACATGGATTCCTTTTGCACAGAATCTTTTCAGCTATAAAAGACCATTAAAACCAACAAAAGTAAATCATTCTTCCAAGTTCTTCATAGATAAAATATGAATGATAATAGACACTCTTGAAAATTATATTCCTACAAGTTTTGCTGAAGATTACATCCTCAGTGCCAAAAAAGCCTGAGAGAAAAAGACCTATAATAATGTTTTATTTGGTGTTTTTAATAAATTAATTATTCATATGCAGATGAGCAGTTAGTTCATACCATGAAGTACTTCAATTTCAGATTCTTTGCTATTAATTTAAGAATATCAACTGAGGGATTCTTTATTGTTACTTATTAAGATTTATTGGAGTTCAGAATTTAACATTCAGACAATATATTTTAAGGATTTTTAGTCTTAATTTTACATATAAAAATATGAAAAGCATACTACTTATTAGCCTTCCATCACTGGAAAAGAAAATCTGAAATTTGTTTGACAAAATGTCATCTTTAATCATTATACAAGAACACTGTAAGAGGCAAAATGGTGTCTAAAATGGTTCCTTGCTCATCTTTTATTGATATATGCAGTAAACATCACATAGGCAATTCAATCAAAATAGACTAATCTTGATTTTCACAGAATGGATAAGGTTGGAAGGCACCTTTGGAGATCTTCCTAGTCCAACCCACTGCTCAAAATAGGGTCACCTAGAGGAGTCTGCTCCAGACCACGTCTGGCTGGGTTTTGAGTAACTCTAAGGTGAAGACACCACAACTTCCCTAACCAAACTTCCAGTGCCTGACCACCCTCACAGGAAAAAAGATAAAATCTTGTGCTTACAGAGAATTTCCTGTATTGCAGTTTGTGCCCATTGTCTCTTGACCTCTCTCTGGACACTGCTGATGTCTGGCTCAGTCTTCTTTATAGACGAATACACAATTTACACACATTGATCACATACATCTGAGTCTTCTCATACCCTGGATGATGACCCCAGATTGCTTTGTTTCTCCTCCTGTGTCAGATGTTCCTATCCCTTAATGACCTTCATGGCTCTTTGCCAGACTTGCTCTAGTATGTCCCTGTTGTTCTTATAAAGGGGAGCCCAGAAGCAGAACCAGCGCTCCAGATGCATCTCACCAGTACCGAGCAGAGGGGAAGGATAACTTGTGAGCTGCTGGCAACACTCTTCTAAATGCAACCCGGACTGAAGGGGACACTGCTGGCTCATGTTCTATTTCTTGTCCACCAGAACATCTGTATCTTTTCTGGGAAGCTGCTTTCCAGCTGATTGGCCTCTCAGCCTGGACTGGTGTGTAGGATTATTCCCCCACTGCCGTGCAGGACACGGCATTTATCTAGAACTCCATGGGATCTCTGTTGGCCCATTTCTCCAGCCTGTCAAGGTTCCTCTGAATGACTGTACAACCATCTGATGTGTCAAGCACTCCTCCAGGTTTTGTGCCATCTGCAAACTTGCTGAAGGCACACTCTGCCATGACAGAGGATCACCATGACCTTTCAAAGGTAATTGAGAACGACCTCACAGTGACTTTGATCAGCTCCCTTAGGACTTGTGCATGAATCTCAGCAGATTGCGTTAACTTATATTGCGCTCAGTTTGTTTGCACGTTCCCTAACCTGACTTTCTTCTACCAAGTGTTAAGTTTTCCTTCTCCGGACTTTCCCATTTGTCTCAGGGGCCTGGGATTGCTGAAAGCCAGGCCTAACAATACAGACTGAAGCAAAGAGGGCATTAAGTACTTTAGCCTTTTACGTGTCCCTTGTCATCAGGTACCCTGCCCTGTTTAGCGGTGATTTTTCCCAGTCTTCCTTTGCTATACACCCATAGAAGTCTTTCTTGTTGCCCTTCATATAAGCTCCTGGGCTTTGGCTTACCTAACCATGTCCCTTCATGCCCAAAGAGGAACTACAATCCTTCCAGGTCACCTATTCCTGCACCCACCTCTTGCATGCTTCCTTTTTACGTTTGCTTTTCATCCTGTGGGCCTCCCGCCACTCTTGTATAAATTTCTGCTTATTAGGATGAACCACTCTTGAGCTTGGAAGCACCAACTATGAAAAAGTTGTTCACAGGATCACTAGAGACTCCTAAAGTCTGTAAACCTTTGAGCTTTCAATCTACATTTAAAAATATTGAAGTAGCTTATTGAACTCATTAGTACCATATCCTCATTAAGTGATTTAGAAAGGAGTGTGGAAAACATTGCAGTAACATGCTACTTGATCAGTTTTCAACACCAGACCATTTTGTTTAATAATCCTACATATAATACCCTTACACAATATACACTTTCTGAAGCACATTAAGTGGAGACTCTTAAATTCTGCATAAAAGATTGAAACTCAAGAATCGTGCTGCATGACATAAATGCATTAAGCTAACTGAATTTATTACAGCTACAATACTGGATCTGCAATATTTGCACATTAGCAAACAACTGAATTAAAAGTCTTTGAAACTTTCTACTACGTCAGGAACTCTCCTCTCTCCTCCCTCCCCAATACCAAAGTGACCAAATCAATGTAACATTTATCTGTTTTGAGAGGTGTAGCAGTTTATACAACTTGGCAAGTATACAACTAAACAAGATGGACTGTCTGAAACACAATAAAGCAAGATCAAGTAAGTGGAAGGAGCAGCAAAGAAATCTTGTGCTTAGCACTATGCCTTTGACATGAAGAAGCAACATTTGGTTTTTTTTGTCACTGGCAAAAACGCTCTAAAACAGCACAAACCAAAACTGGGGTCTGTGAAGACCCAAGAACTAGGCTTAATCTATTACTGAATCTTATGTAAGGTGACCACTTACCACTGAGGTCTCTAAATATTACAGCTGACTAGCCAACACATGATAGTCTACACAAAGCTATTCAAATCTTTCTATTCTCAGAATCCACAAGAGTGATATATATATATATAGATAGATAGATAGATAGATAGGTATATCCAACCTGAGTGACATAAAAGGAATAGAAACCTCAAAGGCAGCCTCCCCATAGGAGCTTCAGCACTCTATTGCAGAAGTGGGAGAGCAGCTCCCACTGCAGCCACAACGGGCTTCCTTCTTCCCACAATCACGCATCTGTATTACACAGAAGCCTCTCTGACAATGTCACTACTATTCACAATGTAGCTTAAAATATTACAAGTACTTTGCAACTCACATGTGATTCACTAGCCACAAGATGATCACATAATTGTAATAATACAACTAAAAATCCTTCATGTAAAGTCAAGAGAGTGTTTGATTCAGCGAGCCTCATTCATGCAAAAGTGAATCACAGAATCACAGGTTGGAAGGGACCTCAGGGATCATCTTTCTAATTAATTAATTACAAACCTGGCAACAGAGAAAGGAAGATACCGATGCCTCAAAAAATGACTGAAGAACAGCAGTCCTCTGTCTTAACATAAATCAAATTCGTATGTTATTCTACTTTCAGAAAAATGTTGGCATTATTAATATCTGTTGTATTGAAGTAACAGATGGAATAATCTAAGAGCAATCTTTTATATATATAAATTAGAAAAGTCTTTATTAGTTGGATTTTTTTAAACCCAAATGCAATACTTTTGACGTTTTACTTCATATTCACTTCTGCCATATTCTACCACAAGGAACTGAGATGAATCAATGATAAACAATGCCTTCTCACCTCTATAAAAACATACACAGTAAACAAATTTTAATGTCATAAATCACAAGCATTTTCAGTGTAATTTGATTTTAAATAGTAAATGGGCAGAATATTCCCAATAAACATCTTTTATACACATTAAAGGATGATTTCAAAATTTTTTTAGCAAGCACTTAAATATTTTGAATGACATATTTGAAGTTAATTTCATAACAAGAATAAGTAGAGACACTGATTTAAGATATTAATTGGAAAGTTATTAAACCAGATCTTCCCATTTTCAATAAGTAACTTGTGTGTCTGAAATTTCCTCTTGAAAAATTAAGAAACCTACTTGATTCACCTGCAGGTGACACTGTTGGTCTTAGCCATACAACCAAAGAGCAACAGCATTCCCCTCGATATATTCAGCTGCAGACTGGATCAATGGTGTATCCAAAACACAATTATTTTTCTTAATTTTGTACAGTAGTACTTTTAAAGTTCCACTGTAGTATCAAACCTCTGCAGAGACAGTGATTAATCCAAGTGCTTCATATTAAAGGTGAATTAATTCTGATTAAGCTTAAACTAAATGAAAAAAAATGTGCATGCTGGAGGGAAAAAAATAAAGGAGTATATACTTATAGCAAGGGCTCTTCATCCAAATTGAATATTTGTATATTGTCATATAAGTGCTGAAGTACAAGAGTTATATAGTGTATATATACTACATATATACACTATATAGTATAGTAACTTATATATAAGTTCATTTTAAAAAAAGAAAAAAAACCACTCAAACTTTGGTTTCAAAACAGTTTAGAAAAACTTGTAGGAAATGAAGCTAAGTCAGGCATGAACATAATTACTTCCAATAAAAGGGAACACACAACCAAGAATGCAATTACGAAAAAAGCTTTATATCCTTTAACTACAGAACACATAGAAAAATTTTTTTCCTGTTGTTCAAAATTACTGTAATTTTATCTGGCATCATTTCAACTAGATTTTACTGCTAAAACAAAAATTAACTCCCACCTTTCAACCCAGTATAAATAGAGATTTTAGCCAAGTGAGTCATGCCAAAGAATGCCAGTCAATTACACATTTTATCAGAGTATGTGGCATTTGATTATTAAACACAAAGTAGGTTACTCAAAGGCTGTACTAAAATTCTACAGATTATGCAATAACAGAAAGCAAGTAGGCATGTAGTATAATAAACCACTATATCTGTCTATTTGAAAAATAAATTATTTCAAATAAAATGTAAATGAATGTCTTAGAGTACCAATTCTAATTTCTGAAGCATGGAAGTCTGATTTTAGTAAAATCAAGATGGATTCTGTCATAAATCTAGAAATTAATTTAGGTCACAGGCAGCACCTCCAGTTCCTTATAAAGGACTACTATTTTTTATTCAAACTGCTACTGTTTGATGATGTGTAAGTACTTCCCGCCCCCCAGCAAAATCTTAGCTGTCATAGGCTTATATATTATTGGGAGAGCAGTAAATCAGGACTTCCAACAAACCCACTAGGGTATTTGAAGACTGATGCCAAAAAAACCCCAAAGTCCAATGCTGAAGGCACGAATCGATAACATCAGCCTGAGAAAGCAATGTAGTTGTCCCAGCAACAAAAACACCACAAAGAATGCAGAAAACAATTCAACTAAGAAATGAGCTTACTAACTGAACCCACTGAGGTTATCTAGAAATCTCTTATACAAACAAAACTTGTTTCTTAATCATTCTCATCACAGGAGGCAACCAGAAGTGGTACATGTGAAGGCACTGTTTACTGCCTTTATTTCTGAGAGTTAAAGAATTCAGTCAAAGAATTAACATTATAGGCCCCAAATTGCCTCTCTGCTGTTTAACTTCAATTTTTTTTCACTTTCTTTACTATATCCCCAAGATGGTGTAAGGAAGGAAGAAAAATGAAGACCTGGGAGTGTCTGGTCACCAGACTGCTGTCAGCTGGGAGCGTACACTGCTTACCAGTGAAGAGACTGACAAGATCAGAATCTTACAAAGCTTCAAATCTTTAAATACAATACAGTAGGTATTTGCATGTGTACAAAGACACATCCCTTCTGATTTTAATAGTCTTGCTTTCAGAACTAAAGACTAATTAAGAAATGCACTTAACATATATAGAAAAAAGAAGTTTAAAAAAGTTAGACAGAAAGAGATATGTAACAGTCTGTGAAGTCCTATCGAGCCTCACTGTCTCAAAGATATCCTGGACAGTGTTTCTTTTTAAACAGAGTTTGCCCTGAAGATAGCATGGACAGTGAAGCAGGAATCAAGATTTTATTTTCAGACGGAAGTCTTCTGAAATGGGGGAAATCCACATGGAGACGACAGTGTGAAATGGAGATGACTTTGGTACATAGAAAACCTACTGTATAAAAAAATTTTGACCTTTCTTGACTCAGTCATATACTTTAGGAAGCATTTATGTTCTAAACATTTTGGTATATTTCTCTCATTTGAAAGGTAAGGTTTTTAGCTCATTTAAAGGAAAAAAGACTCTCATTTTAAATAGTACATAACTTTTAAAATTCAGAAGAAAGGAAATTTTCTTTCAGCAAGGTTGTGTTACTGAGAAACATTCTGGAATTTTTCTCAGAAAGAACGGCACGTCCCTTCCTCTATCTTTTTTGTATTACATTTTGATGTGCTCTTGATAAATTATAACTCCCAGTCCAAATGCTGATCAAAAGAGGATACACTGCTCCTGAAGCCCTGGGTATGCATAGAATACAGCACTACTTTTCAATCTAGGCATATCGGAAAAGGGAATATTAACCAGGCTCAACTCTTCTTTTGAATTGAACAACTTGAAAAGAGTAGGGCTTTTCTGTATCTGTGAGCTTTATAATCTCAGGATCACTCCTGATAGCCACTTCATGACAGGTTATCCTCTCCCATACCAAAAAAAGATTTGTATGTTTTATTGCACCTAAACCATCTAAAGTTTCTAGAACAAAGAATCATTCTGTTCCTGGAAGGAAACAGACTGGCATTTAAAGTCAGCAGTAACACAGGTGTTCTCAACAACTGCAAGCAAAAAACCAATAGCTTTTAATTGGAGATGAAGGCCACTTATAGAAGACTGACATCAAAGTAAGCACCTACAGGGACAGACAAAGTATACCACAGAAGGAGAAAGAGATTAGACGGTGACAAAGCACCAAGAGATGGGAAAATAAAGCAGTATTCTCTTGTTTTAAAGGCACTTAGATTGCATATTCTAGGTCATTTTTCAGTGTAAGCACTTCATATAGCTTTCACAAAATCCTATGGTAATATGAATGGAATAACAAATGACAACGTCAATCAAAAGAAAAAGTGTTCTACCTTTGTTTTCTGTAAAAATGCAGTGCAATACAATAGCCTGAAAATTGTTATTAAGGGAGAAGAGCTGTTAATATCCTGAATTTAAAAAAATTTATAATTCTTGGTCACCATATTGAAACATTTTGATTTGAGTATGCTGATGTGCACTGTAAGATTATGTCCCTGCATTCAGTAAAGGAACTTGAGAAATAAAGTTCCTATATATTCTTTATATTAATTGTTATTAACATTATCTATAGAAACAGATACCTTACTAATCAAGAAATTTTGAAGGCTACTTTATCAACATGGACAGTTTAGAAACAGAAACATATCTGTGGAAAACAAGACATTGGGAGGAATAAGAAATGCAACACTTTTCCATGTTTTAATTTCACAGTGTAATGTAATGTCATACATTTTAGCATATTATTATACATGTAACCAAAGGCCAACCTACTTGCAATTAAGGGCATGCTGCAAAGCCCACAAAATAAGGGAGCCATTTCAGTTCTGGTTTGGGGGTAATTGAAACACGAACTTGTAAAATATTTTTGCCCATGCTGAGCATGTACATCTGTCTAATTTTTTGCCATATATTTGTATATATGTATATACACTACATTTTTGCATATATAGATTCAATAGCCAGTTTCCAGTATCTTCATGTGTATCAAACCAGGCTAGGAGGTCTTTTTAGCACACTATAGTAGTAATGCTTAAGAATGTTTCTTTGTAACTGCTCCTTGGAAGACCAGCTCCACAGAACTCATTTATTCCTGCCAAAACCTATAAAATGGACAGAGAGATTGTCAAGAAATATAGTGTTAAAAAAGTAAACCTACACTACCAAATCCTGTTTTTCAAGATTTGTCTTTAATACAAAAAATCCTTTTTATTGGAAGAACTGGACATTCAAAGTGCTGCTTATACGGATTTATGACATTTAACATGATTTAGCAATAATTCTGCAGTTGCTAATTGTTTTGCAAATTCCTGAGTGCAAAAAGACCCCCTTTGATTTCAAGTACTCTCTCATCCCGTATCTCCTTTTCCTCATGTAAAGATGCCCTAATTTCTGGTTACACATAAACATAAAAGTGCATGCAATGGGTGGCTAATGTTTATTTAAAAGAATCACAGAGTATGTAAATGAGTAACTACTGTAGAGAATCACTATCTCATGTACTTACTATATGCATAAGGTAAATTACTACATATGCATATTCAGCTTCAAGCAGTGGGCTTTGTATATACCTGAAACGGGAAGCACACATATAGCAGAATATCATAGAATGACTAAAAATTAACACGATTTATGTACTTCCATAGGAAAAGAAAAGTAGCAGAAATCAAGTTCACTATTTGCTTTTACCTAGAAGCATCTCTATACCTTATTAAAGTGCAGGAAATGAGAAACAGCATACCAGAAAAAGAAAGCTGTAGATGAAACAGAAGGCACCCTCAAGTTTATAGCCCTCTTTCACTTCAAATAGTTTCAGACTTGATTAGTTTTATATTGTAGATAAGAACTGAAGAAAAAAGCATTATTCCATTTTATTAGTATCAGATTCCAATAGGGAATAAAACCTTCACGACTTAATATCAGTCTGTCAGCTGACAGAATCTATCAGAGTGATCATCCATACTACTCAAAGGTCCTGATGCCATTTGCTGTTCCCAGAACTACTTGCCCTATTCAGCTCTGATGCTTTTGTGGTCTCAGCTTCACTTCTCACTTTTGCCTTGCCATCACAAGTACAATTAATCAGCTAATCTTCAGATGTCAAAATACATTCAGTCCTTCAGGCTATTTCCTCTCCTCAAGAAAAGCATTCTGTTCCGTAATCAGACAAATGTATTTGCCAATGCAAATGCAGCTTACACAAATTCTCTTTTCATTTGCAACACTAGTGTTTTCAAAAACACTATCAGTACAGTTGTATTACTCATGCTCGTCAAGAATTGCCCTTTTGTTCTAAACTACTCTTACTTCCAGTATAAATAGCTAGCTGAAGGTAAAAAGAAAAACAATCAGCTAATAAAATTAGCAGTAAGCTAACAAAACATTTCTTTTGGTTGTGAAATACCATAATAAAGTAAAATTTCAATGAAAGCAGTAACTTTATTTAAAAAAAAAAATCCAAAACTAAAACTAGCTATGGTGGGTTAACAGTGGTGGCGGTGAGATGCCCACGCAGCCACTCTCTCAATTCCCCTCCTCAGCTGAACAGGGGGAGAAAATAAGATGGAAAAGCTCATGAGCTGAGATAAAGACTGAGAGGTCATTTACCATTTACTGTCACAGGCAAAACAGACTTGACTTGGGGAAACTTAATTTGATTTATTGCAAATTAAAAATAGAGTACAATAGTGGGGAAACAAAGACAAAACCTAGAACACCTTGCCTTCTAGTTCCCCTTCTTCCCAGGCTCAACTTCACTGCTTTGTTCCCAACTCCTCCACCTCCTGGGGGATGGGGGTTGCAGTCAGTCCATAACCCTTTGTCTCTGCCGTTCCTTCCTCATGCTTTTCCCCCAATCCAATGTGGGGTTCCTCCCACATGAAATAGTCCTTCACAAACTGCTCCAACACAGGTCCTTTCCACAGACTGCAGTTCCTGGTAGGATAAACCTGCTCCTGCATGGGTTCCTCTCCACAGGCCACAGTTCCTGCCAAGAGCCTGCTCCTGCATAGGCTCTGCATGGGCCACAGTTTGCTTTAGGGCACCATCCACCTGCTGCGATGTGGG
The DNA here is from genome assembly GCF_963921805.1 of Phalacrocorax carbo. Taxonomy (NCBI): domain Eukaryota; kingdom Metazoa; phylum Chordata; class Aves; order Suliformes; family Phalacrocoracidae; genus Phalacrocorax; species Phalacrocorax carbo. The sequence continues at coordinate 83,030,000 of NC_087515.1, read as the reverse complement.
GTCCTCCCAGGGCTGCAGTGTGGATGTCTGCTCCATCACGGTCTCTTCCATGGGCTGCAAGGGAATCTCTGCTCCATCCCCTGGAGCACCTCCTCCCCTGCCTCCTGCTCTGACATTGGTGTCTGCGGGGCTGTTTCTCACACTTTTTTCCTCACTCCTATCTCTCTCTCAACTGCTGCACAGTGTTTTTGCCCTTTGCTCTTTCTTAAATATGCTTCCCCAGAGGCACCACCACCTTGGCTGCTGGGCTGAGCTGTGCCCTGTGGTGGGTGCACTGGAGCCAGCTGGGTCTGGCACGGTGGAGACCCCCACTGCCAGGCCCTGGGCACAGACACCCCAAAAATTAGCACAATGTGATTATAAAGTGATGAAAAGGCATTCAGCGTAGTTATTGGTGGGGTTTTTTTCCTGAATAGTTTGGAAATTATTCACATATTTAAGCTGCTCAACATGTTCAGCACTTGGCAAATGAAAATGATATCACTTCTCAAATCTAAAGCCTTGAAGGATGGTTTCTTAGCAAAATGTTAAGATAGGTTTTACATAAATCGTGAGCAACGTTAAGAATCAACATTGAAAGCAACATGATTTTAGCTTACAAAGGCTAACTGAGCAGAGAACAAATATGACAGCTGGCTGCCCCTTTTCTCACTGCCAGTGCAAGTCAGGGTGAGCAGGGCTTTCTTCACCACCACCCTCCCTGCCCCCCCCCACTTTTTTTAAAAAAGAATGAGCGGCATAGATAAAAAGTCTATCTTTCATTTTGTGCCTTTGTGTATTTCATTGACGCAGGACAGTAGAGCAAACAAATTTAAGCTCTGAATTTGATTTATTTGAACATCTTGGAATTTTTCAGAGTTGTGAAATTACAAAAGTTTATGAAGTTATGAAGAAGGCAGGTTTTTTAAAACAAAAAAGGGTGAGTGCTACTCTAGGTTTCCTACTTCCTGTCTACGTTAATGAGAAATGTTTAAAGGATTTTAGGTTGAAAGCAGACTAAGGTCAGATACAGTGCTTGCTTCTGATATCTCTTTCTTTAACTGGACATGCTATTAATTTTTATCAAATCCATGACAGAAAAATAAGACAGAGATATTTGGAGGCCTGCAGAAACCTAGAAGTTTCAGAAATGTCTGGTACTGTGAAGGCTGGCAGGCCCACTGACAGGCACAGCCTGGCAGTTCAGAAAACATATAAATCTCTTTGTGGGCTATGAAGTACTTTAATACTATGTAAATACTACAGAAAATCCAATACTATATTTTAAATTAATAACCTTGCTTTCTGTATAATCAATTTCTTGATTAACAAGGACAATAACAGAAAAGGAAATACTTGCCTTTATTAAAAAAATAAATCTATATTCCAAGAGAGGTAAAAAGCATTCAATAGTTCAGAAGTTGCAGAATCAGGATTATTCACACAATAATAGATTCATTTTCCCATAATATTTATTTAAAACACAATAAATTTCCTTCTCCTGCTCTCTGAATCCCTTTAACTCCAAGAATATGAGAAGGAAGGAACAGAGATATATAGAGGTTTATAGGCTGGGGAAATTAGTCTGCTTACAAAATTTGACCAGATTTGTTTTCAACTGCTATGTAATTTTAGCAACACAGAAAGCACTGCTAATCTGGCCTTAACACCAAGACATATCTGTAGCAAGCAAGGCTCATGACAGTCTGGCAGCCTTCAAGGTAAAGCAAGAAGTTTGGCTTATAACTGCAGGTCTGAGGCACAAAATAAAGCAAAAACATGATTGAAAAATAAAATGTCAGAACTTGAAAATGCCAGTCTCTTATATGCAATTATTTGAATTAGGACGCTAGCTGTTGACAAGGTTTGAAGTGTAACACACCTCATACAAAACTGCAGAGGTCCTAGCCTATGGATGAGGAATATTCACAGTAACTGAAGGTGCAATAGAACAGTAAAATAACTTTCCTTAAAAATAAAATACAATATCCTTAACAATTTTTTAAAATTATTTTTCAAGTTTAAAGAAGCAGAAGAAATTTTGATGGATTTTCACTGTGCTATGCCAAGGGTCTTAACTTTGTTTCATGTTATGCATATATAAAACATTAAAGAGAAATTATCTCCTACATGTTTTTTGATGCCCACTACCTTTAAAAGTTACTAATTGTTAAAGCCAGAAGGCATTTCTGCAACTCCCTGGAGGCTACTGCTGTTTTGTACATGTTAAGGCATCAGGCTGCTCACTGTGCCCAGTGCAGGGCAGTGCCTTCAGACTTGAGGTTACATTATAAATCTATACTGCTCCAATCCCAGCTGTATTCTCCAGCTTTCAAAAGATAACTAGTACTAGTACATTTGTTGGAAACACAAGGTCAAAGATAACTGATCTGAAAGCCCACATGTTGATTCTGAAGTTGTGTTATATAATTTTCTAGGCTGTATAAAGCAAAGGCTGAGTAGCTATATATATGTGCAATCAAAAAAGTCCACAAGGACTATCACCCAAATAATCCATTGCCTTCTAACAAAACACTTCATGTTATCTTGAATGCTACCCAGCAAAATATAGAATTTGTTACTTATGAATATTTTCAATTTAATCATTAAGACTAACATAACAAAATCAACTTACCAAACAATAGATTATGGCTAAAGTATGCCTAATATCATTGTGGTTTAAGTGATGTCTAAGTATCAGAGTCTCCTAGATAATAGTATGTCAGCATATAAACACCCTTAGATAATAGTAGGTCAGTATACAAACATGCATACAGACATACAGACAACAGGAAGAATATCAACTGTAGGGAAATAAACTCCCTGATATTGTTTTTAAAGGAAGAAAAGGAAGTTAATGTATACTTATTTAAACTATGAAAAAAAGCTTTAATAATGCAAGATAAACTCTCTACACGAACCAGTACAATAGCTAGGATTATTTAGTTTTGTAACAAGTTTATTTTCTTCTGTTCCCAGGTTCAGTGAAGCACTTATTTACATACAAATTATTTGGTAATGGACCCTGGATGTATTCTGTCTGAAACATTAAAGTGACATGTTAAATATTTACACCTACTCCTTTTCACAAAAACATGAAGAGAAATTGCATCTTACAGTTTTAACACGCATCCCACATCTTACACTTAGATAAGTAGTAGTTGTGGCTTTCACTGCACAAGGTGTGGGGAGCAGGTCAGAAGACTGACTGAAGAGTCAATAAAACAATTATTTTCATTTTTCTTTTTAAGGCAATTTCATTATTGGTAAAATTAGAAATAACTTCTTTTAAAAGCTTGGCTCCCGAAGTATGTGTTGGAACCATAGTACTGTTAATAAATATTCTAAGTATAGTATGGAGCAACATGGAAGTAAAATCATTTCATGTATAATACCATAAAGGTATGGAGCAGGAGGAGACACTGATTCCTGTCCTGGTTTCAGCTGGGATAGAGTTCATTTTTCTCCCAGTAGCTGGTATAGCGCTGTGTTTTGGATTTAGTATGAGAAAAACAGTGATAACACACTGATGTTTTAGTTGTTGCTGAGTAATGCTTACACTAAGTCAAGGACTTTTCAGCTTCTCATGCTCAACTAACTGAGAAGCCTGGAGATGCACAAGATGCAGGGGGCACAGGCAGGACAGCTGACCCCAGTTGGCCAAAGGGATATTCCATACCATGTCATGACATGCTCAGCATATGAACTAGGGGAAACCTGGCCAGGGGTCCGCTGCTTGGGGACTAGCTGGGCATTGGTTGGTGGGTGGGGAGCAACCGCATCATGCATCACTTGCTTTCTATAGTATTATTATTATTAGTATTACAATTTTATTTTATTTCAATTATTAAACTCTCTTCATCTCAAACCCATGAGTTTTCTCACTTTTACTTCTCCAATTCTCTCCCTGATCCCACTGTGGGGGGAGTGAGCGAGCGGCTGTGTGTTGCTCAGTCACTGGCTGAGGTTAAACCACTACAATATCTTCTGGATGAATATAAATGACAGCATGGAAAGCACAGAGAAAGGTATTGCTGAAAAATTGTGCTACAGACCTTTGTAATGGGCATATCTTTCAAAAACATTTAAAAGATTTTATTCCATCGTAAAAGGAATGAAAATTCAAATTACTCATTACCTTTTTTTGGCTAACATTTTCATCTTTTAAAAATATTTGTAGAAAAGGTAATAAAGGCAGACCCCGCTGTACATTAAGGCTGAATTCCTGAGAAGCAAGACAGTTAGCAATTTGTCAGACAAAGCAGTTTTTCCTCATCAGAATAAGCATAACAGATGCATGTAATGACTTACAAAATACACATATTTAAATACACATAGGCAAAGTGTGAAGGATGAAGCATGAAGGATGAAGGAAGAAGAAAATTATCAGGATTGTCACTGAAGTGCTACTTCTAACTAATACCTGACAATCACCTCATTTTTGTGTCTTTCATTGTGACTGATTTGATTCACCTGAGGATGAAAATGAAGACGGTGAAAATTTAACTGCTCAGAAAAGAGGCAGAAGACAACTGTCACAGAAGATTTATATCAGGCCTACAGCTTTGTAGAAGAACCAGCTGAGATCTTTTGAAACAGTGATCCAAAGTGAAATGCCTTCATCTGCTTCGGTTGATGATCCTACTCCTGTCCTTTATCCCCCCTACTAAATACACTACCCCTGTGTGCATGCATCCACAATAACTTTAATTCTTACAGGAAAAACTGCTTTACTGTGAAACATGGGCACTTCATCTATTACAGTAGTAAAGGCTAGAAAGCAGGATAATGATTGGCAAAGCAACTCAAACATAAAATAAGCAGCAACACGTACCAGAGTACTCCTGTCTGAGAAATGTATACATTAGAGAGGCTGAGAAGTAAAATAAAGTTTTGACGTGAGAATCAATTTACTGTAGGGTAAAAGCAATGAAAGACACCTGCTTGGACAAGTGTATAGTAGATGAAAGAAAGCTCATGAATTTTCATAGGAAACCATATATGCAAATAGCAATAAGGAATATCCAGCACAAGTGCCCCTTCCTCAGTTTATAAGGCTATATATTTTCTGTGCATTTTGATAAACAGGGATAAAAAGCCCACTGCTGGGCTCCAGATTTTGCAAGAAAAGCAGCAGCAATTACATTGGTAACTCTTCGATTGTTGTTTCTCTCCTCTGCACCTCCTACAAATTCTGATTAATCATAAGGAAAGGCTGACTAACTACAACAAACAAAAGAAACGAAAAAATTAATATTTCACAGTCCCAGAATTTTTGGACTTTTTATATTTGTCTTTTTAAACTTTCCAATGTTTTGAAAAGCAAAGAAGCAAAACTATTATTGATGCAGAAGCAAAACTGAAATTAATTAATGCTTTAATTATAGTTCCACTGATAATCTAGGAACTAAATTTTGCATCACAAATTATGTAATGGTCTCCAAATTTTCCTCTTCTGAAGACCATTTTTCTTTCACCTCCATTCCCCTAAAAAGTTTAGGAACTACAAATACAGCACACTTCAGATTAGTGTTTCTATTCTATGAAGTACATACAAAAATGTAGAAATCCTTTGAAGACGAGTAAGTTACAGGTAACAAAAATAAATGTCAAAGCAATGAGATGAGTCCACGGCAGGAAAAAAAATTGATTTTTACCTACATCCTCCCCTTGCCATTTCTTCTCGATTTTTATACATAAATCTACTTTAGCCTCTTCCTCAAAAGAAAATGAAGTTATGTGACTAGTGGTATTTTGGACTGAAATAGGAGAGCATGACGAAACAGACAGCCTTTCTACACTGCAGTTACGATGTTGTTCTAAATTAATACTTTGAATATATTAATATAAAATTTCACATTACTAGAGTAATAAAATTTCAACTTTATAAACCATTTTCCATACACATTTCTTAATAATGCCAGAAGTGGGTTTTTTTGTTGGTATTTTGGTTGTTTGGGTTTTTTTCCCCTTTCCTTACTTTTTTACTGCATGCAAGCAGAGTTTTAGTAATGAGGTGAGATTTTCTGAGTTACGTTACAAACTAGGAGAGCAAGAGAAAATAGTATTCCATTCAACATTCATTCTGTTCATTGAATTTTATCCTTTCACTTAGAGCAGTTTTTTCCACTGTCATTTCATTTTTGGCGGTGATTGCACATGCTCTGTCACTATTAAAACTCTGACCCAGTTGATTACGTGCCCTAAGCTGAAAAGTATTGTGAGAACAGGAAGTAATCGTAAATGATAATTTGGTGTATGTAAATAGTTTAAATTATTAAAAGTCCCTGTTGAAAAATGTTTTACTTCGTAAACCCAAATTTTAGGCAGTGTTTCAAAGCAATTCTGATAAAGTACCAGCGATATTGCCGTTATTCATTGATATTGGTCTGATATTTATTGGTTACCACAGCGTTGTGACTGTACGCGTCAATGTATGCATCTATATCTTCTAATACAGATTATTGCTACCCAGAACTTCATACTAGATTACTGCAGTGGTCCTTTTTATTATTAATTACATATAGATGTCTATTTATGTGAAGAGTTTTCTCTGGTGTTATAATCAAAACGTAAAATACATCAAAACTAAGACTGGCACAATATAACTCATCTGAATCAATAATTACTACAAGTTACATTTATAAATGTTTATATCGATAATACAACCAACTCTCATCCTGTCTCTTGGACCAGGCAGGGGAAGGAAGGGTAATTACAAGGAACATTATGTAAGAACAGATATAAAAGTATCTCAATATTTTGGAAAAATGATATTTCGCTGACACAAACAGCATTTGCCTGAAATAAATGTGACAAGAAGTATCTGCTAAAATGGAAAAACCTCCAGCTATGCAGTACTATTTATGAGGCTAAAAATGCAAATTTTATTCATTTCTGTGAATGTTGAAATGTTTAACCTAGAGATGTCTTATACTTCTCCTCATTTGTCCTTACAAAGGAAAAGTAGCATCAGCCATTGACAGAAACCAACAGCTTTCGTTTTTTTTTTAATAAAAAGAATAATTATTTTGACATATTTGCAATAATACTGTTACAGCATTTCAAATTGATTCAGAATTTACCATTTGCAGACCAGACCTTCAACTTTTCAAAGATGGTTATTGTCAAAGAATGCCAAATCTGAAATTATGAATGTTAGTTTCTTGCAAACACATATAACACTTGGTTTGTAATCCTCAAAGGATAAGGGCACAACCCACTAATGTTCACAAGCTGGAATCAGGTAAGATTTTATACAAAGGTTATATGGAAGTTGGCCACCGTAGTAGTAAGTCTAAATGGGAAAACCAAAAAAGTTTAATGAGCCCATTGCTTAAGGTATTTCTGATGTATTAGTGTTTTAATCACTTTGAATTGAAAGCCATGTTTTGGAACATAACCAGTGTAATTGCAGACTCAGTAATAACATTTCAGTGCTTCATCAATACATTTATTACAAGGGGTTTGAAGAAAGGACCAGGGTACCTATGCGTATGACTGCACAGAGAGAACAATATTTTAAAAATATTAATCATACCTGTGTTCGCAGAATTTCACCTTTTGAAAGTTGCATATCACCAGTCAACTCTTTCACAGTAATGCCTAGTGGTTCCAGACGCTTGCTGAAGTAATTTGTCATTTCAGCTGCCAAAGCCTTCATAGGAGCAACATATACAATCTGCACCAAAAGGACACTCGCTTGATAAATGAGCAAACCCCACAATTTCGTTTGTTTCATGGCAACCATTACAAATCACAATTTATTGTGAAATATGATGCCAGGCGCTTACAGTAAAAAATCTTAATAGTGATATATGAAAAGTAGTTATCTTTGTTGGATAAGTGTGCAGCTGTTTAAAGGACAATGGATTTTGTTTATACAGCCTCATCACTTTGAAAATTGGTTCTGCATCAAAGCTAAATGCATTTTCATAGCTTTTTACTTGCATAATAAGATTTTTAGAACACAAATAAGAATAGCTTTAACAATAATGAAGTAAATCAAAACTAGCCTTATCTTTTACTTGGAAGAGTGTAATACCTTTGAAATACTTCCTGATTTCATATTCCATGGATAACATATAACAGGTTTTACCTTACAAGTTAAAAAGCTGTTACTTGCTTCATTAAACTCCTACCTTAAACTCATCCTTTTTGATAACCCCATGCTGGACATGCTGGCGAATTTCATGAAGGACTGTCAGCATAGCAATGTTAGTCTTCCCAGCTCCAGTGGGGGCACAGATTAGCATGTTCTCATTTGTGTTGTAGGCAGTCTCAAAAACTATAGATTGGATGCGGTTTAGTCTTTTCATGCCTTTAAAAGCAAGTTGTCCAATCTGTTAAAACAAACAAGAAACACAACAAAAAACAACATACATTTTTCATATATGAGTGTGTGTCTGTCTATTCATATATTAATCACAAGAAAAAGAACACATGGTAACAAAATTTCAGATGTCTGTTGAAATATATTTATTATTCCAAGGTTTTTATTCTGAGGCTACCGCTCTCACCCAACCCTCAAATATTGTCTCCACAAGGAAAACAAAATATAGCAAGATAACAGCTGTTAAAATGAATCAAAATCTTTAGCCCATGCTATTTCAGCACTTAATTTGTTTTTAATCAAGAGTGTGACCAACAACCTATTAATAATTAAATAAACATCTGTAAAACAGCAATAGTCAGAAGAATATATATCTTTAAAGCTAAGATGACAAACTACAACTACTCTAATGGAAGAGGCAGCAATACACAGGAACCTGCTGAAGAAACAGATTATTTTTGATATTGTTTATGATTAATTTTGTGCAGTAAAGTTTAATTATGCAAACACACACAAACATATTCACTAATAACCATCTCCTTGCTTCTGAGGAAATCTTCATCTTGCAATTGTTAATGTTCAGACCTTTCTCCAGCAACACTTCCAAAAAACTGCAGGCTCCAAAACGAACATAAAACTTGTATGTGTAGTCCCAAATAAACTTTGAGAATGTTTTAAAAAATTAAATTATATAGTTACAGGCAGTTATCGGTATTATAGTTCAATATATGTTTAAATCTTATAAACTACGAATCATGAATTGTAAAAATACTTTGTTCCTTTTGGTCTCTCTGAAAAATGAGATTTTCACCAAGAAGAACTGCTGTAGACAGTTACAATTTCTCCATTTGAAGGTTCTAAGACTTCTGCAGCTAAAGAACAGACCCTTAAGATATAAAATTAGTTTTCTAATAAACTTGCTTTTTCTTAGTGTCTTTCACAGACACTTAAAAGAGACTGTAGAAAACAGAATTATTTTCTTTCTACAGATTTAATTACCTGCACCGCTTCTACTAACAATCATGAAAAATATCTTACTGATATTTTTGAAGATTGTAATTTTTATTTGTAGGAAACCACAAAAGTACAAATTCACTGTAAAGAACAGTACTGATAGCACCTTATGAAGATCTCCCCTTCCATTATTCTAGGTGCTTTACTTAATTTACAGTCATTTGCTATGGTAATAGCTTCTCCAATACTAATAATATTCTTTCCAGTTCTTTCCAATACTAAGCAAATTATTTGAGGAATAGGAATGAGGGCTTCATCGACTATTCCGTGCCATTATTTTATTTAACTTTGCGACATGAAGCACTAGGTCTATCATTTGCTGCGGCTTCTTGGTAGTAGCCTCATGTGAGAGCCTGAGGTGCGAATTACAAATTTAGATTAATACACCATTTTCACAATACATGACAATGCTGTACTGTTATGTACAGGAATGACATACTTAATGACTGGCCAACTGTAGTTTTATTCTAGAGAATTAAATATTAAAAAACAACATTCATTGACATAAAAGTAAATAAAAATGCCATGCAATCAACACACTGTTTCTTTTTTAAAAAATCTGCTTTTCAGTTTAGCAGTACCTTTGTCTTAGCAAAGCTTTCTGGTTGAAAACTTCTTGTGCAACATTGAAAAAACAAGTCCCATTCAAGTCATGGATTGCATTTGTATTTAAAGGATTGGCACATCTCAAATACATTCAAATACCTATGCTACACTGTTAAGCCTCTTTGGTGAAGGAAAAAAAAAAAGTATCTAATGCAAGTACTTCCAGTACTTTTCATGAAGTTTCTTCAATTTTTTTAAATGAAATTCATTATTAAATATAAACCTAACTATTAATGTTCTTTCACAGTTTATTCTGCTTACAAGACTGCCGGGGGAAAGCTTATTTGTTTTGCACCAAGTTTTGTATACATAATGTTTACTTGGTGTATTGTCTTCAAAATTAATTTCATCTTCATGAATGAGACTATTATAAAGTGTTAATGGGTTTCCCGGAAACCTGCTGATTACATTAGTACTAGCGGGGTTCAATCAGCTATTTTTACGGCTGCCTTAGTCATTTTAGGTATCTAATTTGCCTGTTACTTCACTTTAAGATTTCTTGACAGGTCTTTGAAAATGGTTACATTCTTCCTTTTCCCTCCTATTCCATCTAATTGCTTTCAGAAGCTAGTATAAACACCGTAAAGTTCACACTGATAAACACTGTTTATCAGTGTTTATAATAAAGGATCTATGGAGAGAAGCTCACAAACACAACTGGTGATTACAGAATTGAACTAACAAAACACTACATTGCACAATATGTGTATTATTTAAAGAAGCAGAAACATAGTTGTCTAAATGAAGTCTGGTGTAAATGTCCAGAAAAGAAAGACAGGAATTTTTCAGCCACTCAGTTGAACGCGTATGGCTTTACACATACAGGTCTCCTTGCAGTTGTGTGATTGTTAATACTCTTAAATAAAGTATGTCTTTTAAGTGTTTTCTTAAACTACTGCCTGTAGGAATACATTGTTCCAGCTTCTCTTAGTCTTTAGGTGGGGAGGCTAAGACATCGTTTTCCTCCACATTTGGAAGAAATTACATTTACTGTAGCCCTGGGACATGTAATTGTTAGCAAAATAAATAAATATTTACATAAATAAAAATAATATTTAGATAAAGAATATTTAGATAAATATTTAGTCAAATAATTTCCTGTCTCTTCTCCTATTGGAGAGTAGTAACACCATGGATTAAGACTGACTTCGTAAGCAGCAATAAACATGTTCCAGAAGCACCAGTATTAACTGTGTAACAAGTTACAACCTCAGCTTGTTTTCTGGAAAGATGCTAAACCTACTGAAACAGGAACATTAAGAGTAGAATAAAGATTAATAATGAAACAAAACCTGTAAAAGCCTGGTTAAGAACTAGAAGTATATTTTTTATTAATGGTATTCTGACCAGAATCTAGACTTTCACTCAAGACAATAATTAATTTTCAAGCAACTCAAAAGAAAAATGTGGGCATTGACAAATCAATACACATACACAATGTTCACAATCACAGTACACACTCGATGCATAATATTCTTCGAAAGGTGACTCTGCAGGAACATATTAAGGTTTTTAAAAAGCTACAAGAGAATGGAATTACAGAGAAAAACAATATCTTAAGACTTCTTCAAACCAACTCCCCATTTGGTTGAAAAAAAAATATTACAGGTTACCCATCCCTAAAACTTTTATTCCAAACAGTAAGTACATGGGCATAATCCAAACCCAGTAGTTCTGCACTTAAAAATCAGTAAGAAAAAAATGGACAGCAGACAGAAATGTAATAGTATGCACAGAAGTCCACAGTTTGACAAACGCACTGAGAAGATTTGCTTTTTTAATTTGTCATTTGCACAAACTACCTAGTTTTAAAGCTGAAAACAATTCTTTTTCCTCCTGGAATATTAACATTAGTCAAGACTTCTACAGACATTTTCAGATAAACCACTGAAATCCCTTCTTGCTTAAAGGACTGGTAGCCACTGGAAGGCAGAATCTATTTTTTACTGAAGGTGAATGAGATGCAACATTCTTCGGCTTTGTATTCCACAGCTGATTTATGCCTAGAATTCTACACAAACCAAAGTAAGTTTAAGCAGAGTACAGTCGGAGTGCTATTCTCAACAAACACAATTTCACACCCAAGATGGTGCTACTTTTACCTAAGTGTGAATCAATGTGAAGACCACTGAGAAGCAAACAAGATGATACTCAAAGGCAGCTCTGATATGAATGTATCAAACCTTTATTTTTACTTCAGCAAATTTTACAGTTCTTTCCCAAGGAATTTACTATTATAACTAATGCATTTATGAGTAAATAAGATTACACTTAATGAAGATATTCTAAATTAGTAATTTCATTAAAAAGATATTTGTGTTGGTGCTCTAACAGCAATTTAAAAATAGGACAAAACTGTTAAAGTCACTGAAGTAATATTCACTAATAAGGCCATACAATTCAGTATGCAGGCAACCTACAGCTCAGAAACACAACTGCTTTAAAAACACGGTAGTAACAGCGTCTGTTCTAAGTAGCACAGGCCATCAGCACTTTAGACAGAGTTTTAGTCAAGCCACTAAATTCACTAAATTCACTAGCCAGACCTTGTAGTTCTACAGTTTAATAAATATGACACAGAAGAAACTTTTTTCCCAATTTGGTTTATGTAAATAATTTCAATTATTAAAAGTCCCTGTTGAAAAGTTTATTCTGTAAACCCAAATTTTAGGCAGACAGTGTTGCAAAGTAATTCTGATAAAGTACCAGTGATAAAGCTGTTGCTCATTGATATTAGTTTATTTGTTGGTTACCACAGCTTTGTGACTGTATGCATCCCTCGTCCTGACATCACAGAATCACAGAATGGTTGGGGTTGGAAGGGATCTCTGGAGACCATCTTGTCCAACCCCCCTGCTTGAGCAGGGACACCTAGAGCAGGGGGCACAGGAACGCGTCCAGGCGGGGTTTGAAAATCTCCAGGGAAGGAGACTCCACAACCTCTCTGGGCAGCCTGTTCCACTGCTCTGGCACCCTCACAGGAAAGATGTTTTTCCTCATATTCAGGTGGAACTTCCTGTGTTCCAGCTTGTGCCCATTGCCCCTTGTCCTGGCATTGGGCATCACTGAAAAGAGTCCAGTCCCATCCTCTGACACCCGCCCTTCAGATATTTATAAGCATTGATAAGATCCCCCCTCAGTTTTCTCCAGGCTGAACAAACCCAGGTGTCAGCCCTTCCTCATAAGGCAGATGCTCCAGTCCCCTGATCATCTTCATGGCTGGACTTGCTCAAGCAGTTAAATAATAAAATACATATAAATAATATAAGTAATCTCTAGGTCATCTTTCCCCTTTGCTGTACTTTGGAATGTTGTTGGTTAAAATACCTATCTATGCATGCACACTCATACACACACACAAATATTTATCTATATATGTACGTAGACATACACATTTTAATAAATACATTCCTACTATCCCCCAAACTATGAACATTTGGTAGTCCTCCCTGCTTTCTAATTATGCATGTATACATCTAAAGCACTGTTGTGCCAGTGTAAATCCTATTTTGTTACTGAAGGTACACTCCTGTGTGGCTGTGGGGACTTCCACAGCCTCCCTCTCCTGATGATATTTTTCATATTCTGCTGCTTTCATGGAGGTGATAGCTCTTGAGATTTAGGAACAACAATGAATAAAAATATAACTACATAAATAGCACAATGGTAAAATTATTTTTGTATTATCTTAGGACTACTATTTGAGAACATAATTTCCTACCTGCCCCAAGGACTGAAATGTTGCCTTTCAAAGTGCATATATAGATTTAAGCAAAGGCTCATAACATGGAAAAGAAAAACTGCATGATGTTTGGATCTGCTCCATTTAGCACCAAATCATATCAGTGAGATTTCATTGGACTTAGGGGGACAATTTTTGTAGGAACAAGTAGCATACACAGAGATATGAAAATTATACAAGCATACCCAATAGAGCTTAGCATTGGCTTTGGGCCATAATCAGCATTACAATTTCTTCAAGTAAGTACAAATTATGTCTCATCTGAAGTGTAGTACCTGAAGAGTTATGTGCTATAAAGGAAGTTTGGCGTAAAACACATTAGACATGCAAGTAACAAAAGGCACCAGAGAACTAGCAGGTGGTTTCAAAGCCGTGCATGCTGCAAGTGACTAGGCTAGAATTAAAAGTAATTCTTGCATGGTATGGCTATCCCTGTCACTATTAGTATTAATCACAGATCACAGAATCATTTAGGCTGGAGATGATCTAGTCCAACCCCCCTGCTCAAAGCAGGATCACCTATATCAGGTGGCACAGGACTGTGCAGTTGGGTTTTAAATATCTCCAGGGATCTCACTCTACAACCTCCCTGGGCAAGGCATACCAGTGTCTGACCAGTTCACAATAAAAAATTACTTTTATGTGTTCAGATGGAATTTAATGTGTTCTAATTTGCACCCACTGCCTCTGGTGCTGTCACTGGGCACCACTGAGGAGAGTCTGGCTCCCTCTTTGTTAATCATTCATTCCCACATCAGGTATTTATATACACTTGTAAGATTCCTCCCGAGCCTCCTCTTCTCCAGCTCTCTTCAGCCTCTCCTCACATGGAAGATGCTCCAGTCCCTTAATTAGATTAAGAAACTAGAAGAAATTCCTAGAAATGACAGATAATGAACCATAAGGGTGAAATTATACTCTGACATCCCAGAGAACAAAGAATCACAGCCCATCAGACTTTCCTGAACATGTTTTTCATTTGAGTTAAACATCATCTTTTAAAAAACTATGGAGTCTTGATTTTTAAAATGATCACCTTTTTCACTGGTTAATGCAATAGGTATTTAAGTAGCAGTGGCCATCAGAAAACAGGGAAATTTTCATACTTTCACGTTATATTAGTATCATTAAACTCAAACCAAACACTGCAAAATTTTCCTAGATTCCAGCAGAGTTCACTAGGATAAAAAAAGTATCCTGAGAGGGGGAAAAAAAATATATATACACACACACACAAGTTCATTATGTGTGAAGGGATTACCTCTACCTAAAGCTATCATAGAACACAAACTATCAAAATTATTACTGTTCTACTTTATTTGGAATGCTGCTTTTAGATCGTGGTTAAACATTTCCCTTCCAGACTTCATGTTTCCCAAGATACTGAAACTGTTATTTTTCTGACAGTTATTCAGTTCTCAGAAATGTGAAAATTCTGGACAGCTCATAACAGCAAGTGCTCTTCAACAAACAAACTTTCATGAGAGGAGAACCAGAGTCCACCCAGAGGAAGTCCAGAACAGTTCCATTAAAAAAAAAATAATTGTGGTAAAATCTAGTAGTATCTTAGTCTCCTACTTACTCTGGTAGCATAGGCACTCCTTGAAAAAACAACAGCCAGTCAAATAAAAAATAAAATCAAAGAATACCATCCCCCAAGGCACAGAAGTTTCCTCCATTATATTAGGTTCAATGATAAGTACTTCCTATGAATGGCTAAATACCATCCTCATGCTCTATATTTTGTTTCTGGCAAATGAGAAGTTCATATTTCCTTTCTCCATATTAATTTCCAACATGCTACAGAAGAAAGAAATGGTTTCTACTATTATCGTTATGATTATACAAAGCACACCTCTTTATTCATATGACAAGAAAAAATAACTCCATTCTTATTTGATGTGTTCAGTCCCAATATTCTAACTGAAAGATTAAGTGGTAGGGTAATTCCAATTTTCCAGTTAGAATTCAGAAAAAGTATTTTGTTAGAATAAGATACAAAATACTCACAGAAAATCTGTCTTCTGCTTAAAGAGACTTTACATTACTTGTTGCTCCTGGTTTTTCTGCAGACTCAGACAACTACTACTCTTCAAAAATTTTAAAACTTCCACTATATTAGCAGTTACTACGTGATCTTGAGGATAATGGAAACTGCAAGTCTGAGATAAATAGCCTATCAGATATAAAGTCAATCTTTTAGTCATGTAGCTCCTCTATCCCAAAACCTTTTAAAAACTTTTAAAACTATTTGGTGATTTCTAACTGAATCCCTTGATGGACATTCTCAGTCCCATTTCTATTACTGAAAGACCCGGGACATTCTTATCCTAGATAAAAGAGATTCATGTCTCAAGGAGAGTACTGAAACTTGTGCGAACTGAAGACAAACATTGAAGTCGGACAAACTATCATTTGTCTAAAATATTTTCAGTGAGAGTTAATATTTTAAATGTTACAGTGTATCAGAATTAGCATACACTTCCCTCATCTTTGAAAATTCCCATTTTGAGATTACATTTCTTAAAACTGAAAAACAATTTTGGTCTTAAGTATGATTTTAATTAGAATTTAAAATAGTACCCTGTATTTCTCTTAAAATTGAAGACCTAGATAAAAGACTAAAATAGACTCAGAAGAACGAAAGCTTGCCTTCAGGTATGCTATCAAAGTAAAGCAGACTGCTGCATTCTTCTCCTACACTCACACTATGAAATTCCATTGAGAAATTACTATACCCTACACAGGATGCAGCAGAAGCACATTATTCACTCTCCAGTCTTAATTATCAAAATGACTAAAACTACTTTGAGTTGTTTTCATTAAAGACTTTACAGATCTCTACACGTGCTTTATACTAAAAAGCCTCTATATTCAGTCAATGCCATAAATGTACCTCCTTAAAGAATGAAAAATGAACATTTAACAAGTTGCTTTCTCAGTTTAAATATTCCACTTATCATGACCATTTAATGATGTCAACAAACATAACAGCTGCAAAGTCACCAGGTAGATATAATTGGATTTCAAATATCACAGTGATTAAGTACAAGAGGAAAAAACCGCTGTGACCCAGAAAGCTAGATTTCTTCAAGCTACATGCAGCTGCACTGTGGCAGAACATGTCTACCTGAAATGCTTCTTGGATTTTTATTGGTCACTGATTTTACTCTACAAAATGTGATATATACATAAAATTCACTCAATTTACAGTCATCTGAACACTGCAATTTAAAGCCTAAATATTGTCTGTCCTTGAAAGCAAATTTAAACTTGTCTTTAAGAGCAGGGTAACAGCACTTCATATATTATATCCTTTTAAAGTATATATTTCAGTATTTTTATTTTTAAATAAACCCTAATGAATTCAATACTATTTTATGCACACAAAAGCATCAGTTCTAACTTTTCATGTAGAAACAAATATTTAAACTGTTAATGTAGAAGCTTCTTCAGGATTTTTTCAAACTATTTACTTTATCTTGCCCTTAACATATGACATAAACTATTTCTTCCTCATAATACCTAACAAAAAAGAGAAAAATTAACAAAGTGCTCTGAAGGATAACTATAGTTGAAACTAGTAATAATTTTAACACATCAAGTAAAAATGAAAGAATGGCAAACAGAAGAATATTCCCAAAGGAATAACATTGCTGTCATAATCCTTTACAACTCAATTTTCTTCTGTATTTCAGTTAATTTCACACTACTGCTAACCAAGAAGGCAGTACTGTTCTACAATATAGATGTTAAACTACTTCCTCCTAAATTTTGCAAGCAAAGACTACAAGCACAATCAGTCGTCTTTTCTGCAAAAAACACAGCTATTTTGTTTTCCCAAATCCCAACAAAATGAGCAGCATTCACAGAAATTTTTCTACCTGCTCTACCACAGGAAAATAAAAGGTAGGTGAGGGATTATGAACTTTTGAGGTGAGGTCAACAATGTGTGGGAACAATAACAGTTCACGTATCAAAAGATAAAAAGCACAACAGTTTAAAAAAAATATCGGGGAAATTTATCTAATGACTTCTGATTGTAAAACATATTTTTTGTGTGCACATTACCATCTACAACGAATCAAATATGCTGCAATGAAAAAAGAAAAACATACTCTCAACAAAACCCCCTGAGATCCATCTCTCAAGCTAAGCCAAACAAAAACTGGAAACCTGCTCTTCGGTAGCATAATTTCTTCTATACTGACTGCATCCTTTAGTAAGACACTGCACAGTGTAGCTGAGACTTTTGACTGCCATATCTGGGTTTATTTTTACTTAAACAAAAACATAAAATAGTTATGAGAATGAGAAGCTTTCACAGACTCCTATTGCTCAGAAGTGGTGCTCCTTTGCACAAAAAAAAACAACCCAAAATTTTTTTTTTTTTTCCAAGTGTCCAGAACTAGTTTCATTGGCTGAATCTTTACACAAATTAAAATCCTGACAGGTAAAGGCAGGTACTTTGTTAGACTACTTCTAGCTACGGGCAGATGTATCTATTCCCACAGTGGCTCGGCAGGTGCTTTTCAGCAGCTGGTGCCCTTTACTGGTTTGCCTTTGTAAGTGTTCCCATCAGATTTTCAACCATTTCAGAGGCAGCACTACACAATATACACATGCTTGGCAGCTGTGTAGAAAATGAAACAGGCTTAACGTTTTATTCAAATCAGATGCAGTCAATTTTACCTCATGTTAATATTAAAAAGTGCATTTCCCTATTCATATTTGCATGAAAAGGAGCAACCAAAATACCAAATAGCTGTAAAGAACATGGAAGTCTCACATGACAGTATCTACTAAATATTTTTCAGGAATTTTTTTGCTTAGTATATCATACACAGCCATGCTAATTTAGAGCAGACTAAAAGAAATTAAGTTCTCTATATTCACCAGTAGAGATATTCTCACTATTAGACTTTGACCCATACTGTCAATTAATTGTTCTTGTCTTCAGGCTTATATTCCCCAAGAAGAGAGAACTGGGATTTTATAGAGCTCTTAAATAAAAAAAGTTGTACGTTACTAGTACTTAGAATAAACAGAGTATCTATAAATGAGATCTGTTTAAGTTTCAATTACATCTTCACTAATGAAAGGACATTTAAAAATATTATTTTATATTTGTAAGGATTTTTTTCTTGCTGTATCTACATTTATCAGTGTTTATTGCATATGTTTTCATCAATATCAAGTCTTTAAAAATACAAATATGTGTAAAAACACAACCCAGACGGACACAACAAAGGGCTTATTTAACAGTTTTTCATAGCATTTTTGTCACCTTCAACATCTGGGGTGTCTCAAGTGTGGCTTGTTCACGTAACACAACTGTCAGACTTCTAAGATGTTGAAAGGCTCTTATATGAGTGTGTAGACAGATAAGCCAACACCAGATTTAAATAAAGCTGTAATGTATTATAGAGTATACTATCCTGTTTAGAAACTGATGTTTAAAGAAAAAAGACAAAAGCTTTGATAATCTTAAAAAAATAACAGCACAAGACTACAAAATGTCTTCAACTAAACTGCACATGACGCTAGAACAAAGGCAACTTAACAAATAATCAGATCCTATTTTAAGCAGTCAAATTTAAGAGACTACAAGACAGGGAAAGGCATTAGGTTATACTTGAAGAGCAAGAGGAAGCCTATTGGCCAAAACCAAGAAGATAATTTTTCACATTTCTGAAAACTCATCTGAAAAATTTGTGTAGATGAGCTAAGACAGCACACACTGCAAAGGAAACCTTCATTCAGCCTGATTCTAAAAGAATTGAACTTGCTCGGTGTCAAACTAAAGCAAACAAACCTGCTGCGAGCCTACCAGAAGACAGGCTGATGACAAGAGGTAGACAGAGAACAGTATTTTGGAATAAGAAAGGTTATTTGGAATAAACTTTGGAAGAAGATTACAATGCTAGTTGTTGTGTTGGTTGTTTTTTTCAAATCAGGAAAACATTGTACCATCCGAAAATATAGGTGCAAGTGGTTATCTATGAATTTTTCCAATAACCCTGGTAACCCAAAATTTTAAGAAATTACCTGCATTACTTCCCCATTCTTATGGGACAATAATAAAAGCCTGTTTTCATTAAACTTCTCTGATGAATGTCCTTCCGTTATCTACAAAAATAATTTGCTTTTAAATGATCACATTACAGTGATTTGATCCACAACGTCATACCAAAAATAAAAGCCACATCATACGAACAGGCCAAGGAGGACATAGTTTGAGCAAATACAGGCTTACATCTCACCAGTTATATAATGCCTCACTCCAAAATTCAGGAAGAGCGTGATTATTTGCTTCCTTTACCTTCATTCCTTCCCATCCTAAAACTATGGCATTACTTCCACAGCAGCAGATTGACGGATTGTTTCCGTACATATGGGCTACTGCTCAGTGAAAGGTGTTCTTGGCTCAACGTAAAACCTGACATAAGATCATCCCTCGGTTCTTTTCTCTCTCCAATTATTCATCATCTTCCTCTCTTTTTTGCATCCCACATACTTCTGTATAAGGGACATCGACCAGTGTCCTGGTTTCAGCTGGGACAGAGTTACTTTCTTCCTAGTAGCTGGTGTAGCGCTGTGTTTTGGATTTAGTATGAGAATAATGGTAATAACACACTGATGTTTTAGCTGTAGCTGAGCAGTGCTTACTGTCAGAAGTCAAGGACTTTTCAGCTCCCAGTGCTCTGCTGGGTGCACAAGAAGCTGGGAGGGGGCACAGCCGGGACAGCTGATCCAGGCTGGCCACACAGACATTCCATACCATATGATGTCATGGTCAGTATATAAACGGGGGAGTTCGCTGGAGGGCACTGATCGCTGCTTGGGAATGGGCTGGGCACAGGTCGGCAAGTGGTGTGCAGCTGCATCTCTTGTTTTCCCTGGGTTTTATTTCTCTCTCTCATTGTTTTCCTTTTCATTACGATTTTATTATCATAAATAGTATTTAATTTATTAAACTGTTCTTATCTCAACCCATGAGTTTTCTTACTTTTGCCCTTCTGATTCTCTCCCCCATCCCACCGGGGACGGTGCAGGGTGAGCAAGCGTCTGTGTGGTGTTTAGCTGCCTCAACAATCGGCTTGACTATCTATTTTGCACAGACATCTTTTTTTCTATTTAAAAATAAAAAAAAGTGAAAAACCTGGCAAGCTGAGGGAGGCAAAGGTGAAGATATATAAAATAGTGGTCTGTTAAAAAGCATCTGTTATTTTAAAAATCAACTCTGCATTAATAGGAAATATATATACACACACCCATATACGTGTTGTATACATGCATATATATATTTTATTAATATATTTTAAAATATCTAAAATGTATATATTACTTTTTTTTATATCTATGGTAATCTTGGACTGAGAATGGAAGAAGCATCACAGATTAAGGCAAAGACTCCAGTGATGTCATACCTGCCTAATGCCAAGATGTCTCAGAGAGAATAGTTTCAATTTCTCATCCTGTGTTAAGAGACAGATCCTCTTGAAGACTAGTAGTATCCAACACATCTTTTTTCTGAATTAAAAACCACAGTTTTCCAATGCTCAGGGTATACCACAATTCTTAGTGCCAGGTACCACTGCATTTCAAAATATAACTTTAAAATAACTATACAAGTTACAAAACAAAATGCTCTGCAGAAAAACCATGAAATGGCTGAGAGGTTACCATATCCAATACTGTGGTTCAGCTAGCACACACCTGGGACGTGTATCTCAGGGAAAGAAGTTGTACTATGGGTTTTGTCAGAAACCAAAATATCCATCTCTATTTCTTGCTTTCTTAATTTTAGAACAGCCTTGATATCACTGTCCCTGATGACACTTCCCCTTCTTTTTGTGTTTTCCTATTGTATACGTCTTCTGAAATAGTTCATTCTTTTCTCTCTCATTTCAGCACTAGCTTATATTCTAGGAAACCTACTTCATATATTTTGGTTATGGCTTCAGAGATGCAAAAATACTCTCATTTAAGGAGAATGTAGATATAGTAGATATATGTTTAGAACAATAATCTCAGATTATCAGACAAATATATCCATCTGTAAAGTATTTCTTGATTATATGTTTACTCTTTTATTACCTACCTACTTAATATCTAATCTTCCCTTTAGTGTTAGTTTTTAACTTCTTGAACTCATGGATATTTGAGGGTAGTAATAATCCCTGATCCCCTTAAGCGTTGCTCCTAAGAACTCTGCCTTGCTGGAGCTTGGACACCCACATGCCATGTTAAATCAAGGAATTCGGACTTTCACATTTCATTCTGGAATTAATGCAAAGTTGTACTACAACATTCATAAAGTACCTGTATTTCAATTACCATATCAAGTCTATTTGATATGACCATATCAAATCTCTTTCTTTAAATTATTTAGGTATGTTTTGTTTTAAAGGTGTTACCCAAAATAAATCAAGTTAATAATCTGGCATGTGGTATCGTTGGTAGTATTAAAGGCTATATCAATAAAGTAAGAATATTTTTCAAAATATTTTTCAGAGATTTATCACAATGATGTTTTCTATTGCTGAAAGGAAATACATTCTATATCTGTGTAATCAGGAAATCATGTTTGCATTTCTCCAACATCAGATTACTGGTAAATTTTAAGACTAGAATACCACTTTACAAGTTGCACATCATAGCAACAGATCTTTTTGGTGAAGAGTTAATGAACTGTTTCTAATAAGAAATAGGATTTTCTTAATGGAAAAGATAATAATTCTACACAAGACAGAAAACAAACTGCTGGTTTGGCATGAAGCACATATTTTTACGTGCTTTCAGCCAAAGCAACAGTATTTATTCAGACAATTTAAACAAACCAATGCAAAAGCACCTCAGCTAAGGCTGTTAGTAAAACCATTTGATGCAGAAATTGTACATATTGCACCTAGAATTCTAAAGTAATGATAAAATACTCATTAACTCAAATTCTGAAGAAAACTAAGCCAGAACTCACAGGCTTTAGGATTAACATCAGTGTAGAATCTTAACCCCAATATTCTTGTTAACTTGTTATTGCACATATTCTACCTTCTTTGGACACCCACTCAAGAAATATGAAGACAGACTGATACTGACTAATACACATTACCAGCTATTAAAAATTCTGTATCTTGACCTACATGTTTTTTCCCCTTGTCTTAAATTGGGAATAATGATTACAGAACTTGCAAACTTTCCTCAGAGCGATTTTCTAGTATACTTCATTGGATAAATGACAAGATTTCAAAAAAATTAAAAGTATTTAAAAAAATTATTCCATTTGATCCAACTGTCAATTGCTGTTTGGAGAGTATACAACAGAAATATACACTAAGATCAACTTTGGAATAAACGGTCCAACATTCTGGATATAAGAAAATGTAATTTATGAAAAACCATCCATAATTCTATTCAGCAGACTTACCTTGTACAATTCTACAAACAAGAAAACATTACAGGAAAAAAGGGAATATTGATTTTGTGATAATTCCTTCATATAACGCAGAGAGAGAAAAAAAACCCAACATTTCTTATTTAGACCATTAAATAGTGCTAGTAAAAGGAAATGGAAATAACATGAAGCAAAGAAATAAATCTTACCCTGAACACCCACTTTAGGTAAAAAGCTGAAGTCATTTTTCACCAACAGCAATTTGTTAGATAAAACCTGTTTTCACAGTCTTGAAGAGACCTGACCCGAGTTTATGACTTTAAAGGTACATTTATTTGGCAAAAAGGCTGGCACAAATCCACTGTTATAAGTACAAAAAATATATTTCACTAATGGTCAAGCTGCACCTCAAGTAGCCAAAGCTAATAAATCTAAGCTTGTCCTTACTCTATTTTTTTAAGCACACCACTTCCGCAAGTAGTAGTGCCATAATACTTCAGATTAAACTGGTGTGACCAACCAGCTATTTTTAAGCCACGTGGGCTTGTACTGTGGTGAAAACACAGCTCTCCAAATAACAAGCGCCAGGAAGAACAAGTATCTACAAATCCAGTCAGGGGTGTGATTTGCTGCCTTGCAGTAAGGCGAGACCCCTTCCCCTTTGCAACTGCTTCTGTGGGACCCAGTGCACCCTTCTGCCATTGAACACCAGAAATGTTCCCAAGCAGCAGCACAGCACCCTCCACACAAACCACTAGCTTCTCCTCCCAACCCAACAGGGGCAGGAAATAAAGAATACGAGATGACACAAGTGGAGTTAGACCACGGCAGGTAAAGGACGGTATGACAAAGCAGAAAAAGGAACAACATTGACAGGAGAGCGCTAATGCCAGCAGTTTATGACAGATGCTATGGTATGCTTTTATAGCTGCTTAATTGTGAAAGGTTGGACACTCCTGATCTTGTATTTACAGTGCATAATGGGATTAGGTAGGAATGGTAGCTACAAAAATTTGGATCTTTGTCAGTTAATATAATGAGTTTCATCTCAGCATCTGTATTCTTCCAGGCACTGATTACATGACACTTCAGAAAAATCTGCCTGTGGAATACTTAAACTAAGCATGAAGTTAAAGTCTAAAGTTCTGACACTTTGCAAGGAGGCTCTAACTAAACTAAATACTAACTTTGAAAATATTAGCCATAAGACTTCAGATAATATAGTGCCAAACCTAGCCCAAATGTGTTATTTCTTCATTCTGGAGTCCAGTGGAAGGTACATCCTGACTGCACTGCCAATCCTATAAAATAGAACCTCCTGTTAATGTTTGGGCTAGTTTAAGGCATTGTTGCTTCCTTTGGTATTGGTTCACATAAATTTTGTTGTCTTGCCTTATATCTGTACAAAAGAAACAAACAAAAAATAAGTCTATACATGTTTAAAATGTGTTTAAAATATGGTTTGTTAGAATTAATATTTAGAGGAATACATTTCCCTCGTCTTCTCAAGCTATGTTTACTTCAACTTAAGGAAATGAGAAAAATGTAAGTAATCTGAACTAGTTAAAAACATTTGAAATGGAAGATTAATTCAGCTTACATGATCTAGAGGTTTAACTTTCAGGGAACAGTTCAAAATATAAATGAACTCCCTATAATGAAGTCAGTTCTGACCTTAAGAGCTTTGAAGATTAAATTTAATAGTTTATCCTGCAGTATGCATGTTACATGGTCAAACACTCCACCCAAACTTCTGACAATGTGATCAAAATCACATAACTCATGAGAAACAGAGTCCTTAAAATTACTTTTATGTAAATGAAAACATACAGACTAAAAAGAAAAGAAGTTCCTATGATACTTCAAAAACACATTTTCAGTTGAAAATGAAACTTTTATTTTGAAAGAATATAAACTAGCCCATTTTAGACTAATTCTTACCTTCCCTCTTTTAAAAGGAAAATTAAAGGTAAAGTTAACTTTTTGACAATTTAGCTTCATTACCAGCATTATGTTATGTCTGTACCGCAGAGATTCTCTCATAGACCTCCTTTGTCTCTTAAAAGGCAGAGGTGACACAAATGCAAACTAGTAGCCAAATAACAGAATTTTCACCTGCTAGGTACTGTGAATATTAAGTGGAATAATGAAGACTTTTGGTCCTCAGACTCTGCACTACCACTGACTGCCACCCCTGCTGCCCATTGGAATACTTATGCTACTACCAGCTGCATTTTCTAAACATATTTTGTCTGTGAAATGCACTTAGCTAAACAGCAGAGGTTCCTCGTCTGTCTTCGTACACTCCCAGACCCACTCTTGTCAACCTAGCCAATACAAATAATTACTGAATAACTAATTTTATTTTGTATTGCCTCTGTTCTTCTCACATTCCTTCTTATTGCTCACACTTCATAGTGAGGTTTACTTCTTTTTGGTCCTTTGGGAAAATTGATGCAGTTCAGGTTTTTAACATCGAATGAGCAAAGGTACCACTGGACATTTTCAAATTGAGATGTAGGATTCTTTATATTATCAATGGCATGTAAATGTCTTTCCCTTAAAAAGAAATCTACATCAGCCATTAAAAAACTTTCCATAAACCTAATCTAAGTAGAAGCACACTTCCCTCTACAATGCAAGAAACTAGACTGTCAGCTATATAGTACTTCTCCTGACTACGTACCCTCTCCACACTTGGACAAGTTAGTTACCAAGTAAAGAAGAACCCAGAAGAAGGCCTAGGAAATTTTCTAATTGTACAAAAACTGCTGTATTCTCTAACTGAAGCAAAGACCTGTGTGTCCCACAAATGTCCCTCAGTTTCAAAGAGGGCACACGTTTAGACAAAAAGGTCAAAATCTTCTGTAGTGCAAAACCATTTTCACTTCTGCCATCTAGCCACAGCTTCTCATAGCAAGCAAAAGAAAGCCAGATATTACAGAGCAGAGCCTGTTATTACCGAAGAAGTATATCACAAACAAAGGGGATCACTGTCTTTTATCGTTATTGTGTGAGCAAAGTAGCTCTGGAAGGGTTACCAGCAGTTTATAACAGCTGGCCTTCCCCCAGCAGGCTGACACCCCACATCTTTAAGATCTGAGGGAGTATTTCCATCCCCTACTGCACTGAGCACCTGGGGCTCTCACCTGCCCCACCTCCTCTTCCTCCTCCCCCCCCACCCCAGTTGCTCTGTGGCAAAAGAGAACTTAAGAGCTTAAGCCTCAAAGTCAGTCAGTAAAACTATTCTCGGAAAGTAGAAAAGTGATCTATTTTCCAGATGTAAAAAGCTAATTTTACACAGAGAAATACCTTAGAAAACCCAAAGTATTTGCTTCTTTGAATATTGGGACTAACAAATGGTACCTGAGGCAAGGACACACAGCCAGAGCTGGCTCTCAGCAAAGCAAGAAACTCACCAAAGTGTGACAGAAATGGAACTGGTGAAATGGAGAACAGATGAGAACTAAATGAATAAACTCAGAGGAGGAAGAATATTTACAATTTTTAAAACCATCAGGATTTCTCCATAAAACAGCAAGCGCTTGGAGAGCTGTGATCAATACCCTTGTAAAAGCAACAACAGACAGTTGGTTGTTCTGTGCTTTTTTTATCCTGGGGATCTTTATTATTACAGGTTGCATGTCTATTGACTTGTTAAACAGAATGAGTACCTTAATCTATATGTTTAGACCAACTCAATGTCTTACATCAAAACCCTACAACTAATGGCATCTCATAACAGTCAATAGTATCGAAACTCTCAACTTCCTCATGATGCCTTTAGATGCTGCTATGAACTATCTGCAGTTATATTTACTGTCACCTCCCCTCCTTGCCCATCTGTTTACATTTTAGACAATCCTGCAGACCTATCTACACAGACCTATCTTATAAGCACCCATATGCGCTAGGGAGAAAGCTAAAAAATTTTATTTTGCTGTTTCTGCTTACACTAGTTCACCAAAAAGAATAAAACAATGACAGAAAAACTTCTTGCCCTCTAAATTGACTCAAGCTAACTGGCAAAAATTTTAAGCACCAACCAAGATTTTATGAACTTAGAGATATAAAACAGCTGTACAGAGAAAGCAAAAAGAAATGTTGCCCTAACCAAGATACTTACATTTTGACCAGGCATATCTTAAACAACAGACACACTGGCAATTGCAGCCTTTTTATCTCACTGAAAAAGAGGTGCTATTCAACAAGATTCAAATCTATGAGTGTCACTAATGGAAACGGGAGTCTGACAAGTCCTGCAGTTGGACAATCTATATTAATAAATTTGCCATCTTTCACTGCAAACCGATATCAAAGTTGGGGGTGGGAATTAACTACATTGGTGTTCAGACATTCAAAATTGTATTTGCTGTTGACACGCCTATTTGATCTCCTGTAATAGGAAACATATGGAAGAGTAAAGTTCTGAAGAAGGTTGTTTCTATTTCAGAATCTCACTGTAAAACTGAAAATTATACGTCTTGACGATACACGATCTACAAAGGAGATTATTTCAGAGATTTGTATAACTGATGCATTATGTAACATTTATTTTAAATGTGTTAAAACCTACAAACCATTTCTTTTACATTTTTCTTTCTGAACGATATTTTTTCTGAAACAAGTTATTGTCTCTTGAAATATTGGTACTTCTTGCAAAAAGTTTGCAGATTAGTAGGTAGTATTTAGCTTAGGAGAAAGACTTCATTGCAAAAAGCTGTCATGCTGAAAATTGTCATATAAAATGTCGCATTTTATAACTGCAGAGGCTCGACTTTTCTATCTAGTTAAGCTGTCAGTCACTTCATAAACATGACGTTAGGTACTGTCACCCAAGCAGAAAGAATAGATTCAGAATTGAAAATCAAACTGTCTTCTGTTTTAAAAGAGTTAAATCTTTATGTAAGACACAATCTTTACTCAGAACCCCAGTAAAGTGCTCTGGGTAACTGTATTAAATTTATATTCTCATTTCTTGTTTTTCCACAGGCAAAAAAGTGGGAAACATTTTTCCATATTGTATGCTGCTGAAGAACTAAGAAACATAAAACCTTCTTCATATGTACATACAGCCTGTTCTCTATGTCCCTGTACAAATCAATAGCAAATCTTCCATTAATCAACAGAGTTGACATATATGAGGAGTGAGCAGGTACATGTGAAGGAGTACTGCAAGTTCTGGACTGTAAATACTAACAACAAATTTAGTTCCCAGCTTTTTCACCAATTTAAATCAGTATAAGTTAAAATGTTTATTTTTGTTTTACTTGCATTTTTCCTCTCTGCCCTTTATCTTCTATCATCAAAATTTTGCTAATAACGATTTGCCTGCTTCTGCTTAAAGAAGCACTATTCCAGAAGGTTTTGCACCCCACACAGCCTGTAACACCGTAACTCAGTACCCCCACAACTGCATCCTACTGTAAGACTAGTCTGATGGACTGCAAAATAGTGCTGTGCAGTCACAAGCCAACCTGTACAAGTTCAGATATAGAAGCCCAGGCTCACTTCATGTGGTCTCCAGAAAGAGAACAGAAAATTAGTAGCAAAGAAACTAACTGGCTGCATTTACACATCACGTATCACAGTATTAATTGGTAATCTTTTTCAGTTAAATTTTCGTAATACAAAGTAAAAACTAATTTAATATCTTTGAAATGGTTTACTCACCTCATCTAAGTCTTTAATATAAACGATTTTCTCTTCAATACCAATAGGCATTGGTTCACTATGGGGGATCTTCACCTCTTCATACATTTTATTGTTTTCTCTCTGAACTGCCTCTGGTAAGAACACCTAAAACCGTATTACAGGAAAATTAATTGAAAGTATGAAAACAGAAAGTGTCATTACATATAACCCACTTTGAACAATGCTTTACCACTTTCCTTCAAAAAACTGAATCCGAAATAAAAGCAATTCTCACTGATTCATTTTATAGATGACACTGAACCCCCAAAACGGAAAATAATCAGTGTTATTACTCAGAAAATAGTCCCCAAAAGACAAAAAAAAAGGTAACTCCATTTTATTACATTTCAAAAGCCATTAAGTCTAGAATTTCATAAAGCATTCATTTTGTTAAAGTCGGTTCAATAGTTTCCAAAAGACAGAAGGAGAAAAATGGTATTTTAATGATTTAAGTGACCATAGAAATAAAAACAAATATATTAGTTGAGAATGAGATTATTTCTTCTAGAGGCAAAATAAAAACAGAATATATGAAACTGTTTAAAACCTTCTGCAAAGAATCATGGCTTCCTACACTGGGCTCTGATAAGGAGGAGAATCTCTAAGGGAACAAAGGGAACCACGCTGCACATTATTCACTGGGAAAGATGTACTGCTCAGGAAGGGTCATGCACCAAACACGTACCTTTGCACCCCCAATGAATGCTGATGTTTTCATAGCTTCAGCTCGGGAATCATAAACATGTGGATAATGAATTTTTTCGAATTCCATCTCTCTCTGTCTACCTAGGACTGGCATACTTCGAGCATTCAAAAGTGCTAGTTCTCTGTGAGCAGAAAAAAAACCTGCAATAATTCTGCTCATTTTAGGCAGCCATCACAGAAACTGAATGCTGTATATTAAAGTCAGAGCAAAAGCTGTTGAAATTTATGGAATCAAAACACTGCACAAAATCATTAACAGAAGAATTTTAGTGTTATTCTCTGGTATCAGTTAAACTAAATCCTTATAACACAGTTTTAGATAAAAATCAAAATTGCAATCCAATAAGCGCAAGGCTTTCCTAAATGCAGTTTTGCCTCTTTCTAAGCAATACAGCAACATGTATTCATAGTTAAATACCAGCCCTACTATATTTTTCTCAACACGAAATATAACAGCTTATTTGCTCCTTATCCTCTCCCTCCCCTATTCCTCCCACTACCTTTAGCTGACAACAAGGAAAATAGTATCCATTAATCTTGAGAGGGAAGAAAAGAAAGATAGTTCTGATAGATTTAGTACAGACTTCATAAATCTTAAGCTAGTGTGCGTACAGGAACTAAGAAACATAGCCTACCCCTCTAATCTGCATCTCCAGCCCACATAGATGAGATCAAGAAGATTCTCATTAAGCAGATCACTGCTTTCTTTCCGTGAAAATTAGGTTTTCATATTAAAAAAATTCTACACTTGTAATAAAATGTGACTTGAAGTCAGAATCACCTAATCACCAAAGCAAACTAAAAGAAAATAAACTATTATGATATGTTGAAGTAGCATTTCTCAACTTTTGGCATATATTACCTTTGCATCCGCAGCTCTTTGGGATCAAAGCACATTAGTCCTTCTCCAGAAACTTCCCCGTCTTCCCCAGCTTGTTTTTCTTTTCTGGCATTTCGTTTTTCTTCCCGTCGATATTGTTTCATTAACTGCTTTTCTTGTTCAGACTGAATTGTAACTTGACAACCGTAATTGGGCTTAGCATTTTCTCCTATGAACTTCCTGCACTGTTCTGCAATATGATAACAGGTGTGCATATCCATAAGTACTGGATTCCATCTTTGTTTTCCACAGTTTTCTTCTAAAGGTTTGGTTTTTTGAGGTTTGTTTTCTTTTTCAAGGGTGACAGGGGGTTGGTGTGTGTGTGTTTAAAGATAGTTTAGCTTTATTTAGATGACCGTGCAGCAGTTGGTCTCAAGGACTCTAAAAGAAGTACTAGCTTATGTTCCAAAGGTAGGATGTTTAAAGTTACCATTGTTAAGCAAACAAAAATTCTTCAGTCCAAAGCAAGAGTATGGGCTAGCAGCAAAAGGAAGGGCTTTTTTCTTTTCTGTATTTGTAATTTAATCAGCAGTGGAAACGCCACTTATCTCTCCTCTTACATGTATGCACTGATGAGTAGAATGGTGTGAAAACAGATTAAACAGGCTGGGTTTTTTAAGCAGCCTCTTCACAAAACAATTACGGTATATTTGCTAGATAAAATGACTGTATCAACAGCATGCTCCTAATGTAATTTCCCTAAACAAGTGAGAAAAGAAATCCTGTTGTACACAAGCACAAGGACTCCTCTTTATGTGGAAAGCAGGACTGAATCAAGAAGAATCAGAACCACATCACCATTACAGCAAACAATTAATCTAGGGGAGCAGGGAACCCGAAAAAGCCCAGTCACATTCAACCCTCTAAGGCCATTATGGCCAAAACCAAAGACACAACCAAGTCTGTTATACGCAATGGGGTGGAGAGATTTGTTTTGTTTTTAACTATATCAGTGTTTTTGTACTTCTGTTTTCAAAATTATGCAAGCAGATTATTAGTTTACGTAGGTTTCACTGAATATTATATACTTAATTCAATTTTGTTTCATACGTACTTTTGCAGTCAAACTCCAAAGCTGAAAACCTGAATGCTTTTTTTCATCAAATAAATCCACTTGACTGATATTTTGAACAATTTGTGCCACCTAGTTTTCACCTACAGTAACAGTGAAACTCCTACCTCTTACAGCATGCCTACTGGATAAGGTGACTATAACTTGTTAAATAGCATTGAAAAAATTCTAATAAACTGTCAAAAAGTTCACATTATCACCATCATGTCTGTAGCTTTAACTCACTCTCATATTAAAAGGGGACAACAATGGATGCAATTTCCCAACTAATTTAATTCAGACTCAACACACCAGGGCAAAGAACTGTTACTTGATTTGTCTGATAAGCACAACAATCACCTTTACTGCATGGAAATAAATTACATAAGAAATAGTCAAATAATACAGCATGCTACAAAAATGCAGTACACGTACAGTTCCTTGATTTGTGCTTATTTTCTCAAGACACAAATTACTTGAAGTTAAATTTCTGCAGACACAAATTTTTCCCTTCCCCAAGTGCAATTCTGCAAAGATAAAACTTCAACTCCCATTAGAAATATCATTTTGTTCAACTTAAAAGAAAAAAGCCTTATTAAAATTAATAAACGGAACTGGGAGCAGAGCATCTTCAATCTCAGGGAAGATACTCAAATATCATTGACTTCTTTACCACCATGAAAGAAGGGTTCTCTCATCAGTGAAAAAAAGCATACAATCAGTAATGCTTTCCTATTTTCTCAAATGCACAACATTGAAAATATTCTTCCTCCACATTCTAGCAGAAATTACTGTGATAGATTTTAATGATGGCATAATGAAAAATAAATTCAGAAAAGCTTCCAAAATACTACTTCTGCTAAGCAAGAAGAAAAATATTCGTGTAACTAAAATCTGCACATAGAAGAAAAACTATAATAGTTCAGTTTCTACTGAATGCATTTTAAATTTATTATTTAATTATATCAGAAGGGAAAAAACACCTATACACAAAACCTTGTTATACTGATAGCATGACATTCTGCTTTGAAATCACAAACAGATAAAACTAAGTGTTATTCTGATGAGTTTAGATTAACCATCAGCACAATAAGACGTGAACCTCTAAACACTTGCCTATATAACATTCCACTTAAGATAAACATATTTAAAAGGGTTTATTTGAATTTTAAAATTATTGCAAGGATACATAAATCCACCATTACTAGTTTTATTCACATTTTTCTAACTCCATATGTTGTGAACATGCAATGGACTGCATGGAGCTACGTCTATGTAAGACTTAGGATAAGTCTCAACCTATTCACAATCAGATTTATTTTTTGTCAGAGAAGACAGTGAGAAGACTTGTTTTTAAACAGAAATTTGTAAAACAGATTTTAAAAGAATTACTCTGTCCAGGCAATTTATCTTATGAAAACAAAAAATCACAGTATAAAACCTGAACCCCTTTTTTCCTTCTCACTTATCCATCCTTAAGCTTAATTTTATTTTTTCAGAAATGTTTGTTATTGTGCTTTTTCTCCCCAAGACCTACATTTAATGATAACACAGAAGTAGAGAGTAAACAGGAAAGCAGATGAGGAATAAACAAAGATCAACATATTGCCAGAGTAATCCATTAAAATAGAAACAGAAAAATAGTTAATACACTTAAAAATTACACATGCCCATAGGCATTTGAAAAATAAATAAATATACACAACATGCATTTGTTTCCTCTGTAAAACAAAGAAATCATGGTCTGGTTAAAGACCATACAGGTTTTTTTACTTGCTTTTTAAATACACAGAGATAGTACTGTTGTTTGAAATATAACTGAACAGTTAGAAAACTAGTTTTTACCTGTTTTAGAATAAAAATTTTGTTGTTGCTTACCTTGCAGAGTCTGGAATCTGTTATCATTTGGACAAGTCAAAGATCTTTCCAGAATCAGAGATCTGTTCTGTAGGAGTTTCTCTATGAGTTCAAAACCTTCAGGACCTAGCAGTTCAAACAACTGCAAAGAAAACAGAGTCATAAGTCACTGTCCAAATTAATCTAAATTTATAGATGGAACTGCAATATTTAACCAAACTAATAAACTTTGACTCCAAATAATTCAACCCAAAAGGTACAAATGCTAGTATTCAGCCAGATTCTCTATTACAAAAAGGGAAAATTATAGAAAGTTTTCAGCTGGAAATATTTAAGATCTGTGAATTTTGTCTGCTATGTAAAACTACATTTCTCTTAGAGATTCTTGTATAAAATTTAACTCTTCTCAAGACTAAACCTTATGTATCTTACTTTACGGTTATTTACACAAATTATGCTGCAAATTTATTCCTCCACAATCTAAGCAGATAAATCAAGAGAACCAATGCTTTCTCATAGAAGTCAGATAAATAGGAAGTTATTCCCATTCCAGTGAACAAGAGATATAGCCTACTGCATTTTCACAGTCACATCCTTTAAAAAAAAAAAAAAATCACAGATGTGGAGTACAGCAGGAATTTGAAGAAATAAGTCAACACTAATATCGACTAGTATCAACTTCAGCCCTTACTACTTGCACAAATAACGCTGTGTGAGCATGTGCAGCGTAACCACATGACATAGGGGATGTACACCAGAACAGAATTTAATCCCAATAAGCACTATTTTGGACCAATGATTCTTACTCAAATTATTCTCTTGTAGCAAGTTAGATGAACACAGTTCTGAGAATCACAGAATCATTTAGGTTGGAAAAGATCTCTAGGATCAAGTTCAACCATCAGCTCAACACCACCATGCCTCTTACACCATGCCCTGAAATGCCACATCTACACGTTCTTTGAACACCTCTCCGGGCAGCCTGCTCCAATGCCTGACCACTCTTTCAGTGAAGCAAAATATTCAGTGTGAAAATATTCAATATGATTAATACCCAATCTAAACCCTCCTTGATGCAGCTTGAGGCCATTTGCTCTTGTCCTATCACTATTAACTTGGGAGACCACCACCCACCGCACTACCTCCATCCAGGTCGTTGTAGAGAGAGCTATAAGGTTTCCCCTCAGTCTCCTCTTCTCCAGGCTAAACAACCCCAGTTCCCTCAACCTGTCCTCAGAAGACTTGCTCTCCAGACCCTTCATCAGCTTCACTGCCCTTCTCTGGACATGCTCCAGCAACTCGATGTCCTACTTGTACTGAGGGGCCCAAAATTGAATACAATACTCAAGGTGCAGCCTCACCAGTGCCGAGTACAGTGGCACAACCACTTTCCTACTCCTGTGGGCTACACTCTTCCTGATACAAGCCAGAATGCTCTTGACCTTCTTGGCCACCTGGGCACATGCTGGCTCATGTTCAGCCAGCTGTCAACCACCACCCACAGGTTGTTTTGTGCCATGCAGCTTTCCAGCCGCTCTTCCCCAAGCCTGTAGCGTTTCATGGGGTTGTTGTGACCAAAGTGCAGGACCTGTCATTTGGCCTTGTTAAACCTCATACAGTTGACCTCAGATCATTGATCCAGCCTGTCCAGATCCCTCTGCAAAGCCTTACTACCCTTGAGCAGATCAACACTCCCACCTGATTTGGTGTCATCTGCAAACTTACCGAGGGCACACTCAATCCCGTCATCCAGATCATTGATAAGGATATAAACAAGACTGGCCCCAACACTGAGCCCTGGGGAAAACCATTTGTTATTGGCCGCCAACTGGATTTAGCTCCGTTCACCACAGCTTTCTGGGCTCAGCCATCCAGTTAGTTTTCTACCAGTGAAGAGGACACCTGTCTAAGCCATGAGCCACCAGCTTCTCTAGGAGGATGCTGTGGGAGACTGTATCAAAGGCCCTACTAAAGTCCAGGTAGATAACCATCCACAGCCTTTCCTATTCCACTAGGCAGGTCATCTGGTCATAGAAGGAGATCAGGTTGGTCAGGCAGGACCTGCCTTTCCTGAAGCCATGCTGGCTGGGCCTGATCCCCTGGTTGTCCTGCACATGCCATGTGATGGCACTCAAAATGAACCGCTTCATAATCTTCCCTGGTACCAAGGTCAGGCTGACAGGCCTGTAGTTCCATGGATCCTCCTTCCAGCCTTTCTTGTAGATGGGTGTCACATTGGCAAGTAATGCTTTCACTATTTAAAGTTCCCTTTTCTACATAATACTGTTTTTAATGGAAAAAATCCCACCCAAAACACTAAAAGCACTTCCCTGTCCATCTTATCCATAATTATTTAGTTAAAAATCAAAGCATTACGGTAGAGCAGTAAGTTACTAAGAACCCATTCTTGATTTCTAATACTGCTTAAAACAATTTTTCTCCATTTTTTTCAATTTCCAAAAAGGAAAACAGGGCGAATTCTCCTTAGTCTTCTTTAAGTTTGCTGCTAATATTATTCATACAACTTCAGGTATCAGGTAAGAGTAAAAGTTATGATGTACTTTGACGTGATGTTCTATGAAAGGGTAAGACCTCAGCACTGTACTATTCAAGTATTTCTCTTCTAAATATAAAAAGAAGAGAGAGGTCTCTTACTGTCCTGTATTTAATTTGCCAACTCCTTAACAGAGAGTTTTTCTGTGGCTCTGGGAACACCTTGAAATAACTTTATGCTGCCTCTTCATATATTTACAGAAGTTTGAACAGTACCAAGGGCATCAGATCAATGATTCCTTTTTTCAGGCCAATCTGTACTTCATGATATAAGCTGTCATTTAAAGATTAAAAAAAAGTATTACTCCTGGCCCTCAGGGTTTCTATGAAAAACATACGGTTTGTGCAAATTAGTATAGTGATGGCAGAGTTTGCAGAGACCATGGAATAACAGCAGTGAAATATATGAAGTTTTTATTTCTTTCATTAGAGTAACCCAGGATGGCAAATTGGAGAAGCAGTCTGAAAAAAAAAAAAAGCAATAAATGTGGAAAATAGAAAATTCTATACTCAGATAGAAGACACAAACTACAAAAACACAGGACAGGGAACTGCTGGCTAGGTGTCAATTCTGCTGTCAAGCTTCTCAAGCTATGATGGATTTCTCTTTATCCAGCCTTCACTAACAATGATCACTAGTTCTTGTCTTTTGCATAACTGTTCGCTGTCACTTTACTGCCACATTTTAGCTATTATCTAAAGATATACGGCAACCTTGTTTTTATCTTTCAAAAAAAAAGTGGCACATTAGTACTGGTAAATTTGAGAACTAGGTATTTTCCAGTGGTAAATGCTTAAGGCAGGGTGGGAACAAATAATTACAAAAGCAATAAGTGTATTTGAAAAAGCTTTATTGTATCAAGAACTGAATACAAGCTTGCCTCAACTTTCCTAATGTCCTGTTGACTGTGGAATACCAGCAAGACAGGGAAATTAAATGTTTTCATTTCAACCAGATCTGGGCTTAAAGACAAGCTTCTCATCAAGGCAGCATACAGAGTGTAAGCATATTCAGATTTACCATGTTGCCCCCCGAAACCCAAAACAAACACACACACCCCACCACCCCGTCACCCCCAGAAGGCAAACAACACATTAGCCCAAAAACATCCAATGTAGACCTTCAGGTCTGCACAGAACTCCAAAGCATCTGTCGCTGGAAACTGTTAAGAACAAGCTAGAAAAGCATCAGTCAGAAAAGATGAGCTTTGATGGGGAAATGGGTGACATTGTTTTTTGGAACAGGAAGATATTTTTTTCCACTCCTGTTTTCCCAATATATCCTGAAACAAAAACCATCCACATCAAAACTGTTCTAACTAATTAGAACAGCAGAGCCATACGAAGAAGCAGTAATGGTACAGAATGCTTTCTACTCTATGGCCAGAGGTCATGAAGTAAAACCAGTATCTCTTACTCCGTCCCCAGTGAGCTAGGAGCTCAGAAGAGTACCAAGGTGAAACTGCATATCCTACTCTCCAGACAGCCTATCAGTCAAAGAGAACCGAACCCATACAGTATTACACATGACAGACTCTGCAATGCTCATGTGGTAAAAGTCACTCCATTTTGCCTTCTTGATCTGTGGACAGAGTGTGGTATTCATCTGCTGCCAGCAGTTTGAGAACTGTCTGTATCACCTAAATAATCTTGCTGCTGTCTGAAAAGGAAGAAGGCTTTCAGCTAAGACAGGCTGAGCTCATTGTTCAAGACTGAGGGGAACAAGCTAAAGGATACAGAAGACCAGAAGCAATGACCTGTTCTGATTGACAAGATGTCTCCTACGCCTACTAGAAACCTGCCAGGGATCATGGGTGGAAAATAACCATTGAAAGCTAAACCAAGACAGAAGTAGAAGTGCTGAGACATCGAGAAAAAGTTAGAGCAAGATCTGTCACCACCTACCATTGATGGTGAAATGGTAGCAAAGGTAGAAGTAGTTTGCAAAGAGCAGAAATAACTAAACTTGAGGACTTGTAAAACGAATGTTATTAATCACCAGATTTGTTCATATTATAGGACTAACACACTGCTTCCTAATTAAGGTATTAAGAACTACCACAGAATGCTGCTATTTCAAAGTGAAATTCTTTGTCTTCTCATTTGCTTAGACTTCCAAAGACATGCCAGGATCCATTCATAAGTCTTTCTAACATTTCAGAAAAACTTCAACATTTGTTGGAGTTTTTAAGCCTGATTTCCAAAGTAGTCAACAAATTAAACAACAATCTGAACTTGTATAATGGTAGACATCATTGAAGATCTAAGCAGCAACTGCACCCTATGGTAACTCATGAAAACTGGTATGAGTTTGAGAGAAAACACCACTTGTTGGGATCCAACTTCAATTAAGTGAATGCTGAGTCTGACATCTTCAGAAATAGCACAAAATTAGCTTCCTTAAGAAAACCTTTCCACTGTAAGAATTACATTTTTAGTATAAACAGTCACGATACCCAAATAATCCTGGGCCAAAGTTTATACAAAGTAACCACCTCACTGCTGTTATCAATCTTACACTGGAAAGCACTTAATTTATAGTGACAGGTTGACTCTATAAATCAAGGAACAGGAAAAATAAAATTAGGAGCTGTGTTGAACTGCCTTGTGCCTACTAGGAAAAATGAAGCCCCAAGGCACAGAAAACATCTGACCAAGAAATAAAGCAGCCTTCTTTTGCCAGGACGTAACCTTTCCTATAGCAGTTTCATTTTTTGACGGTATAAATTTTAGTTATCAACAAAGGCTGGAGTGGCTGA
Organism: Phalacrocorax carbo; assembly: GCF_963921805.1. Classification (NCBI taxonomy): domain Eukaryota; kingdom Metazoa; phylum Chordata; class Aves; order Suliformes; family Phalacrocoracidae; genus Phalacrocorax; species Phalacrocorax carbo. The sequence goes on along the minus strand of NC_087515.1, from coordinate 82,991,431 downwards.
ACCAACTGTAAAAGAGCAAAATCCACAACACCCTCCAGTACCTACTAAATGCTGATGTAGTCCTGACTGCCACAGTTCAGTCTCATGCCTGGATGTTCAGCTGGAGGCACAATGCTGAACTGACTGGTTTCTAAAGTTGCTTTGCATGTTGATTTACAAAAACCAAATGTATCACTTGTCACGGGAGGCTGTGTCATTTTCTAATGCCAGAACAGACTTCCTCCTGATGGCATTCAAGGAGATTGCCCTACTACTCTGCTGAATATGTCTGTCAAGAATCAAACTCCTCAGACAGTAGTGGAAGAAAAACAAAGTAACCATTTGTGTAAAATAGAAAGCTTAAGAAAGTTATGAGGCAATTTGTCATTCCTATCTACTCTTAAGCCTCTCCAAGTGACAAAGCACTAACCCCCAATGAGCTGCATTGCTCTTTTGGACAAATATCTAGTGTAAGCTGCACAGAAATGGCTAATATTCACTACAGAAGAGGAGAACTTCTTCAAAGGTTTTACGCTGTTTAAGAATTTTGGATACAATATTTTGCTTCTAAACATTTTGCTTTGTCTACTAGAGGAGAAAACGCAAATTGAAAAACTGTGATGCACTGCTAGTAATTTACATAGCTTAAGAGGCTAATTATTATGTTTCATTCCAAATGAAATGCTTTCCATTAATCAAACCCAGGAGTTAGCAGGGTCATACCCAACCCAACAGTCTGTGGGATGAAACTTCTAGCATTCAAATGCCAACTAGAAGCAATGAATCTTAGAATGACAGTAAGGCTGGGGACCATGCTGATGACAGCCTAATGGCAGCTTTTAGTGAAAATATTTCGAGGAACTTGCTGTTACTCTGGTAATTTCTTCAACACTTTCCTAGCACCATACTTATTTCTAACATAGTAAGCTTCTGCCTCTCATCCCAAGTGCTTACTCTAAAAACAGGACAATAGGAAAATTCATGCCTGAAATAAAGGTGGTGAAGGCTTGAATGGCAGACACATGTTCCTGGCACTTGAGCCTGTAACTTGAATGCCGTCAATTACTTCACACAGCTGATGAAAAAAACATTAAACAAAGTGTAACACTGCATGTAAGTAAGTAAGTAAATACATAAATAAATAAATAAAGTTCTCAGACCTATAGTTACCCAGATCATGAGCCTTTCAGGACAGCCTGGTAGGAAGAAAACATCTGTGCAATCTTGTTTGCAAAAATCTGTGAGGGTTCCGATACAGGAAGTGGCACAGGGGCATAATTCTGTATTCAGTGTAGGTGCTAGCCTTTCAGATTTCATACATTATTATATATTTTGGCCCGAAAAGTCAATGTCCAAGACCCTGAGAGCAGCCAAAGAAATCTAGTGAATGTTCATAGTTGCCTGTTTATTAAGTTATAATGAGATAAACTAGACAGCAGGCAACAGTTGGAGAGGCTGTGTGTCAATCGGTGGTTTCTTGAATACCAGCCAAACTATTATGTTCCTTAAGTCCGTAACAGATTGTACCCAAAAGGCAACCCTGACTGCCTTCAATAACAAAGGTCCCAGATGACTTCAGCTACTGCTCAGTGACCATAGACATAGATGAGTGTGATATATGGTCACTCATATTTGTTTGAATAATTTTCACATATCATTTTATGTGCATAGCCTCAATATCTGGAAGAAAGTGTAATGAGTAATAAGTCTAGGAAACAAAGAACAAGATGTGTCATATTGCATTAGAAAGGTGAGGCAAGGTCACCATGCTAATGATTTCTACTGAATAGACGCTAGTTGTATGGAAAAAGCAAGGAGACATAGGCAGCAGTCTTGCAGACAGACAGCAGTCTATATGCCCAAGCAGGTAACAAGCAAAAAGGTGAACCCCAGTGAAATGCATGACACAGTAATTTTTTTCAAGTACGGATCAGCCATTAAAAGTACATCTTTATTATTGAACTCACAGTTCAAGATTGAAACAAGATTTTACTCTGAATGTTAAATAGATTATAATCAGTTTTCAATTCCATATGGCACAATTTACAGGGAGCCTTGGAAGTCCTTAGTGTGACCTCAAATATGAGGTACAGAACTGTGAGCATTATTTTGACATCATAAACTATCTGCCATCTCAAGGGCATTTTCTTGATTTCTGCATCTATGAAGTGGGAAGGGATCCCATAAATCTCCGAAAATATTTTGTTTTTCAAATAAGAACAAAAATAGACTAGGAATGGTCCTTGTACCTTGCTTGAGTCTTAGTACTAAGTACTGCTCTACACTAATAAATGAATCAGAAAACCAAATTCAGCCAACCAGTGGTTGTCCTTTGTATCTCTGTACCTTTATAGCCTAACAGTTGCTCTAGTTTGTGTAGTACCACCTACACAGCTAATTGCCATGCTTGCACTTAGCAGCTTATTTGCAGATGATATCGCTTTACAAGGCACAGTTTTGAAACCGCAGTGGAAGAATCATCTCCATTGCACGATCTCAAATGTCTTCTGTTCTAGTAGCTCTTAAGTAACTGAAATGATTGCTTCATTTCAAAAATGATAGGAAAAATACAACATTCTTCTTGGGCTACAGGCTTACTGGACAAGCTGTCTAGATATAGAGTACCAGACAGAAAAATTCATGTTAGCTACTGCTTAAAAGATTCAGTAACAAAAACCAAAGACACTGAAGATTGAGGTTTTTTTTTCATGAGAAAATTCAACACAAACTTCATGGATATAATATATACACCGATTGCTGATTGCTACTGTGCTGAAAAGTAATGGACTATCACTACCTCTAACATCTACAGATTATAGAGGACGACTTGGTTTAAAGAGAAATCTCAGCTGTTCTGTATTTTCATGTTTCTTACAGGTTGATTAAAATAAGACAAGCCAGACAAAGCATAAATTCTTACCCTTGTTATTAAAAACAGGTATTAGGTATGTGAGAAAGTAATTCAGCTCTCAGATCTGCTTTTCTTTTTTCAAGCCTGGCATTTCTGAATACGCAACCCATCACATTAAGTCCACCTACACAGAAATGATCTTCCAGTCCTAGGAACCATTTCCACCTAGAAGACTTGCATAGAGTCTTAGCAAGCTCAACTTAACTGCACTTGCCTCACAACAGAACAGTGGCCAGGCACTTCTAGCACTCTGAAGACAAGGTGCAGATAAACCATGTGTATGCAGAATGCCTTTCTGATGGCTGTTCCTTGGTACAGGGGCTGGAGAACTCTCATATTGCAGCCTCACTGATCACTGGAATCAGATATGACAGAATGATGTGCTCACAAGCAGGCATTCTAACGGGACAAGGAGCACCTGGCTCTCAGGCAGCCTCCAGCGGAATCAAGTGCCAGCTTCTTGAGAATGAATGAGAAGTTACTACTTGTCATCAGTGAGGTCTTAAGGGTCTGTCTGTTAACCCAGTTAGCTTCACTTTCAGTCAGCAATTGGAAGAAAATAATGAATTAAATGTAAAGTTAGAAACAAGCAGATTAAAGAAAAACAGCAAAATTCTATGAATTCCCCTAATAAAAGCTTTCATTTTTACTTATAAGATAGAAGAATGCTAAGTAAGAAGGAAGCTGATGGAGAAGTTTTCATATAACGTTGTCTTTGGGAAAGATCTTTGCATAAACATAACGCATTCATAACAAATTCTTACTCAACATTCAACTTTTGATTGCTTTTCTCATTACTATATTTGCAGTGCAACAAAAAACACTGGAAATCTGGTCTTCAGCCCGGACACATTTTTAGTCCAGGTGTAAAAGTTCAATATGCAAATAAAGACACAGCCAATTATTCTTTTTAATAGTGTTTCTCCTCAGCACGTCAGCATACCCTCTATTTCTGTATTTCTGTATCCACAGATCACTATGCAATTTTACTTCAACTACAGACTAGTAGAAATAAATGAATCACAGCACGAAAAATTCCAAAATGAGTATTAAAACATAAAAACTAATTTCTTAGAAGACTCAGCCTACAATTACTGGTCAAGACTCCTTTTAAATCACACTGAAATCTGAAGTTAAAACACTGAAATTGATCAGTTACAGGAGAAAAAGAAGATAATTATTCTTATAACAATACTCAAAACCCAGACTATCAGATTGAAAGTATATGCAAATATTGCCTACTAGGCCTAGAACAGTCTTCTTCCCAATTTAATTTCCTATCAGTTTTGATTACAGATATCTCTTTAGCATTCTTCTTATTAAAAAGAAAAATAGCATGAAGTGTCACAGCATAGTTCTAAAATATTTGCTGGAAAGCTTTCTCCAGCTTCTTGTGCAAATACGTACTAAAACTGTCTACCATACTTGACAGAGACCAGCACAAAAACACAACGCACCTTTAGTAAATATTCTTAATATTTTTAATTGAAAATAAGTAGACTGGAGAGATCACCACCATCATCAATGTTTTACCACTGACTAATTAGAAACTTACACAGATGCACTAATTTTGAAAATTTCAAATATATAGCTACATGGCAACTTTTACCACCTTATTTAGCCTAAAGACTTCGGTAGTTAGAAATAATGTCAAACCCAGCTACAAACAGCATACATGCCTTTTGAAAAGGAAGCCCCAAAGACCAATTTAAGCCTAAAAAAACTTGCTGTTACATGACTTCTTAAACTAGTATTTATCTTCAGAAGTATTCTGGTATCAGCTATTTATGAATTTTGAAGAAAAAACATCCTAAGATTAGCTAATTGCTGCACTTGGCACTTTTCTAAGCATAGGGAGCAGGCAAATTTGGAATTACTGAAAAGGTATTTGTAAAGGTAATAGACAGATGCCTGTGCCACCATTGCAGTAATACAAATCCAAATTCTCACAAAAAGCAGAACTCTTGGCCGAGCATGGAGCCATTCACCTCTAGTCCAACACTTCTGCTATTCTAAAACGCAGTGACAACATGCGAGAAAATGCCAGAAAGCCAAGCAGTTAGTTCATGTTGCTCAAAAGAGGTGGGTGATGAAGAGTAGCGAGGGACTCCAATACTGAAAGCTAGTTTTGCCCCAGTTAGGATAGTGAAGCCAGAATTCTAAGACCCTCAGTGAAAGGCTTGCGAGGCCCATCGGGCCGCCCAAGGAAACAGGACGAGAGGCCTCACGCCTCTGCTTGTGCCAACCAGCCCCAGGCTGTGTGCTCCAACGCCCTGGGCTGCCACACGTTCAAGCGGCCAAGAAGGAAACAAGACAAATTTTTCCCTGAAATGTAGCCCTTTGTATTATTTTAGGTGTGTGCAGAAAAGGAGAAAAAGGGTTTCAGCTAAAGATGAATTTTTAGCCTAGCTCTCCAAGGAAACAAGGCCTACTAAATCACTCTGTGCATTTACCAGCATGTGAACTAACAAACAAGTCTTAAGCCTCTTCAGTAACTTCCGAATTTGACAGAGAGACAGAAATTTTCAGGGATCTGAAGGGGCCCATGAAGGAGACTGATCCAAATGACTGCTCTTTGTGCCTCCTGCTTTCACCCTCTGCGCGCTGCAGCACGAGCGCAGCGGCATTGGCACACGCCAGCGAGCCCAGCACCAAAGCACCACCAGCACAAGCTCGCTGTAGCGATATGGGGTATTGGAAACTGCACAGCACCGAGAGCTGCAGGAAACTGCCCTGGGACTGCTGTGCGCAAGCAGCTGTGGGTTTGGGGTTGGGTTTGGTGTTTGCTGGGGTTTTTTTTTTTTGGTGTTTTTTTTTGTTTTGTTTTGTTTTGTTTGTTTGGGTTTTTTGGTTTTGTTTGTTTGTTTGTTTTGGGGTTTTTTTTTTTAATGGGGTTTCCTCCCTTCCTGCCTTCCATAAAAGGTTTTGGAGGAATATTATTTTTTTGTCTAGTTAATGAGTAAGCCTTAATCTTTCAGGTGCCATCTGACCGCTTTTATTGCAGAGCTTGTAGCTCCTTACGTCTCCATGTGGATGTGAAAAGAGCTTCCAGCATCAAAGAACACAAAAAGGGAAAAAGTTCTATCAGCTAGAGACTGGTTTGCTCTAGAAAAATATCTCATTAAGTTTAATGATATATTGAAGCTGATTCAAAAAGTTATCATGAATAGATCAAGCCTCATACCACCTCAAAGATACAACAAGCTTTCTCTTAGTACAAAACTGAAGTAAAGGAGTTGACAGGAAAAAGTTACTATCAGGAAGGAGAGTGACCATCTCAGCACCAGGATGAAGCCTAGCGTCTCTTGGCTCTCACTGTGGCTCTTTCATAATTTCTTAAGTTCTGTCCTCAAAAAACAGCACTCAAACACCATTCAATTTGGTTTCTTATGAAGGGAGACAGCATGGCTCTGTTTTCACAAAAGGCAGTTTCGTATCATCCTTGGGGTTTCAACAGTCCTTGGACATCAACAGAGCTGTACACTTCTGATTTAAAAAAAGAAGGCCACAACTGAAAAAGGAGAAAACTGTATCAAAAATAACTGGATTATTTTCTCTGTATGAAGGGGGAGCAGATAAGCTCCATGGTCAAGAATAATGAGAGACAAGCTTTATATGTCTGAATATAAAATTCTTAGTAATTTTAATAAAATTACAAAGAGAAGAATATAAGCTTGAAAAGCCAGTTTCATGCCAAGTTAGAATCTTTGATGATAAGATGAAGATAAAACACCACAGGGGTGATCCACGTATGCCTGTACTTTCCCATAATGGGTACTGCTTTTATGAACTAGGTAATGGGGGATAAGCTTTGTGATATGTTAATTTGTTAGGGCTAGAAAGTCCTTTTACTGAACAAAAGGAAGAGCCACTTTGATGCTTAAAACCAAACACGTTTTATAAGACAAGTTGCTTTGACATGAAAATATCTGTGATGTAAGGGTACACACACAAAAAACTATAAGCTAATGTTATAATTTCACAATACAGTAAAAAAAATGCAGATTAAGTTACATCAACATAGTATCATAACCAAAGTGGTGTTGCATATACACAGCAATGAACATTTAAATTACCTGGGTTGAAGTCGAAATGAAAGAAGCTTTTTGAACTGTTCTCTCAGAGGAGCCTCACAACAAGAGCTACACCACTTCTTTATTGATTTTAACCAGGATATAATTTCTAAGGACAGTTTGAACTTTGTTTATTTTCTACTATGCAAAAAATTTCCCATAGTAAACTTGTGTGTGACGGTGATTAAGAGACAAACCTAACTTTTAGTAAACAGTTACATGAAAGTAATACAATGGCAGCAGAAATTCGGTCTGTCCTCAGGAAGTTCCCTGGCAAAAGTCTTCTAAATTGTCCAAAGGCAAAAAAGGAGCCATACTAAATGCGGAGGGGTTTGGAGATGAAATTTTGAAGTGACTCCAGGGAGCACATAAGCAAATAATGACGGAATAGAAAGTAGGAAGAATGTGAACTGTTAAAAATTTACTCTGGCTATGAGCACCTCCTGTCTTTATGTCCCAGATACTTGGAAAAACGACTAGATATTGCTCTTCCATGTTTTCTAACAGATGTCTAAACTATGATACTGAAGCTTGAGTTACTTAAACTTACATCTACGACCATTACTAGATTAGTATAATCACTGGTAGGGCTGGTTGAAGAGTTCTCCAGGAGCAAAAGATGAACGTTCCTGGATGTCAGATAAGTACTTCCATTTCCTTCTCTCACCAAAAACAAGCCATTTGTAACTTTTTAAGAGCCTTACACAGTTTTGGATAACACTTTAACTTTGTTCAACATGGCAAAAAAAAAAAGAGATTCCAAATGAATGGTGGTTCAAGAATAAGTAAAAACCAGTACCAGTCGTAGAAAGTATGTAACAGGGACAGGGACATAGCGATACAACCTGTGACGATTCCCATTACTAAATAGCACTGGTAGTCTAGCTATGTCATGTATAAAAATGGATATTGAATATTTATCAAAATAATAATAAACTTTCCGATTCTCAGTGTCTGCTTAGAGCCATTACAGGAAACTGTATTTCCACGTCCAAATGGAGCAACTAGGTAACTTACAGCATCCTGAAGAGTATTTCACAAGGAGTAGAAAACTGCTCTGTGTGTAACAGATCTGAGAGGTGATGCTCATGGACGCTTCTTTTAACAGTGAAAGTTGCTTGGTTACTGCAAAAGCTATGCTAGCACTGGAAACAAACTTGCCAAGAATCTGAAAGTTAACCGGAACTCTTGGTGAGATTTTTCCTCACTAAGAACAGCCAATATTTACAAATGTATGTTTTATGCTGCCAGTCTACTGCTATGCTCCCTCCTTCTGACTGTCTTTTCCTGCAAGCCACAGTCCGTTGGTGCATTACTCTAACACTAAATATGTTTGTACTAATGCTACTTCTTCGCATCAAGCCAGACTAGCAATTACCTTGTCATATTTAATTTCCTCAGTTTTCCATGCTTTATTTCACGTGCTAGCTTCTATACAATGGACCTCCTGTGAGCCCTTTTCTAATTATTTTTTAGCATATAGTAATGATGAAGTCATCTTCAGAAACTGCTTCTCCTACCAATAGTCAGTCTGTATTAACACATTCTCCACTTAACATCAAGTACGAAATATAGTTGTAACACTCAAAGTGTCTGGCAGTGCTTACAATGAAGGTCTTTAAGGTCTTTACAATGGGATATAAAAATACAGATGTTGACATTTTAAAAATATATTCAGTCAAAACAACATTTCCTGGTTGTGGGGTTTTTTTTATTATTTTTAAATCTCTACATACCTGAATGCATATTTTTATGTTTTCAGCATCTGCATTTTTTTAAAGAATGACAATTTAACTAGTATGTCAGGATATTGAACATTTAACTTGATTACTTTGAGTAAGGAGAGTCAGTAGACTCCTTATTCCAAAATTCCACTTGCAAAGCCCTTCGCTCACTTCCACAGTTTTATTCTTCAATGAACTTAACATTAATAAGGAAAGATTTAATAATGACTTCTACATAAGAAAAGTACCACGATATTTTGCTACTCTTACATGTAGCCTCCACAAACTTAGAGCTTTGATAAACTTTGCCAAGTAATACAAGATAGTAATATAATTATCTAGATAATAAAACTATATTGATACTAATTATAATATATAGTAACACAAGATGCTGAAGCACAGAATGCTTTTGTTGCTTTTCTGCAGAATCCATGCCTAGCTCCAGCACAGCATTAACGTGCTAAGTTTAGAGGCCTGAAGAACTTGACAGACTGACAGAAATATACTCCTGAGACACTCAGTTTTGACATCAAATATCCAAGATTTTCACTGCATTAATGCATTTTTTGAAAGCTGTTGCACAACATATTTTGTCTCTTATGATAACTAAGTGATAAATCTGATAACTCAAAAAAAAATAGTTCATGCTCCACAACAAACTGTTTAGTCTGTTTTTATGACAAAAACCCATAATGTAATCTAACTCTATTTTCTATTTGGAACAAAAAGTTGCAGTATGACTACCCTCTGCTCACACGAGCATTAAGTTTTTGGTAAATGTTTTATGTAGTTATTACTACATCTGCTTATATCTGTTGTTCAAGACTATTTTATTAACAGTGTGAAACTCATTGGACTAAACCAGTTAAAATCAGTAAAGAGCAGTTAAGAAGTGAGTGTGTAACCAGATATCCAGTCCCTCTGTGGGAAAGTGGCAAAAATTTCCCAAGCCACGTAGAAATACATGTTCGTGCAACCCTATTTGATAATGGTGTTATTTTGCTGGCTGTGTATCTAAAGTATCAGCTATACATATACACAGCTGAGAAACCACCTCTGTAAAATAAGTTAAAAACATAAGCACAAACTAAGGAGTAGTAAAAACAAAAACCCTTTCGGATATCAAAGACAAATCTCTAACTGATTTTAAGATGGTGGTATTTTATCCAAGAGGCTTTGTCTTTGCACTTGCACATGTTTAATTATTATTTCAAAATACATTCAGTCTTCCTATTTCTTTCACTTTGGACAATCACATCAGCCATATCACCACTGATTTCAGTTTCTGGCCAATTTAATTTTCTCATTCACTAACAGGCTGTACTGTTTACTTATGCCTCAGTACATTATGCTATTTAATATATTTCAAATAGTGTTTCCCACTATTTTTTCTAAAGACTATATATTAAAACTACTTGTATTGGGCTCAAGTTCTGCCAAATTGTATTTTGACACCAAAGTTGTCTTTCTCCACCTAATAACGGCTTGATGAAAGCCACGCAGGAAAGACAGCAGCCTTGCACTGGGGCTCTCGGAGTACCTTTGGTTCTCCTTCAGATGAGTTAGAAAAGTCGCAGCCTGAAGAAACAGCAGTAGCTTATACAGAAAAGCCAGGCTTTGGCTTTGACAAGGAGCAGAGAACCTTCTGGGAGCACTGAAGCATACGCAATTAGACTGATGTGCTGAGCTAGTGACAAGTAAAACTGAGTTTCCAACAGCAGAACACTTGTGTTTGATATTTGGAGGAGCTAAGCATTTGCGAAGTCCAATATCTGGCATTCTACAAAGCGGCAAAAGCTGATGCTTCACGTCATATTTTGCTTAAGGAAAGAAAAGTACACATCTAGTTTCACACCTGCACACTACACTTTTCTGATGGAGAAGGTCAGCTTGTAACTCAGGGAACGGCTACGCAGCATAAGCAAACAAGCTCCGCTTGCCCTCTCAGCCAAGCAAAAGTATTAGTCAAATATTGAGCCAGAGCCGACTGCACGGTGCACAGATCATGCAGCCCTCTAAAGCATCCCTCTTGGAGCCTGCACAGTATGTCTGAAAAGTGATCTCAAAACTAGCACCTGGGCACCACACAAGTCTGCAAAAAATGAAATGTCAAAACACTTTTCACAGTCAGTATTATAATGTGAGCTGTGAAAAGTTCAGAGCTCTTAATATAAATTACATATTCGGACCCGCCAGGGAATCACTCTCAATGCAGACCTAAGAATTATTAAACTGAATTCAGGTTTAGAAACAAGAGTTAAATGTTTCTCAGGTCATCAAAATTTTGGATACTAATAGCTAGAACATACAGTTTTTATTTGCAAAATGTAACACTAAAGCTCTGACTATTCTTGAAAGCAATGACCAATAAGTAAATACAGAGAAGTGTCTGCAGCATGCGCTACTGACAAACAGCACATCAAGTCACTAGCAGGAGACAAAAATCTACACACAGTTGGTCTTATCCTGAAGTAATGTGATTTTGTGCAATGCTGTATATGGTCTTCCACTGGCTTACCTGAAGTAGCAAGCAAATGTATACAACCTGTAGGAATTCAAAAATCCTTTTGCAGCTGGTTTGCATTATAAGCTCTAAAATATGCTCTTTCCTGTTGAACTGTGTTTCAATCTCATTTCACAGTGTTACATGGCTTAGCTTACACTTGAAAAAAATTAAGTGTTCACATAAATAATGTTAGGCTTTTAAAGGTTATCAGAAATGTGGTCATGTAAATTAAGACTGTATGTATTTTCTCTTAATACAGTAATGACCATTACAGATTCCTCCTTAATGCAGGAAACTAAATGAATAGTTTCTCTGAACAACAAATGCCCATTATTTATAGATACTTAATTTAGGAGACCAATTTAACACATCTGAAATCAAGGTCATTTTAAAACCTAATTGAGATTACTTGCAACACAAGGAGTATTTATTTCCGGTATACCATAATTCATTAATTAAGTTACACATAAGGTTAAAAGATTACTTAAAAGACCCACTCAACTTATTTATTATGAGACTCTACTATGAAGGTGCCTGTTACAAAACAAGAAGTTTTTTAACTTAGAAGAAGAACATATTAGGGTAAGGGATAGTTTACACTTTAATTCAAGAAATCCATGAGGAAAAATGAGGACTTAATACAGATTTAGAAGTAAATATAACAAAGAGTTTTCTCCAACTACTTCTATTTATTCAGTTGAAATGACAGAATCACAGAACAGTTGAGGTTGGAAAGAACCTCTGCAGATCATCTAGTCTCCAGGCTGGGAGACTCTACCACTCTTAGGCAAACGGCTCCTATGTTTGACCACCCTCACAGTGACAAAAATGTTTTATGTTTACATGGAACATCCTCTATTTCAGTTTATGCCCATTGCCTCTAGTCGTGCCACTGGATGTCACCGAGAGGAGTCTGGCTCCATGTTCTTCACTCCCTCACCATCAGATCTAACGAGATCAGATCCCGCTGAGCCTTCCCTTCTCCAACCTAAACAACCCCAGCCCTCAGTCTCTCCTTGTATGTCAGATGCTCCAGTCCCTTCATCATCCCTGTGGCCCTTTACTGGTCTCAGTCCAGCATGCCCATACTGGACACCACCCTACGCCCTGAAAAGGAGGTTGTAGTGAGGTGGATGTTGGTCTCTTCTCCCAAGTAACTAGTGATAGGACGAGAGGAAATAGCCTCAGGTTGCATCCAGGGAGGTTTAGACTGGATATTAGGAAAAATTTCTTTACTGCAAGAGTGGTCAGGCGCTGGAACAGGCTGCCCAGAGAGGTGGTGGAGTCACCATCCCTGGAGGTGTTCAAAAAACATGTAGACGTGACACTTTGGGACATTGTTTAAAGGAAGTATGGTGGTGTTGGGTTGACGGCTGGACTTGATGATCTTAGAGGTCTTTTCCAGCCTTCATTATTCTACAATTCTATGACCTTTCAGATTTTATTTGTTCATCTTACTGCTCAAAGCAGGGCAGTAAAATTCAGAACAGTGTAATGTTGATTAAGAAAGCCTACCATTTGAATAATAACTACAGATAGTTTTCATAGCTTTTGCTCTGTGCTGCTTGCCTTCCTCTCTATTTTATAAGCAAAATGAAACAAGTATACCTAGCAATAAAACAGCATTAACAGTAGAGGTAAAAGAAATTTAGTTGATGACATGTATTCTCCAGAATAAGAAGCAAGTACTGATCAAATCAGTCTAGACACACCTTTTGTCATGATCAGACTATCACGTGAAAAGCAATATCACCGTTTTTTAATTATTACTTTTTCAACTTTTTTTTGGGGGGTGGGGGGAGGGGTTGGGGTAAAGGAAGTTTTGTTCAAATAAGAGGGGACAGCATCAGATAAAGTTAAGTGATGGTGAACCAAGAACTGTGGGGCTTTTTGAAAAACAAACATGATAGCTAAAGGTGATATTTACCCAGCCTCACAAAATATTCTTTCCTTGCTGCATTGTGAAACACTGAGTGGAATCTTCCCTGCAAAAAGCTCAGCAAACACAACAGTGAACATTATCCAGGAAGATTTAAGGGGTCTTATCTCCTTTATCAACCCATCAGTTTCACTACCCAATATGAACATGCATATCAGAAATTAATTCAGCAGACAATATTAAAAAACCAAAACCCACAGAGGCTTTCTATGTTCTAAAAAAAATAAGCATCCTTCTATAGTATCCATGAGATAAATGATAAAAAGCTTAGTTTTCAAATATCAAGAACACACATGGAAATCCAAGTTTGTCTAACCAGGAAAAGACTTTATAATCTGTTAATACCTTTCCTTATTTAACTGCAACCATAATTTAATAAGATGTGAATTTCCTGCTGAAAAGGTACAGTGTATGTTTCCAGAAGGTGGAGATGCTATACTAGATTTGACTGGGTAGACTGGAAAGACTTCTTAAAAGGTGACTACAGAGAAAAAAAGGGGGAAAAAAAACCCCAACCAAAAAACCTCATCTCCTGCTATGTGTTTCTTTTATTTATTGGCTCATATCCCTAAATCAGGGAATAATTTTAGTGTCTTTTGCTTTGAAAGTACCCTGGCCTGTTTACCACTCAGTTCCATGGACCAGCTGACTGTACTACCTAGGTCCCTTACTGTAGCACAAATTTCCCTTCTGAAAGGGAAATTTTGGCTCTTAATCTTTCAGTCTTAATTACTAACCTGATACTGTAATTAATTTAAATTTTTAAATTAAAATTCAAATTTGTCTCTGGTTAAAGAAAAATATTTGATTATGGATATAAAGATATAGTGGTCAAAGAGTATGGATATGAAAATGATTGCCTCAAAGCTGGGAACAAAATTCAGAGAGCTCACTGTTCTCGCAGCTGGAGTGCAAGATAATCTCTCATAAATCTTCAAAAACTGACACATGAAATTGTAGGTCAGGGAGCATGTATCTACAAGTGCAATAACACTGTGAGTAAGAAAAATAAAAATTATGATTGGAGAAGAGTTAAAAGGATGTGTTTTTGTAAAAAAAATTTAAAAGATGCAGGTAACTGGAAAATGGCATAAACGTAGCATGGGCTTACTAATGATACATCACTTGGTCTAACACTTCATTAGTCTGGAAAATGAATAAATAGCAGTTGTCTCACATCTGGACTTCATTTAAAACATTGCAATTTTCCACATGAGGACTTGGTTAAATTCGTGAAGATGAGCGTTAATAGAAGAATTAAAAGTTGGCAAGGAACTGCCTGAAGGGTAAATGAAAGGAAAAGCAGTGTTGAAAAGGCACAGTATTGTCGGGGGGGGAGTTACAAGTGCAGTTCTTTGATGCTCATTTTTTAAATTGGCTTAAAAAAAGAGGACAACTATAGCACAGGAAAAGTGATCATAAAACCAGCCCTGAATAAAGCTAGAAAGCAGATAACAAGGGTTCATTTTAGGCACCCAGGCAACAAGATTCTGGAGAAGTCTTGAGAGGAGAAGTTGGGACAAACTTTACCACATTCTTTTATTAATGAGTCTTCCTTAGTTTAAGGTATTGTCACACTGACAGAAAAGGTCCCTTCCAGGCTCTGTGAGTGTTTAAACAGCCTTTGCTTTCCTCTACTCTTCTGTACTTCTTTTGCAGAAAGGCTGGTGGCAGACACAGAGGAGCTTCCTGCCAGTTAGTTGAATTGACAAATTAGTTAAGTTTCCCTTGTTCTCAATCCCAAGAGCATTTACAGGTTCAGCCAACAAAGCATATTGGCAGACACTTGTGGTGGGATTGGGATAGGGTAACAGAAACAACGTAGATGAGCTCAAGCTGGGGGGAGAAGCGGGGGAAATCATTATATTGCCACCAGTGACAAAGGGAGCTGAAAAAAAGTTACAGGCAGAAACCTGAGAGACAACAGAGCTCTGCATAGCAGAGCCTGGGGAAAACTGTCTAGAAGCCTACATCAAGTTGCTACATCAAGCATTCAGAGACACACAGACACCACAATGGAAAAAAACCATCCTACTTAATGAAACAACAAAATAACCTACTACCATTCTGAAATAAGGATGAAATGAACTGAATTTCAGCAATAAAGCTGTAACCTTCTGGCTCTAACGATGACTATCTTACTGGATGGATCTATTAAGGAATGCATACAGGAAGAGGTGCTGCCTGACTCTTGGCCTCTTTTTTTCCATCATAAAACCCCTATATTCCACAACTTGTACTTTTCTGATTTCACATCTAGTTTGATTTGAAAGGAATGTTTTTGACCCTTGAAGGAAGGGTTCAGCACCTTGGAACTCGATGTTATTACCCGTTGGTCTCTTACTGTAGTTTTCATCACCAGATAAATTATGACAAGAATTCACAGAAGAATGAGAAACACTCTCTAAGGACAGCAAGGTGTAACCAAAGAGGGACTAAACTCTGCCAACTTTTTCCTAGTAACCCTGGGAGGGGTTAGGTGGCAAAGTTATTAAAATGCTCTCAGGTGCCTCCCGTCTTCATTCTGAAAGCATCATATACTAGAAACTGAGTACTAGAACTGAGCAGTAAACTGCACACTAAGTTTTCATTTTAAAAAAGCACGATGGTTATTGGGCTAAACTCTATAGTTTGTCATCAGCTTTTTCTTCCTGTTTTTAATAATGTTCTTGTTACTGCATCATTACCATTTCACACCTATCAACAAAATCTGACATACAGTGAAAAGCATGCTCCAGTAGCTGTCACTTAGCTTTACTAGACTTTATGTCCCCAATGGAAAGCACATGTCCCAAATACTTAGAAAGTAAGTTATAACTCCCATATCACTCCAAGCATAAGAATTAATTTCCCTCTAATTAAGAGTCACCAGTGATGTGCCAGACAAACAAACTGTCCCAGAGGAAATGTGGGATATTCTTAAATAGAGAAAAAGAACAAAGTACTTCTTGCACCTCACCAACCACTTTAAATGTAAGCTATACGGTGCTGGAGAAAGAAGCTCATTTCAAAACTTTACAGAGTTCATTAAGCAGATAAAAACCTAAATAGCATATATGTGTGTCTACACATACGCTACAAAAAAACCAGGATGTCACCCATTAAATGATCTAAAAATGCTTATATTCTTAAGGTGATCTGGAATCTCAATAAACTTTGCTTAAGGATCAAATGAAATTGTCCTAGAGAAGTCCACTCGCCAATTTTCCCTGTTTAATAATAAATAGGCTGTGGTATCTTCCTAAACAGAAGAATAGACATGGCCACTGTTTTACAATATGAAAATGTGTTTTACAGATCTGGATTTTTATTTACAAAGAATTAACATCCTTTCATACCAATAGTTCTTTTTTTCTTGGCTTATAAAGAAAAAAAAGAATTTGCAGAGCATAGAAACCTTAGCATGTATGCATCACTCCAATTTATGTAAGATTTTCAGTACACATGATCAAACACATACTTGTTACACCATCTATGACCTACTTTTAGAGTAGGTGTAAAAGTAGCACCTGCTCTTAATGATGCCACCAGCAAAACTGCTGTAATAATAACAACAAAAAAAATCCCTCAGTGATGGCAAAATCCAAAACCCAGAAGAACTTTTCAAGTCATGACCACTCATATGGACAGCACGCCTAGCCAACTAACTTTCAACAAAAGGAGGTCAGGTTCAAGTTAGTCTTACCCCCTCCTCGGCTGCCACATTCTGCAAGGAATAAGAAATTAATGAGATTGTTGCAAGGAAAGGCAACATGGGGGCTGAAATAAGCAGAATGGGGAGGAAATTTTTTTTTTTTTTACTAAGACTTCTTAAAAATCCAAAATAAGATACAGGTTTCAGACACTCAAGGGAAAGAATCCTTTTTCTCTCTAGTAATGCAAAGAAAAGGATTTGCTCTTGCTAAATTATTTTCAGAAAGATAAGTGTACATTGGCCAAGTAAACAATTTATTTTTCATATTATCAAATTAAAACTCCTGTAAAGCCATCAAAACAGAAATTTTGCCAGAAAGTCTTTGTTCCAAAAATGAAAGGGAAGGAATTCTTTATTGGTGATCTACATAAAAACCGATAGCTTGCACTTTCTGCCAATTGATTTAGCAATCCATTATGATTATAAAGTTGCAAAAAAAGTTATTTCTTCTTGCTGTAAGTGAAAGGTTTCAAGCATTTCCTTCAACATGTTACAAATTACACTTAGGCATTAAGTGGACATTATGTAGAAGTATGGAATTTTTTCTGCATACCCTGTGACTATATCTGAAAAGTCGTTTGGTGATCTAGAAAATGAAAAAAGAAATCTTGCTCTGTACAACTAATAAATTTCAGGTACCTATGGCAAATGAAGGTACTCATTTTTTTATGTTTCATTTGACATGCAAGTTTGTTTATCCCATCTCCTTCTCCAGGACCTGTTCAGTCTTCTATTTTCACGTCTTTCATCAATAAAACCACCCAAAATATGAAACTGTGCAGATATGCATAGAAGTGTTATTATTCAGATATATTTTAATGCAGTAGAAATGAGGTCAGCTTCCCTTTGTATTCATATTTAGGTTCTCAAATTAGAAGAGGTTTATTAGAAAATACTCGTACACAGAAAATAGCTCAAAGGACAGATGAAACGTGGTCTACTGACTACCAAACAAAAAAATATTATGACTTCAGCAACTATATCATTACGCAATAGATATCAATACATCGTTATCTGAACCTACATGAAATATTCAGGTCGTCTTCTCTGTCACAATGTTTTTGCTAAGAAAAATAAAATTTGCAACTCTAATAACAAAATTCCAACAAATTTACTTTACGGTGCCATTCACAGGATTGTCTATTCCTACCATTGGTTGCATTTCTGTAGCAGGTTTTCAACATTTAAAGTCTTTCTGAAAAGTTAGTTTTAGAATTTAAGCACTGGATGTATTTAGGGGAGGAAAGCATGGCACGGTAGGAAAAAATTAAGTAAACATAACAGAAAAGTGCACAGGAAGAAGGAATTAGCAAATTGCAGGAATTCTTTCCCAACCTCATCCAAACCCCAGTTCTCTTTTCCCCAGATTAATCCAATCATCTCTCTTGCACATGCCTTGAAAGCCTCTTCACCAGCCTTTAATCATGCTCTTCCCTTTTCTACCACTATGCTTATCCTTCAACTCCAGCCTCCCAGCAACTGTTCTCTCTTCCTCAAGCTTTCTCTGCCCTTCTGGTGATAAACCCTCCCCCCCTTCTCTTACTAAAAGAAATAGAAGTAATATGACAAAGGCTTGAAGTAGCACCACCCGCACAGTCCTCCAACTTTCCTTCCAGATACAGGAAGGCTCTGAAACTGGAGATGGAACCTGCCCAAGAAAGTTAGCTTCAGTTTGGCTTTGCAAGTTCTCACACTTTTATACGTTAGCTTAAATTGGCTGCTTAAAAAGAAAATATGGAGAAGCTGAGCAAATGGCCAAAAAAAATAATAGCCTGTCTGTTATGGGGGAAAGGAGACTAGTCACATAAAACACATGCTGCATCCATCTTCAGCCTGGTAAATCAAGATGCTTCCTTTTAAATTTTGTCAAGGAAAAAAAAAAAAAACCACCAAAGAAAAAGCATAACCGACACTTGGATAAAGTATGTTGGCATAATCCAATATGAAATAATTGTATATTTGTGCAAGATTCAAATACACACAGTATGATTAATATGCTACTGTACCTCATTTTGAAGTTCGTCTCCACTTTTGGAAGAAGCAAGCATCTCGTACAAAGTACAGCAGAGGTCTTCTGTTGTTGGCCCTCCAGGAGTACCCCCTTGAGATTCATTCAGATACTTTCCAACTTCACGCCATAAAAAAGAATCATCTACTTTTTCCAAAGACGTGAGATCAGATTTCTCATCACAGTAATTCTGTAAGTGATTCAGCTGGTTATTCAGAAATTTGTTGTAATCTAAGCTTATAATTTTCTGCGTATCAGCCTCACCATTCACAGGCAGCTCCTCAGAGTGATCTAAATCATGCATGTCAAATGAAAACACTATATTTTTACCGAAGAACACTCTGTTATCACCATTTTGCTCTTCAGCCATCTGCATGAGGGCTGTAAGCTGTTCTTCAGTGAAGTGAGAAGCAATCCGACATGTGGCATTACAAGCTGCAGTAGCAGATGATGATGGAAATGGCCCAAACATCTGCTTGATCGCCTTTGTCTCATCATGACCAACACGTTCTTTCCTGTGAAATGTCTTAAAGAGAAAAACAGCGCCACTTTCAATCGCTTCTTGTCCATTTTCAGCTCCAACTGTTAACAAAAGCAAAAACAAATATAAGTTTATACACTTCAGGCTAATTCTCCTTCATTGCCTATAACATAACTGTATTCAATTTCTTGCTGCAAGTCTCATCATCAGATATGAAATGAAGACCGTAACAACAAGTAGCAATTGTTGCAAGGTACTGAATTGTAAAAGGTATATGATAATAAAGCATCTGTCTTCATTATCCTTCTGCTTACTAGGAATTCATACTACGGATTACCAATCCTTCCTTATTTTTCCCCAAGTAGGAGGAAAATCTTGCCTGAGATCTTAAACTCACAATAGTGTATTTACCAGCTTTCTAAAGGTAACAAATTTTCTCTTTGTATCAATGTTTATTCACCACCTAGTCTGAATATTCATAACAGACTAAATGTACAAAACTCAGCTGGGAATTACTACATTCTTGTAGTAATTCCCAGTAGAATTGCCACAGAATGCATGTTAGTTAGAAAAACTGCCCGAAGAAATTAAAGCAAATAAATGCATGAGTTTAGATTTATATCTACAAAATATCATATTATGCAAATTAAAAATATATCATTAGAGGAAAACATGAATTTACCTCTCACAAATATTTGCAAAGGTACTCAAGGAAAACATAAGCAAAACCACCATACGATGAAACAAAATGCCACTACTAAACAAGATTTAAGAAGCCATCAAGCATAAAATAAACAAAACCAACCAGCATACTGGGGTTTTTTTGTTTGTTTGTTTTATATGAGGACAACATGCAGAATTTTTTCCTGAAGTTTAAAAAATGTGTTCTAGAAAGCTGGATAGGTTACTCCAGCATTTTTAGTAGAATTAGCATTCCTTACAATATTGCATACTTTTTAAAACCTCTTAAAAGCTTACTATCGAGATTTACAAGCTGCTATTGTCAAGATGTCTTTATCTGGTCAATTCTTTAGTTATATCAGGAGTGACTGGCACTACTCCAGTGGAGAACAGTACTATTTAAGTGATAACATTGGTGATTAACCCCCGGCATGGCTAACTCAAAAGAACTATTAAAACAAGCTGTTTATTTTAAAAGGAATAATATTATTCATTTTTAAAAACCTCATAAAGGTGCTTCTGGCATAGTAAATGTGGCTATTCTCTTTTCAGTAATTAAAACTGTCTTGTGCCTGCCTCTGTGTACCTCTGCTATCCAGTTATGGGCCTATGTATTTGCTCTATGTCCCTGTTTTCTGCCTGTTGAAAAACTTCCTGAAATCAGTGGGAAGATTTTTAATTACTTTGACAATGTTATCTGTGACTTGATTCAAAGTAATTTAGGTTCAACACTAGCAAAAACAAGGTGGTTGGTTTTTTCCCACAACGTAACAGGAAACAGCAAAAGAAATTCAGCATAAGCAGACAGAACAAGCCTGAGTAACTAGAAACATATAAATGGAGGTGCCTAAAAATTCAGCATTTCTCTTGAATTTCCCTATGGTGCACTTTGAAAAGCTGAAAAGTTCACGGAGGGGATTGGAGGTGATACTTACAAGATAATTAGATACCTACACATGGAAGATATATGACAAAGATACACACATATACAATATGTAAGTAAGTATATCTCAGAGTAAAAAGGCGGTTCAGCCTCCCTCTCAGCATTAGCTACACAGGAATCCCAGGAAAAAAAAAACCAACATCTGAAAACTTACAGGCCTAAGTTTGGCTGCATGAACCTCACTCTTATATTCCTAACATACAAATACACACCATTAAAGTAACTTGTGTCATAATATACTGAAGGATTTGAGAAAAGCCTCTTCGGTTTATTATGTGCTACTCCGTTATTATCAACATCTCCTACTCGTGGAAGCATCTCTTGAGAAAATACTACCCCTCCCCTCCAAATACAATAAGCCAGCCAAGACAGCAAGAGGTGCACTACTTGAAGTTACTCCTGCCTTCTTGTTTTTAAGCCACTCAGGTCATTTCAGTCAGTGACATTTTCCCTGTCAAGTAAATCAATATTACAGTATCTGTTGCCTAGGCTGAGATTTCATTTCCTTGAAACTAAGCTAAAGAGGCAAACAAGCAATTCCTTTGCCCTACTATATGTTTCTGATGGTTGGAACATTACTGTCAGTTCAGCTTGTGCCTCAGTCACTGTAATCCATTCTGGTTTGTGTCTCCATAACATTACACATCTTTATTCAGGAGTCTCAAAGTTGATGGCTTCTTTCTAACTTGTTCTAACTAAATAATCATGAATTTGTTTTAATTTGGTTTGTCCTCTCCACTCCATCAAACAAAAAATTTACTACTATAACTTTCAAGTGTCTCAGTTTGCTCTACCTACCCATCACACTGGGCCTGCTATTAAAGTTTGGGAAAGAAAAAAAAAATTGAAAGTTTTTGCAGTCGTCTTCGGCAAAAAGTGCAAATAAAACCCAACCAACCCACCAAGGAAAAAAACCATCACAGCTAATACTTGTGCATTAATAGAGAAAACATAGATCTGCCAAATAATTTTCATAGATAACATTTGCAGCTAGGAATGGCAAATACTTATTTTGCTTATAACCTTTTGTCCACCATCAGATATTTTTTCCTCCTTGCCATACTACATATGGTCATACTGCAAACTTTATAGTCATATATTTGTCAATCCTAACTGACCGACACTTTACTCCAGTACCTCTTATGATTAAACTACACCCCAGTGGATATTTAGAACAACTATGTAGGTCTTCTCCACTTATTCCAAGTTGCTTGTTATGGACATAAATATTCAGATTAAAGGAAGATGACACTGCCAAATCTCTCTACAGCTCTGATTTACATAGTTTGCTGTTCCTGACTGGTACTTGAACCAGGTCCTCAGTCTTCCTCTCCGAGGTGAGTTTCATGCTTATGTACAAAGTGTATCTTGCAATGATTTCCAGATGAGCAGCTTTTCCTCAAAAATACATACTGAGTTTTCGGTTATGTTACTTACAAAATATTACTATAATATCTAAAATGAGGACAAGTATGGAAAGTAACCATGTATTCTACTGGCTAAGAAACAAAAGCCACTGCAGGAGAGATGTCTGCATTACCTGAAGGGAAATGAACTTTTAAATTCAGATTTACAAAAATAAAATATTTAGCATATTAGTAATGAATTATATTTCACCAATAGACTTGAATGTTTTTATGCATTTCTGTAACAACTTATAATAAAATTATTTTTTATGATTGGATTCCATCCTGTATTTGTCTGTCATCAAAAAAATTTTCCCTTTCAACGTGTGAGGATGGGTACATATGTAACCAAACTGGGAACCAACCGGGAAAAAGTAATTACAGACAGATTGTTTATCTGAGAGGCAAAAAGGGCAGCAAGGAGGAGTGCCAAGAAATGAGAAAAGGGGAATATAAACTACACAACTGCTGTCATTTGGACAGTCCAGGGGTAATCATCAGACAGCCCTGAACTGATCACCACAAGCTGGAGCAGGACAATAAGCCAACCTGTTGTTCTGACCATACCACATATTTCGAGCCTGCTGTCATGGTCAGGAGGACTGGGGGCTGAGGAGGAGTTGGCTAGTAAGGGGACATGTGGGACACATGGATCAAACACCCCCATAACACCATGTCAGTGCCTGTTCCAGGTCTGACTGTGCTGACACCTTCCTAACATCCCAATGTTATCCTAACAAAAAAAAAATCTGAATTGATCAGGTCATGGAAGGGAAGTCAGAAAAACAGAGAGTATAACTTTAAAAATTACATCAGTAGTACGCTATTAAAATGGAACACTGAGAGAAATCTCATTAGCCTTTCTATATTCCAAAATGTTTTGTTCATACAGGCATTTCCAGACCATGTGTACCAAACAGGACTTTTCCCTTCCCATCACAGCTGTGTCCAAAACCTGCCTTTACTATTGCAGCACAGCAATAAACATCTTTTGAAAACTAGTATGAGTATGAATTCTGTGGGCAATCTCAAAGAAACAACAACAATAAAGATCAATTATCAATACAGACCGCGCCTTTTCCATATTAACTTTAGGCATCGACAGTTGATGCAAACTCACTCCACAACTCGCATGACTTTCCCCCAGACCTTGCATATCAGAAGCGGCAGGTGAAATCTGTGCACTTGAACAGAGGTACTTGGGTTGGGGCAGAGAGGTTGAGTTGGGGCGCCTTCCTAGAGGCGCCTCTGTCTCAGAAAGACAGGCAGCCACATGCTTAACTTCTGGCCTGAAGAGGTTAGGGTCTCCTAACAGCACAAACTCTACTACTTGTATTAGAAAAATAGGATTAAAAAAATTAGGGCAAAATTTGTAAATATAAATTGGGTTGGGTCACAAACATGGAAGGAATGAACCACAACACAAAGTTTAGAACTTGTGTATCGTCAGATGAGTTTAAAGGTTTTTTTTGTCAGTGAGTTGAGAAATAACTTGGAATTTTTCTTCTGATGACACTAAAGCAACAGCCATGACAACCATTAATATCTTGAATTGACATCATCTGTGCAACTGTACAGCACAATTGTTAGTACATGCTGGACACAAAAAAATTTGTCTAGCCTTTTTTGAAAGTCTGTGTTTAGATGCTTCTTTCTGTCTTAATTTGTTAGTTATTGCCAAAAGTACTGTTGAGAAACAAACATGAGCGAGGCAGGTTAACATTCAGGTTGTGATAAAACACACTCTGTGCCAAAAAAGAAGAAGATATATTTATCCATATTAGTTCTTTCCATCTTTTACTTGAGGTTCTGTTCAAGATAACATAAGCAGAGAAAGAGAAGATATACATATTACATTGAAATGAAAAATTCTTAAATATGTGACAGCTACAGCTTAAACCATGTGCTCAGTTTATGAGCTGATATTAGTTTCAGTCTGTAGATCAAAAACTAAGTTTCCCATCAAAGCTGTTTTCACACCTTCTTTGCCATAATGTATATTCAGTGTTAAAAGCTTAATTCCAGATGAGTGATATTATTTATTTCTCTCAACTCCTCAAGCAGAAACTTTTTTTTTTTTTATCTTTTGATCTGCTTATGTAGCAATCCAATTTTTCATGAAACAACCACATGGAATTAAAGCAGATAACACCACGATTGTTCTTTTCGCAGGGCACTGCCATTCCAAAAGAAGCTGTTGCTTTTGCTTGCTAAAGGTTGATCGCAAACCATACCACACACTACACAATAATACTATCAAAAAGCAAGAATATCCGCATAACAACAGAATCATATTTTAAAATAAAACAGAAAACCAAATGATGCATATGCACATCAGATTAACCGGAGTTTCAAAGATATTTCAGGGCAAGCCTGGTGTCAAGGTAGAACTGAAATTGTACTGGTATGCAAAGTATGCAGGCAGAAAGCAGCTTGAAAAAAAGAAAACCACCCTGAAAAAACAGTCTATTATTAGACTACACGGAATGAAAACATACCTATTTGTTTTGCAGCTTGTAATATAGTTTTTAAATCATCATTTACAGTTTGGTGTTCTTTTTTGTCCAAATTGTCATCAACAAACTTTATTATCTTCTTCCAAGTAAGATCAGACTTCAGCAACTGTTCATGTAGTTTTGTTCTTTTAGTCTGAAAATGAAAAATATTTAGGGCTTTTTTATTTGTTTCCAACTACTATATGGAGGTTCCTTTAAAATTAAACACCAGATAAAAACATTTCTTTCCAATTGCATTCGGTCAGTATGCAGTAATGATTGCAAGCAGTTTCTCTACTACCTGTGCTTTACTCTCTTTCCTGTGCATAAGGAAGGAGGAGGATACACGCACGTGTGCACGCGCGCACCCCCCCTCTCACTAACTTACAGAGAATTCTGCCTTGGAAGGAATAAAGCCAAATTCTTGCAGCTTCAGAAGATTTACAGCTCCCAGGATTCAAAACTCATTTCACATTACAGGTTCCCACAATGCATCTATTGCTTTAATGCATTATTTCTTGGGGAGAAAAAAAAAGTACCTAAATTCAGTATCACTAAATTTATTCTAAACACCCCCCAATATGAGTCTGAGATGAACTTAATATTCAGCTGTTTGGCTCCCCAGCTCTGCATAGGCTCGGAGCTAGAAACATACCAGCCCAGCCCAACTTAACTGCCTGAAACATGAAATCACAGAGCTGTACCTATGCAGCCAAGTGACCTAGCACATTATGATTATAAGGGCCTAACATAAATCACAAAGCTACAGCAAATCTGACTTTGAGCGAGGACACTATGAAGGAATGCACAGGAAACTATACACACTCTGCCGAGTCTTGCTTGCCTACTCTTACAAAATAGCAATGCAAATTAAGAAAGCAAACAATTCCTACTATATACACGTGAATACTTTATAGTTATGCTCTGGAAAAGAAAAAAAGCATTACCATTAAATCAGCTAATTCTTCACTGTAATCCTCATGTTTAGTGACATTTGAAAAGGAGCGTAAAGCGCCTGTAAGACGAGGCAAGGCCATCTGTTACTCATTCAGTGATCCATAGGATAAGAAATTAAATCCCAGTTCAAGCACCTAGATGAGAATAAAACAAATAACATGGCTTTGTTAATGCTATAAATACAAACTTGCATCACAAACTTGAAAGACCTTTTTGAGCAAGCAGAACTTGGCTGGCACGTCAATTAAACAAGTTAAAAAAGAAAAAGCTCTTTCAAAATGTTGATAATCAAGGTTCAGGAAAAGGGAGGTGAAAGGCACACGTAGGCAAGACACGGTAAGACGTGGAGGTCACTCAGCATGTTCTTCTTCACCCTTCTTCCTAAAAAAAAATGTTACCAGCAATGAGGCAAAGTGGCAATTATACCTTTAGCACCACTAACAAGAGTATTACAGTGAAATCTGTGTAACTGAACTTTAGCTTCCAACAGTAGTAAATGATTACAACCTACAAGAAGATTTTCTCTGAATCAGCCCACACTGGGAGCTTTCCAGTCATTAACAGTCTCCAGCGCTGATGCAGGGACATCCTTCTTGACAACCACTTAGCCATTTTTAACCAGCAAAACAGGCAAAGAAAATTACAACTAGAAAAAAAGATTGTAATACTCATAGCACTTAACTATTATAAGAGATAAAGGGAATAAAAGGACTAGCAGAAAACTGAAAAAGAAAGTATGCCTTGGGATGTTTTTATCTCACAACTGGGAGCGTACGTACACGCTTACACAGTGCGGGGCTCTCTCCAGGACTACAGCTATTTCTGTGTGGTCTTATTTCCTGTGTGAAACAGGCTCATATCTATACAGCAAAACACAGCTGTTCTCCATCTGAACTTGTACTCATTCCAAGCCTTTTACTGAAACTGTTCTCCAAGTTGTTTAATTTTGAAAGGTGCCCGCAGCTGAATTGCTTAATGAACTCTAATGCACAGCTACAGTTTCTGATGGTAGCAGATAGATACAGATTTAGATTATTTCTGAAACAATTAATGATACCATTACAAACCTAATGATCTGCATCATTCTTAGCATGCCTGAAGACTATCGGCCATTCAGAATTTAAATAACTTAAAATAGAGTTAATAAAATGACTTTTCCCCCCCCCCCCCGCACTGTGATATACTGTACAGAAGTCCCTGCTTTAATCCAATTATCCTTAACATTTTTCTTCATTTAATGACCACATCTGTATTCTAGCTATCAGCTTTGCAATACAGCACAAAAGCAAACCCAGATGCAGTGTTCCAGTCACAGAGAAATGTCACAGGCTTATCAGGTCTGCTTGTTTTCCCACCTCTTGTTAAGATGCTTTTTGAGAAAAGCTATCACAACAGCTGATCTTTTGGAGACAATTGTTATAATGATGAAGCTACAAATGTGGAAATATAAAATCTTTAACTGTGAAGGGGATAGAGAGGACACATTCAAATTCAAGCCTAGAGGCAGACAGAGCCAAGCAACACTTCAGCTTTGAGATGTCCAGTGGATAGATGACATGTAAGTCATGCCACCGTAGCTCCTAGTTAAAATAGCCTGGGAACATTATAGCCACTATTATAGAAGTAGTGTGTCAAAATTTGAGAGAATCTAACCCGACCTTTTTTGTTTGAACCCAACAAAAACGGTAAATCACTCTCATACTGCTCCAATGATAGTACTGCTATTAGGTATTAAAGATCACTCCATTTTGCCTATTTATTTTATACCTATAGAATTATGGTCCTTTACAACAACATATAACAACACAACTGTAATATTATTTTCACACACACAAGATTTTAAAGCATCTCCTACAGGCCCATTTGTTAGGAAATCAAGTTTTGAAGGAGTGTTTCTTCCTCCTTTATTCATTGAGTTAACAAAACTTTCTGAAATAAAAAACCTGGAACCTCAGAGGACAAGTTAAGGGCACACCTCCCTGACCACAGCCTTGGCCAAAGCACCAAATCCAGCCCTGAAGCCCTACAGTTGAGCTCGCATTAAGATACGATGCTCCACGTGTGCCTATGTGCTTTCAGAACTTGCCGGTCCCAGAGGGGCTTCTTTGGCAGAGCAGCTGCCTAAAGCTTCTGCACCTCATTTATAGGCAAACTCCGTGGGCCCTTCGCTTCTGGTCAATGACACCCACCCTCACCGGAGCACCACAAAAAAACCAAAAATAGCCATCAAGTAGAAAGCAGGGGACACGTGCAATTACTCTATTGTTAACATGAAAACCAATGTAAAGATTAAGAACTTAGGCTATTATTCTGCAACATACTAGAGCGGGTTGTAAATGGTGGGTCAAAAATGCTGTGGCGCTATGAGATACAACACAAATTTACTTTTGTTTAAAAAAAAATACTTAACTGCTTTCACATAAAGCCTGCTGATGTAGATACCTGCCTTCGTTATGCCACCTTTAGAGTGGATGAGCTACTGCTTGCCTTTCCACAGCCACCATAAGAGTAACTAATTCCTTCTGATTTGACAGAAATACACCTGTTTGCCTGCAGCTCAATCTGCAACATCTGTACTACTAAATGATCCAGCTAAAGATCTGCTGGTTTTCAAACAAGGATCCAAAAGGCAGCAGTGATTAAATCCTATTTACCAGGGCCCACATCTAGAGATTCAAGATGAACTTTTGCCACTCCCCCTAGACACAAAGGTGTAGAGAATGGGTACCATCTTATTTCATGTTTGTAGAGGGACAAGTGGAATGGGAATTTAAGCTTAAGATCAGTGCAACTTTACATGGTAAAAGTATCTCTCCCCATCCCCTGCCTTCAATCAAGTAAAGACAATTTGGGCCCATTCTGCTAATGTTTTTTAGGAAAAGGAATTGAAGTTTAAGCATTCCTAGCACTGTATCTCAGACTTCCCGCCTCTTTTCAATAAACCTTAACTTTCCACTAAGCTTCTGTCTGTAAAGCAGAAAGAGCAATATCCACCTTTCTAAAGCTTTGTGAAGATGACAGGCAATACCTTTTAAAGCCTATTTTACTTCTTAAAAAAAAAGGTGGTTTTAACACTGAAAGTAAAACATATAACAGCAGATTATACTCAGAATTCAGGTATGAAACCATTCAAACTTTATAGTTTGAAAGTAAACATAACAGTAAACATAGATCACAATCTCAAGAGGGTTTGGGGTTTTTTTTTCATTAAACTGAAAAATGTAAAAAATTGCTACCTATATTACAAAGATAATTAACAGGGTTGCGATGAACGGGGCAGAGTCTGGATGGAGGCCCTTAATTAGCGGTGTTCCCCAGGGGTCTGTGCTGGGTCCAGTCCTATTCAATATATTCATCAATGACCTGGACAAAGAGATTGAGTGTACCCTCAGCAAGTTCGCTGATACCAAGCTGGAAGGAGTGGCTGATACACCAGGAGGCTGTGCTGCCATTCAGTGAGACCTGGACAGGCTGGAGAGCTGGGCTGAGGGGAACCTCTGAAATGCAACAAAAGCAAGTGCAAGGTCCTGCTCCTGGAGAGGAACAATCCCATGCACCAGTACAGGCTGGGGGCTGACCTGCTGGAAAGCGGCTCTGTTGAGAAAGACCTGGGAGTGCTGGTGGACAGCAAGCTGACCCTGAGCCAGCAATGTGCCCTTGTGGCCAAGAAGGCCAACGGTATCCTGGGATGCATTAAAAGGAGTGTGGCCAGCAGGTCGAGACAGGTTATCCTCCCCCTCTACTCTGCCCTACTTAGGCCACATCTGTAGTACTGCGTGCAGTTTTGGGCCCCCCAGTTTAAGAAGGCCAGGGAACTGCTTGAGCAAGTCCCGCAGACAGCTACCAAGATGATCAGGGCACTGAAGCATCTCCCTTACGAGGAAAGGCTGAGAGACCTGGGTTTGTTTAGCCTGGAGAAGAGAAGACTGAGGGGGGATCTTGTCAATAAATATCTGAAGGGTGGGTGTCAAGAGGTTGGGGCCAGACTCTCAGTGGTGCCCAATGCCAGGACAAGGGGCAATGGGCACAAGAGGGAACACAGGAAGTTCCACCTGAACATGAGAAAAAACTTCTTTCCTGTGAGGGTGCCAGAGCAGTGGAACAGGCTGCCCAGGGAGGCTGTGGGGTCTCTTTCCCTGGAGACATTCAAAACCCACATGGACGTGTTCAAGTGTCCCGGCTGAAGCAGTCCCTTCCAACCCCTGCCATTCTGTGATTACTGGAGAAGTTTTCCACTTCCAATTTTACCAAGCACTTAAATTGTCCTTCCACTCTTGACCTTCCTATTTTCTTCTATAACCAAACAACAGAAGCATCTCTTTCTCTTCTCCACTGAAATGTTACAGAGGTTATGGTCAAAGTGTTTTTTGTCGTTGCTGTTTTGTTTTAAACTTACTTATTTTAATACCTATACTCTTTAACAAAAGAAGCCGGCTACCCTGTAGGGCTAAGAGAAGGGCATTGCTCAATCGCAGGTACCTTAATTTTCAAGTTGAAAATGATGGAATAACAGAGCATTAACAAAATCACAGGTGAAAATCAGCAGTTGCACTATCCTGTATCCTCTAGTATTTGGCAAGTTACACACAGCAGTCATTTTGTTTAAACTATTTAAGAAATATCAAACCATGTTACCAGGTTTTGCCTATATTGCCTATAATTCTTTAAACTATTAACAGGTTTCTTGCTATCTATGTAAACTTCTCATTTAGAAAAGTAATCAATAACAACTTCAGGTTTTCTAATCAAAGAACATTATACAGAAAAAGAGGCTTTAGACACTGCAATTAATAGCAGGTTGCTACTCACCACATAGAATTTGGATCAAACGGCATTTTTACTTTCACTTGTCAAAGTGGGATCATTTCAAATTAAAAGAAAGCTAAAAAGGCAAATGATATCCCAGCCATAAGGCAATTAAAAAAAAAAGGGGGGGGGGGGGGCAATGCAGTAACTTTTTTGTACTTTAAATGCATTTTAAAAACATTAAAATAAAGATTAGCACAGGATTTCTTAAATCAAAACAGGAGCAGCAAGACCATGAGGACACATTAAGACATTTTAAATATATCCATAGAGGATTTTATTCCTTTACACTATTTTGCAAGAGGAATGAAAATAAATAAATCCTGAAGCATTAAATTTTAGTGACATGAACATATTTTAGAATTGCTACAGTTAACCTTAGCAGCTTCATTAACACAAAGGTGAACTTCATTTTTTATTTACCAATAAGTCTCAATATTTTAAAAACCCACGTTCTATTGGTATGTATTTCTCACTGCCATTTTCAAGAAATAAATAAAAGCATTAGATGAAAAAACTTTTACAACAATGGGGACATTTTGTATTAGATTCACTTAAACTTCTTATCCAAGCATGTTTGATGCAAACAGTAGAAATACAGCACCTAGCATCAAAGTTGACAGCCAGGGATAATAGTGGTTTGATGATGTCTGGGACATTAATCAAACAGCAGGCCAAAGCAAGATATACAATATTAATATTCTCCAACTGGATATTCTGTACCTTTGGAGGCAGTGCTATATGATGTAGCAGCAATTGTACCCTTTCAGACACCTAGTTTTCTGCAAAAAAGCTCAGACATTACACTGGAATTCTCTCAGGTTGTCCGATGTCAAATATTGCTGATCTCCAGTCAAGACCAGGTCAATCTTTGAAAGGGAAATGTCAAGATTAAGGAATGTACTCAGGAAGAAATAGTGGCTGCCTGATACATGGTATTCATCCCAGTGAATACCAGAATTCAAACAAACGCTTCAGCATAATGAGGAGGCATATCACTGCCCCTGCATGCCATCATTCATAAGAGACAATTTCAGGATCTTAATGATATAAATCACTAAACCAAAAAAAAACCAGCTAAAAAAAACCCAAATAATGGAATTGCAAGCCATGCATTCCATGGAGTATTAACCCTTTCCAGATTTCCCCTCTCACAATCTTAGCCATGCACATGGGATTAAACACCAGCTGCCTAACACTGTTCCTGCCAGCATCAGCTGGTGAGGTGTTTCCTGTGATTATACCCAATACTGTTTTGGTGTGATGCCAAACATGTGGCTTGGCCCAATAATGTGTTCATTTTAGATGTTCTTTGAGATCATTACTAAGGACAGCTGTCATTTAAAAAAAAATACATTTAAAAACAACCCTTTTTTCAGAATAACGCACCTTTATTTTCCAAGAACATAAGATGTAGTTCAATTGTTAGCTTGAGAAATTTTTATGCCCCATCACCTTAACTTTTTCACTCCCTGGAGCAAGCAACAAACTGCATCCCAAGTAATAGAGACTTAAAGACTTGCCTTACATGTAGAGATGTACTACAAGCGTATCTCCAACCTCAACATACATAACATGTACATTCATTTAAACACTGGCCGTGAGCCACAAATACAAGACATTGGGGGGGGGAGGGCGCACACGTGTGTGTGTTTGGTTTTGCTGTAGTTTATCGGGGGCTCTCTATGCCTCTCTCTTTCATACTCTGTGATCAACAGAAGTTGAAAACAACCCCAGGGGGTTCATCTTACTCCATTCCAGAAAAGTTTGCCACTAAAAGAAAAGCTGGAGGTGTATGGAAGGTAAATATGGATGTACATGTCCAAAGGAAGTAAACAGAGAATGAAAAAAAATAGACGAGAGAGAAAGAAAAAGCCTTTCGCTAACAACAGCAAAGTAGCACAGGTTGTATCACACCAAGGATGGCTGAGAGGATGTGGGATGCACTTCAGCAAAAATAACTGCTGTAATAAAACATACATAATTACATAACTGCTGTGATACTCCCCTTCCAGCCTGCCCACGTATTTTTTGTATAGTGGGGACCAGAACTGCACACAGTACTCCAGGTGTGGCCTGACAAGCACTGAGTAGAGTGGGATAATGACTTATTTATCTCTGCTGGTGATGCCCTTTTTGATGCAACCCAGCATCCTGTTGGCCTTCTTGGCCGCAGCAGCACACTGTTCGCTCATGTTGAGCTTCCTGCCCACCAGGACCCCCAGGTCCCTTTCCACAGAGCTGCTCCCCAGCCAGGTGCATCCCAGTCTGGGCTGCACTCCCGGATTATGTTTTCCCAGGTGCATGACCTTACACTTGTCCTTGTTGAACTTCATAGGGTTCTTGTTAGCCCACTCTTCCAGCCTACCCATGTCTTCCTGCAGGGTGACTCTCCCTTCCAAAGTATCCATTTCCCCACTCAGCTTGGTATCAGCAAACTTCATCAGTCTACACTTGATCCCATCATACAGATCACTTTGGAAGATATTAAACAGCTTTGGGCCCAATATTGATCCCTGGGGGACCTCACTTGTGACAGGCTGAAAAAGACCTATTTACCACTACCTGCTGGGTGCAGCCTGTCAGCCAGCTCCCCATCCACCACACAGACCACTTGTCTAGACCATAATGCATCAGTTTCTCTAGGAGGAGGCCTTGGGAAACCATACTGACAGTCTTGGAGAAATTCAGGTAGACAATGTCCACTGCTCACCTCACATCCACCAAGCAGGTCACTTTGTCATAGAAGGTGACCACATTTGTCAAGCACAATTTGCCTTTGGTGAATCTGTGCTGGCTTTTCCCAATCACGTGCTTCATTTCACTCGTGATAGTCCCCAGGAGGATTCATTCCATAACTTTCCCAAGGACTGAAGTAAGACTGAAAGGCCCACAATTTCATGGATCCTCCTTTAAGCCCTTCTTATAGATGGGGGTGCTATTAGCCTTCATCCAGATTTCTGAGATATCCCCCAGTCTCCAGGACACCTCAAAGATTATGGAGAGTGGCCTCGCAACAACGTCAGCCAGCTCTCTTAACACCTTTGGGTATATTGTCAGGGCCCATCGATTTGTAGGGGACAAGTTCCTGTAATAGTTCACATACCAACTCTTCCTTCACTGACAGTGGGTCTGTGTTTGCATCAGCCTGGGTTTTTGTTGCCAAGGCCTGGGGCCCAACACTGCTGGTAAAGACATAGGTGAAGAAAGTATTGAGAACCTCTGCCTTTTCAGCATTGTTGGTGACTAATTCACCTCTCCTGCTAAACAGTGGGACAATATCTTTCCTTCTGTTTCTGCTCATTGTTTACCTACCTGAAGAACCCTTTCTTATTATTTTTGACATCTCTGGCCAATTTCAGTCTGAGCTTTTGCTTTTCCAACCACATCTCTGCATG
This sequence comes from Phalacrocorax carbo, assembly GCF_963921805.1. Lineage (NCBI taxonomy): Eukaryota > Metazoa > Chordata > Aves > Suliformes > Phalacrocoracidae > Phalacrocorax > Phalacrocorax carbo. The sequence goes on along the minus strand of NC_087515.1, from coordinate 82,957,430 downwards.
CCCTGGCAATGCCCTTGTGGTTCTCAACCAGTATTTGTCCGCTTTTCCATCTCTGGTACACTTCTCTCTTGGTTTTGAGCAGACTCAGAATCCTGCCACCAACACGACTTAACTGTACTTCCACAATCAATTACCATACCAAAGACCACAAAAGGTCTGAAGGCGGCCACACGAAAAGGTTACCAAATCAAGCTTTCCATTCTAGCATTACTACTAAACCATGCTGGGAAGTTGTTTCTTGACTTTCCACACCCTTGCCTTCTCTCAGAACAGTTTAGAGGTACATTAGCCCTTTCAGAATATCAGAAGGTGGTATCCCACAACGCTTCACTTCAAAACATTAGTGAAATTGATCTGGGAGGGTGAACTGACCTTACGTTATGTAAAGGGAGAGAATGTATGTGTCTACTTGTCAAAATCCTTCAGCAACCCAAGAAAAGCAAGAACCAGAAAATAATCATATTGAAAGAACATACTTGCAAAGATATGGCTAATGGTTTTATACAAGAAACATTTAAGCATAACCTAATTGTGCAAAAGGTAAAAATCATCACACTGCAGCTCTTCTAGGAAGATTTATTAAATATTATCTATACAAACCTGTGCGAGCACCTTTATGCAACCAAGGCAGATTAACATGAGGAATTATCAAGAAGAGTATCAGCTTTAGTGTGCAGTCAGGTACATCTCTCATGGATAACACACAGCTATGCCTGGGCATAGACAGCTACGACATAACATGAAAATCCAAGCACCCTTTTTGGAATTAGCTAGTAACACCCCATGAGCAGAAGAGATAATGGCTGAGATTAATACCATTGAAGTTAATAAACTGAACCTCTACTTCAGCAGGGCAACAATATTACTTTACTTATTTTTAACTTTTTAAATAATAAAGCTATAATAAGAAAGTAACTTTTGGATAATGCAAAACATCTTAATTAAGTGAAATACCAATGCATATAATAGAAGCTCACTGTTGGGATATTCAAAGCTCAGGAAGCAAGTAAAGTTAACTGAATAATTAGCTTTCAAAAGATAAGATAAATTATACATGGCTCATGAGCTTGGTGTACAGCTAAAATCAGGTTCTGCTTTTTATTTCTTTTGAGAAATGTTTCTTATGTTTGGTACACAGAAGAAAACAAAGTCCAAAGGACTCTTCCAGGGAAATGCGGCTACCAGAAGGAAGGCGATTCTACTTCACTTCACAGCTTCTTAAGCAGCATAAGATGAGTAAGACCAAAAGAAGACATTTAACAAATACATACACTGAAGTGCAAAACAGCAAACTGTGTATCCAATTACTACAATTAGGATACCTAAGTCATACTCTTCATGGTAGGTACATCTTATTCATGGTTTAGTTAATTCTGCTTTGGAATTCTCCATAAGGAAATAACTAAATAAATTTGCTTATATTTCAAATCAAGCTTGACTGGCATGGGTTTGCTTAAGAGAAGGACAAATGTAACTTCATTTAAATAATAAGCCTTCAGCAGATGCCTCAGAAATAGTTAAGATACCATACAGCTTCTGTTCATTATCAGTGAATTTGATTGAAAACCGTGCTCAAGAAATAGCATATGCTTAATCTTTCTCCTCTCCAATGCTCCCTCCCTTCCATCTCCACTCTTATAACACTAAAATATTCAGTCCTACAAATACACTTTGGGATAGTCTAAGCACAGTGCCTAGGGGCGTTTTAGAGATCCTTTATAACATCAAAGATATTTGCATGGACCAGTAGATGTGACACAGGTCCTGTGAAACGTCCACATCCTCTGAAACAGTAGCTGGATGCAAGGTGTAATTCTGTGAGGTTTTTAAATTGGTAACAGGTGTGTTCAAGCACCTGAATCACTTACCAGATTTAAAGACAACTAAACAAATGCCTCAAACACTGTATTTTCTCCCAGTTCTAAAGAATCAGATGCTTATTATCCACTCAATACCATTATTATCCTTCACAATTAACTCTGATTTCCTTCAAAATATGGTTTCAATAGGCCTCAAAGTTGGAACTGAATCATTCTGAATCTGGAGCATCTCCCCCAAATGCTCTTGAAGGAAGCACAAACCATCCCTTTTGAAAAAAACATATTTTAGCATTTAAGAAGGATCTCAAATGCATTAAAAGACTAAGCCAGGTACACTAATCCTTAAGACCCTGCATGTACGCTATTACTCAAGTCACAAAGGAGAGGTTGTACAATTGCTCTCTTACTTCTCATTAACCCATCCTATAAGATTCCTGGAATAAATTTGGGATAGTTTTGGAACAGGGTAGAGCTAAAATAAAAATGTATTATGGTAAAGTCTAGAAAATAATTTTTAAGAGGTATATAAAAGGCATCCATTGTGTGACAGTTGCCATTATTTTCAAGACTACTGTGTTCACATGAGTCAGTAAACAGGACATCTAATGTAAGTGTTCCTAAAGCACGAAGCTTCCTCCCAGACCTAGAGACTGCAGGGCAACACAGCTAATGCACCCTGTACAAACATGGGAGGCAGTACCAGTAGTTTAGGAACCCAAAGCAGCAAACACTCTATAACACCTCTAGTCAACCACATTGTTGCATATATATGTATGGTATCACAAGCGATCTTTACAGACTGATCTGAAAGAAAAGAAAATAAGCTTTTCTCTATATGTGGACAAGTCCAGCTGTATCACTGGCGAAACTCTTATAGACTTGGAAAATATATTTCTGAGATTCATTTGACAATAGCTAATTAATCATGGGAGAACGTCTTTTTGAAGTTGCAATACTGACTGGATGAGTTGTGTTGCTATTAGTACTGGCAAAATCAGGCTCAAGGATTCATTAATTGGTTAAATAACACTGTCTCTGGTACTTCATGACATTACTATTTTTTACTCTGCTGAATTAATGACAAAGAACTATGTCCAAGAATTCCACTGACTTGTAAGTAAAATGGCAGATGTTATCAGCATCGTCAGAAGTGGATCATAGAATTCATGCTTTATTCAGCATGGTGTAAAATGAACTCTCTTCTTCACAGAAAAGTCACTGGCAACATTCATGTCACCTGGAAAGACAGGATGTCAGTTCTGAATTAACTGTCTTCGCAAACATCACGAGTCCCTCTCAAGGACTTCTTTAGTAATTAGTTATGGTTAATAAAATCATTGCATCTAGCAGATGATGCATAGTAGCTGCAAAGCACAATACAACCTGGGCCAAGATTCACATTTAATCTTAAAGAGCAATTGTTCTATGAAAGCACTGAAACATGATTTCTCATCTAGAGAAAATATTACATCTTTTTTTTGTGTTCAGCAATTTCATCAATAAAACTGGTAATAACACAGGTAATGCTGAAATCTGAAACAAAAAACAAACTACAGAATTATTTTTCAGAACAGAAACATGCAGAGTGTTAGACTGCTTAAGAAAGAAGCTGTAGCTTCTACAGTGCTTCTAGTAATGTACAAGAAAACTAATTTGTCATGTTCTAAAAATATGGAACAGCTCTTCAAAAGAAAGAAGTGCTAACAAGAAATCCTGACATGCTTTCTCTTTAAAACTGACTTCTAGCTAGTCTTCTAAGTCAGCTGACTTACCGATCACCTCTGCTGATGACCAATGTCTTCCATAAGACACCTGTTTATTTTTAGCACTATGCTACCCCTCAGTTTCTCTAACGTTCCTCCTAAAAGTCTCTGTCAGCTTATTTAAATGCTTTTCCAAAGGTATGTCCACATGAATGAACACCTCACGGTCTAGCAACCCCCTCTGACTGAATCCACGTCACAGCACAGCTCAGGAGCTAAAAAAGTGAAAGTTTGTATTTCCTATCAGAAAAGCAAACAGGACCGCATTCAAAACAGAGCTTGCTGTTTGACCTAGTGTGGTCAAATACTGAAGTCCAGGGAAGATGTATAGAGATTCCAAAAATTCAACCTATCAAGACAAGCTTTTCCAGTTGAGGAAGAGATGAAAGTCCAAACCACCCTGGCCTGCCCAGGTACCTTTGGGGGTGCCTCCTCTTCAGACCTTCCTCCTACTGCCTGGAGGCAATAGTACGTACCTCCTCCCCTGCAAAGACAGTTGTAAAGAAACCCACAGTTGTAACAGACACACCAGAAGCTGTCCCACGGCAGACAACTGTCTATTTTCAATCTGGGTTAAATACAAATTATTCTAATCTGTTATTCAATGCTGGTAGGAAGTAGTGGAAAAAGATCGCCAAAATTTCAGCCTAAAAATTTATGAGGAAAAAAAAAAAAAAAAATGCAACGAGCACCCTTTTAAATATACCCCTATAGTCTGAAAACATGCATAGTTCCTTTTAAGGCAGGCCCTTCTACCAAGAAAATAAAAAAACATGTTAAAAATTAAGTCAAAAATACACTTAAACAACACTCAACTATTGAACAGACACATGGTCCCACAAAATAATATTATTAGAGAAAGAGTCCCTTGTCTTCTCTTCAGAGCTCACATGCCACACAGGCACTTCAAACAGCACATCAGCTATTTGATGACCTGCAAATAGCAGCTTCTCAATTGATAATTTATTATTATTGCAGTTTAGAATTAGAATTTTAAAAAATAAAGTAGTGCTGCATTCCTGTAATATTGCTATGTGTGCAAACTAGAATCAAAACTAACAGCTGCTGCCCACTCTTCCTGGGCTGACTGCCTATAACGCTGCCAATAGACGCAAGAGGATACTTTGAGAAAGACACCTGTATGGTTTCCTACAGGGAGGAAACCCCTAAACACCTTTTTGCAAAGCTTGTAAAGGTCAGAAATGCGTGCTTATTCCATGAGAAAATAGGGATGAGAACAAAAATTGAGGCATAATGTTACTAGTCTTGGCTGATATAATGAAAATACCTCATTATGTCTCTAGTAATCTGAGAAGGTTAAAGCAGGATTTTTTCCAGTTGTGCAATTTTTTAAATGGTTACAGTTCTAGAAATGCAGTCACATAGAATGGATGTAAAGTTTCTTAAAATGTGTTTTAGAAAAATTGTACTGTAAGCTAAGAAATATGTACATATTAGTAAAGATTTCCCTATTTAACAATTAAAAGCCTTTGAACAAGTATGATGAGTATTTAGTGTGACAGACATACAAACTGTTCAGATTTATAGAACCAACTTTTAAAGACTCCCCATAAACAAAAATGCCACACTAACAAGAAAATAATATAACCAAGCATTTTATTTATATTTGTGCTTCAGAGGAACACAGGTCTATACCTTATGATATCATGCTCAGCAACAGAAATTCACGGAAAGCAGAAGCAAGGGGGGTACGATATCTGTGCTTACGGTGTTTTCCCAAGCAACTGTTACATGTCTCCTGTTCTCTCCTAGTCTCAGAGCAGAGGGGAGGGAGGGAGAGGCTGCAGGGGTGTTTAGCTGCTGGCCACAGTCAACTCACTACAGACAATAAATTTCTTGAAAGAAACAGGAGAGAGGACTTTCAGAGATCCTCTTTACTCTTCCCTGATCTTTCAAGGAGACGACAAATCGTTCCCCCTTAGAGAGGCGGCTAAGAATAATGCCTTCACCTTTCTTGAACAAATTCATCAGAATCCAGTTTCCAAATACAGACTCACTAAGCAGCTCAGTTCAGCAGTCTTCACCAGTTTCAAAGAAGGGAGTGGTTGATTCAGATATAAATGTTTCTGACTATGTTTTAAGAAATATTTGAATGCATGCAAGTAAGTCACTACTGTACAAACTCATCTACTTATTCTTGCAATTTCCTCAGAATCTGATATAAAACAGGAAAACCGAAGTTTACTCCACAAATCACCCGAAAAATGCTTCAATCACCAACGCATCATTCCATGATCATCTATTCTTACTGTATGACCAGCTTATGATTATGATCAATTCAAGCCTGTAATATCAGATTCAGTTATTTTTCAGGCCAAACTTCCAACAAGCCTTTGGACAAGCAAGAGTAAGAGATGACTCAGAGGAAACACATGCCATAGAACAAATGATGGGAAAATCTAGGGAGGTGTATAATCCATATCCCTAAGCTACGATCCTAAACTCAGTGCACAACAAAAGGGGAGAGCTAGCTACTTTCCTCTCCCTAAAATATCAGCTAGGTAAAATATTCTCCACCTTCCCGTTAAATATATTCTTCTCTAGCACCAACAAGATTTAACAAGCCAGAAAAAGACCAGGAGTTTTAACTTGCATCTCAGAGAGATGTGCTCAGCTAGAGGCCGGCCACCAAACTCTGTTCTGTTCTGAATAAAACACAGAAAACACCAACTGCCCTCTCAGGCAAGGATAAACTGATAAATGCCCAAGCAGTCCAGCACAGCCACTGTAGCCTAATTAAGTCTTTATTGATTTCTCCCCAGCCTAATGGATTTTCAGTAAACTATACAAAGTTGTGTACAACTTCAAGAGGAATATTCTATACCAAATGACTAGAATAACCTCAAGAAACACAGGGCACAGGAATCTTTCACACCTGTGGTTAATTCAGCAAGTGCTGTTACCACAGAACCAGAGCATGCTGCTACTTCTTCCTTCAATCACTTTTTTAGGTGGCTGCACGAAGTGTTGGGGCGGGTTGACCCTGACCAGCAGCCAAGCAGCCACACAGCTGCTTGCTCACCCTCCACCACAATGGGATGGGAGAAAATAGGAAAAAAAGTCAGTCAGCAAACTTACAGGTTGAGATATAGACAATTTAATAGAGATAGGAAAGGGGGGGAGAAAAAAATCCCACAGTGAAGGGAAATAGCTCCTCATCCCACAGGCTGACCAACACCCCACCAATCTCCAAACAACAGACACCTTGGAAGCAAAAAAAAAAAAACCCAGCCCCACCCTTTCTCCTTCCTCTACCTCAGTTTTCATCTCTAGGCATGACAATACACAGTATAGAATATCCCTTTGGCCACTTCAGGTCAGCTGTCTCAGCTGTGTCCCTACCCAACCCCTTGCCCACACCCAGCCTACTCGGTGGGCAGGCAGGGTGGGAAAGAGAAAGCCTTGATGCGACGCAAGCACCACTCAGCAACACTCAAAACACTGGTGTGTTATCAACACTGTTTTAGCCACAAATCTGAAGCATAACAGCTATGATGAAAGTCAATTCCTGAACGCGGTACAGGAATGTACTCACGTTGCTTTGTGCAAATAGAGGCGATCAAACTCCTCAGAGGGAGACGAGCATAAAGAAAGCCCGGACTGTAGATCCCCATAGGGATTGTGCTTGCAATAAACATGACATTGCTCATTTCTGTGATGCGATGAGGTTTGAAAAGCAAGAATGGGTAAATACAGAATGACTGACTATTGCTTATAATTTAAGAATAAGGAGGTACATGATAAAACTGAATAATAGGGCAAAACCAATACCAAATGGAATGCCTTTCCTATGTAGAACATAATTAACTCTGGGAATTCACTGCTACACGATGCCAAAAACACTAGAAGTTCAAGCATGCTCAAAAGAGAATTAGACTGATTAACAGAAGTCAGATACCTTGGTAGTTACTGAAGTCCACAGCTTAGAGCCAGATCATCAGTTATTTAAATCACTGACTACTGAAAGGCAATACAGAAGTTTTCCAATTTTTTCTTTTCAGTATATCACCTAAGCACCTGTTATTGGCTGCTACAGGAGAGAGACAACAGACAAACATTTTGTTTGAAAACAGAGTGTGCTGGTTTTGGCTGAGAAGGGGTTAATTCTCCTCACTGTGGGGGTCGGCTGCCTTTCCAGCTTCCCGCGCTCTGCCGCGTGGCGGGGGGGGGGGGGGCTGGGAGGGGCAGGGCCATGGTGGGGACGGCTGACCCCGACTGGCCAATGGCAGGTTCATTCCGTACCATGTGACACCATGGCCAGTATATTGAGGTGGGGGCAGTTGCAGCGCCAGCGCGGAGGCGGCGCGGCGTCGGGTTGGGGGGCGGTTCGTTCCCCCTCTCCCCTCCCTTCCCCCCCCCGGGGCTTTGCGCCTCTCGTTGTTCTCCTTTACATTGCATTTCTACTGTTTTCTTTTAATTTTAATTATAAAACTGTTCTTATCCCAACCCACGAGCGTTACCCTCCTGATTCTCTCCCCCATCTACCGGTGGGGCAGTGAGCGAGTGACTGTGTGGGGCTGAGCTGCCGCTAAACCACGACAGTCTTTTTGGCGCCCAACGTGGGGCTCAAGGGTTGGAGATAACAACAGCTGCTGGTCACAGCACCATGTTGTCCTTTTTGCAGTTGGTGTTACAGATTGGTGTTGGTTTGTTGAGTTTGCTGTGTTCTGCTGTGATTAGTAATGTTTTGCCTACAAGATTTGTTATACAAACACTCGTTTTCAGCTTTATCTGGTATTTGGGGTTTTTGCTGAAACCGTTACTGTACTTCGGATACCACCTTGTTGAGGCAATTAGCAATTATACCTCCTCCTCTGAGAGATTTTATATGGAGGAAATACAGAATAATACCTTTGCAACTTTGTTCTATGATGTCTGTGCCTTTGTTACAACGACGTCTTTGTATCTTGAACATCCTTGGGTGGTTAAGGTGCACTTATTGTTAGTTTTTGGGCAGGTTGTTTTGGTTTTGACTAAGCAACTTAAGAATATCACCCAGAAATCTGCCCCGAGGCTTGATAGTTACGAGTGGCAGGGCATGTGGGATAGCATGGACAAATACCTAGGGCAGTGGGCACCCCCGGTGTTTTGGAGTTTCACCCCCGAACAAGTGCAGAATCCTAAAAAACTAGTAGAATATTTGGAGAAAGTATGTTGTTACCCTGGGAACTCCAGAGAGACACAGATAACTGCAACATGCTGGGGTCTGGCCCGTGCATACTGAGCCCTGCTCAACAGCATTCAATGCCCCCAGGGGGAAGAGAATGTCTCTGGATTGAAATGCAAAGTGACTGGCACTGTGGTCACTCCAGCCCTGACGACAGGCACTGCAGCCACTCAAACCCCCACAACAAGTACCAGAGCTAGCTCAGAAAATAAACCCGTACCAGTATCAGTTGCCCCCATACACAAGACAAAATATTGGAAGCGGACATCAACTCGTTTAGAACGGGATGATGAAGAACCAGGGCCATCGCGGGGAGAGGAGGGAGAAGTAATAAATGAAATAGAGACCACCCGATCCCTGTCCTTAAGCGAGTTGCGAGATATGCGAAAAGATTATAGCCGTCGTTCAGGTGAGCACATTGTCACCTGGCTGCTCCGATGCTGGGATAATGGGGCCAGTAGCCTGGAACTAGAGGGAAAAGAAGCCAAACAATTGGGATCCCTTTCTGGGGAAGGACAAAGCAATAGGAAAAAAGCCACAAGCCCTCAGCCTCTGGAGGCGACTCCTGTCTGGAGTGAAGGAAAGGTATCCCTTTAAAGATGTTGTTACATATCGCCCAGGAAAATGGACAACTATGGAGAAAGGCATCCAGTATCTAAGGGAATTAGCCATGCTTGAGGTGATTTATGGTGACCTGGACGATCAACGGTCATCCAAAGATCCAGATGAAGCCGAGTGCACACGACCCATGTGGAGGAAGTTTGTACGGAGCGCACCATCTTCTCATGCAAACTCATTGGCAGTGATGTCCTGGAAAGATGACGAGACACCAACGGTGGCAGAGGTGATAGATAGACTCCGAGATTACAACACAAATATCTCTTCCTTGCTTGTCTCTGCTGTGGAGAAACTATCCCAAGAGGTCCAGCAACTCAAAGAAGATCTGTCCTACTCCCCACCCCGACAGAGCAGTGTCTCAGCTGTTAGGAATAAGCGTCCTTTGGCTCAAAGAAGGGGATACACACCACGGGCCACCCTATGGTTCTACCTGCGTGACCACGGAGAGGACATGATGAGGTGGGATGGCAAGCCTACCTCGACCCTACAGGCACGAGTGCATGAACTGCAAGGAAGAACAGTCACTCAGGGGGGCTCTTCCAGGAAAGCCGCTGCTCCAATTTCCAGTGAACAAGTCCCCAGACAGAGGAGTAGAAGTGCAGATTTTATTTCTAAGTGTAATAGAGGGACTCCTGATTCACATTTGCAGGAAGTGAGTTGTGACTGCCATGATCAGGACTAGAGGGGCCCTGCCTCCAGCCGGGTGGAGGAAAGGGATAACCGGGCTTACTGGACTGTGTGGATCCGATGGCCTGGCACGTCCGACCCACAGGAGTATAAAGCTTTAGTGGACACCGGCGCACAGTGCACCTTAATGCCATCGAACTATATAGGGGCAGAACCCATCAGCATTGCTGGAGTGACAGGGGGATCCCAAGAGCTAACTGTATTGGAGGCCGAAGTGAGCCTAACTGGCAATGAGTGGCAGAAGCACCCCATTGTGACTGGCCCAGAGGCTCCGTGCATCCTTGGCATAGACTACCTCAGGAAAGGGTATTTCAAGGACCCAAAAGGTTACAAGTGGGCTTTTGGTGTAGCTGCCTTGGAGACGGAGGAAACTGAACAGCTGTCTACCTTGCCCGGTCTCTCAAAGGACCCTTCTGTGGTGGGGTTGCTGAAGGTCAAAGAACAACAGGTGCCAATCGCCACCACAACAGTGCACCGGCGGCAATATCGCACCAACAGAGACTCTCTGATCCCTATCCATAAACTCATTCACCAACTGAGGAGCCAAGGAGTCATCAGTAAGACCCACTCACCCTTTAACAGTCCCATATGGCCAGTCCGGAAGTCTAATGGAGAGTGGAGACTAACAGTAGACTATCGTGGCCTGAATGAAGTCACTCCACCGTTGAGTGCTGCTGTGCCAGACATGCTAGAACTTCAATACGAACTGGAGTCAAAGGCGGCCAAGTGGTATGCCACAATTGATATTGCTAATGCATTCTTCTCAATCCCTCTGGCAGCAGAGTGCAGGCCACAGTTTGCTTTCACATGGAGGGGCGTCCAGTATACCTGGAATCGACTGCCCCAGGGGTGGAAACACAGTCCTACCATTTGCCATGGTCTGATTCAGACTGTACTGGAACAGGGACAAGCTCCAGAACACCTTCAGTACATTGATGACATCATTGTGTGGGGCAGCACAGCGGAAGAAGTTTTTGAGAAAGGAGAGAAAATAGTCCAAATCCTTCTGAAAGCTGGTTGTGCCATAAAACAAAGTAAGGTGAAGGGACCTGCACGAGAAATCCAGTTCTTAGGAATCAAATGGCAAGATGGTCGTCGTCATATTCCAATGGATGTGATCAACAAAATAGCAGCCATGTCTCCACCAACTAGCAAAAAGGAAACACAAGCTTTCTTGGGCGTTGTGGGTTTTTGGAGAATGCATATTCCAAATTACAGCCTGATCGTAAGCCCTCTCTATCAAGTGACCTGGAAAAAGAATGATTTCAAATGGGGCCCTGAGCAACGACAAGCCTTTGAACAGATTAAACGAGAAATAGTCCATGCAGTAGCTCTTGGGCCAGTCCGGGCAGGACAAGATGTAAAAAATGTGCTCTACACTGCAGCCGGGGAGAATGGCCCTACCTGGAGCCTCTGGCAGAAAGCGCCAGGGGAGACCTGGGGTCGACCCCTAGGGTTTTGGAGTCGGGGATACAGAGGGTCCGAAGCCCGCTATACTCCAACTGAAAAAGAGATATTGGCAGCATATGAAGGGGTTCGAGCTGCTTCAGAAGTGGTTGGTACTGAAGCACAGTTGCTCCTGGCACCCCGACTGCCAGTGCTGGGCTGGATGTTCAAAGGAAACATCCCCTCTACACACCATGCAACTGATGCTACGTGGAGTAAATGGGTTGCACTGATTACCCAGCGGGCTCGAGTAGGAAACCCCAGTCGCCCAGGAATCTTGGAAGTGATTATGGACTGGCCAGAAGGCAAAGATTTTGGAATATCACCAGAGGAGGAGGTGACACGTGCTGAAGAAGCCCCACTGTATAACCAACTGCCAGAAAATGAGAAGCAATACACCCTGTTCACTGATGGGTCCTGTCGCCTTGTGGGAAAGCACCGGAGATGGAAGGCTGCTGTATGGAGTCCTACACGACAAGTAGCAGAAACTGCTGAAGGAGAAGGTGAATCGAGCCAGTTTGCAGAGGTAAAGGCCATCCAGCTGGCCTTAGACATCGCTGAACGGGAAAAGTGGCCAGTGCTCTATCTCTATACTGACTCCTGGATGGTGGCAAATGCCTTGTGGGGCTGGCTGCAGCAATGGAAGCAAAGCAACTGGCAGCGCAGAGGCAAACCCATCTGGGCTGCCACATTGTGGCAAGATATTGCTGCCCGGGTAGAGAACCTGGTTGTAAAGGTACGGCATGTGGATGCTCACGTCCCCAAGAGTCGGGCCACTGAAGAACATCGGAACAACCAGCAGGTAGATCAGGCTGCCAAGATTGAAGTGGCTGAGGTGGATCTGGACCGGCAGCATAAGGGTGAACTATTTCTAGCTCGGTGGGCCCATGACACCTCAGGTCATCAAGGGAGAGATGCAACATACAGGTGGGCTCGTGATTGAGGGGTGGACTTGACCATGGATATTATTGCACAGGTTATCCACGAATGTGACACATGCGCTGCAGTCAAGCAAGCGAAGCGGGTAAAGCCTCTGTGGCATGGGGGACGATGGCTGAAATATAAATATGGGGAGGCCTGGCCAATTGACTATATCACACTCCCACAGACCCACCAAGGCAAGCGCCATGTGCTTACAATGGTAGAAACAACGACTGGCTGGCTGGAAACATATCCTGTCCCCCACGCCACTGCCCGGAACACTATCCTGGGTCCTGAGGAACAAGTCCTGTGGCGACATGGCACCCCAGAGAGAATCGAGTCAGACAACGGAACTCATTTCCGAAATAGCCTCATAGACACCTGGGCCAAAGAGCATGGCATTGAGTGGGTGTATCACATCCCCTATCACGCACCAGCCTCTGGGAAAATTGAACGGTACAATGGACTGTTAAAAACTACACTGAGAGCAATGGGGGGTGGAACATTCAAGCACTGGGATACACATTTAGCAAAGGCCACGTGGTTAGTCAACACGAGGGGATCTGCCAACCGAGCTGGCCCTGCCCAGTCAGAATCCTTACGTACTGTGGAAGGGGATAGAGTCCCTGTAGTGCACACAAAAAGTATGCTGGGCAAAACAGTCTGGGTTCTTCCTGCCTCTGGCAAAGGCAAACCCACTTGGGGGATTGCTTTTGCTCGAGGACCTGGGTGCACTTGGTGGGTGATGCGGGAGGATGGAGAAATCCGATGTGTGCCTCAAGGGGATTTGATTTTGGGTGAAAACAGTCAATGAACTGCATGGCACAATGTGAACTGCTATATAATACTGTGTGTCACCTCTGTGTTGTACCAATGATATCAGAGTACGAGCCTCCCAACCCATGGAAGATCAACTATGAAACAAGCCGTGCAGCAGTGATGGAACGATGACTGACTCGGTATGCAGCAACCCAACGCCACACACCATCTCTCCCACCTGGAAAGACTGATACAACAGATGGAGCCCAGAGTCATGGACTGGATGAACTCAATGGACATTTTTAATGGACATTGTACAGGGAAGGTCCATGAACTAAGGGAATGATGTCTGTGTATTATGTTAAAGGATGGGAAGGGGAGGGGTGGTGGTTGGTATGGTTGTATTGCATCATATGGGACCTGGGCATGGTGTAAATGGTATGGAATAAGGGGTGGAGAATGTGCTGGTTTTGGCTGAGAAGGGGTTAATTCTCCTCACTGTGGGGGTCGGCTGCCTTTCCAGCTTCCCGCGCTCTGCCGCGTGGCGGGGGCGGGGGGCTGGGAGGGGCAGGGCCATGGTGGGGACGGCTGACCCCGACTGGCCAATGGCAGGTTCATTCCATACCATGTGACACCATGACCAATATATTGAGGTGGGGGCAGTTGCAGCGCCAGCGCGGAGGCGGTGCAGCGTCGGGTCGGCGGGCGGCGCAGCGTCGGGTCGGCGGGCGGCGCGGGCAGTTTGTTCTGGCGGTTCGTTCCCCCTCTCCCCTCCCTTCCCCCCCCCCCCCCCCCCGGGGCTTTGCGCCTCTCGTTCTCCTTTACATTGCATTTCTACTGTTGTTTTCTTTTAATTTTAATTATTAAACTGTTCTTATCCCAACCCACGAGCGTTACCCTCCTGATTCTCTCCCCCATCTACCGGTGGGGAGTGAGCGAGCGACTGTGTGGGGCTGAGCTGCCGCTAAACCACGACACAGAGCTACAGGGTGAAATGACAACAGAGCTTCTGAGGATTAAAATCTCAGATTTAGGAGCCTCGTGTCTCTAAATCTATTTGAAGTCCAACCTTGTTTCCTTCTCTTCTTAGTTCAGACATCAGCTATCATGTAACAAACTTCTGACTACAAATATAGGTCATTTGTTAAACTGCTTTTAATTAGATGTTTGTACTAGAGAGTAGATTTTTTTTTTCTTCCTTCTCCAAAGATTAAAGCATAATTTGATTTAAAAAAATGCATAGGCTGGAAAGCGCTCAATACCAATTTCAACAATAGTTACTGAAAACAATCTACCAGGAAACATTAAGCTGTTATTTGGAGTAACAGGGACTTCCAGCAAATTTTGTAGGGGGCAAAAGAAACCTGTTCAGTACTAAAAACACTAATATGAGCTAGAATTAATCACACATTTAACAGCTTCCAAATAAATTTTACACATTTACACATTCAGAGAAAGAAAACACGTGCCCGTCCTTTCCCCAACCACTTCCCCACCCCAAGAGCAGCTCCTATGGCTACATAAGAGGAATGAAACATGCAAAAGGAACATGGACCAGCCTGAGCTCAGTTCAGTATTTATAAAGGTTACCTTTTCCAGAAAGAGCTGTAGTTTAACAAGTAATAGACACTGGTACTTTTATGAAGGACAAATTTTCTATTAACCTTGTAAAAAACGATTTTTCAACTCAAACTGTTCTTCCCGACAACAGAATTAAGACTACGCTTACTAAATCTGTAAATGATACTGAGATGCAAGGGACCGCAACTATTTTAGGGGCCAAATTACAATTTACAATTATCTTGAAAGAACCATATCCACACGGATAGTAAAACATATTACCTTAGAGTAAGAAACTGCAAAAACAGAGGATGCCAAGAAACAACACATTAGTTGCAGTTTTGCAGAAACGCATCTACAGACTACAGCAAGTGACAGCCATCATGTCATTTGTCATGCTGGAAACACAGAAAGACATGAAAAGACAGGAAACATAAATATTTAAAGACAAGAGTGAGGCCTTAAAATATACCAAGTTGTCCTCCCACTAGTCAGTATTAAAAGACTCCATGAGAGTACTGTTGCCTTTGTTGTGCACCCTGTCTCTAGAAAGACACACAGCAGTTTAGAAGGATGCAGTGGAGGATAACAAGCATGACCAGCCATGCAGAAGACATTACCTACTAGGAAAGATACAACAAGTTCAGGGGAGATAGGTTACTGGGAGGAGAAACATGTTGATATATCTCAAATACATACCTGTCAGCTGCAGAAAGGAAGAAGAAAACAAAGGGGTGAGAAAGAACAGTGTGTGCTCCCCTGAATTTTAAAGCCAGAAACCCTAAGTATCAACTCATGTTTAGCTTCAAAGAAAGCCCCATAAACACAGAAACTGCCAGAACAAAATATTGTCATTTGGAAGTATTGGTCTCACCTCTTCCAAAGGCCAGGTTAGCTTTCAGAGAAAACTGAGCAGGTCTAACATTTAAACTAATTTATACAGTGTATAAAGGCCCTAGCTGGGAGCTGGTCAGTATTCCCATGTAAATGGAAAGAGTTTCTCCAAATGGCTACACACCTAATTCCACAATAATGCAAGTTAACTCTGTCATGGCCAGAAGCAAGTGAGATCTAAATGAAATTGTTGTATTAAGGTGTCTGCTGACAAGCAGTGTGTGTTTACTTACACTCAGCATCTCACTGACATAATTATTGTGGTCTTCAGATGAAAGCCAGCTTGCACCTGAACTGATGGGTGGTTTGGTTTTCTTCCTCCTAAAACTTTCTCTGCAACCTACCATGTGGGCATACATAACCCTCACTGTATTTTCTCTAGAATTTCTAAGATTTTTTCTACTCAATTGACTAGACTCAGGTCAAGTCTATCCTCAGAAAATAACTAAGCTTGACTGTTAGATCTCTTCTCTGCAAAAGAGCCTGAAGATTGAAGAGGGTCTACACAAATGTTAGTATATTAAGAACAACAATGAAATCTAAATTCAGAACTCACAAAAGCTTTTAAGTAAAGGTACTATTTGAACTTCAGCGTGATACACACTCTCCTGAAGCACCTGAAGGGCAAGACATCATCGTGCATTTTACAAGCAAAGCCGTCAGTTTACCATTAGCAACCCAAACGAAGCGAGCAGTACTAGAAAGGGGAAAAACACTCTACATGATCGCGCGCTGGTTCTTCATTCATGTCCAGTTCTCTACATTTATTAATACCAGTAGTAAGTACTTAAAAACTTCAGGCCCGTCCAACGCCTCTGCCGTTTCCCAATCGGCAAATACTCCCGTTACCCCTAATAAATAATTAAGAAACACGCTGAGGCCAGGACCAGAAGTAGAACGAGGATGGGACCCGGCCTTTATTAACCATCTTGTGTCGCCCGCCGCGGTGCGCCCTGGGGTTTGGGCGCACGCCGGGCCGGGGACCCCACCGGCACCGGCCCGCGGCCTCGCTGCCCCGAAACGCCGCCCCCCTCCGTCCTCCCTCCGTCCTCCCTCCTTCCCTCCCCGCTGGGGGGCGGCGGGCAGAGACCGGCGCACCGGCGGGAGGACGCGTGCCGCCGGGCCGGGCCGGGCGGTCCCACTCCTCACCGAGGGGACCACACCGGAGCTCCGCGCCAGCCACGGCGGAGAGCAACGCTGGCCCGGTCTGCCGGAGCGCGGTGAGCTCCAGCCACCGCCGAGGCCGCCGCCAGCCGCCCCCCACTCTCCTTCCCGCCGCCGTAGCCCGACCCCCGCCCGCCCGGGCCCGCCGCACACCTGCCTTCCGGCCTGCCGGTTCCGCTGCCGCGAACAGCCGGGGCGGCGCGACACTGCCGTAAAGTGAGCAGGCGGGGCGAGGCTGGGGGAGGGTGCAGGCAGCCAGCGGCCGTGCGCATCGCGGTAGCCGCCCGGTCCGCTCCGCTCGTATGTCTGGCCCGGCTCGCTGCCCGCCGTGCCTCTTTCCCCCGCCTTCTTCAGTGCCTCTCCGCGCCGCGGAAAGCCAGCGCCGCACACAGGCCGGTCCCAGGTGCAGGCCGCATCTCCCCCCCCCGCCCCGCCCGGTGCTGTGCCTGTACTGGAAAATGGCTCTCGCCCGGGGGCTGTGGCTGCTGGGCCGACCCCCGGGCACCGCCCGGCCTCCCGCAGTTTCCTGCGTGAGTGAACACACCGTGGGGGCCGCTCCCGGCAGCGTTTCTGCTCCCGCCTCAGTGCCGCGGGCTGCCCCCGGCGTGAGTTTCCGTGGCTTTCAGCCGTCTCTGCTCCTCAGTGGCCTGTCCGCTCCACGCTTACTGCTCCCCGAACCAGGGCCTGTCCACCACTGCACGCTTACTGCTCCCCAAACCGGGGCTTGTCCGCCACTGCACGCTTACTGCTCCCCGAACCGGGGCTTGTCCGCCACTGCACGCTTACTGCTCCCCGAACCGGGGCTTGTCCGCCACTGCACGCTTACTGCTCCCCGAACCGGGGCTTGTCCATCACTGCACGCTTACTGCTCCCCGAACCAGGGCCTGTCCATCACTGCACGCTTACTGCTCCCCGAACCAGGGCTTGTCCACCACTGCACGCTTACTGCTCCCCAAACCGGGGCTTGTCCACCACTGCACGCTTACTGCTCCCCAAACCGGGGCTTGTCCGCCACTGCATGCTTACTGCTCCCCGAACCGGGGCTTGTCCATCACTGCACGCTTACTGCTCCCCGAACTAGGGCCTGTCCATCACTGCATGCTTACTGCTCCCCGAACCACATCTGGAAACCAGCGTGTGCCTTCCACGCTTACTTACTCAGTTGTGTGTTCCTGAGCAGTGGGGTTTCTAATCCAAAGGCACTGTAGCAAAATGATGCTAAAGACCAAGCTGTGCGGAGAGAGGGGGCAAGAAGAATGAGGAATGTCAGTTAATTCTAGGGAGGAAAAAAAAAAAACGAGTGGAAAGGAGAAAAAAAATGCTCACTCGAGAGTGCTTGGGTGTCTGTACACAAATGCATCTGGACTCTTAAGAGGCCTCCAGCTGGATAACGGCTAGCATTCAGATGGTTTATTTCTGACTTCTGTCTTCTCAAGTGTCCTTTCTTGTGTTCTGTCTTCCGAAGCGTGCTGTCTTCTCAGATCACTGAACTGCTTTCATCTCTGCAATTCTAGCAAGTATTCTGCTTGTATAAAAGAAGGCAAGCACTCACGCATGTATGTGCATGTGTGTGTATTTGTACATTTGGAGATGTTTAAAAACACACTCTCAAGAAAGTAACATACCCCATCCCTTGCTACAAAGGAGGAAACGCACACAGATTAGAGGAATCATAAAGCGTGTCTATCTTGGGTTTGGTAGATACTCACGTGGCTCTGGTTATAATGTTTCTAGACCTCTTATCCTTGGAGTGTTTGACTAGTCTAAACACTGGAAATCCCAAATTTTTGCCACTTCTTTTCAGTCATCGTGTTATTAAAAATCTTCTAAGTGGTCTAATAAAGAGTAAGTACTGTAATTAAGCCCCTGTAACTTGATGCTAGATACCTCAGGATTTAAATTTTTGTAGCATAATTTTACAACCATATTCTCAAAGCAAATGTGAATGCTTTATAAATGCAGTATTTTACATTTCTAATGCATGATCTGTCAGAAAAAGTTGAATGTAATTAAAAAACAGAGCATCCTAATGTAATTAAAAATGAGGGCAATCCTCTTATGAATTCTAATACTCTTCACTTTTTAAGGAATGTTTTTATATTCTTTCTGAGCAAAAAAAAATTAATGGAGGGTAAGGACTAGTCATTGACATCCTGCTTTCCATAAGGTAGGAGGAAATTCCGTTACAAACCTGTGAATCCAAACTGTCACTTAACAAATACTACAGTTCTACCCTTCCTACCTGACTTCTTGAAACACATACTTCACATAAAAGCAAGTTTCCAGCCTAACCAAAACAAGACTTTATCATAGAGGAGAGACCGAGGCAATACTGAGGCAATGTGTATACTTCCATTTGTAGACAAAAACTGGTATAATGTGAATGTTTTCTAATAGATAAGCAGCAATATGGGGATAATGATACCTAATAATGAAGGGTGTCTTTTCTTTTTTTTTCAAATAGACACTCAGGATGAATTCTATAAAGCTAGGCTTCACAAGAAAGACCTTGGCTTTGCAAGGTCATGTTACCCATGGTTCTCCGAAGATCACAGGCTTTGTAGCTTTGTCTGTGTTGCACTCAAATCTTGTTTATGGGCAAAAGAGGACTCGACATATATAGGACCAAGAATTGACTTTCAGCCCAATTATTGTTTTAACAGTCTAACAGTCCAAGTTACCTCCTAGAGAAAAGTCTCTCTTTTGTAATGCAGCTAAAACCTTCCTAGTATCTACCCTTTTCTTTTGTGTCATGATCACCTTTCAAATGTTCTGCTGGATCCTAAGGGACCTATCTGTCCTTGTCAAGGAGAATGCAGGAAAGGCTTACAACATGCCAGTTTCATGAAGTCTTCCCTCAAGATAATGTTCCCATTGCAGGGGTTTCTTCTTTTTGGCAGGAGGTGCACAATGTACCTGCTTTCTTCCTCCCATCTTCTACCCTGATTGTGTTTATTTTTGTATGTTTTAACACAGTCTTCTTCCTTCTTGTTGGCTCCCAGCTCAAGTCTGAGAGTTGCCCTACAGCCTTCCCAGACTAAGTTGACAGAAATGGTTATAATTTTGTGCAAACTGACTGCCTCAGTTTGTCAGACTGCTACTCTATGTGGTATTGACCGAGCTTAAGATAGAACATGTCATGCCATAGTCCCTTGACCACTAGACAACTGTTAATGCAAGCTAAAACCAGCTCAGGCTGAGACAAGCCCAGACAAATTCTGAGACCCTGCACTGTCAGGTCAATACAAAGCCTGAGGTCTCCTACTAATGGGAAAAAAAAAAATCACATTTCCTGGGTTATGTTTGTTTCCTCATCTTGGAAAATGTTGAAACTTTACATTTTGGTAGCTCTTTGGTTTTTCTTGACGTTCACTTCCTGGCAGGCTTTAGGAATATACCGCAGCCTTGCTATGACCTAGCTTTCCAAGACCTTAAGTGCATAAACGGTTGTACATACTAACCTACTACTGTTCCAAATTTCAAATAATTTTTGAAGTGAGTTTTTCGACTAAGTGGTTTATGTCCTCAGTTGTATTAATACTGAATGTATGAGTAAGGTGATGTTTTACAATAAAGATATTTGCTAGATTTTTAGTGGACCAGAAGTGCCAGACATTGCATGGAATTAAGTTTATCAAATGTGGATGACTTAACATTGACTTACTAAGTACCTCAGGAAAAAAATTTCTGTTTTTCTTCAGTAGCTACTGATATTTTTTTAAACTTACATGATGTGTAAAAGTGATTAAAAAAATTATTCACAGAGAGAACTTTGTCTTAAAAATTTTGCATTCCTGATATACAGAAATCTATGTATGTGCTTGTCTTCTGCATTTGCTTAAGAGTCAGTGGAAGCACACAAGTTCTGTCCATCTCATCCTAAAATCAGATTAATCATACTGTAAGAGTGCCAGTGCTTCCCAATTATCAGTAAAGGGAGCATAAAATGACTAGCTCACATGTAGATGTGTATATATTAATGTAATGTCTAAAGTTAGCTGAAGGGAGATATACAAGGTGAGTACAATTTCACCCTATTTATGGACACAAATGTGAATTGTGAGATGAACTTAAGAGGAACTTGCTCCTCCGGAAAAAAATATATTTTTCTTCTTATTTCTTCTTACATCATTTGTTTGATGTCCATGCCTTAAATCATCCTTTCTTTATTCTCTTTGTAGAGTATCAGATCTTTTGCAGCATTTCAGTATTCTTTAGTATCTAAATCTGCAGTTCACTATGTCTCATCCTTTGACTGTTATGCCTCTTGCTGTTCCAGAAAAAAGGTGTAAAAAAGTCTCTCTCTGTCTTTCGCATCAAATCCTTCCAGCATAGCCATGTGAGAAGTTCTAACTTGAATTTTAGAAAAAGGTTTGGGTGAAGTAGGCCCAAAATTGTAGAATCTGGGAAGCAGGAAACATACCTGATTTTAAGTTTGCAAAATACAGGGCAAATTTGCACAAGTCAATTCACTACTGTGTTTCTCACTTTATGTGTTTCTTAACCAAGCAATATTGCACTCGGAGTTAAAAAAGGGTTTTTCACATGGAGAACAATGGGTACTCACAAGACCTGATCCCTAGCTCATGGTCACTGTGCATACTGCCAGCTGGTGACGCTTGAATTACTATCTGCAAATGCATTGTAATTTATGGGCTATTGAACTGACTCTTTTGTTTCTTTTTAACAACTAAAAACTAATGCTAATATGTGAACAATGGGTTTTAGCGTTACTTAGTGTACTTCAGATTCAGAAAAGATATTGTCTGGTAATTAGAATGACCTTGTCTTTACTTTGACAACAGAAAACTTATTAAATCCCTGAGTTCCAAAAAATTCAACAAATTCAGCCTCTGTTGAAGTTGTAAGACAACCTGACAGACGTCCTTGACTCACTGTTGATCTCCGCTGTGATGAGAGTATCAAGCATTCAAAACTAAACTGCTCTCTGCAGATGCCACTGTTACCAACACTGGGAGAAGATTTTAAAATCAGTGTTATTATGTGAGGATAATGCAGCTTCCTCAGAAAACATCCAGAATCTCTGTTGCCCACGATTACAAAGTAATCACGTTGTGCATGGCCACAACTGCAATGCTAGCAAAAGTTGGTGCATCGGAGAGGCTGTCACTCAAGTGAGCTATAATTCTTTACAGTCATCTTGTTCCCATGGCTTTTGATACTTTATTTAAAAGTTGGACAGATATTGTAAGTGGTCTGCGAGATCTTGAAACTTAATACACAGTGTATCATAAGAAAATACTGCTGAAGAAGATATGCGTAAGAAAATATGTAGTTACTGCTGCATAAAAATTCATAATTCAGATTTGTTCTTGGAGACCTGAGCCTTTTTTAACGCAATGCAGGCTACATAAAGGGGATATATCATCTCCATTATTACTGGTACTTCTGCATTGCTCTCTGACTTCAATCTATTCATATTATCATCTACCGGAAATGAATGTACCTAGGTTGAATGCCCAGTTGCTCTTCTTTAACACAGTGATTATTCACAGCAATCTTATATTTTGTCCAGGGTTTTTCAGGTTAATTAAGCAATGTGATATTCCTTCTGTGCTGGTGAATATCAATGTAGCTAGAATGGAAAATATGTTTCTTATTAGTTTCGATTTATGATTATCTGTAATTTATAAAATTTATTTAAAAGTGCAACAGCATTAATTGCTTCACAGGTATGGATAAAGAGTATAGAAACATCTCACACATTCTCACAATTCTCACAATCTCAGGATTCTGGAGTGGTAATGGACAAGTTTTCTTTCGTTGTTGAGCCTAAGTTTAAACAGTTCCAAATTTCCTAGTAATTCCCTCTGCTACAATTTTTTTTAAATGCTAATAGAGTTAATTGTCTCATCAGGAATGACTTTCTATATATAACAGTTGAATTAGGAATGCATTATTAATTTGCCTTTTTTTTCTTTTAGAAAACTATGGCTTTTAAAAATAATTACATCAGAATCTAATAGAAAATTTATATTATTATATCCAACAAGGAGTCTGAACTTAGAAAACAATCAAAGGTATTTTAAAAGATTTACCAGTTTTGAATTCAGAGAATTATTTTTAAGGGTCTTCTTTACTTGTAGTGTTTCTATACCTCAGTCATGTGTCTAGTCTGATCCGTGCTTGCATAATGTCAAGATGACTGCACTATGTGTCATGTTTCATGAATTTGCATTGACATATTTGCCAGCTCTGTATCAAAGGAGAATGAAAAAAGAAAGTAATTCAAATGGAAACATAATTTCATTCTGAACATGAAACAAAAAAAAGTAACATTTCTTTTGTGAAAATTGCTATATGCAACTGTTTAAAGAATAGAATAGAACGATAGAATAATTTAGGTTGGAAAAGACCTTTAAGATCATCAATTCCAACCATTATCCTAGCAATGCCAAGTCCACCACTAAATCATGTCCCAAAGCACCACGTCTACATGTCTTTTAATTACCTCCAGGGATGGGGACTCAACCACTTCCCTGGGCAGCCTGTTCCAATGCTTGACAACCCTTTTAGTAAAGAAATTTTTCCCAGTATCCAATCTAAACCTCCCCTGGTGCAACCTAAGGCCATTTCCTCTTGTCCTATTGCTTTTTACTTGGGAGAAGAGACTGACACCCACCTCACTACAACCTCCTCTGAGGTAGTTGTAGAGAGCAATAAGGTCTCCCCTCAGCTTCCTCTTCTCCAGACAGAACAACCACAGCTCCCTCAGCCACTCTCCATAGGGACTGAGCTCTAGACCCTTCACCAGCTTTGTTGCCCTTCTTTGGACACAGAGAATAGAATAGAATAGAATAGAATAGAATAGAATAGAATAGAATAGAATAGAATAGAATAGAATAGAATAGAATAGAATAGAATAGAATAGAATAGAATAGAATAGACTATTTCCGTTGGAAGGGACCTGCAACAATCATCTAGTCCATCTGCCTGACCCCTTCAGGGCTGACCAAAAGCTAAAGCATGTTATTAAGGGCATTGCCCAAATACCTCTTAAACACTGACAGGCTTGGGGCATGGACCACCTCCCTAGGAAGCCTGTTCCAGTGTTTGACCACCCTCTCGGTAAAGAAATTGTTCCTAATGTCTATTCTAAACCTCCCCTGGTGCAGCTTTGAACCATTTCCACACGTGCTGTCACCAGGGAGAGCAGGACCAGCACCTCCCTCTCCACTTCCCCTCCTCAGGAAGCTGTAGAGAGCAATGAAGTCACTCCTCAGCCTCCTTTTCTCCAGACTAGATAAGCCCAAAGTCTTCAGGTGCTCCTCATATAACATTCCTTCCAGCCCTTTCACCAGCTTTGTTGCCCTCTGAATGCATTCAAGGGCATTCACATAATTCTTAAATTTTGGGGCCCAGAACTGCACACAGTATTCAAAGTGAGGCTGCACCAACGTTGAATGCAGCGGGATAATCACCTCTTTTGACTGGCTGGTTGTGCTGTGTTTGATGCACCCCAGATGCCGTTTGCCCTCTCGGCTGCCAGGGCACGTGCTGACTCACACTGAGCCTGCTGGAGACCAGCACCCCCAAATCCCTTTCTGCAGGGCTGCTCTCCAGCCACTCTTCTCCCAGTTTATACTTATATTAATGGATAGTGTAAAACCTTTTAAGAAAATGGCAGTTGATGTTTGAATCAGCCAGGTTTTTGTCTTGGTGAGAGATATTCACATGTTTGAGAACTCTTAACTAACTCAAGTGTTGATACGACAGGATCTTGCCAGGGAGAGGTAATCTGTTGGATAATATTTTGGGTAAACAATCATGAAGTATAGAACTATTAAAAGCAGTTAAGCCCAGGGAGAAGGCTGTAACTGAATCCTGTGTCTCATAATTTGTTAATTTATTTTTAAAAAATACTTATAATGTAAGAACTATTTGTGTGGTCAGGAATGGGACCTGCTCAGAAATACAAACCAGAAAGGAATTAGGTTGGTCTGAGATATATATATGGTGTCCTATTTCTTGCTTCTTTGTCATTCTTTTGTTAGTAATTTTGAAAGACTGCACATTAAAATGATTTTTTTTATATACGTAATTTCAGTGTGGTGTTGAAGGGAACTCAGCTTAAATATTGAATCGTCATGGTCAACAGGCTGCACTTCACACCCATTTAGGCTGATATTGATGGCTAATACTGTAGACCCAGATTTGGAACCTGGCGAGCAGACCTTATCTGTCACCTTACGTTTTCTTAGTCTTTCTTCGTGTTTCTATATGCCCTGGTGGCACATACAAGAAATGGTAGAACTGGTTCCTCATCTCAGGTACACTACTGCAGTGATTCATACTATTTATATTTCCTTTAATAAGTTTGTCAAAGAAGAGCAGCTGAGTAAAGTAGTTTGTTGAAGGAAGCATCAATATCTTATCTCTAAATACTGGATAATGCTGAAGAAAGGGAAATGTGACTGATTGATTCACATGTGTTTTGGAAAAAAAATTGCTGGAAAAAGCAGCATCATTACAGTCTCCTCTTATATCAATGAAACTTCTTAGTTTCAAACCAGTATCACTTACTTCAGAATATAAGCACTCTATGCTTCCAATACGATTAATTCCTCAAAAGCAAGGTGGTTGCCTTGTAGTTTATGTGGTCTGAAGGTGATACTTAAACCAGATGATATTCCTCTAAAGTCACCTCAGGATACCAGAAAAATTTTCACAAGAAAGAAAGAAAAGGTTGCTTTTCTGGCTAGACACAGACAGGAAAATCCTTTTATTATTTTAACTGATAATTGATCCTTTAAAGCAAGATTTGAGTGATCAAATGGCAAGAACAGCAGTATTCTTGCCAGATTCTGAAACTGGGACGTAGTCAGAGTTCACTCAGTCAGCTACAGTTGCAAATGTCATCTCAACTCCATTTTCTGCTTGCATCTTCCAAGTCCCACAGCCTTGCGGCAGGATGCTGGATATTCCTGTGAGCTCTGCTGAAAGTGGAACATTTTTTTTCAATACCAGGTGCTAGGCTGTTGTCAGTTATGCTGCTAGATGTTTGCCATTCTGACTCATGTCACTGAGCAAAGCGCCTTAAAAAAAAAAAGGTTACATTTTGATCATGGGGTTTGTTTCAGAAATGAATCTGTGAAAGGGGTGGGTAGCTGTGAGAAACTGGCAAGGGTCTGCTGTAGCTCAGTGGTTCACTGCTTACACAAACTGCTGACGTGTGTGTGTGTGTATATGTATATCTAGAAAAAGGGAGAAAATGAAACTCAGGATTTTATACAAGTTTTTCTTTAAAGACTATTCTTGGATTACAACCAGATTATTGTTTTATATATTAGGAGGTTTGTCAGAGGCCTGTGAAGCATCTAAAGAAACCCCAAAATTTTGTTATTGAAAGCTCTGCTGACACAAGATGGAATCACGCTGTAGGGATTCATGTCACATGTACTGCAGAAGAGGAGGAGGCCGTTCCTACCAGCAGCAAAGCAGAAGCACTAGAGACATGATAGAGTAATTTCTAGCTAGGACTTTCTGAGTCCTGCTTAGTTACTAACTTGGAGAATGACTTCAGGCACATAATTTCAAAAGCTATTAAAAAAAAGGAGAATATTCCAACATATCTAATCAGACACAGGCATCAACATTTGCCCTGTTTGGAAAGGGAATCATCAATGAAAAGGAAAAAGAGTGAAGCTGAGAGACACGTAGAAGAGTGCTGCCTGAGGACACTAAAGCACAGAGCCATCCTGGTACAAGATGAGTAATGTCTTGTGCTTTGTAAATTGCTGAAGCTGGTGTGCTCACTTCTGACTTATGACAGTTGGCATAAAGTAATCAATAAATAGAGTTCTGAATAGTAAGTCTTTTGTTACGGACACAACAGTTTTTCACCTATTTATTCAGGGGAATTGTATTACCCAAAAGACTTTTAAAAGTACTTCTATTGAAAAAGACGTTGAGATGTTCCTGCTGAGATTAATTCTTTGTACCTCAGGATTTGTAAGAATTGTCCAGGTGTCCTTTAATACGCATAATAAGTATGATTATCCTTTTGATGTGATCGTTGTGCCCCTTCTCCCTTTTGAAGACTATTCAGGGAACCAATTACTTGTCTTGGAGACAACTGTCGTGTGAACTGAACAGAAAGACCCTTTGACAGAGTGGTCTATTTAAAATGTTAATACTTAGTTTGACTGGAGGGATATGATGCTTTTTTGTCATATGGCTCAAATGTTTCTGTTAGGTTATGTGGTAAAAAGCTTGTCTGCACACACAGAAGGGTGCACAGAGAGGCAGCGGGTGGCAGGGGTACCTGAATTACGGACTTGGAGGATGCCCTGACCAGGCCCCTGCCACGGCATGCAGGGAGAGCCTCAGCCATGGGCCAGGGTGACAGCCATCAAGATGAGTCTCTGGAGCACCTTTCAGACAGATGGGGTCACCACATAGGGGTACAGGACACATTATGGGCTGCCAGGGAAAGAGCATTTTGGGATTGTGTGATACTTACAATGGGTTGTTTGGGGAAGGAAAAAAGGCAGGGCAGGAGATGAATCTAAGTGATTTGGGGAGGAGCTATCATGGGGAAATAAAAGGATAAGGAGATTGAAGGGGCCAGCTGCGGGTAAATAGGGTTGCTACACTTGTCTGGTCATGCCCTGTGCCTGATGAATGCAGTCTCTCCTATCTTCTTATCAAAGTCCATTTTCTAACCCTTTTCCTGGGTGCTCGGTGGATGTATGAGGGTCTGAGTGCCAGGCACTGGAGTGGGAGGGCCGGTGTTGTTTGTGGTGCCAGCAGCTGGAGCGAGTGCCGGTATGCGAATGAGTGTGTGAGCACTAGTGAAGAGCAAGCTGGACTAGCCAATGAGTATGTGCGATGGCTGGGGAGTCAGGTGTGCCTCTAAGGGTGAGACCAAGGAGGAGCTGGGTACTGGGGAACAGGGGAGTCCCAGCCATCGGGGTGGGTGGGTAGGAGTGTGTCTGTGTCTGTCTCTGTGAGTGAGGTACCAGCAGCAGGAGTGGGACTGTGGCCTTGGGGGCACAGATGTCTGCGTGCCGGCGACTGGGGAAACTGGGATCTAGGGGCAGTTACTGGTTGTGAGCCCAGCTGCTGGAGGGACCCACACTGGACGTATGCATATATACATTTCACACCAAGAGACCTCATCCTTCTCAGCCAGAAAGGGGAACGGGGTGAGGCTGTTGGTGCTGTTTGTGTCGTCCTCTGTGTGTCTGTCTGTATTGATCTCTGGGGCCAGCTGTGTATATATGTATATATTCAGCATATACATGTGCTCTGTGTGTGTGTGCCACAATACTAGCAATATATTCTCAGCCTTGCTGCTAGTTGGACCTAGGGGCATGGATCTGCAGCAGCCTCGCCTCTGTTAGGCAATGTGTTTCGCTGTGGCCCTCCCCAACCCCCCTGCATTTCTTATTCATATTTTATTCTGTCATCTGATCAAACAGGTTTTATATTTTAATCACAGAACAATGAGCGATCACAGATCGCACTGGTGACAAAGCTGCTTCAGGGACTGTGCTGCCAAATTTACCTTTTGCACTCTGGCATAGGGGCACTGATTTATACATAACTTACATGAAAATTACATGGGTAAAAAGAGTTGAAAACATGCCCTATAAATTACTAAGAATTCTGTTTACTACTTTCTATGCCTAACGAGCTATACTTTAAGTCTTATCACCTTCTGCTGTTATCACATCAAGCTTTACAAACTAAGCGTGAGGCAAGGTAGACCTAGAAGGCTGTCCATTAATTTGTTACATTTGACTACCATTTCCTTTAAACTGTGTGGTCCGTCTGCTGGAAATCTGCAATAACAGTCTGCCCTGTTAGGTTCTAGCTAGTACCATGCCATAAATGTTTATCAGCCAAAGATCAGCCAGGTGGTATTTAAGATACTAGAAGAGGAACGCTTCCTTATGCCTGCAGCAGATAATCATTTGATGCCTTAATCTCCCTAACGCTATAGTGCAATTTCTTAACTGTAATCTTATATTTCTCCACAAATAAAATACTTCACATTTTTGTAAGAATGTATGTATCAGTGATGAAAAACACTTCTGAACTCATTATTATAGTTTGCATTGTAAAATAAGAGATGTTAATGTTGTACCTAGTGTGCTTCCTTACCTAGAAGGACATTCGCTTTCCTCTACAAGTGTCAGATTATCAGATGATCAGCAACTCATCCCTTGTCTTTTGAAGAATAGAACAGAAGCCTGTTGAATATCTTGACTCATATTCTTTTTGCGTGAAGCAAGCAGCTACAAAAAGAGTTCAAATACCCCAGGAGTGCAAGCAGTCATCACTGATGACTCTGTGTTGAAAACAGAGGACAGAGAATCCACCAGATACTTATGAGATATTAGTAAGGGATGATGCACACTGAAATTAGTTACATGACATTCACGTGGAACTACACACTTCAGGAAGCCTCAGTTATCTTGAAGGGGGGCAGAAGACAAAAGCCCACATAATCTTCTTAGAGTCATTCTAATAGCAATGAAAAGGCAGAAGGTACCAGAGGGGACCACTGTTTGCGTGGCTGGTATGAAAGGGAAGGCTTCAGTTTGTAGAACATTTATCCTGAGAGGTAGTTGAATTTATAAATACTGCAGCTTACTTCTCACAGAAAAAAAGGTGATAATCTTCTCAACTGGAGATTAGCTGGAGCAACTATGACGCTATTAACACAAAAATAAAAAAGGGAACTTAATAAGAATGCAAATGTGGGCTAAACACAAACTCAAGGTATTGTTATCAAGGTCAACAGATGTGGAAAGAATATATTTTTCAACTGCTGTATGCTACTGCTTGAAGGCAATAAGCGAGGGAAATTGGAAATTCTCATTGATTAGAAGAAATTTTATATAACTGGTATTCCCAAAATCTGATGAGTAGATTTGCATGATTAGAACATTAAAATCAGTGGTTATTACCCACTTTAGGAGAATAAAATAGGCAAAAGAGGTAATAAGGTATACTGAAGAAACATCACTGTCCTAACTAGCATAGTCTAGAAGAGTGAAAAACAGCATAAGTGAGAAGAAAAATAGGTTATTGTCAGTAACGCTGTAATCATTAGAGATGTATTAAGGGTCTCACTGAGCCCTTAAAAAAGTGTTCTTTAGTTCTTTTAAACTTTATAGATTATTCTTTTCTAATGTGAAGCATTCTGCCACCAGTATATCTATTTTCATCGTCATTATAGCAGATAAAGATGAATTAATCACCTGGGCTGAATCAAGACTAGTCATTATGATTATATACAGTCTGGCAAACAAATGAATGTTTTCCATTAATCAGAAATAACTGATGAAAATTTACTAGAGGACCAAAATTATTTGATCTTACTGTCAAGGCAAGCCCCCTCTGCCTCACTGGTAAAGTGAAAGTTAGAAATAAAATATACAACACATGAAATAATAAATAGATACCAAAACCTGCCTATTAAATTTTTTTGGAAATAAGAAGCTGAAGGAAACTAACAACTTCAGGAAAAGATCCATGATGGCTGTTCTAATATTAATAGAGTAATTTTTTAAGGATATGAACAAATGCTCAAGCAATATGAATATGGCACATTGCTAACTGGTGATTGTCACTGAGTATTTCTCTCCTACATTTTGAAAGAAGTGCAATAAAGGGCTTATTTCACGGGAGGGTGATAAAGTATTTTCTGTTAGTAACCAAGAAGGTTAAAACCATCTGCTGTGACAGACAATTCTGAATTCACCAGGTCTGGATAGAATTCCAGAAGGCATGACTGAAGGAATGTCTGACCAGCTAATATGCAATTTTAAGAAATCTTGGAATAGTGGGTAAATTCCAGAAGACTAAAACAATGGGTGTCTTGTGACGTGACTGAATAAGAAACTTTATCTTTGAAAGAAAAATTAATAAAGAGCTGCTTTAAAGGTGAATTATTTAAAAAATAAGTCATGTATGTCACTATAAATTCACAGAAAGTAGGTCATGTCAAACAAATTTGATTTAATTCCTTAAGAGTACAGATTTGATTGCTAAAACTTCTTGGATGTAACATACTTTCATTTTTATAACTCCATGAGGGGTTGTGCAAGGGTTGAGAATGGGTCCAGCACTAGGAGACATTTTAATCACTCCTTTGAAACTGAAAATTTGTCAGTGGGTTAATGACAGCTAAGAATTATACTGTATGAGATAAATTTCTTGGTAGGATAGATTCTATCAAACAAAATATATTTAAATGCAACCAAGTGTGAAAGCTATAAATATGTGTAAGTATGTATAAATATGTGTATGTATGAATGTGTAAGACAGTTCAAATTACATACAGTTAAAACAATACATACACAAACTTTCTGGTATCTACCCCTTTCTGTGATGTTGTGCTCAACCTTCTACTGTACTTCTGGGTCTTACAGTCCAGGCCAAGGGCGCACAGCAAGTCTTCAGCTTCACAAGTCCCTCACTGGGAGGAGCGTGATGATTGTGAAGTCTTCTGCTTCACTGTAGGATCCACTTGGCATCACTTTTATGTGCTTGCTAAAACAATCTGGGTCTGGCTCTTTCTTCATTGGTCTGCAAGTCAATGTTACATCCGAATTTACAGTATTTGATGTGATTTACATGTGTTAGAGACTTGTTCTTTGGTCTGTCGCCCCTAGAGCTGGTTTTGCCCAGCTCTGAAGATTACTGCATTACTCTGATGACCAGTAACTGATGACCATTGCTACTTATTGCCATGTGGGCCCTGGTGTCTCCTGTGCCCGTACTTTCTATGATCGCATGTCTGTGCTCCTCTACGCAGTGTTTCACACCAGAGTCATAGGAAAGGCATTGCACAGAGTATAACTACATGCTCTGACTATTCATTAGTTACAAAATATATATAACAATAGGAGATATTTGTATGACTGTATGAAGCTCAGCAAAAACTAAAACAAAGTAGGTAGTAGTTACCTGGTCATTGGGTAATTTGTGTTACATGCTGAAACAAATCTCCAAGCAGGCCAAGACTAGTCCAGACAAAGCTTGACCCATCCTGATGCCTGTGTTATTAACCTAACTCTAAGCCTGTGGTCTGTTGCAAGCCATGGCAA
This sequence comes from Phalacrocorax carbo, assembly GCF_963921805.1. Lineage (NCBI taxonomy): Eukaryota > Metazoa > Chordata > Aves > Suliformes > Phalacrocoracidae > Phalacrocorax > Phalacrocorax carbo. Next base: position 82,925,527 of record NC_087515.1, on the reverse strand, counting down.
CTCTGTATTTCCTGGGCTACAAGGCTACAATATTGTGCTAGAAATTATGCGGGAAAATTGCTTACAATTCAATATTAGCATTTATATTCAGTATGATTTCCATATTTCACATTAGGTACTGTTTGACTGAGTCCAATAATGTTTATTTTTAAAGTAAATTATGTAGTTTGTTTCTTCAATAGGAAGAACAAATTTAAGAGGGAGGTTTTGCTTCTCGATAGATTGTTGCCTTGTGTATTGGAATGTTTTCTTCTGCAAAAAGCAAGCAAGCAAACAAACAAAATGCTATAAGACTTTTTGAATGCATTGTCTAATATTGCCATGGCAACATTAAATACTCCCTGTTAAGTTTAGTTCTGTGGAAACAGAAAAAAGCAATATTGTTACCTAATGACTTGGCTCAAGTCAGTATACCGTGATTTTAAATCATCTAAAGAGAAAATTATGGTGAAACATCTTAAAGTCAGTTTCTGTGATTACATTGGTGTTAATGAAACTGAGAAAATCCAAATGTCAACATTTTTGGCACAGAGGCGACATATCATAACAGTATGTTCTTTGGTGTGTGTCTGTGTGCAGTCCAGGTGTTGGGTTTGACCATTACTTCTTTGGGGTGTGACAGCCTCAGCTGTCACAGCTTTTATTCTTGGTAGTAGATGAGCAGTAATTAAATACTCTCAGGTTTGAGTGGCGGAAGAACAGTGTCTGAAAATGTTCCTCGATTCTGGGTGTCATTCTCCCTTTCGGTGTCAGTTGCGTGAACTGGACTTGTCTCAAGCATTGCTGCATGAAGAGCCAGTAGGTCAATTACTGGTTTTAAACTGTATACCTGATGCATTCCACTTCTAAAAGCTGTTATAGTACCAGCATCTTTCAGAGGGTCAGGGGCAGATGCTTATCTCTGAGTAATAAAAAACCAAGCTTTCAGCAGCAATTCTAGGAATTAAGTAACCATTAAGGAGCATACTTAAACATTACCCAACAATGTAAAACAAATTATAAAACTGGCCAAATTTAACAAAAAAAAAAAAAAAAGAAAGAGAAACAACATTTTATTAATGTATGAATTGAGATAAAATAAACAAAAAAACCCCAGCATAGAATTAGCATTCTTCTTCTGTTCAATCATCTGTCTTGAAAGAAGAGCCTTTTTGGTTTTATTATGCATTCAGATTCTATGCACTTAAATTTACAGCTCTCTTTATTCACCATGTACGGGGTCAGTACAGGGAAAAAGACGGAAGAATTCCATTTTCAAGCAGTTTTTACTGAAGAATAAGGTCCTTAACCTGAGATGCCATCCCTATCATTCTTTAAATGTCTCTGAATATTCTGTTTGGAGGTTTTAACTGTTTTATTTACCCTAAGGCCCTGTCACATGATAAATCAGAGTCACATAATAAATCAGACCATGTAATTTTGTCTCGTCATTCAGAAATATTTTCTTTGGCGTATGTATTAAATGCCTATCAGTCATTACTTTTCATTCCTTTTTTCTGTTGGTGAACGTCTTTTTTTTCTATAGCTGACATTCTTTTTCGTTGCTGATATTCATCAGAGATACTCGGGGATATAGTTCTTTCCGCATGATGCAGTAGTCATGGGGATTAATGGCTGTATACATTTCCATGTTCAACAGCAGCAGCAGCATCATTAGAATCCCAGATCTTCATCATGAGACTTTTTGGTTTAACTGATACAGTTGTTCATTACTCTTGCTTTGTTTCTGCCATAGTGTGCCACCTCATTTTCCTGCTCGACAACTGAACTGTCAGCATAAACTTTAAAACATGACAGAACTCAGTGTAGCAATATCCTTTAAAATGGTTGTTGACATCTAAGTAACAAAACTCCTTACTGTAGACTGGTGCTTGTCAGCCAGAAGCGCTGGAAGTATCATCATCATCTTCATTTCACATATTCTTACTGTTGACTCCACACATTGATTTGTGAAATCTAGCATAACTCCAGAAATCAACAAGTCCTGACTTCTGCTGTCACTGGTGCAGTAGATGAGTTTAACATAATTGGCTTTAACCAAATAACCACCTACTGCCGCTTAGGAACAGAGGTGCAAATTTAGCACTATCAATTTTTGCCAGATCAAGTCAGGGGCTATTTGGGCCAGCTTTTCCAGTTTTCCAAACACAAACTGCGTTATTTGATTTGCTACATTATAAATGTAACCAGCACTCTTGAGCTGATCAGCCAATCAGTGCTGGTATCTATGCTCATGAAGTCATAAAACTAATTAATGGACACACTTAGCTTAGTGGTTGACAGGATCGACTATTTATTTTGGTGCCTCATTTAACCAAACACTGAAAAGAGAGAATTTTCTACAGATCAGATATAGAAAATAAAATAAATATGTTGCTTCATGTTTAAGAGTAGGGCTATAGAGAATTAATTTACTTTTAAGTTCCGTAAGATAAATTCCAATTTCTGTAGTAAAACAAAGCATGTTCTCATTATTTTAAATAGCCTTTTCTTTTTACTTCTGGAAAATAAATGGGGTCACGCTGTCATGTTTTTTATACAGTTTCTAGCATAAGATGGAGTTATTGTTTGCTGTACTGCAGTTTGTCCTCCTGACATTCATTTGCTGAAGCGCCTACTCATTTGCTGTTTCTCAGCCTTAGGAACGTGTGAAGACCTGGCAGCATTACTGGAAAGACTGGCAAAATGAGTAAGACTTTGGTGGCCGTTAAAGGTAGCAATAAGCTGAGCTGAGTATACCTGGCACCTTCTTGCAAAGGACAAAATTCTCCCCCTCTCACTCTTCCCTTGGGAGCCCAAGCAGCCCATTTGCAGTCGTCCCATTTCAAATTTCTACTTATGTAAAGTCATTGCATTCTAGTGTGAATTGATCTTTACAACTGCTTGAAAAAAGTGAGGGCACTGAACTCACTCTTTGTGGTAGGAATATTAAAAGCACAAGACGTTAGATAAGTATGCTTCCAAGTATTCAAACCTGCCCAGGCTGGATATTTTAAGCAATTGACTAGTACCATGTGCATATAGGAAAGTCAGTTTTCCTTTCTGATTTAGCACAATTTTCTTGGAACAATGGAGGCACTTTTCTTTTTAGAACAAGAAATACAGTGGGTTTAGTTACTTTCTGAATGTCTGAACAAACCAAGGAAAAAAACGGATTCAGTTACCATGCTCCAGTATGTTTCTTGCTTACAGAGTAATATAATTTATGGGGTGGTGTTTTCACAGAAATAAAAGTCAGCCTATGAGTTGCGTGCAAAGGTGTAACTCTTGTACAATTAATATTGGCTGTATCTGTACTGTCTTCATTAAGCTCACCAGGTATCCCACTGGTTTTTGCTCCAGTGAAGTAATCTGGGAAAACATAATCCAGGAGTGCAGCACAGACTGGGATCCACCTGGCTGGGGAGCAGCTCTGTGGAAAGAGACCTGGGGGTCCTGGTGGACAGAAAGCTCAACATGAGCGAACAGTGTGCTGCTGCGGCCAAGAAGGCCAACAGGATGCTGGGTTACATCAAAAAGGGCATCGCCAGCAGAGATAAAGAAGTCATTACCCCACTCTACTCAGCACTTGTCAGGCCACACCTGGAGTACTGTGTACAGTTCTGGTGCCCACTATACAAAAAAGATGTGGACAGGCTGGAAGGGGTCCAGAGAAGGGCCACCAAGATGATCAGAGGACTGGGAAGCTGCCATATGAGGATAGGCTGGGAGAACTGGGCTTGTTCAGCGTTGAGAAAAGGAGGCTCAGAGGGGATCTCATCACCGTGTACCAGTACTTAAGGGGTAGCTACAAAGAAGATGGAGACTCCCTTTTTACACAGAGTCACATGGAGAGGACAAGGGGGAATGGACACAAGTTGCTCTTGGGGGGATTATGATTGGACACCAGAGGGAAATTTTTCACATTGAGGACAGTCAACCATGGGAAAAATCTCCCCAGGGAAGTGGTTGACTCGGCCACACTGGACACTTTCAAGAGTCGTCTGGACAGGGTGCTGGGCCATCTTGTCTAGACTGTGCTCTTCCTAGAAAGGTTGGACTAGATGATCCTTGAGGTCCCTTCCAACCTTGGATTCTGTGATTCTGTGAATCTCTTCTGGCAAGCCTGCTTTGCCTGCACCACTTCTGCCTGCTTTAACTTCTCAGTATCTACTTTCCATCCTGGGCACCATCTTAAAAGGTGGCCTCATACTGTGGCTTTCAGGTTGTACCCCCACAAGCTTGTACTTTAGAGCATGCTCTTACAGATAGCAACAAAGACTGTCAATACCTGGTGTAGATCTGGATGCTTTTGTGGTCCAGAGTTTGCAGGGGGCTTATATGCTTGTGCTGGTTTTGGCTGGGATGGAGTTAATTTTCTTCACAGTAGTGAGTGTGGGGCTATGTTTTGCATTTGTGCTGAAAACAGTGTTGGTAATACAGGGATGCTTTTGTTATTGCTGAGCAGTCAAGAGTCAAGGCCTTGCACGGAGTCAAGACGTTTTCTGCCTCTCACCCCACCCCACCAGCGAGGAGGCTGGGGGTGCACAAGAAGCTGGGAGGGGACACAGCCAGGACAGCTGACCCCAGCTGACCAAAGGGATATCCCACACCATATGACGTCATGCTCAGCATATAAAGCTGGGGGAAGAAGAAGGAAGGGGAGAACATTCGGAGTGACGGTGTTTGTCTTCCCAAGTAACTGCTGCATGTGATGAAGCCCTGCTTTCCTGGAGATGGCTGAACACCGGCCTGCCCATGGGAAGGAGTGAATGAATTTGTTGTTTTGCTTTGCTTGTGCACGTGGCCTTTGCTTTAGCTGTTAAATTGTCTTTATCTCAACCTATGAGTTTTCTCACTTTTACCCTTCTGGTTCTCTCCCCCATCCCACTGTGAGTGAGTGGCTGCGTGGTGCCCCATTGCTGCCTGGGGTTAAACTATGTTCAGTGCCTTTCTGCTATCTAACTGGGCTCACCAAGAACACAGGTGATCAGAGATTGTTCAGAATAGAAAGCCCTTACAGAGATTTTGTAATACTACACTTTTTTTTCTTCCTGCATTAGGATTTCTTCTTTGTTTGGAGACAGACAAAACACCTTCCACAGGTTAGTGCCACAGCCCAAATAGGTTAGGGTTTTAGAGACCATCTGAGCAGATCATAGCCTCAAAAGCAAACTGCAATATGGCAGTGTAGTTTTCTTTCTTGGATCGCTTATGTCAGGCTTTATGGATCATCAGTGTTACAAATAAATTCCCAATGGATTTTTGTGTACATTCCTCACTCAAAGTTTTATTTATATAACTTCTTCCTTTTTTTTTTTTTTAGCTATGGTGTCTAAGTCTTTACTTTTATAGATCTTAAAGTGCAAAAGTTTACAAAAGGTTATGGAAAACTTGGGGGCAATATGGCATTTCTGCCACCATCTTGTGTTACTCATGTCTGAGCCTGAAAACCAACCGCAGTGCAATTCTCTGATGCTGCCAGAGGAATTACAACTCTTTCAAATTGCCTAAAGGTGGCAATTATAATTGTCCTATCCTGTTCCAAACCACAAATACCAATGTCTTACGTACCTTTTATATACAAAAAGCCATTGTAGGTATGGACATAGACAAAATCCCTGTGAACCACAGCAAGCTAGACAGACACTCTACAGCAAAAATCTGGTGTTCTTTGGCTCTCTAGGCAGCATTCTGCTGATTCGGAAGCAACTTCAATAAATTAAAATTTCTATATATTGATTTAGCTAATATGTAAATAATAGCTTATGTTGGCTGTTATGCAACTTACTAATAAATTTACTTTAAATACTTCTCAGTCTCTGTTGAACATGTAGTATTCAAATTCTTTGTTTTTATTATTATGACATTTGTGTACATGTTCTTTTAATTTTAGAGAGCTCTTTTGTAATGAAAATGTTAAAAAAAAATATCCAACTTCTCCATAAGAGGGTTTGGGGCAATGTGATCACAGCCTTGCAGGTTTGAATTAGGATTGAAGGGTAAAACCAAGAATTTGTTTACCTTTTTGAAATACTAGTACTGCTACTACTAATAATAATAGCGGATGGTGGTTCCCATTCCTCCTTTACTGTCTGTTGTTTTTTGCCTCCCCTCCCATCTCCCACAAGAAGTTTCCTTTTCTTCAAATCAAGGAAGCAAAATCAGATGTCTGAGCACCTGCATTCCAACTGAGGGAGCAGAAGTCTCTCTTGGAGAAAGAAGGGAAAAGAACAGAGAAAAATAACCATTTTTATCCCCTCCTTTTTTTCAGATTGATTACTATTTTTACTTACAAGGCACACATAACAATCTTAGTTTAAACTTTGATTCTTCTGGTCAGACTATTTTATTATCTTCATATCATTTTGCCTTTACTCTCATGATCCCAGATCTCCCAGGTCTTAAGGGACTGAAGAGTTGTAGTCAATACAATTAAAAAAAAAACTTTTAGAAATGGTTTGAACTAATTTTCTCTCCCTAGTAATATCTTAATTTCAAGCACAATAGAGGAGACTGGAGGCAAGACTGGATGCATATGGCTCTGTATGTCACTGGAATGTGAAGATTTTGCTTTTCAGTGGAAGAAAATTGATGATGTAAGATACAAGACATTAAAAGGAAAGTACTTAAAGATTAAAGCATCCTGCAAATGTAAAACTGAACTGGGTATGGGCTATTTATTAAGGCAGAGGAATTTTTATACTTGGGAAAAGTAGTTTGGTCATAGAAGAATTTATGAGTGGATGTAAATGACCAAGTGATACAGTTTTATCCGTACCTTTTTTGTGGACATCATCAACACAAACACACACACACAAAATAACAGGTGCTGAAGAGGTTTTCCATATTTACTTTTTTTTGATGAAGAGTGAATAATAAAATTTAGTATGAAATGAAGGATTCATCCAGTTATTTTGAGGAATATCTATGTATTCTTGCTTCTCCCTGGAGTGGCAATGAACTTGCTCAAAAATCAGTGATATTGAACGGTGCAGAATAACTATGAAAAATTGCCTCTGTTTCTGACTTGGAGGAGACGAGCTATCAAAGCGAAAAGTGCTGCTCCTGTGCTGTCTCTGGCCTGCAGCATTCCTGATGTCTGCCCAGAATACTGACAGGTGACAGGAGACGCTGATTGCTTGTTTCTTGATTAGCTTGCTTGCACAAGATTAGGTGCTGGCAGTAGTTGACGAAGTTGCTAGTCTCTGCTAAGGATTTATTTAGTCCTAGACAGACTCCTGCATGTTTTAGGATGAGTGATCAATTTTCTGTCAAAGGAGATGTTGGTCATCTGCCTTAGCAGCCTAGCGGGAATCTCAGCTCTTTATTCTGACATTGCCCTGGAAGATGACTAGTGTCCTAAGGGCTACTGTTAATTTGAATAAGCTGAATATTTGGAAATAATCCCACCACATCCCACACTTGGATTGTTTTTATTGGGCACTCATAAAGCTGTACTATTAATTTGAATTTGTTAATCTTGGGGTAAGATTTGACAATGATATAAATATAATTAAAGAGCACTGGTAGTATTTCACTGAAATGTTCACCATTTCAATCTTGCTTCCTCATTTTGATGCAGAATTGATAATTATTACAAGATAGCAATTTCTTTTGAGTGTATCAATGTTAATGGGAATGATAATTTAATGAGAATATGCTTGCTGAGGATACAGACTATTTTCCAGTAGTATAAACTCTCTATCATTTTAATTGTTATCACCCTCTTGAGCAATGCTATGTGACAATATATTGCTTGAAAGGTGATTTAGTATTAACTTGAAATGCTACATATTGCTGGTACATACCTAGTGTTTTACGCACAGAGTGGGCTTGTGTAAACCTCAGGCTTAAAGATACCGAGTTGGCTCTTTATATGACAAGTGTACAGAAGAATCCATGTTGGCTCAGTATGAGCAAGATATACATGTGTTAAGGGCACTGTACCTGCTCTCTGTTTCAGAAGTTAGCTAGGGTACTGATGATTCTTGCATTACAGTATGTCCTAAATATGATTGCAAGTTTTGATAGAAGCAACAGCTGAGGAGCATCATGTGATTGGTACTCAACTACATGGGACAATGTGTCCACATAATGCATTTGACATTACAAGCAATCAGCTTGGAGTTAAGAAGCGGCTTAGGTATGTTCTTGACTGGAGAGCTAGCCAAATCAGTGGTAATGGGACATTTCATCATATGGATTATCATGTTTTTCTTATTAAAAAGAACAGTCAAAGCACTAACTGTGATTTAGCTGGAGCTCACTGAATTTTTCCTTCAGTGCTGATGAATTCCACACAATTTTTGTACTCTGTTATCTTCCTGATAATGGAAAGGAAAGCCGCTCTTTTTCTCAGTATATAACTTTCATGGACGGTATATGTCACTCTAATTACAGAACTCTTGAGCTGCTGGTTTAGATCTAATGGGTGATGACAGCTGCAGATCTGATAAAGCACTGGCGCATTAGGTTGGGCCACACTGGTTCAAAGTCTGGCAGAGCTTTTCTGTCTAGATAGAGGAAAACCTTTTCTGAGTATTTTTGTATGTCATTGAGACCATGGAGGATGTGTAGTGGGATCATGAAACATGGGCTCTCAGAGACCCAAAGAATTATTATCTACATTTGTAGAATTGCCAAATTTCTCAATGTCCTGATTTCCATTGCTGTTGTTCTTATGTATAAACATATAAATAAAGCAAGCCATTCCTGTTTTCCCTTTTCCCCTCAAAAAAAGAGCTGTAGTTGGGTAGGGAAATTAAACCTATACTACATAGCATAAATGTCTGGCAACAAGGCTATCTCTGGAGCAGGATACAGCTTGTGTTTAAAATGTAGGTGTCTACCAGTGGTCAGATTCCAACAAGTCAATGAGATATATTCAATATCATTAATGAAACCCAGAAATTTGGCCTGTACAGGGCGGTCACCTAGCGGCTCATCACCTGAATCACACTCTACATTCCATTAACTATATTATCTCAATATTTATTAGTTGTAACAGGGGCTTAGACAGCTCCTGTGCCTTCAGAAAATCAACGATGTTGTTTAAGTTATGAAGTGGATCTTATCCTGTATGTTGAGGATCTATTATCTTCACTAGTTGTCAGTCAGGCTGTCAAAACAGTTGTCTGTCAAAACAGAAAAGCATACTTAACTCATGCAGTTACTCCTGTATAGATTCTGTGGTCAGGTCTCATAAATTTCTTGAAAGGTAATCCTCTTCAATTTACATTCCCTTCTAAGCATATTTCTCTTCCTGGAGAGGGACCCCCGCTTACCTGAGCTCCTGTTTTAAGAAGTTAGATGTAGAACTGGCTTATTGCATTCCTCAGATAGGGAGTATCAGAGCCTCAGCTTCCACCTTCCAGCCTCGGGAAACGCTGAGCGTTCATACATAGATTGTTTCATATTGATAACTTAGGGCAGGACTGGGTGGTTGCATGCTGCAGACAAGATGCAGTGAACAGCTTCATCCCATATGATTTAAGGCAGTGTTAAGTTCTTCCACGTTACTGGAAAACATTCTGTTAGTATGTGGCTTATCAGCTATTTTCCCCCCTTCCACTTTGACCAAGATTTACTACCTCTACCTACTTTTCATTTACAGCTTTGCCAGATTCATAACTGGGAAGTGTCACAGGATCAGTCTGGGGGCATTCGAAAATGCATTCTAATTTTCCAAGTGTTTAAGCCACTTTTGCCAATACCCTGCAACCGAATCTCGTAATACCTACAGGTATCTCTATTTATTTTGCTTGGTGATGGAAACAACTGTGTTGCTTTGTCCCCCTTGTATCTCTGCACCACAGTGCTGCAGTGAGCTGACACAAAGTACAGTGCTAACATTCGCAGAGGTTACTTAACAGGAAGCTCTGGTTTAACTGTAGACTTGTGCTCCGCTGACTGTGTGGCACATGCCTGCAGCAGCCATACAGCCCAGAGGCAATTCAAATGCGAGCTAAATGTGGAGGCCAGAGATGCTCTTAACTCTGTATTTCAATCCACAGAAACACTGCAAATGCAAAATTAAGTCTCTGATCACTGGAGATTTCTCTGAGTTTGTACTGCTAATGTTCAAGAGCAAGTAGTTGGTGTAACAAGTATAAAAGCCACTCCCCAAACACTTTTGGAATTAATCAGTGCTGTTTCAGTTCAGATAACATTTACTCGTTCCAAATTTATATTGCACATATCATTTTTATCAGGAATTTTATTTTAGATCAGAGGGTCTTATGTTCGCATGATTTATGACTGCTTTAATTTTTCCTAAGAACCTGTTTCAACAAAAATGATGAATGGAGAAACTGACATTATTCTGGTGAAAATTATGAAATTATCTATTCAGCATGTGAGATAAATGCTTTGCCCACCTTTTTTATTTATTTATATGCTATTTAAATCTTGCTCATTTCAATCATGCAATGGCAATCATCTATCTATAAAAAAGTGGTAGCATTATTTTACTGCAAAGATGTGCTCCATCGGGCCTTTCACTGGAACTTGTTTAATTCTTCTTTCTGTAGACTTCTATTCCCATTTAGTTTATGACTCTAAAGTAGAAACTCGCTGTGTTTTTTCCCCACTTCCTTCATTCAGGTAATATATAATTCTAATTCCCTTTGTCTGATCTTGACTTCAGTATATCTGTCTATGCAGGGAATAGATGTCACAGCTGCTCCTGTCAGTATTTCCTTCTTGCAGGTGAGATAATGTGGTGGTTATCCCTGATGAGTCAGTGCCCCTGCAGTGCCAAGACATTGGATTTGAGAGTCACTGCTTAATTGGATAGTCATGTAAATAATTGATGTCCTTTGTTCTATAGCTGAGCCCCCCTTCCAAAAACCACTTTTTAAAGCATAAACAAGAGTGGGAATCTGTCAAATTTAAATAAAGTATGGTTTACATGAAACCCTAGAACATTATGGTCAGTTTTCTGGACACCGTGGTTCTGGAAAGCTGCTGGCTAACAGAGGAAAGATGTGCAAGCAAAGAGCAGTAAAACTGAGAAGTCACAGGCAACTGACATGAGTAACGACTAACAAGTTGCATATTTATACTTTGTTTGAGAATCAGGTATAGATTGCAAGGTATCTGAGATATTCTCAGCAAGGGCACCTGGCTTGTTGGTTTCTAGGTGCTGCTGCGAACAAGTATAGAGTATTATTAGCTGTAATGGCCCAACACCTTGCAAACACATGTTGAATTTTACAGGACCTCTCTTTTTTACCTTAGATGTGATATGTGGGACTGATTAGAAGCAACAGCAAGTACAATACAGAAAAGAAAAATTCTGTTTGAATAAAACAGGGTACTTTCTGACTGCACCCTTAACTTTCAGGGTACAAGAGGTAAATTCCATTCCTTGGATCAGAATGAAATAATACAGAGTCTGAACAGTATCATATTTGGTATGTAAATTATCGGGAAGAGGTGATCTTACATTTCTGTAAGGTCTTAGTAGTGTGGGCCTAATTTTCCATGCTACTAGACTTCAGTGACATACAGATACTTTATTTCATTCCATTGTTCCTAGGTCTAAAATATTTTGTAGATGCTCCTTCTTAGTTACATATTTCATACTGTTAACTGAAAACTGAGGCTAAGTAACTGTAATTATTATAACCATGACATGTTCTCACAGTAGGCTAACATTTTTTATCAGGATACTGATTAGGAGTGGCACTTTCAAAACTTACTTCTCAAACTCAGGTCCCTGAAAGAACCAAACCCTGTAAATCTGTTCTGTACAGAACATTCTTTTGGCTCAGTGGAAGCTCTGCATGTCAAGGATTTCCAGGAGCAGGTCCCAGATTTATCCCTTTCTTTTCAAATATGGGTAATCTCAATTTAGATTTCTCTGTATGTAACAGGGAATAGATCTGTTCATATGCTGAGCAGCTATAATAAAAATGCCCTCTAGTTTTGCTGTGACCAAGGAATTCTGTGTATGCTGTACACTAAACAACTATACTTCAGCAGTTCAATAATAAGTTTTTCATATGTATAATGGTTGTTTTAGGCTTTAAATTAGAACTGTTTCAATAAAGAGGATTATTTTTTGTGATTGGGTGGAATTTGTGTATTGGAAATACAATGCAAGATTATGGGAATCTCCCTTTATGGTTAAAAATAAGCTAATTTTGTATTACATATTTTTGTACTTACATATGAAATATGTTCTCACATTTCAGACCTCTAAAGCACTAGGAGAGAAACAAATGTAGTTGTAGACTGCATATATGATCTGCTAGTCAGTTTAGTTGTGTACAATTTAAAGGGCTTTGTCATTTGCTCCTTGTCTACAAAGTTTTATCTTCTGGGAAGAAATTTTGTTGGCCTGGTCTATGTAATTTAACTTTTGGAAAAAGTAGTTAACAAAATAGAGGATAAAAACATATGGTTTCTTTAGGAACACAGTGTATGTTTAGAGAAAATTCTATAGGAAAGTGGATTACGTGGATAGATCCTTAATACCTAAGACAAATGATGTTTACAGAGTGAAATGCATATTTACTGGCTTTAACACTGCTTCATTCACTGCCTACTGTCTGATCAATGTATGATTGTGGTATTAAACCTGTAGAAAGAAAACATGTTTTCACACCCGAAAGGTTATATCTGAATGCAAATGTCCCACAGGAAAAAATCTGGATTAACTTTAGCCTCTTTGAGTCAAGCAATTTATTTTGTAACAAGTGTAATGTAGGTTATGTTTCGTTTAGGCTGTTTCTCTATAATTTACTCTGAAATATAGATGGAATAAGATGAAAAAATATTCTTTCAAGAGATTTTCACAAAACTACAGAATCTGAGACTGGAATGAACCTTTGGAGGTCACCTGGTCCAACACCCCTCCTCAAGCAGGGTCACCTAAAGCTGGTTGCCCAGGGCCATGTCCAAGCTGCTTTTTAATATCTCCAAGGTGGGAAACTCCACCACCTCTCTGGGCAACTTGTGCCAGTGCTTGGTCACCCTCACAGTAAAAAAGTGTTGGCTGATGTTTGGAGGGAACCTCCTGTGTTTCAGTTTGTGCCCATTGCCTCTGGTCCTGTCACTGGGCACCACTGAAAAGAGCCTGGCTCTGTCTTCTTTGCACCTTCCCTTCAGGTATTTATAAGATCCCCCATAAGCCTTCCCTTCCCTAGGCTGAACAGTCCCAGCTGTCAGCCTTTCCTCTTATGAGAGATACTCCAGTCCCTTCATCATCTTCTTGGCCCTTTGCTGGACCCTCTGTTGCATTAATAGGCGGAGTGGCTAGGGGGAGACCCTACTGTTGAGTCATGAGGTTCAGACAGGACCCCCTTGCTTTCTAAACTCCTTCTCAGAGAGGAGTCTAGGTGTGGCTAAGTCCAGTCTTAGTCTCAGACTTGGTCAATGGTTTATTTTCTAAGGATTGTAGATGTAACAACCCATCAGAGCATTTGTCATTAGTAACTAATTTGACAGCTGCCCAGGCCAGTCGCATTCAATGAGAATGATCACACCTAGATTAATGAATAGTATGATTTATTAAAGCAACAGATACACAGGTTCTTTGGATTACCGATGATAAAATTTCTGGTTACAAGACACACACAAATACTAAGAAAATGAGTAACACTGCTGGCTACAAGTGTGTTAAGCAAATATGAAACGACTCTAATGCATTTAAAGTGAAGCTATACAGAGGTTTCTAAGTTTTCTCGGGGAAACACTTGGTATAGCCAAGTGCTCAAATCTTACCCAAAGGCGTCCCAGTTGGGGGGGAAGAGAGGCTCAGCCCGTCGACTGGTCCCAGAAGTCAGAGTGGTACATGATGGTATCTTCCCTAACACTCTTTTTCTCTTAACCTATTTTATACTATTTTTTACTTTTCAGGTGGAACTTGAGTGACTCTAGTCATACATGCCTTTATTATGATTGGTGTAAAATCTCCTTGCTTTGCTCAGTGAGGGGTGGTTGCACCTCAGAGGCAGGTAGCTTTTGGGATGGAGATGCGTTTTGGTATTATAACGATAAAAAGGACAGCATTTTGTCAAAAGCGTGTCAGACTGTTGGCTCAGGGTAGCAAATGTGCAGTGTACCAGCTCCATGGTCACAGAGCCCGGCCACGGTGTCTCCACACCGCTCCACCCTCCAGACAAATCCTCTGAGTCAGTACACCAAGTTCTCCTGGCGTTGCCGACATCTAAGGTTACGGGCCTAGGGAACTTCCGTGGAATGGATTTCTCACCTGTCAGCTGCACCCTTCCCTGCAAGCTTCTTCCATGCTGTACCTTTTCTAAAAACATAGTTTAATTTCTAAGTCACCCCCAGCAATTATTCCACACCCTCTCCAGTAGCTCCATAGCTCCCAAATATCTATCCATTTCTATCTAGCACCGTATCTACCGTATCTATCAAATGTTGTAACTTTATTTGGAGTATGTTTCTTCCATGTTGCAGAAGGTTGCAATGAGCTCTTGTATGTTTTTTTTTTTTTTTACATTTACATACAGAAAGAAGCAAGCTGTAACTAGAAGATATTTTTGTGGTTCTCCTATCTTGACAGCTCTGCCATGTTTTTCTGCTTCTCTGTCACCTTACATACCAGTTTGGTCTGTGTACGGTTATGCTTGAGTAGAGGGTTTGCCAGTAGATGGGAAGCTGAAACTATCTTTGCACTCTTCTCTCAACTATACCACTGTGAATGCTGGACTAATATGAGCTCTGTGGGACTCCAATAGTCCTCTACTGTTTTACTTTACATAACAATTGGTATAAATTTGCATTGGCTCTATATTTACCTTATAAGGGACTCCATAATGTTTTAACTATCATCGCCCTTATTAAAAAAATGCACATAATGTTTAAAGATATGTAGTATTTAGATATGGGGATATATTTACACGTTATTTTGACAAATCAAAATCAGTCCACTAGCCTATTTCACTCATTTGCTCTAAAAGTGCTAATAAGTAACTCTACTAGTACAGAGATTTCTGGGAATGAATGACTAAGAAGAATCTTACAGGAGGGTAAGTTATTTTTAAGGGATCAAGGCAGCATCAGTAGATATTTTTTCTAAAATAAAATATAAAAGTTGAGGTTGTTGTAGGATCTGGCAAGCAAATATGCTTATGGTTTTGGTTAGCAGCCTGTTCTCTGCTGCTGCTATCACTTCCAAAAGTTTTGCTGCCAGCAAAAGAATTATGAGACTGCTGTCTATTCACCACATAAATGATCATAATTTTGGGCAAGAAATGAACATGTGCCACATGAAGAAGTTTGTCCTTCCTAGATATCTTTATCAGAGCATGCACATGGCTTCCCCCTCCTTTCCCTCTGTTGAAACCAGCTACAGTTTTGACAGGGAAATGATACACTGTGTACAATGAATGCACTCCACACCCGCGGTATTATCTGAAACAGCTCTGGCAGGACTGCAGTTTATCACTCTTGCATGGCATGAGGCTGGTAAAATACTAGCTGCAGACTCTCCCTTTCTTTTCTTTCCCTTCCACCCCAACAGCACATCATCTGCGTGGCTTTCCCTTGACCTTGTGCTACGCTTGAGGTGTAGGAGACATCCAAGGTCCAGCCGCGCTGGAAAACAGTGAAATTCTGACCATGGTTCTGGACTCCCACCCACAGAAAGTCCACTCACCAAGCAGAGCCTGCATGGGTGCAGGCAGGAAGAAGAGCTGGCAGTACACTAAGGTTCGGCAGATGAACCTGACTACCCTTCAGAAAAAACCAGGACACTGGATTATTTCTGTGTGGCAGGCCCAGGGTCAGGAAGGAGCAGGACAGTTTGTGTGGCCAGGTGAAGAAACTTTTATAAAAGTTCTGTAGGACTTTGGACAGAGCGGTGCCTTACATGGCTACCACCCGCAGATCTGGGCACACAGAACTGGAGGAATATCCCACATTTGACTGCTTGGGCAGGATGCACTTCTGTAAACATAGGCTTTTAGCATCATTTAGCATGCCTTCAAATATTCTGCAGCTGCCAGTCCAAAAGATGCAAGTCTTCTCCAAGTCCCATGAATATCTCCAAATGTTGTATTTTGGGTCTGCTAGAACACTTCAGGTGACCGTAGGCACACGTGTTTAGGAAACTGAATTCTGCCCTTGGGTCCTCCTGTGGCTCAAATGAGTACACAGACTAGATCCACCTTCACTATAATAAAGGCATAGGCACTTATTTCACATGTCAACACCTACCTTTGAGACACCTAAAGTTATATATCTGAAGCTGGGACTAAATATTACTGCAAGAATCCTATTATAATATTTGTAATAGAAAATTGTGTAATTTTGTAATAATTTTGTAGTTTTGAGTATTTGACTTTGGAAACAGCTCAGTTGAATCATGTACTTTTTACATTGCAAGGAATTTTGTTCCTTTTTGCCCCACGTTCAGCTTGAACCTGGATTTGCCAGGCGTATTAGTATTATATGGACGTTGTGATTTAAACCTTTATTTGTCAGCTACTCAGTACTCTTTTTCAAAAGTCAGTTTTCTTCTGTGTAAAAACTTATGGATGATGCACTTACTAAGTAAAACTAAAAACCTAAGGGGAAAAAAAAACCCATCCCTTTTTTTCAGAGGAAAGAAACTATCTAGTGAGGCTCACGTACATTTATCATGGAGCAATGCTTCTTTCTTGTGTTGTCCATTTGTAAGTGTACCAAGTTATGGTTACAACCCTGGAAGGAAAACCTTGATTTTTATCAATTCTAACTAGCTGAACAGAACTTGAATAATTACAGTAATTATTCCATCATTTAACTGTTTAAAACAAATACTGTGTCAATAATGTGAAAAATTTTGACATCCTAAGAAGTTTCTAAATTAGAAATTCCTAATTCTAATTCAGTACCTTTAAGAACTAAGTGTGATTGTCTTATTTCATATAGAGATCTAGCCTTAAGAAATCATTGATTAGAATATATAGCACTAATAATTTTTTTTCTACTTGACAATAACAGTTTACTTTTTTTCCTGAAAATATAAACTTCTGCAGTGCAAAATCCTCATCATTAACAATAGATTCTCAGTGCACAAAAATAAATACGGCAGGAATTTTTGTCTTGATCCTGTCTACATTTCTTGCCAAGACTTCCTCCGTAATCTTACAGTAGGGAACCTCTGCTGTTCTCTGATTTCAAGTCCCCTTTCCTGTCTAGATCTGTGTTTCTGAGGGACTAGGAGAACACATCATTAATTTGTGGTAATGCATCCCATCCAGGGCATGCTCCTCTCTATTTCACCTTAAAGGTGATCTTCCTAGGGCATCTTTCAGTGGAATTACCATAGCTCTGAAGTGCAAATACAGAAAACATTAAGTCCAGCACAGAATGGGAAATGTGAACAGCCATCCAACCAATAACTTCAGGAAAAAAATGTGGGTATAACCCTGCTCACTCTTTTGCAGAGTAATGTTTCATTAATATGACACCTTCTTGTCTCCTGATTACTGCTCTGCATCCTTTCCAATAGGACACCACTTGAATTTAGATAAAACAAATTGGATAGCTCTAGTTTTTACAGGTAGGGTGCTGGGCAAAATAAATAAATAAAAAAAAGCCCACAGCAGCAGAAAATGGCACCTGTGGTTATTGGGTCCTCTTCCCAATGCCAAAATGTTGTTTCTGGGGCACCTGCTACTAATGATCAAAAAAATCTCATCAGGTTCTCAAGTTGCCTGTTTCATGCAATTCCAGGAGTGGTTTTCAGACTTAGAATTAGAATTTTTATGTGATCAATTTTTTTAGGGGACTTTTTACTCTCTGAACATATTTAAAAGTCCACACTTGTATTGATATTATTTATATACTGCTTGAGCAGCTAATGTAATCACCAGATCTGTCATTTTCCATTCTCTGCTTGAATTGCTTTGAGATTTGTAGCCTTTACTGCACCTTTTTTTAATGTTTAGCTTCTGAGTTTATGTTGAATATCTGTCTGATCGCTACCATTTAATAAAAATTAGACATAAAAGAGCCATCTCAGTAAAGAAGAAACAGCTCCAGGGTTAGGTAGCTGTTTTTCAGAAATGAACTCGAATGTAATACAAGTACTTTTAGACAGTTTTTCCTAAATATTATGAAATGATCTGAAATAATTACAAAATCAGTGATGGCAAACCAGTGGCATTTCAAAGTTATGGAATTGCTTTTTAAATGGATGTTCAATGTAGTACTTTTGTTCCTGCAGGCTACAAGCACTGAGCTGAAACTAATTACAGTGAGTTACCAATGGCTTTACCTGACAAGTGAAGATTTACTTAATACTGTAATAGAATTGGAACCAGCAATATTTATCATTTTATCTGTTCCTTTGCAATCAGCAGTGGGGTTTTCTCAGTCTGCAAGGCAGTATGTTCAAAGAGGGAAGATAACTGACTTATTTCCAGCTTTGCCAAAGACTTCTGCTTGGGAAGTCACTTAACCTCTGTGTCTGAGTCTCACTAGCTGTTAAACAAAGATAATAATATTTTTCTTCTTTTGTAAATGACCCTTCTGGGCATACGACAGAGCAAAATAGCACTCCCATAAACATGGGTACAAGGTATAAAAATTACAGAAAAGAATGGCTATCAAATGAAAAGCAGCTCTGGGAATAAATCCAAATGGATGACAGCCATGAATGCACATAAGCACATAGAAAACGCAAATAACCGTTTCTAGGAGAAGAGTGAGTATGATATTGGCTTATTAGAACTGGTTTGAACAAGGTGTGTAGTTATAGAAAGGGAAAAATCAGGACTCACTGGAGGCTTAAGGTAATTTGCTGCTGACTAGGGTGGCAATATGCAGAGAAGAGCAGACTGCCTGCCCCTCAGATGGGGATTGGAAGAGCTGGTCAATCCCCATCTGCTACCTTCACAGGCTGTAGCCCCTGCTGAGCGTGGGGGGATGAAAAGTATGGGAAGGGACTGCTCCTCCCTCAGCTGTAACTAGTTTTTACCTCCTTCATAAGGGTAAAGTTGGGCCTTCCTTTGTATTCTGCAGCCTTTGGCTTGGCTCTGCAGGCCATCTGGGAGGCTTAGCGGGGTGATATAGGGGGTAGATGTGAATTGATCAGGGGAAGTGGCTGCATGAGGAAGGGAATGGCTGGGGAGGTGAAGTCAGCAGAGTGGGAAGGAAAGGGAATCCTGTGGGGTGGCCTTAGCTCCCCCTGTCCTGCTTGCCTTCCTTTTCTATATTTAACCCTGTCTGACTTAATCTGTTATTGTAAGATTTTGCTGGCTGGCTGAAAACCTTGAGACATCTCCAAAATACTTAATGTGGGGATTAGAAATTAGTATGTAAAAAGTAAAAAAAAATAAATTTTAGAAAAGTATGTACTAGGTGATAGAACAGTGCCATGGTTTAACCCCACCTGACAACCGAGCACCACGCAGCCGCTCACTTGCTCCCCCTCAGTGGGATGGGGGAGAGAATCAGAAGAGTAAACGTGAGAAAACTCATGGGTTGAGATAAACACAGTTTAATAGGGAAAGCAAAAGCCACACACATAAGCAAGGCAGGCAGCTGTTCAGCCATCTCCAGGAACACAGGGCTCTATCACACAAAACTGTTACTGGGGAAGACAAACGCCATCATCTGAACATCCCCCTCTTCCCTCAGCTCTACATGCTGAGCATGATGTCATATGGTGTGGGATATCCCCTTTGGTCAGCTGGGGTCAGCCGTGTCCCCTCCCAGCTTCTTGTGTACCTGGCAGAGCATGGGAAGCCGAAAAAGTCCTTGGCTAGTGTAAGCACTACTTAGCAACAGCCAAAACATTTCTGCATTGTCAATGCTGTTTTTAGCACATATCCAAAATATAGCCCCATACTAGCTACCATGAAGAAAAATAACTCTATCCCAGACAAAACCAACACAAACAGACAGATTGAGGGTTACATTGTCCCTTAGGAACAGAGTATACATTGCTGTCTTCTCAGTATGAATTTCTTTACAAATATTAGTCAGACTTTGGGGTGTTTTGCTTTACTGGTTGTAGTTGTCTGATGAATAATGAACAGTAATTCACAGAGTTCTGTGTTTCACATTGGTGAGATGCAACAGGAATTTTGTTATTTAAGTTAGACCAGAGAGTACCTGCACCATTCCCATCTGTGCTCTGAATGAATGACTTACCAGCTGGGTTAGGTACATTTATGGAGAAAGATGGAGCCTGTCCTCAAGGACTATTTGAATTTCACAAGATGAAATAATACTAGCACATATGTAAGAGAAACAGAATATATATTAACGTCACTGCTGAATATCCCTTTTCTCCAGCCTGTCAGAGCTTGCCAGCTGAAATGAATTACCTTAATAGATTTTAAGGGCAATGATGGTTTGTGATTATCTGGTCTGCCCTCCTGAATAACATAGCCTGTAGAATCTCTGCATTAAACTCTTAACATCTGTTTTGCTATATAATACAGCATAAACAAAAATAAGGCGACACCTCCCAAACACTCTCCCCCAAGTTCAAAGATACAGGTAGGGGATTTCCCATAAATTCAACAAGGAGCTACAGAATATGGTAATAGTGACTCACTAGGTGGCACTCTTACTTCTGAATCCATACTAATTTAAATCCGAGGCATCTATTTGAAGGGTTTTGTATTAAGTAAAACCCTGGGTTTTGGGGAAGATATTATTCATAGTCCTCAACCTCCTTGCTGCTTACGATTTTGAAGTATTATTTAGGAGAACTCAGTAAGCTGGAAGTCTATTATCCTTTCACTCTTACGCCTTTTTTTTACCACACTCTGTGGCATGTTT
This sequence comes from Phalacrocorax carbo, assembly GCF_963921805.1. Lineage (NCBI taxonomy): Eukaryota > Metazoa > Chordata > Aves > Suliformes > Phalacrocoracidae > Phalacrocorax > Phalacrocorax carbo. The sequence goes on along the minus strand of NC_087515.1, from coordinate 82,904,791 downwards.
TCAAACCTTTAACAATTACCAAGGAGTTAAACATGTAGAACTCAGCTAGATAAACTTGCTGCATTTGGGCTGGATAGTAGGCTTAAAGGAAAGGAAACCTGATTACCAACGGGTGTGTAACCTGCATTTTGCATGTGTGAAGTCTGGCCTCCTTGCTCAAATGAATTAGGTATGTCCTAGATAATTGGTTTCTATACTCTTCAACAATAGGGGACCTGTGGGCTATAGCAATTGGCTTCTCTGTTACTGAGTGGGTTAAAATGTCTGCTGGGACAAAGTCTTCATCAGGAATTCAGTTTTGATCAAGTGTACACCAACCCTCTGGGAGAAGGCAATTCCTACCTCTAGTGAGCCCTGCGAGGAAACAGGCAGAACAATAGTATTGCAGGATGAAAATGTCCTCCAGGAGTATGTGTGTTGAACTGGTGTTTGTATACAAGAATATTCCCCAGGTTTTCTCTGTATGGAAGCAAACCGATTTCTTCTCAGTTTGTTACTTAGTCTGTAAAATACTTTAGCATTTCTAAGACGTGGAAAGTACTGCAATTCCAACTTTGTAAAGAGCTGATTATATCAAATAGGTCATTCCAGTAGTATCATTAGCACTACTTGCAAAAGTGAGCACAGCAGGAGATAGGCTTTCTATCCTATAATGTTATTAATATTCTTGGTTTTTAAATTTGCAGTGTACTGGCATTCCTTGCATAACTCTTTAAATGTACCTGTAAGGGGTTGCACTTGTGATTTATTGTTATATAATTTATTGCGACATTGTTTTACAGCCATGCCACAGTATAAGAAAATAAATAGGTAAGTCTGTGTACCTCCATTTTGGCGAACTGAGAGTCACTCCACGTGAGCAAATAGTGCAGCTGGAGCAGATCAGAAAGCAAACAGGTGATGATAAGGACCCAGTGTCCACACCATAATCAGCTGCAGGATGTTGTGTTACTTCAGACTAGTTCTACTCTGCACTGAGTGCTGGCTGTTGGTTTGAATGCACTAGGTATATGTCACTCTGGGGCACAGCTTCTGTTTTAGTTCCATCTTAAAGCAGTCCAATTTGTGTGTTCCAAGACAATATGAATGTAAGCAGGGATGATCAGAAATTTGCAACAAAAGGCGCACATGTTCTGAACTAAAATGGTGATGGAAGGGCACCCAAAGTGTCTTCATTTTTAGTTCAGTGGTAGCATCCATAGGACAGTACTAAGTGCTAATAGAAGAGTGGGTAGCCAACTGCTGTAGAGTGGAATTTTTCTGGAAAAATTCTTTCCAGCAGGAATAACCTGGTGGTCTTCTGAAATTTAGAGGGTTTGTTTTCCATTTCTCAGTAATTTACTCTTACCCTAAAAGAAAAATTTTGATGATTAAACCGCACCTTGGGATTCCACTGTTTAAAAATATTGTTCCCCATTAAAGAGGAATGTTGCATCATTTTCCTTAAGCTGTAGTAGGTAATGAGATCCCAGATGGCACTGTATTTTCTATTTTGACATATATGTCTTTTTAAATATAAGTAGTTGCATATTCCCAATGACTGGCACCAGCTTCATGTATTTTTGCTGACAGTTTTTGCTTAATAAGTGTCAGTAGGTGACAACCGTGTTTTGTGGATGCTTTTGTGTATTACAGTGATTTATTTGTTCAGATATGTCTGAACCCACAATGTGGTAGGACAGGAGATTTGTTTTAACATGCCTGATACTGCAAGGATTCAAGGGGACAGATACAACTCAATACCACATACCCTGGGTTTTCCTAGAAACCTCTAAAACTTGCACCTGCTCAGTTATAGCTCACGAATCACTGTTGACACATTGGATATATAATTTTCCTTTTTGCAAAAAAAAAAAAAAAGATTTGATACAGTATACTTGATCAGAATTGCAGTATCTTCTAGCAAAGCCATCTAAGAGATGCAAAACCACTAATACAGGAGAAATAAGATATTTTTCCAATTAGAGAAACTGAACACGTACAACACTTCTTTATAGATAAGCTGTTGTGTCTGGCCTGTGACTTATTTTCTCCTTTCCTTAAAGGTAACTGACTGAAGCCACTGATATATTGAAGAGGAACTTAGGGGGTTCTTGGCCAAGTTTTGTGGTTGGTAATAGAGTGGCTTTGGTTTTCTGTTTTCCTTTATTGCAGAGAAAGTAAGAAGGCATACTTGAATGCTATATTCCCTGGCAAAACCTGTGTGCTTCTGATCTTTTTCACTTTAACAATTGCAATGTTCTGTCAATAAAATGATAGTGAAAAGCTTGCAGGAGACTGAACTGTTTTATGCAAATGTTGTGCCTGTTTCAGTCATTGTCACATTCAGTTCATAGATTCTTGTGGATGATTTTGCCCCAAGGTTGGGGCCTCACAGTCTGCCCTCTTCTTGTCATCAAGCTCTTTTCATAACAAAATTCTGTTGAAAAGAAGAAGAAAAAATTGTGAAAATAAGAATGAAACGTAATGAAAAAAAACCCATTCAGCTGGTAATATCTAAGTCATTTCATTGGAATACTAAAATTGAATGAAACCTTCTTTCTTCTTTCCTTTATGCTTGCCTTCAAAATATTAGAAGAAACTCTCCCAGGCAGCCATTGTTTTATTCTATTGCAGAGTTCCTTGCATAACTAGACCGTAGGGACTTCTCTAGTGAATGTTACTAGGATAGTAGGTCTTGAACTCAAGAAAACTCTAGGAATTGTAAATTAGGTTTCACACATATGAGACACCAAAATGAGAACCTGTTCAGAGCCCTGAACAAGATTTTGTCTTGTGCATTTTGACTCCTTGGGCTCACCAGTGAGTTTTAAATACAGCATGGGCTCAGACTGGTTCCCTGCTTGAAATGGTGTTCCATGACTGATTCTGTGCTATTGGCTCACCCTGAGTTTCTTAATTGTTTTTTCCCTTCAGTAACCTATTAGGGAGTAACAATGTTCATGTGCCAAAGTGAAATCCCCACATAAAATTATTCTGACCTTCATATTATCTCCCTCATCCTCTTTTAGTGCTTTGATCAGTGGCCAAATAAGTAATGTTGACAAGTTGATCTTTCAGTTATTATCAATGCACATTTGAGTTAACAACCCATTAAGCAATTCACACATCCCAGAGCCCTGAGTGCTAACTCATGCAGATGTTACAACTGTCCATGTTCTGACCTTGTTTTATCTGCAAGGATTAGAGAGGCGTGCTTGTTCTACTAAACTTTATAATATTGAAGAACATAACAATAGTGCCCAGGAAACAAAAGAAACAGACCTTACTTAATTAAAGCATTTGTTATTAGTAACTAGTTCCTTCTTTAACTGGATCTCAAACTGTCCCTTGAGCCATCTGACTGTGAAAAAAACATTTTACTTCTTTATGAGGAATGCTTTAAGCCATGTTTTGAACTCAGCTGGGGGAAAAGAGAAAAATTATCTAACAGTTGTAATGAAATGTGGTAATTGAGATGTCATTTGTGCTAGGATTTATTAGGAATAAAGAACTAAGAAGAGATCATTATTATATTATGTCAATGTGTAAGACTGCAATTTGCTTGTAAATGTTGTGTGCAGGTCTGCTAAAAATAGTAATCATTTTGTGTCAGACTAAAGGTCACTCGAGCTCACCTGTCCTGTCTCCGGCAGTGGTCAGCAGCGGCTGTCCACAGCAGGGGAGAAGAGGGAAAGCATATGTGATCCTTCTCTGGAGTTCTGAGGGTTCTGAAGGCTGAGACTTGAGTTTGTTCAGCCTGGAGAGGAGAAGACTGAGGGGGGATCTTATCAATACTCATAAATATCTGAAGGGTGGGTGTCAGAGGATGGGACTGGACTCTTTTCAGTGGTGCCCAAGGACAGGACAAGGGGCGATGGGCACAAGTTGGAACACAGGAAGTTCCACCTGAATATGAGAAAAAACATCTTTCCTGTGCGGGTGCCAGAGCAGTGGAACAGGCTGCCCAGGGAGGGTGTGGAGTCTCTTTCCCTGGAGACATTCAAAACCCACCCGGACGCGTTCCTGTGCCCCCTGCTCTAGGTGTCCCTGCTCAAGCAGGGGGGTTGAACAAGATGATGTCCAGAGATGCCTTCCAACCCCTGCTGTTCTGTGTTTCTGTGATTCTACGATTCTCTCCCATCCTTCATCAATTTCTGCCACCAGAAATGGTTGGTAGATATTTAGAAGCCTCTGGTGGCTCCCTCCTGAACTTGTTGAGCCCAGGTGTGACTCACATGACACTAGCTTTTACAGCATACCGTGACATATATTCTGCATACTATACTGTAGTTTTGGCTGGATTAGAGTTGATTTTCTTCATAGCAGCTCATATGATGCTCTGTTTTGGATTTGTGACCTAAACAGTGTTGATCAACATCAAGGCTTTTTTCTGATTCTCATACCAGCTCACCAGCAAGTAGGCTGGGGATTGGCAAGATGTTGGGATGGGACACAGCTGGGACAGTGTGCTGGTTTTGGCTGGGATAGAGTTAATTTTCTTCACTGTAGCTGGTACAGTGCCAATAACACATCAGTGTTTTGGTTGTTGTTAAGTAGTGGCTAGGTGTTGCTAAGTGTTGCCTATAGTAGTCAGGGACCTTTCCAGCATCCCATACTCTGCCACATGGGCAAGAAGCTGGGGGGAAGGTGCCACAGCCAAGACAGCTGACCCAAACTGGCCGATGGGATATTCCATACCATATGATGTCATGACTAGTATATTAACTCGGGGAGTTGGCATATGGGGTGGTGGGGTGCTTGTGGCTCAGGACTGGTGGTGCCAGGTAGGCAGGTGGTGAGCAGTTGCATCATATGTTGTTTGTTTTGGTTTATTCGCCCCCTGGGTTTTGTCTCTCTCTTGTTATTTTCCTTTTCATTACTTTATTGTTTTTGTTATTACTATTGTTTTATTTTAACTATTAAACTGTTCTTATCTCAGCCCACGAGCTTTCTCACTTTTACCCTTCTGATTCTCTCCCCAACCTGCCAGTGGGGGAGTGAGTGAGCAGCTGAATGGGGCTGAGTTGCTGGCTGGGGTTAAACCGCAACAGACAGCTGACCCCAACTGACCAAAGAGATATCCCATACCATATGATGTTGTGCTCAGCAGTAAAAGCTAGGAAGGGAAGAAGGAGGAAGGGGGGGATGTTTGGAATTATGGCATTTGTCTCCCCAACCCCAGTAACTGTTATGCGTGATGGAGCCCTGCTCTCCTGGAAATGGCTAAACACCTGCCTGCTGATGGGGAGGAGTCAACGAATTCTTTGTTTTCCTTTGCTTGTGCACACAGCTTTTAGTTTGTTTATTAATCTGTCTCTGCCTCAACCCATGAGTTTTCTCACTCTTACCCTTCCTATTCTCTTCCCCATCCGACTGCAGAGAAGTGAGCTAGCAGCTGCGTGGGGCTTAGCTTCCTGCTGGGGTTTAACCATGACATATACTATATATCTCTACCTTGTGTGAAGGAACACTGCTTTTTGATTGGTTTTAGCCTACTATCTGATAGGTTCATTTATTGCCCCCTAGTTCTTAAATGGGATGAAATAGTGAATAATTGATTAAAATCCTTCTCTTTTTGGAGGCTGAATACTCATATCTTAAGCCTTTATGGGACCCTTTCTAGGCCTTGGGTCATCTTTGCTCCCTGGAAACTTCTGCAGGTCTACTAAATCCTTTTGACCGTGATGGGCTTCCATGCAACATTCCAGATATGGGTGCCCTGTGAACTTTATAATGGCATAATGTTATTATCTCTCTTCTCATCCTCAGTCCTTTCCCCACCTCTTCTTTCCCCAACAAAACTCTCTCAACAGACAAAAGTGTCTGAAGTCTTAATGCAGGCCATGCTGAGAACAGCGGCACAGAAGATTGGAAGGGGTATCTGCTTGGGTGGTTGAGTCTAGGATGTTGTCAGAGTAATCAATTATGCAGTTTCATAAAATTCTACAGATCATCTGTTTTACATGATGCCACCCTGCCAAGGCCATGTAATCCTCCCCAGCAATATTTAACAAACACAGGACTGATAATAAAACCAAAAATCCCTAACCATGTTGTGTTACTGAAAGAGAAACAGAAAAGGACAAAATTGGTACATCCTATTCCTACACATTTTGATAAAGGTTATGGATGACCCTAGTCAGGGTGAACCAATGCATAAACACAATTACTTAACTAATTAGCTCAATTTTCTCTTTCTTGTAATTCCAATTTTGTCATGCAATCCTTTCTACGTACCACCCAAGCATAATTCTAAAGCATTTTATCTCATTTTCTCATACTATCTAGTTTGGAAACTGCCCTAGAAATTAATTTCTCAGTGGCCAGAAGCTTTGTTCCAATTTTCTATCTTAGATATATTTTTTTGCTAATTATTATTATTCCTTAAATTGAATTTATTCTAGGAGACATTTCATTATTTTTTCAATTTACTGGGCTGAACCTATGGTGAAAATTTCCTGCAGACAATTTAAAATGTTAAAAATACTCCATCTGTTTTCTCCTTTTCACATTGTTTTTCTGGTTGGGTAAGTATTTCAACAGTGTGGTTAGCTGTGACGTTTCTGGTTTAAGGACTTTAGTAGGAACATACAAAAGAAAAATAGTATATACAGGTTTCTTTGGTACATATGCACAATGGAAAATGTGTGTTATAGAAAAATTCCCCAAACCAAATCAATTTGACCAAAAGCTAAGACCAAGCATATGGAAAGTTCGACTCCTAAAAATTTTCAGAAAACTGAGTAAGAGAAAATTGAGGTTTTAGACCTCTTAAATGAATTATTGGCTACTGCCAAACCTCATGATATGGGTAATATTACGTTTTTTCTGTTTCAATTTTCTATGCTTGCTATAGCTGTGATTTCCTAAAGAAAAAAAAGAATTGTTTTCAAATCAACAGGGTGCTTAAAAATAGTCTAAAAATTGAACACAGCTAGCAGACTATTTCATGAATGCACTGTGGAAACAAAAAGATTGGTCTGAATATTTTAAAAGCTTAGGTTGTGAAATTCTTTGATCAAAGACTCTCAACTATGTCATAGCATTACATCAGACCTTCTGAAGTGCTATGTGAATCTAAGGAATTTCCATTGTTTTCAAAGGATCATTTTTTCCGGCTGGCTTTGAAGCGAGGACAACGCAATGAGGCCTATAAGTAGGTAATCTGTAGAAAACACAGCAGTTATAAAATCACATAAAAACACTTTTGTTCACTGATAAGCATGTGAATATAGGGTTTTACACTGAAAATGGTATTTGTGCATTAAAATAAATACACAAGTTTGTAGTTTCACAGCCATAATCAGGAAGTAAATGATCGAAAGTACACAGCTTCAAAACAGAAATCAGTGTTGCCTTTTTGTTCTGTAGACAACTGCTGGTAATGGCTGGTCCAGTGTCAATATGACCTGATACAGCATCAGACTGGACTGACATAAGTTCTGTTATTTCAGTAACTAATAAAATTTAAAAATCTCCAGAGATTTTCAGGTTTGGTTTGAATATGTTCCAAAATACTTCTAGCTGACCAAACTATGCTTTATTCCAGATCTCACTGTTAAATATATAATACTGAAGTCGCTGTACAAAGTATTCTTTAATTTTCCAGATGGTACTAGATAATGCAGCTAGATATGAACTACATCAGCAAATGTATGCAAATTAGTAAAGGCTAATACAGATTTATTCTAGGATAAATAGCATGAGTTGTGGAATTGTTCTGATTACTGTACTATAACTTTCTGTCACTTACTGGAAGTTAGCTATTGCTTGGACTTCTAGATTTCAGTTTATTCTATGATACTGTCTGACTAAGGCAGGAAGAAAGTTTGCTTGATGGAAGTGAATTTAACTATATGTACAGTGAAATACCAAATTTAGTGTTTTACCTGTTAATCTGTTAAAATAATTCCATTTGACTGGTTAGCAAGAAAGAAAAAAGAGGGTACTTCTGTTAAGTTAAAATGTTTGGTCTGCTTTTCAGAATAGTTCTCTTTTTCTTCTTGGAGTAACAAAAAACCTCCGCAGAACTAGATGTTACTATTTTACTAAGAAATGTTATAAAAGAATAAGGTGTGATAGATCTATTTCAGGAATTGGATTCTAGCTTCTGAAGAGGCATTTGCATTATGTGCCCCATTCAACCACATAATGTTAATGGTGAAGTGGTGCTTTGGTATGAAATAGTTTTGAGTCTTGGAGTAAGAAAATGTTAAGCGTGCTCCCTTATTTCTGCTGAAATAAACCCCTCACTGTTTATAGCTTTAACATGAAAGAACAAAATGTTCATGTTTTTGCTTTCCTGCATTTTTGCCTCTGTGATACTTGGAGCTCTTCTTCCTAACCTCACCCGTCTCTTATTCCTAAACTATCCCAGCCAGGTCTACCTTATTTTTGGTCTAAGAACAGAGAAACAGGAATTAACTGTCCTCTGTGATCTAGGTAGGTTACAGCCCATGTGTTTTCATATTGCTTTGTGATTGGATGATGGCTTTTTGTAACACTATTATATCCCAGGGGTTCGCAGGTAGCCCTGTGGTTGGCTGTCAGGACAAGCTTCCCCTTTCTGTCTACGCTGGAAGGGCATCATGGCAGCAGTTCTCCTTTCACTAAATACACTGGGGCTGCAGTGTTGTTTCAGCTGCTGTTTCTTGGCAGGGAGCAGCTGCTGTTTCTGACAAGGTCATGATCCTGCAATTGGCTGCCCATTTGGATGACAAAATGCTAATATAGAGAAAAATAGAAGTTGATGTATAAATTTTTATTTCTATATATAAATCTACATATAGAGTGTAGAAATATGCATAAATATAGATGCTATTTATGGATATACTTCATATGTATGCATTTATATGTGTGTATATCTAGCATACCATTATACATACACAGGAATGTACATATATTAAATATATATATATGTAAAAGTGTAGGTATGTAATGTACAATACTTTCTTTAATAATAGCTAATAAAATGAATAAGTAAAGATTTAATGTGAATAGGAAGAAAACAGATAAAAGCTATAAGGGAAGTTTGAGGCCCCTCATTTTACAAGGCTCCTAAACAAACCCTTGTATGTTGGAGTAGGGGAAGTTGATGATACTGCAGGGTGCACTGGGTGGGTGGGGGGCCACAAACACTTTGGAATGTGCCCAAAGACTACGGACCCATCCAAGGAGGCCACCAAGGAGCTCCTGCACAACCCCTGCCAAACATAAAGCAGAGACCTGTGCAGTGAGCTGCTCTGAGAGGCCTGCATCCAGCCTCAGACCTCTAGGATGACCATGCACTGGGGTGAGCTTTGGGGCTTCGCACCATGCTGGAAGACACAGGCAACACTGCCTAAGAAAATGCAAAATCCCAGCTTCAGAAGAACATGTATGTGGGGACAATAAGGAAAAACTCCAAAGCGGTTCCTAAAATTCCCATGTGAACTAGAAGAAAACACCCAATGGGCCTGTGAATCAGAAACTGGTATTTTGAGGTAAGTTTCACACTGAGAGGGTGGGTGGTGGTGGAGCGAACTCCCTTATCCCATGGCTGTGGGGGAGCTACCTGTAGGACCATTTTGGGGTACAGGTTGGTGCTATATGTGTTTCCTTATCCTTAAGTCAATTAACTTACAGACAGTTTCAAAAATTTCAGCTAAGTGACTGAGGTGTGCCATGGTCTATTCACCTTCTTGTCTGGGCCTGCAGCAATCAAGGAAGGACAACAGGCATAGATGAGACAATGGCGTTTGAGGGGGAAAAAAGGAAAAAGCTGGAGAAGCCTGATGGGCAACCAACTCCCCTCATACCCTGTTAATAAAGTTTCTTTATGCATGACTTAAATTGATGGTCCAGTGTTTCCTTTCTTACGTGTTTGTAGTAGCTGCCAGTTGGTAAATGTCTACACCACCACTTCTGTTAAAAGTTAACTATGTGTCTGCAGAGGTGGGAAGCTTTGGGTGTATAAATCCTCTGTTAGAAGCTGCTAAAAGGCAAACAGAAATGGTCTGACCAGAAGCAAAGTGGCAATCTGGCTTACAAACCAGGATACTTACAGCTTACACAAGGCAGCAAGAAAGCACTTTAAAAGAAACAAGGGCTAGAAATTAATAAAACATTGAATTCTCATAAATATTGTTGTTTTTCATGTATTTAGAACTAAATGATGTGATTATTTTTCATTTTGTTTCTTCTCATTTTAATGGTCACATAAAAATGTCACTGTTTATGTGGCTAAACATTATCAGTGAATATTTTTATCATTTTATAAGATTTATTTGAAGTGATTCTGGTCTGGAAGACTTATGATGAAACCTAAACAAAATTATAACTTTACTATCCTGCTGAAAATATTTATTAGAACACATTCTCAAACACGTACAGATTATTTTTTACTTTCATACTGTTGACTTCACAAGAAGTATATATGAATAAACTTCTAAACTATTCAACAGTTTAAACTTCCTATGTAAGATTTTGGTTGCTATGCAGTTCACCATTAAGTGCTTTTTTCCTCCTTAGAATTTTGTGTTCTATAGCAAGTACTGAAGTACTAATTTCCTCCTCAGCAAACAAGGAAATCGTGTCTGGCAGAAGAGAAGGCTGGGACCAAAGACGTGATGGAAATAAGAAGTTTTGCATTAATTTTGTCACATTGATGTGACTGCCTTGGAATGATGTTTTCCTTTACCTGGACACCTGATTCATAAAATTCTATTAAGATACAACAATTCCAAAAGATTTCCATTTGTGTAACAAATATCTCTGTTCTTAAGCTTTCTTCTAGGCTGTAATGGTACAAGAGATGTACTAGGGACATGCAGAAGCCTATGGAACACATTTTAACTATATATTCATTTTACCTTTTTGTGGACTACAGTATCTGGAACTGGATGACATTTCAGGACTGCTATGGAAGACAACAATCCTAACCAATACGAAGGCATGGAGAGGCTGCTCGATCTCTCTTTAGTGCTTTAATTTATCTCTCTTTCAAGGCTTACATTCTTACACTTTTATCAGTAGATCTTTATGATCGTACTACAGAGTTCTGAAACAACATTCCAAATTAACTTAATGGTCTGATGATTAAGTATTTGAAAAGTTTCCTTTTTTCCTATTATGAAATATTTTTTCTCCTACTGAACACTACTAACAGAATGTAAGACTAAAGATACAAACCTTGTGTGCTCTTTGAAGTTATGCTTCAATGTTTACTATGGTATGAAACATGCTCTGTGGTAGAATTATGTGCAGAAAGTAAGTTTCTTATTATTAATATGAATCAATTTAAAATGACTGCCTGATTCTTGCAAAGCTATTTTCAACATCCTGACTCTCTCAGTAAAGGGTTCTGTGAACTAAACTTTGTATTTACTATCGGCCAGTGGTCACTATGCTGTTAATCTGAGGAGAGAACCAGCTGCCACTCCTAACTGCAAATGCTGCATATAGAACTTGGGTCAAGATCTTTATCTGATGCCAAGTAACAACTCTATTATAACCAATAAAGTTCTGATTAGCCAATAAGGTAGACCTTGACAAATATGTAGCAGAATCATCAGTGAAAGGGTATTATGACAACTCACAGGAGTACTTTTAGAATATTATTTAAAAATGAAAGAAATACTTTTTTTTTTGTTACTCAGCATACTTCTTTCTGTCCTGTCAATGGTAAACTTTCTTCCAATTTGTCTTGCATAAAAAGGGATAATGTAATGTGGGTAATGGAACATGATAAATTGGGAAGGCCCACCATAAGGCTTACCAGAATCAAATGAAATAGCAATAGAATATGAACACTGAATCAGATAGAATTGGTAGACAAAATGACTGTAAAGATTGTGATACAGGAAGGTGGAAAGTTTAATATAATTCTGAAATACTAAGGGGCAGTACCAGAAGCTTGGGAGACTTTCCAGAGGAAAACTTATGAATCATAAAAGGCAGCTGTCATTTTATTGCCGGCAGGTACCAAAGTGCCTACAATGTATTAGAAATAGAAACCCAGAAATCTTCTAGACCTATAGAAGGCCTATAGAAATCATTAAAAGCCTTTATATTGGTATGAAGGGAGAGTGAATGTGAGCACTTGAGTGAAAATGCCAGGAGGGGAAGGGCTATAAAAATCATGTGTTGCTGATACCTACAGTAGTAGGTCATCAAGATCCTATCACACATCTACTTGCAATTTCTCAGGACAAGCATCTCAGAAAAAGAGTGACTAAAATGTGATGACATGCAGAGGTGAGACAGGACAGAGAGGTTAATTACTGCCAGCTCCTGAAGGGAAGGATGAAACACATCCAAAACATGCACACTCCTAAGAAAAACTCAGGAGGTGGGGGAAGCAACTTGAAAACTGATGTCCCATGTCCTCCATGTCATTGCAAGAAATCCTGGACAGACTGCCTGGATACAGGTGTCTTAGGGCCAGAATGCTTGGTGGACTACTTACACACATTGTAGCACTTGTGGATATGAGATTGTGAGTCTGAGAGACTGAAGTCAGTTATGATTCAACATAGATTAATCTCTGCTTCCTCAGATGTATTTCATTGAGCTATATTGTTGCTACAGTGTTGCAACATCATTTCCTCCAGAGTAATTTGGCAGTCATTATGTTTTAAGGAGTCTCTAAAAGATATGTACACTGTAATAAGCAATTCAACATTCATTCCTATAATTATAACATGTGAGATGAAATGCCCTATTTGTCAAAATAAAAGGTCATCTCTAGTGCTTAAGTACAAAAGAAAACCTGCATTTCCAGGACTGGGTTCAGCCCATCCTGTCACATTGAGCTGTAACTACCAGAGCACAGAACTGAATCTCCCCAGTGTCTTTCAGGAACATTGTATATAACTAAACTCTGCTATATAAATGTAGGAAAGCAATTAATTGGCATCTGAAACAAAACAGTGGCCCTGTGTGCAGGGTGGGAAGGGACCTCCATGCTGGCACGCTCCTGGGTAATGGGAAGGGGCAGCTGGCCCTGCTGACCAATCACAGGGTGCTCTGTGATCACATGGGGTATGACCTCATACAAAATGGCACCCCCTTCCCCTCCTCCAGGCAGAAAAGGGTGGAGTAAATGGTGTAAGTGGAAGAGACCTGCGGGGCAAGGGGGAGTGGGGTGGGCATGTGATGGCTGGGAGGACACCCATCACTTCTTCCCTGGGAGCACCCTTGTCCTTGCACTGCTCCTCTAGAGCTGCTGCCCGCCTTCCGCCAAGGCTGTCTTTGGGAAGCAATTGCCAGTAGCTGGCTAACAGGCAGGAGAAATAGTGACTGAGTTTTCCTTCTCTTTGGTGCATGTGAGTTTTGGTCTCTCTAGCTATAGAGTTTCATAAACTGTGTGTAATTTACTTACCTGGCTACTCTTGAACTTCAACCTTCAGATTTGACTGAAATTGGCAAATGTACTCAAACCCTTTACTGGCAGACGGGCAGAGTAAAGACAGACAGAGCTACTGTCTGTGCTTTGTTTGGCATTGAGGCTAGCAGAAGTTAAGATATGAAGAGACAGAGGTGAGCACCTTCTGAATGTCACATGATGGTGTGAATATGCCAAATACCATCTAATGTGGGAGGTAAGGCAGAGACCGTGAAAATGGAAAAGAGCACATAGCTGAACTGAATTCAATTTATAATTTCTGTTAATGTTGGGTAACAGGATGATTTGCAGAAGTTAGCTAAGCTATATCTTTCTTCAGATCCAGCAAAAGTTGGCTCCTGGAGGATGTTCAATACCTGTTTGCTATGGTGTCTAGATGGGTTACAAATTGCAGTAACTGTATTTTTTTTTTATATAAACCTGACTTCTTACATGATAGATGTATGGAAGTTAAGCAGGTCACTAGCATGTAGTAAGAAAAAACTGCAGCAGTGGAACTTGGAGTCTTCCTTCAACAAACTATAAAGAATGTGAGAAATGGGAAGGAAGCTGAGGACCTCCTGATTGCCAGCCCTGTGCATATATCCCTTACTGGAGTAAAGGATTTCTTTTATGTTCAGGGGCACATTAACTCATGTATTGTGCTATATTTTAACACAGCTCTTGGATTCACATTTTTTAAATTTCATTTTGGAAGTAAATATTGTGACAGTCAGTTATTTCTGTCAGTATTGCACATTTGCAAACAGAATGAACAGACATATATGTCACAGATGATTGAATGGATAACTGTCCCTGGAGGATTCTAATAAGAATTCAGAAACAGAGTAGCAGGAGAGGCTTTGAAGGTGGCTGAGATGAAAGAAGCAGCCTGTGCTGTTTGCTCTCCACATCTGCATACCTTGTACCAGCTACATGCAGTATATTTAAGGCATGTCATATGTACCTGCTCTCCACCAGGACTGCCTTGGGTTTTTGTTTCTTGCTTTCAGGGTTCACGTTTCACTCACTGGAGACAGTGGTAGAATAGTGAAGTCATCATGCTAGGGAATGAAAACATGGTCCTCAGCTTTGGTCCAGACTTTTGAAAAGAGCTGTCTGCTCTAAAATGGCATAACTGCTGTTATCTACCAGGTTGCAAAGGCTAAGAAGTAATCACATTTTAATGTGAAACCTGTGGTTGAGGTGGATTTTTGACATGCTTCCTTTGTTGTCAAACCATTCAGTGGCAATAGAGTCTTCTCTGTCCTGTTTGTCTAATTCAAGAGGGAGACATGCATACCAGTATTTTGGAAATAATGGTGGATAGATTAAGTCCTTCTAACCTTTTTGGCTTCTTTTGTACCGTTGGTGCAGTTGCAGTAGAAAAAATTTGGCTTTGTGCTACTAACATCCCAAGTTCTCCAGAGAGATGAATGCTAAAATGAAGAGAAGTTCTCGGCCACCAGCAGCAAGCTACAGGCAGCCAAATGCCTGCAGCTGCTCAGCTGCTGCTCCACCTGTCAGCCTCTTTGTGGATGGAGTAAAAGTTGTCAGTTCAGCATGAAAAGAAAAAGAAAAGGCAGAGCTGGCAGTATACTAAAATGGTTGCTTTTGAACACTGATGAGCCGTGCTGGAATTACTTTTTTGTTTCTAATGAGACACAGAGGTTCCCTGTTTGCCTTTTCTTATTCCCCTTGACTGAAAAGCAAGGCTTCATTAAGATAGAAGATCCACTGATTCTTTGTAGGTGTGAGAACAGATTTCTGATTAATTTTCTATGTTGCTGCACCAATTCAGACTGTCTTTAGTTTGCCTGGATACTTAAGTGATACCAGGTTTGTCATTACAGTCTGAACAAAACCCAGGAAAAAGCAATCAAAGTAAAGGCTTAAGAATAGTAGGAGGAGAGAGAAATGAAAATGTCTCTTTTACATACAGATGTTAGTATACCAACAGTAACAGTTTTGTAGTCTTTTGTGAAACCACTACCATCTGGCATTTATTATTTTCTTTACAATCCCTGATCATTGTGACATAAGGATATCTATGCTGCAGACAGCTGTGTAGTGAAGAGATGTGCAACATAAGCCTGTTAGGATACTTGAAGAATTGTGTCTGTATAAAGCTCTCCAAATCAAATTATCTCTTATGGAGATTGTGCTGCCAGGGTTAGACTTCTATCAGTAAGTTGTCTCTTTATTGCAATTTGATAAACTTTGAATTTCTACTTTTTAAAATCCTCCATTTCCATGGGGAAAAGCTTAAATATAAATGCTACAGAACATCACAGAAAAAAAAAATGTATGAGAAGAATCTTACATTTTTAAGCCAGTCCTGTAGTGTTTAGTGAGATGAAAATCATGAGTTTCCTAGCTGAAGTTGATAATTATTGAGCATAAGACTAGGCAAGCTCAAGGTTGATCTTATATGTTTGCAATATGTGTAAATAAGATACTCAGAAACACAATAATGTGTGTGCTGTAGTTGCGATTACCCAGTATGTAGAGTATGTATGTACACATAGTATGTAGTAGTATGGATATTGCATGGTTGTATTAAGGCTCTGGTGTACCGAGGCTTTAAGTGCACAGATGTACAACACTGTTGCCTTCTGCCAAGCAGATGTTAGTGAAGTGATGGTACATGTGGTAACAAATGCAGGATTCTTTGTCACTTGATCAAAAAACAAGGGCTATTGGAAGGAATGATGAAGAGAAGGAATCTAGGAGTTAATTAATCCTGTCTTAATTTGACAGGGTGGTATAACTGAAGCGAGAACTACTGCCTTGTCTCTGGATAGCTGTGCAATTCTGCATTATTAAGTTGTAGAAGACAGAATAACCTAAAATTATTAAATGGGTTCCGGGTTTGAACTCTTTCAGGGTTTCTGTCCCATCTTTCCTACCAACGAAGGGTAGCATCAAGTGAGCACCATATTTGCATCAAATTGGTGCTTACAACTCTTATTTTACAGGAACAATTCTGCAAAGACAATAATAACATTAGTCTCCAAGTTCTTTTCCTCAAATAACTAATGTGAAAAGAGATTAAAAATCAGAGAAATGTGGTTGTCATCCACTATGATAACACTGTATGTTAACAAACAGCATACTACCTTTAAACAATGCTCTAAGGTTACTATTAGCCTGCTTAGCTTAAAAGGTAATACACTTTTAAAAGATAAGATCAGTATAGAGAGGAATAAGGAAAATAAATTATACAGTTCATTACTATTCAATGTGGAGGGACTGTTGACAAAAAACAATCTCCCTGGATTAACACTCAGTAATGAAGCCTGTGCTATTGGAGTGCCTGAAACAATTACGGACATTGATATGTGTGAAATTATTCAAAATGGCTCAACATCCTATGAATAAATATGATGTGGTAGAGGAAACTGGAAGTTGTGCAAGAGGTATGAACAGCTTAATGTCACTGTTCAAAACTGTAAAAGACATTTGAAAAATTTACTAATAAGCATATTCCTGTTTAACCAATATTGATTCATCTTTAAATCATAGACACT
Source organism: Phalacrocorax carbo (assembly GCF_963921805.1). Taxonomy (NCBI): domain Eukaryota; kingdom Metazoa; phylum Chordata; class Aves; order Suliformes; family Phalacrocoracidae; genus Phalacrocorax; species Phalacrocorax carbo. Next base: position 82,887,916 of record NC_087515.1, on the reverse strand, counting down.
GGAGCAAAGATAAATATTTCCTACTTTTGAAGCATAGTGTTGTCTTTAACTTGTGGAAATAAATAGAACACACGGTGACTGAAATAAAACCAAAGGCAGATGTGTATATGAAAAACATGATTTTTTTTTCAGGGTATTCATTAGCTACACACCTCCCCATCAGAAGTATCCCCTACCCCTCCAAGCCTCTGTATCATATTTCAGTGCTTGTAAGAAATTTCTCTGAAATTGCAGTCAGCTATTCCTGTAAAAACTGTACCAGGAAGAAAGCTTTTGGTACAGTTCAAAGTAAAATGCTATTATTGCTCAATGTCTCTTTCTAAAGAAATGGTATTGGCTGGATAAATGTTCTTTTGTATCAGATGCTTTGTGTGAGTCAGAACAAAAGTCCTCTAGCTCTCCAAAATTGTGGTCATTTGAAGCACCAGCACAAAATCAATTGCCAGAGCTTCACGGCTTCTCCCTGGACCCCATTAAGATAGCGATATGTTTGGAGTTCTGGCTTTCAGAGCTGGGTTCCATTTCTTACCACCTCCTTAAATTTTGCTTTGGTTTTATACATCTATTTTTCACACAGTTTACTTTTTCTGCCCTTTATTTTCTGAGTCTGACAGTCTCTTCTGAAACTTTCAGCCAAACAACTGAACTTCTAATCATTGCCCCCAGAAACACAGTTCCCCAGTTTAGGTTTGGTGTGTAGATCGCTGACATCAGCCAGTGTTCCCAGTGCTGACATTATGGCTATACACAGTCATTCAGTGGCTTTGAGGTTTTCCTGCTGGCCTCCACACTTGTCAGTGGCCTTGATGCTTTCCTTGAAAATGTTTTCTGTGTAGATTTATGTTCCTGATTCCTTCAAACAAAACGCAGAATGTGTTTTCCCTACAGCTTGTAACTCTGGACGTCTAACAAAACCTGATTCTAGGAAAAGAAGGGGTTGCTGTACTGTGTTACTGTGTCCTGGAGGCTTCACTTCAGGTTACCTGAGGAAAGAGGTTCCCTTTATAACTCCTGAGCTCTCTGAACAACATTTTCCTGAGGTTGGGCTACTCTCTCTCTGGGGTGTCTGCAAGGTGTGTTTTCAAAGCAGATGCTGCCATCAATATAAAATTGCGGCCTTACATCTCTACCTGGAAAAGTGACTTTGAAAAAAGGAAGACTTCAAGATATGAATGATGACACATCTGTCCCTCAGACGAGTTGTCTATCAGCTGACATAAAAGCAGCCCATTAGTACTGCTTTTAAAATTGATTGCAGAGTGTGGTTGCAAAATCACAGTGGCAAATTAATTAATGTCATGGAAATAGTTGAAAAAATGTCTGTGAATATTTTGATTGCTTCTGAAATAGAAAGAGTGTGGCATCATAACTAATCTGTTGTAGCTGATACACAGAGTTAGTGCAACAGCTGTACAGGTGAAAATAATTTTAATAACAACGGCAGGAGGGAAAATAGGGATGAGCTTGCTATATGGGTAAGTGGCACTAAACTTCATTAGTAAAGCTGCAGCTTTTGCCATGCTGCAGGAAACATGTTTTAGAGCGTGAGCTGTAAATTACAGTATAATCTACAAATTATACTCTTTCTATAGAGATAAACACATACTGTGAACTGTAGCATGTATGACTATTAAAGAACTTTTTCTGGAGCTAAAATTGATCCATTCTCCACTTCATTTTACAAAGTATAATTTTCTGCTGATGTCCAAGAATAGGAGAGATGTTTTGAAAACATGGAAGGAATCAATAGGAATTATCTATATACAATAGTGCCAGAATTTGCCCCTAGACTACCTTGTTTATGTTGCTTTGTAGTGCAAATAGGGAAAACAAGAAATTATCTAGATGCACTTTTTCCTCAGTATCACTTTGTAATAGTACTTGCTGAAGTTCTAAGTCTCTAGTCATTATCGCGTATGACTTCTTGTGAAGAAAAGATATTAAACTTCTGCCTTAAAAAGAGAAGGAAAGGTGTGCCTGTGAAAACTGATCAGTATGTAAAAAGTAAACTTTATAATTAGCTCTGGTTGTATTCTAGACACTAAGTGATTTGGTCCCATTATTAATTTACTTACCTATTCAAACTCCAGCTTTTATTGGCTTTGATAGAATTCTTTAGCTGTGATTTATAATTGGAGAGACAGATGATTCCTTAGAGTAAATAAGGATTGATTATTATTGGTGGTTAATTTGATTTAGCACCAATTCAATACTGAGAGTCACTGCCCTGGTGTATTTCTAGTTTAATGTAATATTTACAGAGAGTAGAGCTGGAAGAGACTTCAAAGAGTCATCTAGTTCATCACCCTGTATCAAGGCAGGAACACTATACCCATGTCATTAGTATTAATGGTAACTTAGCTTTGATGTAAGATTTTCTTTATTTCTCAGTGTTGAGTTAAAACTTGTATGCTTTGCATTAAATCACAGAATTTGCAATGAACCACAGGGATTCAACCTTTTGCATTTCAGTCAGCCTAAAACCTAAACATGCCCTCCTGCCCTTCTGATATTCACATGAAGTCCTGGCCTCTCCTGCTAATCATCGGAGTGTTTTTAGAAAAAAAAACAAAACAAAAAAAAAAAAAACAAACAAAAAAAAGGATAAATAACTGCTTATAATTCTGCCTATCTTCAGAAAAACAGAATCAGCAAAATAAGTCAGACACCCTCTCACCTAATCTTGTCAACCTTTAAAACAGAATTTGGATAGTTCCCTTCTTAGAATAGGCTGTTGGGGTATCTTTACTCAAATTATCCCATTTTGTTCTCAATGCCAATTTTGCTTCATTCTTTTCTCTAATTTTTCGCCTATTTAAACAATGTCTCTGTGTGTGTGGGTGTGTGGGTGTTGTTGAGGCTGGTTCTAATGTAATGCCTTATACAGTGTTCACAAACTGCGAGATCTGGGGGGCTGCAGGGGGTGTTGCAGGTAGTTTAGAGGCAGTATCTTGCAACTGTACATATTATAAGCTTATAGACAATATGTTTATATCCTACACTAGAGGTGTTTTAGAAGAAAAGGATGTAGAATCCAGTCTCAAATAATCTTGATGTTTGAACTCATCAAATTCCTTTGCAGACCTTTGAGCTGCACTTCATCAAGGTGAAACGCAAGGTGTTTGTGTGAGGGTTTTTTGTGTGTGTCTCTTAATTTTACATCAAGAATGAAATTTCATTTAGAGTACAAGATAAAAAATGGAGAAAGGATTTATGTAGCTCATGAAAAGCACTGAACAGGTAATCTTTGGCTACCACAAAGAATTACTACCACAACGAATTCCAGTGGACAGCGCTTTGTCATAGCAATGGCTGTAGTTTGTACTGCCCATTTTGTTTTGGATACACTTAGCACAATATTCTCTTTGTGTCAGTAAGGTTTTTCGTGGCTGACTTCTCTGGAAAAACCTTATTTTACAAATATTAATTGGGCAACAATTCCAGTTTCAGGAATTTTGCTTCTTGCTCATTGAGGCACTTGGATGGAGAGAGAACTGCATTGCTGCTTGGCTTTTTCTGAAATGGAACTGAAGTATAAGGTGTTAAGGGATGAAATTTTTCAAACTCTGTCCTGTCTTATGTCAGGCATGCTCTCCATCCAAGATTAGGAATCCAGGGAATCTGGTGTTTAGAGAGAAGCAGAGTTACAGGTGAATAATTATTTCTTCTTAATAAATTTGAAATAAAAATTTACATAATCAGGAATTATTGTATTTAATCTGATGATGCAGAGACTCAGCTATCGCAAGCTGTAACAATAAATGTCCTGGTTGTCCATCATGATTTGTTGTGTACTCAGTGCTCCGAACAAAGTTTACTACAAGACTTGTAATCTGTGTAGGTTGATGCATCCAAGTTGCATAATAAGTAACAAGTCTTATTATTATCATTAATTTCATACATCTGATTTAATCTATGGTATGCTATAAACCTCGAGATGCCACTGTTTTAACATTGTAGATATTACATTGCCACCAAAATTTTCTGATGTGTGGATTTTGAGGGTTGAAACTCAGGTCTGACAAGGAGAGGTGGTTTTGGTGGCTGTCTCTGAAGAGACAGGAAAAGCTGTTATTACTATTGTTTTGGCTATTAATTAAAAAATTTATCAGAGGGTTTTTTTCTGCTATTGTTTTATAGAAACATTTGGCGTATCAAAAAAATAAGGAAGTGCTCCAGGGTCTCCTCAAGAAAATGAAGACTGGAAAAGCTTCATTCTGAAGTCTGCTTGATTCCTATTTATGTAGCTTCTTGTGGTAAAGACTAAGGGCATTGGGGGTTTACACTTTCAAAGTTACTGGAAAATCTGTGTGGATATCTTATTTTCTAAGATCTGTCATGAAGATACAGGAATTATTTGTTAACTGTGACAGTCAAACTTGATGTGTCTTACTATCTCTAACTCAAAATGAGAAGACTTACAGAATTTAAGGCAAAAGGGAGGAGAGAGTCTCTCTTTCCATGAGCCATCCTAACAACGTCACAGCATGCAAAATTTAGACCGAGATTAAGCATATATGAAGTTAGGAGGAATGTTTTGATCAGGAACCCATCAAGTATTTTTGGGAGATTTTGATGTGAATTTCGTCCTTTCTACAGCCCATATTAGACTTCATCGGAGTGAGTGCTGATCTTGAAGCTGTCCTTGATATCTGCATCCCTAAAGTACAGGAATACTTGAGACCTGAATTTGAAACCAAAACTAAGGCATAACTAAAGGCAGAACTTCCTTTGACTTGTGGAACAGGAGGCACTTTCCTTAGAAGTGATGAAACATGAAAAGTCATTTCCTTCTGTTGCAGCTGTAAAGAGAATTTCCTCAACTCTGCTTTTGTCAATAACTCTATCACACCACATCATAAATAAGTAAAACAACCAAAAAGAAGTTCCATATGAGGGAACAAATAACACCTGACAACTATAGTCATGCTGCTCATTGAACTTCAGAAAGAAATGTTGCTATTAGAGTGGTGAGAACCTGCATGAGATAGGGTTGAACTCTTCTGTTGAGCTAAATAAAGAATAGTCAAAACAAATAATGATTACATGATATACTTCACTAAGAGAGGATAAGGACCATACTGATAGTACCTGAAGTTTTTGAGAGTGTTCTCAAACCATCTTAGTTGAGGAGGGGTAAAGACTTGTCACAACAGACTTGGACATACTTTGAGGAATTTAACTTACTGACTCAAACAGAGCATTTAATCTTCATTTTTGAAGACTGATTGACTTCTTTGATTCTTTCTGTATAGGAGTAGCTACAGTCCTGCAAGAATATTTTTGACATGCTGTATTTTAAGGACCTCGGCAGTAAAGAAAAATGTTTCTTTTATGAAAAATGTATGTATTTATCACATGATTTACAAATAAGAAAAACAACACAATCTTTCTTAAATCTGATACCCTTTGCATTGTACACCCAATTACTAAGTTTCCTTATTTTTCAATGCAATCACTTACATGCTGTTAACTGGCTCTGATTCCTGCTGCTGATAATGTAAATTCATGAGCTGTAATCAGCTATAGACTAATTTTGTTCAGATCATTCTCAATGGATTTTTATAAAGAAAAATCATAATTACAGTAATGAGCATTTTAATGCTCAGCCAAATTTATCTGGTGTGATAACTTGTGACAAGTTCTGTCACGGTGGTGTTATGCTGGGCATGAATTTATTCCTTTATGATTAGCAGCCTTGTCAGTCTTTTGTGGGTACTCTTTGAATGGAATTAGAGAGCAGTGGAGGTGTTCCTATGATTAACATGGTAAGGTTTTATTGTTCTCTGCGTAGATCAAGCTCTAGGTGTAGCATTATTGTGTAGGTACAACCAGTTCACCATCTTCCCTATCCCCAAAGCTGGCAACCAAACTTGTAAATTATTTGGGTAGATAAGCTGTATGCTATGCATATTGTTCTTACCTGATGGCTAAGCCTTTGAAAACTGAGCATCTGGCATATATCTGTTCTGTAGCGCTTCTTACGTAACATCTATTTATGAACTTACTATGTAGGTGTTTATTAATAGTTATATTGCTTGTGCCTTATGTTGCTTTCAGGTGGGCCAATTTGAGACGCCTGTATTGGAGTTGGAGGTGGCTAGCTGCAAGAAATGGTAAAGTCTGTATATTCTTTTCCTCTGAGCAAATATAATGCAGCTGATACAAAATGCGCAAGACTTCACTGCCATATGAGAAGTGTCTGCATGATGTTTCATTGATAAGGAAAGATCAGATACAAAGCTTTGTAACTTTGGTACACTGTTTGGCTCTGTGGCACTTTATTTGGTAGTATTCCTTTCTGTTCATATCAACGCTTCAGATAGGGAACATATCTTTCTTACTCTCTAAAATGCCTGTCACTCCCCAATACTATTAAGGGTCAAGTCTGTTTTCCCTCATTTCACAAGTACTTGTGGAAGTTAATAATGAAGATTCAGCAAAATCAAGAATGCAGCAGGACATGGAACATGTCCTGAGTAATTTGGGATTTGGACTGAAACTCCATAGCAGAGAGAATTAGGGTAATCCTGAAATGAGAAATATGATGTACAGTGTTTTTCAGGGTTAGGCTGACTGCAGGACTCAAGGATGTCAACTTGACTTTCTTTTAATGCAGTTATGAACAACTTGCAAAGCTCCTCTTTCTTCAGTCAGCATTTTGCTTTGGAAATTTTAGAGGGCAGATACAAGTGGAAAAGAGTTTATTTGGGAAAAGGAATACTCCCCCCCCCTGAAATGCTGTAAAAGGTAAGTGCATCTCACTGTTTAGTTGATAGCACCTGATTTGAGCTGGGGCTATTAGGTGTATAGCCCAAGATTGCAGAGGTCCACTTGAAGATGGAGTCCTGGTGTGTTAGCTGCCATACGTGCACACACTGCATAGTGTACTGAGTGATGGATCATGCGCTAGGATAGGTTTTTAATAGGATGCAGTCAGGTCGTATTGAAACAATGGTGTGCTAAGTAGACTGGTTAACATTTCTATGTGGCAATAGCACTGTTCCAGATTCCATTACATGCTGTAGTGTATTTACTCTAAGTATAGCATATTTATTACTATACTCATCCTTCACCCTTTTGCTATTTTGAGATCAAAGCAGGAGGGGAAAAAAGTATAGAATTTCCATGTTTGCTAAAAATAAATCCTGTTTCCCTACAGGAAACTTTTTGACAGAAAGTGTTTTGTCATGCAGCTACTGTAAACAATATTTATGAACTATTTGCTCTGACACACTCCATCACTGTGAAGATGAAGATCTTTGGTGGGGGAAAAAAGATTTCATACTCTGATGAGATTAACACAGGGATGCCCCACATTCTTACTGGTGTTGCAAATTTCTTTTTTAAAAATCACACTTGAAAATTCATATGAATGAAGAAAAATCCAAATTAATATCTTCACAGAAAGGAAAAAAATCTATTAATATTGTAGCTCGTCATATACCGTGGTTTAAAAAACTCTTGTTAATGGCCCATAAAGAGCTGGCCAGTCATGAGTTTCTGTACTCTCAGCTGTCAAAATACAGTAAATGTGTGCATTATTTTTATACATTCTTCTAAAGGTATAATTATTTTTTTTGTTCTTCTGGTTTTCACATGCTGGTAACAGGCGAGACTGATGTTTATTAAATTATTTTTCCTCTTTCAGAAGTTTACATTTTGTCTAGCAAAGACCCCATGTATAATAAATTACAGAAAATTACAAGCAAATCAGAGATGACAGCAGTGTGCCTGCTCAGTCTATGCACAGATAACAGAAAATAGATAGCCCCAATATGCTTCTCTTGTAAGCAAAATCCTGTTCAAGGTCAAAGTCCTGTTCTTTTGCGTGGCTGATCTGTACCTGTTTGAAAATCACCTTTTTCCTCCCTTGAAAGTTTCAGTCACAGGTAAAACATGGCATTATAAAGATAAAAAGTACTATCCAGGAATAAGAAACAACACAATGTTTATGATCTATGTCAGTAAAATAGCTGCTGGAATGTTACATCCATTTTTTTATTGTCCAGAAAGTAATACAACACCTACTAACTGGTACGAAGTGATTGACTATGGAATTACAGTATAACTAATTATGGGCTCAATAATTTGCATTTCTGGAAAATGTTATAGCCTCAAAATGTCACATAAACAACTGATCAGATTATTCACTTCATTTTTCAGCCTGGTTGCTATTCTCATTTTTAAGCGAATTCTTTGAAATAGCATGTTTTATCCTTAATAAATGGTTTCTCTTATGATTCAATACTAATTTGCAAGAGTAGTTTTGTGTTCTAATTTCCTCACATTCTTTACTTATAAGATGTATAAAACTAGAGGGTTTACTGTAATTTTCATAGCAAGTAATATTGCTGATTTGATATGGGACAAATCTATGATTGAAGCTTGCAACTACTTCAGCAACTGAAAATCCAAGTACTTAGACCTATGCGGATTTTACTGTTTTAACTCCGGTAACAGTATACTGGAGTATAACTGTATACTGTTATATATTATTATCACTGTAGCTGTATATAATTTGTTCTAGACTCAGCATCTGTTTTACGTCCCTTTATGCTACTGGTACAGTGTAATGAGAATCGGTTTCCAAGTATAGGCATGGGGGCAAAGTTTTGGCAGTTTCAAGGAACTCCCAAACACTTCATTTATCACCAATAATATAGGCATCAGGCTACACCTGCTTGTCATCTTTTCCACTGCATTGGTCCCATTTACTATTTGAGTTAATGGACATACTTTTAGAAAGACTCCAGCATAATAGCAATGAGCGGGAGCTTTGAAACTGTGGAATCAAGCCCCAAATGTATATAATCTGCCAAGATTTACTGGAACAATCTTTGATATGATATTTCATAGTTTCATGTCAGTATTATTTTAAAACTGCTTCTGGTTTATCTGAAGTAAAATATATTTATAGATATTAAACAAGCGTATAGGAATAGTATTTTAAATTAACATATATTAAAAGATTAGCTTTGCTTAGATGACACAGCTATAACATTGCCTGTAATATATCACGTGATTGTTTTTTACGATCTGTTGAAAAATTTTCCTTTCAGTGTGCTAGGATTATGACATGGAGACGGACACTGATGATATTAAATGTGTGTAGTATTTGCTCAGTTTACACCCTTTGGAATAAATTGCATCTGAAGTTAATACCTAAGGTACTACATTAATAAACCCAACTGAAGTATTGCAGCCGTAGTAAACCCAAATTAAGTATTGCAGAAAATGTCTAGTGATTTGGCAAATCCTCCTTGGTTTTTTTAATCCAACTATCCCTTGGTTAGAACACATAGATATTGTAAATCTAAGTTCAGATCTTTCTAAGGCCCAGATTATTAAGAGGGCTCAAATGGCACTTTTTCAAACTCATGGGATGTACCTGCATTAGTGGTTTAGTTCAGAACAGAAGTTCACCTTCATAGAGAATTTCCAGCTAGCTCCAGTTGGATACATGCTGTCCTGTGGCCCCACAGAATACAGATTCAGTTCTTCTGGCATGTAATGGAACTGGGCCCCGGCTGAAACAACCCTCAGCCACTTCTGGAGTGACCTCTAATCACCAGTTGTTCTTTGCCGATCCATTTCCATAGCTCTACACTACTTGCTAATGTAGTGGCATACCCTAACTGGGCAAAATGATAGTGAGATAGGCTAAATCTTAGTTATGCTGAAATACTATGTATAATAAGAAGGTAAGAAATGCTTTATTAGGTATTGTAAGATAACTTCAGTTTTTTAGTAAGAATTTTGTAGCTCTTTCACTGTTAAAATTGACATGGGGAAAATTAAGGCCTGTCACTTAATCTCATTTTATGCTAATGTTTTCTTGCCTTCCTTCTTCTCATTTATGGAAAATTTGAGATAATAGCAGAATGACATCTAATTTGGTTTTCTCAGTTTTCACAAATGAGAAACAAAGTTCCTTGCTCTTACCACCTAGTAAATCTAATTAAAATTCTTATATGAAAGAAAATACTATTAAGATAAAATAACTTTGCTATTGTTTCTCTTTATTTTCAGTGATATGGATTAAGAGGTGTATGCAACTATGTTATGCCACTTTTGCAACACCATTTTAGGTCCATATGCACTGGTCTGATCCCCTAAGATAGTATAAAGCACCCTTAGGCAGTATTAAGTAATATAAGTGCAAAAGCCATTAGAATTGTTGCCTCACAACAAGTACATCGCCTTAAGCTGCCTCCAGTAATATAGCTGTTGTGGTACATCAGTTAAAGCCGACTCTACCTATTTTGTTTGTGTGTGAAGGCATGACACTAAAGAAAGTAGGTGGTAAAATAACAGTCAATGTTCCCTGTAACTGACTTCTCTTCGGGCTATATAGAGAGGTGTTTAATGTCAGGCAGTGTTTTGTAAACCTCACTATACATTTAGATAGGTGCTCTCCAAAGAGTAAAACATGGGAAAAAAAAAAAGATTAATTGTTTAGGATGACATGAAAATGTACAAGGAGGTATAATGAAATATGTTAAGTAGCCTGTGACGTATAGTGCCACTGGTTACAGGCTTTTAAAGATTATTTGAAATTGTAGATGCTGTAGATTTGATCGCCATAGTACCTGAAATTACCAACCCCTCCCTGACTGTTAGGGAGATAGCAAGAAGTTTCAAGAAAGAGAAACAAAATTATTCTTGGTAAGTAAACTGCTTGAAACTACTTACCAATGTTTTTTATAAAAATGACTGCAATTTAGGAATTTTTTTAAAAGAACTTTTAAAACTATATTTATTTGTGTAGACTGAAGTATTAAAGGTTAAATACTTACTGCTTTTTAGCCATAGATTCCAACGGAAGCCACACATATTGGAGGTTTAAAACTAGATGAGAGAAAAGCAAATGAAACTCTGGGATGTTAAAATATCTGTTGGTGATACAAAAAAGCATACATATAATAGAACTATGCTGGGTTTTAAACGCAGTTTTTCTAACTATTATTTCCATAGGACAGGCCTCTTTATGCACAGCAGGTAGTAATGCAGAATGACAAATATTCAGTAGGTGATGCTCTATTCTTCACGTTCATTCCTCTCACTCCCTGTTCTCAGGACAGCAGGATTATTTTTTGTGACCAAAAAAATAGAGGTAAAAATGTCATCCTTAAATAGCATAGTGAAAGCATGGTGCTGGTCTGGCTAAAGGTATATCAATAATTAGCATATTCAGTGGTATTTTGACCTTCAGGGGGTGGTTGGTATTTTCTATAACTAGCTTCATAACTGAGGTTTTATCCTTTTGTTAAAGGCAATTTATAGTGCCAGAATAACTTCTTTAAAAGAAGTACTAACTTGTCTACTGCATGGTGAGAAAATGGGCGCTTTGGAAAAGCTTCTCAGTTTTGAAGCATTGCATTCCTTTTAACTGGAGCATTTGTACATACTGTTAGTAATACATGGATTTTCAAATTTCCAGCCAATAAGGATAGACTAAACTTTTTCACTAATTACAGCTTCAGATAATCACTGTTGGGAGTAAAATATATAACCAGAAGTGTGTGTGTCTTTCTGCCACATTAGTGACTTAGTGACCTACAATGTCTCCCACACTATTTGTGTCAAGTTTATTTAGGGAGGTGATAAAATATATTCTGTTGTTTTTAGTGGACTCTCTAAAACTATCGACTTCAGTGCATATTCATATACTTTCTTCCAAAACACTTTTGACAGAGATATAAGACCTGTAAAATTTTGTATCATAATTTTAGAAGATCAGTACTCAATTCTTCCTTAATTTTTGTTAAAAGTAATTTTGATAGGGTGATCTAAGGAATATCCATTAAGAATATAAGATCTAATACCTTCTAAACATTTATATACATAACTTCTGCTGAAAATTCCTTTTCCCAGTAGAAGTTAAATATCTAAAAACTTTTGCTATTATCAGCCAAGATCTCTATTAATACTGTGTATCTCTGATTAGAGCATGCTGAATGCTTCTTGCAATGGAACCCTTGATTGATCTGTGTTAATCTTTTGAAGCGTTTCCTCCTTGTGCTACCTCTTTTTGCTACTGGCCAAATCTACTGTATGGTTACTTGGCTATTTGTCCATGTTACACTCACAATCTTGTTATGGACAAAAGGGAAATGTACAATACATTACATAAAGGCAAAAATTTGTTAGTATATTCGAAATCTTAAGAGTCTAATCTAAGAATCCTAAATATTATGGGGAAAAAAAAAAAAAACCAAAGGAAAAAACTGAACACTTCTATATTGAAAAAGTCTCAATAACATGGTTAAAATTTCTATACACACACTTCCTTGTACCTTTTTTTCTTGTGTTATACACACAGTCTCAATGTGGCCATGGACTGTTGTGTCATTCAGGACAGGGTAAACTGCTAGAGATGCTTGGCTTTTGTAGATTTGCTCCCTGATCAACTGGTGGGCTCTAGGCTTTGGGAAAGCAGCCTAAGGATACTTACACGGTTTCTATGGTAGAGAGTCAGGACCCATTCTCAGCACTTGGCACAGACACAGCCACAGTCTAATTTTTGCAGGGACCATAGCTGAGGAAGAGTTTCTATCCATATGTAGCCCTTGAGTGACTGAAGGAAATCAGTGCCTTTAAGTCTGCACAGAGGTGTACTGCTGGGATAATTTCCACTTGTTTTCATGCTAACCTTCAACAGTTTCACAGACATAGGCTTGCTAAATCCAATATCTATCAGTTTTCTTGCAAGAAGTGTACAAGCAATTCCTTTCTCCTTCTCTTCTAGCAGACCGTTAGCATTAGTCTGTACACAAAATGTTCCAGTTCCTCTTGCGACCTCCTTATTCTGCAACTGACGTAATGGGCCCACCTCATCATTTTGTTATGCTGATCTATATCAAGGGATCTACTAGGACAAACTTGTTTGAACCTCATCCCAGCACCTCAGCTGAACACCAGTCTCCTCTAGTGCAACACTCCTAGTGACCTACTCCTACAGGTACTTAGTGCCCTTCGTCAGATTTGGTTGTCAGGAACTCTTTGCCATCTTTACTTTTTTTTTTTTTTTTAAGAAAAGATATGTCAGCTGACTGTGCAATTGATTAACATCTGCTATGACCATTGGTTACAGAGCAGTCTTCTCTTTTAATAGTTTTCATCCTCAAAATGTTTCCCTAGAATTAAGTGTCATTCATGGTTCTTTCTTTAGTGCAAGCACAAATACATTTTGTTGAGATAAAAACCCAACAGAAACAATATTCTTAGTTCTTGGCAACAATTACAGTCATACTCTGATCTTGGATTTACTAAATATTAAGATGTGAAGGATCATAGCAATGTAACTTTTCCAAAGCCGTAGCCCACATGCTTATATGCTTAGCCCAGAGATTTTTACCACCAATTTTCTTCTATGTATAGTCAATTTACGGAGAACACTGGTCATACTTCTTTCACTTGAGCCATCCTAAAACTGCTATACTTTCCTGCCTGTTTTACTCTGCTCTTTCTTTTACTTTGTGTAATCAGTTTCCACGTTTTTGTTAAGATTCTACAAAATCAGTATGACTTTAGATTATCATATTATATGGTTGTGTCTTACCAGTGGTAATTATATTCTATAATTTAAAACAAATTCAATGTGAAGTACATCCTCTATCATTATTATAAATCTTGTAAGCATGATATAAAATTTGTGTAATCATGTTTTAATCTAAACCCTTTATGGTTTTGGTTTCTTACAAACTTAAGAGAACTGATTTGGAGATATGGAGTAAATGGCAAAATAAATTCCATTTGGTAAAGTTTCACACTTTATTTCCCTGCAATTTATGCTATTCTGGCTAATGAAGAGCTGAAAACTGAAATTGTGTTAGAAAGGAGTAAAAACGTATTGCTCTGATCATAAGCAAATAAAATTATGTGGTATATGGTACAGAAATTGCAATTGTCAATACAAAGTAATGAAAATTTGCAATAAATATGAAAATATTGGATACTTACGCACGTAAACAATTAATTCATTTGCAACAGAGGGCTCAATATGAAAAGACTCTATTTATGTATTGTTTAGATATATTAACATAAATTAGGTATATTTGGGAATCTTTAAATATGTTTTTACTTCTCAAGCATTCCTTTCTTCTATGAGATATTTCTTCCAATATGTTCTGTCACTTGCATGAACATGTGTTACAGAAAAGGCAAAGTTTTCTAGAATTCAGAGTGATCTGTTGGAAGAACAAATTTGAATGCAGTCAGTAATTTTAAAGTGTATTTAAACAGACAGTTAATGTTGTGTTAAGGAAGGAATTTGTTCAGATCTGGATATATGATGAGAAAAAGGCTTCACCTTTCCAAGAAAAGAAATGTGTTATTGAAAAATGCAGTTGTGTTCAGTTGTCTACCTTTGACGGACTTTTCAGGGGTTGACCACATTGGAAATTCAAGCTCCTTCATGCATACATGATTGACTATTGTTTTTTTTCTGAATGATGCTATTGAGTCTTCTAGACTATTTAATCCAACACATACCTGCAAATTTACATTCACTGCAAGGACAACATTCTTACACTAGCCTTTCCAGAGAGCCAATGAACACAGGGGATCAAATTCAATCAGGATGTGGAGCACCTCAAACTGTGTCCCATTTAAATTTGGTTGTTTACATGGAGGCTGAATTTGATCAAGTCTCTAGCAAACAACTAAATAATTCAGTCCAGTGGCAGCCTTATTTCACATGACTTGTACATCTGTCTTGATTGTGAATATAGCTTTTTTCCCAGGAATGGAGCTTTGCTTTGATGAAATGTGTCTGGAAAAACAATTTTTAATACATTCAGTAAATAATACTTTGTTTGTCATTCAACCCACATGTTTTTCCATCTCTATAGAACCTCTTTGTTTTAGATTCTGATGACTAAATAATTCAGTCCAGTAGAACCAGGTCTATTTCACTTTGAAATTACAGCTGCTTTGGACAGGAGAAGAGTGTCTTGTCCTCTCCCACTGGTGTTGCAGAGGGTCTCTCTCTGATGGATGGCACTGGAAAAAGCAAACCAAAGGGATAGATGGATACTTTGGGAGTCTTACAACCCCACTTTTGAAAAATACTATAGAACTTCTTTGTACAGCCACACAATGTAGACTTGTTTAGGCTCCATTACATCATGCTGTGTTGCATTGTAAAATGGAGTGATTACAATGTGGTTGGAGCAGCTGATGTATTTCAAATCACTTGACAAAAGGGAAAGTGTAGTGGAAAATCAAATGGATATATACGGGTAGCAGAAGTGATCAGAACAAATTGTGAACATAATTATCTTTGACTGCTATCCTTTTTAAATGTAACTGCTTTGTAATAGCAGTTTGGTTTGGGTTCGTGATGGTATAGAACTTCTCTCAACTTTAATTTCTCAGAAACTGTATAGTAAATGATAATTGCATGTCATGCAGATATCAAAACATGAGTAGATTATCTTTAGTTTTGTGAACTTGAAGCCCTCTTTGCTGTTTTGATTAATTTAATCTATTGTAACTGTTTCTAATCAACTGGGATAATACAGCTAGCATCAACAGAGGTTTTTCATCCCCATTTTGATGGGGAATGAATCTTCTCTATCCTTATTCTCCAGTTCCTCTGGGCCAAATGTAACAGTTCCTAACACATTACAAAGTCTTGGATCTCTTCCAGACTTGATGTAAGCAGCATAGGTATGATGGCATTTATTTTGATGGATAATGTCCTCCGGGATATAGACAAGATGAAATGTCAGTGTTAGTATTTTTCAGTCTGCTAAGAATCTCTAAAACTCCCATGCAAAATAATCTGGTGATCCGTTGGTGTGACTTAGCACAGGTATCTAGAGTTAGGTAAAGTAAGATCACTCACTGTTATCCAATAAAACTTGCTGGAGGATAATGAGAATCTCTTATTTCACACTAAGTATTTATACCTTTAGGGCTAATTCTGTCTCCTCTCTGATTGAACATGTACCTGAGGCCACTGAGAGAGCTTTAATGATCAAAGTGTAAAAAAAGAGTAAGGTGACCAGTCAACTCATAGTTGACTGCTGGAGAATGTACTTCATAAATCAGGATTACAGATAGTCTGTTTTCCTTTTCTGGCCTTTTAAAAAATTGCTGAAGCTATATAGGTATATAAATGCATGTAGTAGGGGAAGGGTAACAACACACTGATGAAGAAAAAGCTACTATATGTTTTCAAGCAAATCCTCCGCAAAATAATGAAGACAGCTAAGTCAAAATGTGGATGATTAATTTGTTGGTTTTGGTTTGTTGTTGGGTTTGATTGGTTTGTTGGTTGGGTTTTTTTTTTGAGGGGTGGGGGGGTGGGGTGTGTGTGTTTGTTTTAATTCAGTAGTGCTGGAGCTAAGTAAGCACCTCAAGTGTTTTCTGCTTTGATGATATGCTGTTGAGATATGACTTCCTTGATCTTCTCCAAATCATGATAGCAAGTGATGTTGTCAGTGGAATTCTGGGACCTTCTCACAGTAACAGGGGACCCAAACTCTTTTTGGATAGTATCTCAGAGACATTTGTTTACCCTCCTCAGCACCTGTAACTTCAGCCCTAGAAGGAGCCCCTTATTTGGATCCCCTTTTTGTATCTGTAGCTAACTAATGTAAATGGAGCACCTGTCAAGATTAGCTTTGATGTCCTATCCATTGTCAGAGCAGTTTGTGTAACACAGATTTAATTCTACTGGTGCTGTAATACACATTTCTAGCATATCACATATATCACATTTTATAGAATGGTGTGAACATTAATTTGTATCATTCATCCATTAGACTTACCACCAAACTTTCAGGTTTGTCATCTACCCAATAACCTCTCCTTACTTTGCTTCACTCAGATCACAATTCAAGAGCCCCTTTGGTTTTTTTCAAATGTATTTTTCTGTTTGACTTACTGTTCTGGAGCATTTCCTCTCAGCAATGCATTCGTCCTGAACATCTTTGTGATTATTTGCTGTATGCTTTAGCCTTTCTCTCCAAGCCTGCAGGTTAGGCTGCAGATCTTTCTTTGCCTATGGAATTTACTCCATTCCCCAAATTCTGGGATTTGGGCCCAGAAATAAGAAATATCTTATACATGTCTAAGAAAATATTTTATATTTGACTCAAAGAGGAATTATACATTTATGGTGCTGTATAAAGCTTCATCTTTTAATGAGCTGGTAGTATATTACCACTAGGTCAATTTTATGGATCTCATGTTAGATGAATTTCCTCCTGTAGTTTAGTACTAGTTTGCAGTTATATATGTAGCTATCTGAAAATACAAAGGATATTATATACAGGAATATCTATTTTTTACATTCATGTAGCTATTAATATCTTTAATTCCCCACCTCACTTCGTTTCCCATTTTCTCTCCAATATTCCATCTGGCGATCTCTTTTCATGTTATTCACTCTACAATCTATGAAACAGTATAAATAATTCTGATCTGTATCCAGTTCGTCAGCACAGGGTTTTCAGCAGAATCTTGGAAAGCTCAAGACAAAGGAAATTTGTAAAAAGAATATCATCAAGTAGCAAACGGAACAAAGTTAGCAGAACAAAACTCAGGTGCCATTTCAGTATTTAACATTATGACTCATTTCGGCAAATTTGTCAGTACTATCAGTTTCTATCTTATCAGTGACTCAAACTAACTGTGATGGATGTATATTTCCTTATTATGATTTTGTCATGCTTCAGGGAGACACCTTGGCATAATTATTCCAATGCATGTTGCTGATAGAGCAAATTTTGCAAAGCAGCAAGTAGAGAGCATTTCCCAGTCTGTATTATACGTCTCCCTGAAACTTTCCTTTCTAGTGCTTCACTGTAGGCAAGATAAATGGTAGCCAGAAACTTCAGGGCATATTTATTTATGAAAGACTATAAATATATAGAAGGCAAAAAACATAAGTGTTAAATATATGTATTTAAAAGAAAAAAGAAAATGTGTCATACAATATTTGTCAAGGTCAGAAAATAACTAATGTAATAGTTTCTCTGCAATACGGGTTTTCGTGTCTGATTTTCAGGAAATCAATGACCTCTGCCTATTACTCTTTTATAATTAACTAATGCTTAAACAAGTGCTGTGCAGATAGTATGAGAACTTTTTTTTACACCAATTGCAAAACCTGACTAAAAACTCAGATAAAAAGAGTAAATGTAAGGTAACTGAACTCCCAAGCTAAATTAATTTTCTTCCTTTCTTAATAACAAGCAAATTCCTGTAGATCCTTTGTTGCTTAATTTCCTATTTAATACAGTGGTAACCCTTACTTTCCTACCTCACAATAGTGTTTGCAAATAAACACATCTAAAAAGTATGACTTCCTCAGGAAGACGTCTTCCAAGTGCCTGACATGAGTCTAACTTGTGTGGGAAAATGGGGGCAACAGTGTAATCAAAGGAGAGAGAAAAGGATGATTATCGAAACAAAATATAAGTAGAATATACTTGTTCTGCTCTTACATCTTTAATGAAGAAAGTAGAGTATCGATGAAATGGGATTCTGAATGTCTCCTTGCTCTGGAAACTCACAAAGCTTAGGGATGACTCCTAGTTTAGTGTAAAAGAAGACTTTTTCCAGTGACTTATGGGTTAGCTGTTGCGGATCTGGTCTAAACCTCATGAAGGATGCTTGGGAGAGGGCGTGCCAAGTTCCTGGCATAAAGAATTTAAATGTAAAAATGTCGTAGACATACATTTACTGTGGGATGAAGAGAGAGAAGACACAACTCCAGAAACAGTTTCAGGCAACAAACTTGAACCAAAACAAACATTCCCCTCACCAAGAAACAGGCAAAAGAAGACACTTACTCATAAATTCTTCTAATCTGACCAGCAAAACCTGTCTTTTCTCCCTGTGTGTGTAACATGCTGTTATGCATGGAGGTTGTGAAGTCTTTCCTCTACAGAGAGTGCATCTGGCAGGAGGAGGCTGGGGACCATTGTGGTTTAGGCTAACCACTGATGTGTAACTGAAGAGAGTAGGAGAGGAGGATGTTTAAATACAAAGTTAGTCCTGAATGTATAATGACAGCAGTGCTTTTCCCTGTTGAAGAGACTTTTCTGATAGTTCATTTAGGAACAGTTAACAGAAGAAGCATTAAGTATTGTGGTCTTATTTATAGATCTTATCTCACTCTAAGGGAAGAAAGTTGCGGGGGGTGTGTGTGTGTGTGTGTCTATCCCTGTTAAGTAATATGAGTGACATGGCTTTGCCCACTAAAAGGAGGAAAATAAAGCTCTAAAGCCTAAGGGTTTGTCCAGGTCAAGATATCTTCCGGATCAAGATATTTTTACATCTACCAATATGTGCTGTGAGGAACTAAAGATCAAGCTGTTTACATTTATATAGTAATGAAGATCAGTCTGTCTTCCAAATGCCTGCTTCTTCATGGCTACTTCTGGCACGTGTCGCTCACCATAGTTAAAAATCCTCGGTTGAAACACTATCAGAAACTCTGAACTTAATTTTAAACTGACACTGTTGAGGAAGCCTGTTTGCCTCATATCAAAGGTAGCTGAAGGAGGGAAGAGTATGGGGACTGAGAATTGCGGTCACATTAAGGAGCGTTAGGAGGAAGGCAGAACTGATCTGATTCTGGCTCTACTGTGAAATGCCGGCATATGATGTTAACTAGATAGGAAATGAGAAGCTTTGATTCAGTACATAAGTGAACATATTCATCTGTGAAAGGCAGTGTGTGATAAACAGCTATCAGCATCTAGTAGAACCTAAAGAAAATGACCTAATTTCACAATGAGTAGTCATCCAAGTATTCAAAATCTAAAATGTCACTGTCCTCCAAGAGCTGTTTGCATGCCTTCCTTATGCCCTATTTCTACATCCGTTCAAGTCAAGAGCCAAAATCTGACTGACCTTAATGGGAGCAGAATTAGGCTCATACTGAATTTTTGGAACAATGTTAACATTGCTGTCAGCAAGATTATGAGTTCTACCCTCATGCTTTCCCCTGACAGCTGCCCATTCCAAGGTATAAGTGAACTAATACACAAGGCACACTTGAGGAAATTTTTACATCTGCCTGTATCGGCAGCCAGAAGAGACTTTGTGAAATACTGGAAGCTTGACAAACCCTGCAGCTTCTGAAAGTTAGACTGCAAATGTTTTCAGTTTAGCCGCATTAAAATAGGAATAATAGTAAGGGAAGGCCAGAATTTAGATTTCTTTTTGATCTAAGACTATGCAAGAAGACAGGACAAGTCCTTCCTCTGAAGACATTTAGACAATTTGAAGTACAGGTTTGTCTCTATTTACACACTGAAACTAAGGGCAAAAAGAGATTAAATGATCTGTCTGATGCCTTGGTAAAACTGTCTTTCTTTTAAAACAATAGGTTAAATGTCTGTGAAAGTTTATTTTCCACTTTACAATCTTTCTGCTGTTGATGTTACCATTACTTCATTCTTTCTACTCTTCTGAATGTTTGATTTTTTTATATGCTTCTAGTATTTTGTATGCAGACACAATAATTCTGTGTCCTGCAGTGTTTGAATAATATGTAGCAGATGTCTGTTCTGGTTTTGCTGTTGTACAAATCAATATATTTTCTTAAATGGAAGGGAGAAAAAAAAAGGTCATACTAGATGTTGTAGACAAACTGAGTTTGTCTACTCTGAAATACAAATGCAAAACGCACAACTTTTTCCTACTGAATAATCAGAAAAGGCTTCATTTTTAAAAATATTGAAGTATTTAACTCCCACTACTTTATGGCTCATTAAATTGCTTCAAGAACTTGTTCCAGACTTTCCAAAGGTACTCCATTCTTGACCGCAACGAAGAATAAGCTATTTTTAAAAATGGATTGAGCTTTTGTTTTATTGTCATCAATATTAACCACTGCATGTCCTTAACACGCAAGCTACTTTTATACGGAGGAAATAAGAGCTGTTTCTTAGTTATGGCTTTAAGACTTAACAATGCAAAGATATCGAATGCTTCCTGTAAAGTGACAAACTTCAGCTTCTGGATTTTCAGTGGGCAGGAATTGAGACCATAAATTATCTCACAGGATGTACTGAATAGCTCTCAGGTCATGGGATGAAGTTCTTCCAAAATCTCTACTGCTACAGACTGTACTTTGGCTGAAATGTTAGTAGATACAGTGTAGCATTTTCTTATAAGACGATTTTCTATTTCCATGGTAGCAGACAGTTTGGACAGAATTCAAGCCTGTGGGTTTTTTCTTCTTAGCAAAAGGGCTAATGAGAGCAGTGGGATTAAATTGCAGCATCTCTGTTCTGTTTGTTATACAAAGCTGTGGTATGTGGCTGTTCCTGTCAAGAAAATATAAAATGCATAATGTAGGTATGCAGCAGAAAGGAACTAGAGGTGAAATCATGAAGGACCTTGCCTGGGATCTTTCAATGGCAGGATCTCTAGTGCTTGTCCACTTCTTGCAGCTTTGCTCCATGGTTTTTTAAAATTGTAGTTGTCTTAAAGTGTTATGCCTACAAATATGGTGCAATGTACGTATCACATTTAATGGTGTTCTCCTCCACACTTTGGTTTATCCAGTTCTCTTCCCTCTCCGCATTTCGTATTGGATCTGAGATGCACAAAGCAGATTGGTTGCTGCTAGTCCTGTTGCTTAATTTTCATCAGCAATTACTGTCATGATAAGGGTAATACAGAGCCTGAACTAATGTTAGATATAATAGCCTAAGATCAACTGAAGTTACTTTAAAGAGTGAAGGAAGCAGCAGTACTCAACTATATGGTTTTATGATGCATTTTTGTTACTGTACTTCTACCTTACTCTATTTCAAAATGTGCATGTAGATTGTCCTGTGGAACAGAAATGAGAATATTTGGAAAGAAGATAGTAGACAGGTATCATAATGGACCATACCTAAATACTAAGGGTATGAGTGCTCAGGAAGGAAGTAGGAAAATGTAAGAAAAGGTTACAGAGCCAACTAATGATATAATAAAAAAGTAGTCCTTCATTCTTCTTTTCATGGTTATTATGTGTGTTAATCCTCTTGGTATATTGCCTTTCTGATTGGCATCTCACAAAAAAACATGTAGCACTTCAAGTCTTTATTGTCTGTCTAAGATCCTTTGGATACTATTATCCAAAATTAATAAATACCGAGCTGCAAATCAACATAGTTCTGCAAGAAAAAGTGTTGCAGTATGGGAGTGTGTTTGTTCAATGAATGTCTTCAGAAATACTGTGGTACCAGCACAGTGGGGTTTGCATATTGCTAATGGCCACAAAGCATCTGGGATGGAGTCCCCTTAAATTAATAAGATTGTTAATATTCTCTCTCAGCTTTTCTAATTCCCACTTTCACCCTAGTGCAAACTAACTAGGATTTGTTGCGATTTAGGTATATTTCAATTTCATTCTTTTAATTGAGCTTCCTCAGACCAATGTTTTCAAAACAAAATGTCTTTTTACATTCTCTATACATTCTTGTGCAAAACAGTATGTTTCAAGCTTCCATTCTGTGGGAAAGCTGTTCTATTCCAGCTAGATATACATCTGTACATTTGAGGTCAGAATATGATATTCATTCTGATGTAGTTACAAAAGATGTAGATAACTTGCA
Source organism: Phalacrocorax carbo (assembly GCF_963921805.1). Lineage (NCBI taxonomy): Eukaryota > Metazoa > Chordata > Aves > Suliformes > Phalacrocoracidae > Phalacrocorax > Phalacrocorax carbo. The sequence continues at coordinate 82,865,339 of NC_087515.1, read as the reverse complement.
TTCACAGATTATATTGCTTGTAGCACAAGCATGAAGTCATCCTGCCGCCTGAGCAAAGCTAGGAGACTAAACGGTTGGTAGATGTTGGACATTCAGAGTGCTCAGTGGGTTTGGATGTAAAGCAGCAGTGAGCACAGAGGATAACAGTGCAATGGAGTAAAACTCATTCAGTTTAAAAGGGCTGACAGAAAAGTGGGGGGGGTAATAACTTTGTGCCACAAAGACAGCTTCATGTTAAGGCAAGTATGTGCCAGCTTAGGCTACTGACAAGGATGACAAACAGCTGCCTCAGTCACTACCAATAATAGTAACATGCTGTATTTAAAGCTAGTCGTGTCACTACAAGCTCATGGTTGCAAAGTTAGTTCACAGATCCTGCTGTGTGGTTACCCCCATCTTCTACTGCAACTAATAGCCAAAGTTAGGGTATTAGTTAAGTCTGTCTGTGTTAATTACTGGCAGATGTTGCTTAATGTGACTACATAAATGCTTTTCCTTTGAAAATTCTTATTAGAGAATTGTAACCATGTCAGGTTAGAGTCTCCTTTTTGTGGAAAACTTCTGCTCATAGACCATGAAATAGACAAAATTTTGGAATATTCTTTTTTTTTTTTTTTTATCCTAAATGCAAGGCTTTGGATTTTATACTTTCAGATTTTGAATTTTAAATAGGATTTTAATCTGCTTATGTGGTTTTAACCCTTTCGTAAGGCAAAGAGCTACAGTGATGGAGATAGAGAGTGCCTCTAAGATTTTCCAGTGCCTTTTTCCCAAATTTAATACAAAGGTTGAACAGAGCTGGGCTCAACCAGTGTTTACAGTGTGTATTATTTTACATTTATTTTTAATTTAAATGCTTTGTCTCATGCTAAATAAGTATCTCATAAAGGTCTAAGGCTTCTTGAAAAACTGTATTAATGATCCAGAAAACTCTTTGAAAAACTCTTAAAATTCTCAGGTAAGAATTTTCTGAACCACAATTTTTAAACTACTAAATTAAGAAAATGCAGTGTCCTCTGAAATTATTGGTGAGGTAGAAAGGAATTCTTATTCTATGTAATGCATTTATCACCACATTTTTCCTAAATATTGATGAGCAATGTTTATTACATACTTCTATGAGCTTTGTGTTGCTGTTGACGGTTTTACCGTTTGCCATTATTAGAATATATTTTCTTATATCTTCCAAAATTAATAGTCAGATATTTTATCTTTTGTCCTTCTGCCTCCCTACTTTTTAATTTGTAGTCACTGATATAAAATTCTAGTCTTCATTTGCTATATGCTACTTTTTATTATTTTTAATGTCTGTTTTTATAATCCTCTAAACCAATGCAGTCATTAGTGTTTCTTAATTACAGATTTTTGAAATATGTAATTTAATAATTTTAGTTGGAATTCACATTTTTCTGTTCATAAAATCAGTTGATTTAACTCATAATTTACTTCTCCACTGGTTAAAATGCTATTTTTTAAGTACCAAACATATAAATCCTTCTTCTGACTTATTTCGCTTGCACATAGCAAATATATTCAAAACAAAAGCGCTTACTACAAAGTCATTTTAGTTCTGTGGTCATATCTAAATGAATTTGAAATTTCTCTTAAATGGATGAAAATGTCTCTAAGTCAGGAGATTGACATATGTGCCATAAATTCTGATTAAACCAATTGTATCAGGAGGGTGAAACTTCTAGCATGTATCACTGAGAATGTGATATCACTGTGATATCACTTTTTTTTACTTCTTATGAAGGTGACTGTTAGAGTTGGTATCAATATTCACTGAAGCCTAATTATGCATTTGAATAGTGATCCATCATCTTTTCAAAGATCATTTGCTTGTCAGTTATGGGTAACTGCTGTGGGTTAACACCAGTGGGCAGCTCAGCCCCACACAGCTGCTCGCTCACTCCCCCACAGTGGGATGGGGGAGAAAATCAGAAGCATAAAAGTGAGAAAACTTGTGGGTTGAGATAAAGGCAGATTAATAGGGAAAGAACAAGCAGCACACACAAGCAAAACAAAACAAGGAATTCATTCACTCCTTCCCATGGGCAGGCAGGTGTTCAGCCGTCTCCAGGAAAGCAGGGCTCCATCACGTGTAACATAACTCTGAACATTCCCCTTCCTGCTTCTTCCCCCAGCTTTATAAGCTGAACAGGATTGTCGTATGGTGTAGGATATCCTTTTGGTCAGCTAGAGTCAGATGTCCCAGCTGTGTCTCCTCCCAACCTCTTGCCCACCCCCAGCCTACTTGCTGGTGGGGTGGTGTGAGAAGCAGAAAAGGCCTTGACGCTAATGAGAACTGTTTTGTCCACAAATCACAAACAGAACACCATATGAGCTGCTATGAAGAAAATTAACTCCAACCCAACCAAAACCAGTACAGTAACTTAGTAATAGCTAACCCTAATTTCAGATATTGAGTGATGCTTCAGTTCCCACTTCACTCTCTGTCCTTTTTAAATAAGTCATATCTCATTCTTCAACTTACGCAATTCATTTCAAAACGGTGCTGCAATACCAATTCTATTAAGTTTGAGCATGTAAACAAATAATTCTGATTAATCTTGTTTATTACTCAGGCTCCTAGCTCAATATCTTCATAGGCTTTTGTTTTCGGATAACTTTTTAAAAACACAATTTGATTTAGTTCTAAGCAAGTGCTTTGGTCTTTATCTTTGTTAACAGTTTAACAGTCTAGTAACTAGGTTAGCAAACCTTTTCTGAGGAGGAAGATGACTAATAAGCATACCATTATTGACAGAAGCAAGAGATGTAGGGGACAGCAGTATTTTTCAGCCACATACCCAATAAGAATCTGGGAAATATTTTCACATCAGTATTTGTACATTTATTTAATTTTAACATACCACAGTTTGTAATCCTCATCCTAGAAGATTGCCTCTACTGCCTCTTAAATAGTAACTAGGGAAAAAAAAAAAACCAACTTCTTAGAGGTTATAAATAAGTTTATAATTAATATGAATCATTCTCCAAATCTATTTCAGCTCACCTCTTATTATATATTAAAGAACTGGTTATGTAATAAAAAGAGAGATCTTGATATGTTGCCATTTTATGTGGCTGCTTTTGCGGTACCACCTGCTAACCAAACCATCAGGTAGCAGTGGTGTTCTTACTGAACTGGGGAAGGGAGGTGAGGAGAGAGGCAGAGAGGGGTATTTCTTAATTTCTTTCATCCTTCTGAGGTACTAACTGTTGCAGGACTCTGGGAGAACTACTCTGACTAATAGCTGAATGGCTTTACCTAGAGAAAAGGAATTTTCCAGAGAGAGACACCTTCATAAATATAGGTATTTTTAATCTTTACCTAAGCTTACACTTCTAAGCAGTGACTTTTGACACAACTTGAGGGAAAAATGAGGAAATTCACGTATTATCTTCAGGTCAACAATTCTTTATCAGCTCATTATTTTAGTGATATAATTATTAGCAAGAAGAACATATAAAACAAGCCTCTTGATATATGTATATTATCTTAAAGTCAAGGGAACCTTAGGATATAAATTAACTGCTTTTGGTATTCTAACTACTGAGTACATATCTTAAGTGAAAAAATTAGTTTAATGTAAATACAGTGGAATTAGCAATTGCATATTATATAAATGACATATGGTTGAAAGTGATTTGTACTGTCTTGTTTAGGCTTAAACTGTTGGTATTGGAAGTAATGCACTTTTTGGATAAAAGAGCATAGCTTTCTGGTTCAGAATTTTAGAAAAATTAATAAAAAGGACAGGACAATTTATTTCTCTTTCAAAAGCAACAGACGTGCAGTATCCTCTCTTTAGGCTGAGATAGGTATTGTGCATCTGGTAGCACTGTACCTTTGGCTTTCATCATAAATTATCTTACACCGGTGATCAGATGATCTGCTTTGATAAGAAGGTATTTCAAGTCAGTGATCCTCCTTGTCAGCTAAAGACTTGAGTGTCTTCTTTTATCAGTCCATCAACTTTAAAAGCTTTTCTTTCCTCATCAATTATCCCGAATTCATATTTGTCTTGCTTTGTCTACGATGGGCATAAACTCCATTTGAGGACTTGAATGCTATCTAAAATACAAGTTAGTGCTACAGAAGTATTTTCCATGGTATTTCTGCTCCTTCTGCTATAATTTAAACATTATAAACTTATTTTTCTGTACTGAATCCATTTTCTGATTTAAATATTTCTCTACACTTGCCTCTGGCAAACCTCTCTTCCTTAGTTAGTTAGAACCAATTCTTCAAAGTGAAGTCAGCAGCAACAAAAACTATGTAATGTTTCCTCATCTTTTATTTTTATGTTTTGGAAGTAAATCTTGTTCACTATTTATTAAATGCCAGGATTAAAGTTGGTCAGGAGGGTTTTTTTGCTTTTGTTAGACACAAAAGTCTTAACAAAAATGTTGGGCTCTTGGTAAACTTTCATCAGCATTCTGTGGGAGTTCTGAATAAAATCTAATCCATTCTCCAGCCTCAGCCCTGAGGTCCCTATCCTTTTGACAGCCTATATAATAAAAATGCAGCACATAGGAGGTACTTTTTGAGATCAACATCGTTATGTCACAGAAAACTAGAGAAGCTTCAAAGAAAGTAAGTGAATGACTACTCAAAATACTCTATGAAAATTCATTCTGAATGGTTCAGTTTTGCTTTCATATGGTCCATCATATATTTAAGTATTACAGCCACAATATAGTTCAGATACTGACCAACAAAAAATTGTTACAGGAAGATATTTTTTGTAATCTTTTTCATGTGAAAGTTGCCTACATTTATCATGGTCTTAGATTTTAATCCTTTAAAATTCATGATATAAGCATTTTTCTTAGCAAGAGGATTTCAAGCAGAGTAGGCTGAAAAAGAATTTCTATCTTGTGAAAAATTTGGAAGCCTAAAAATCCTATTCTACACCAGAATGAGGTCAAGGTATTTTGGGAGAGACAAACCAGGTTAGTCAAGGCATTCACTTGTAACAGAGAATCTCATTTCTTTCTGTTTCTGACTGAGATCCTGAGTGCCTGAAGTTGCTAATCAAGTCTATCCACTAGACTATTGATGCGGAGCAAAGTCACTTTCTCTTCTCTTAAAAAATTAATTATGGACCAGATTATCCAATGATTTTTTTTTCTGGATAAAAATCTTATTGAAAATGTTTCAACATAAAGTTTTAGTTACAGAAACTGACTGATGTAAAATCATTCTGTTGAGATTTCTTAATCTGCTCCAACTCTGATATTGTTATAGCTGTGAAGCAATATTTTGCTTCCCCTCATCTGTTTGACTTTGTGTTCTTCAGAATCATTTCTGTTTTACAAACAGTAAGGCACAAACTGTTGTTGAAGCACCTAGTCGAACAATACAATGTTTCCACAGCTAACAGAAGAGTTAAGAAAACAAAATTCAAGGGACCAGGAAGACTTTAAAAGATTAGAGGAATCTGGGAGATTATTTCATCCAGTTGAAATGAAATTAGCATGCTTCTCCCTTGGAAGGGAATTTGTCACGCACAGTCTAAAACAACAATAAAGATGCTATTTTATTAATTTCAGATTTGTGTGTATATATTTCTGTTTTCTGAAGACTAACAACAAATAAACGTGTAGAATATATTCTGTATGTAATATGCTGCAATACAAAAGAGTTGTACCTCAAGTCATGTGCACGACACACAAACTTGCTTATATGAAGAGCTGCTTTGATGCGAATGATGCTCATGAATTAAGCCTTTAAAAGCATGCATTTCAGATCAACACATTTATTTCTGGTTAATCAAGCAGATCCTATCATTTAAGCATCATCTTTAAAAGGTTTAAGATGGTCATTGAACGACGATTCAACATTTGCAATACTCAGGCAGAGATCAGTAAGGTTTGACTAGAAGGCTCACAGTTGCAAAACACACACTTTAAAAATAAGGCAATAGTGTTCTCTCTGGACAAATATTTTCTTGCCTCCTGGGTCTTTAAAGGCAAGATGAAAGGATCTCCAATCTTTTGGTTGCTTTCAGGTTTTGTGGAGGCTGATTAGCAAAGTTATGGTTGATTTCAAGCTTCCTCTTCAATATTTTAAGCAGAATATTTGCTATGTTCTTTTAAGGCATTTTTTAAAAATTAGTGTTATCATTTCTAAGCCTTAGCTCCATGCTAATAAATACATTATCCAAGGAATTCTCTTGTGTATCTAAGAACGTTTCCATGTTCTCCAGTAAAGCTTACAGCTGTTTAAAGGTAGGACTTCTCAGAAGAATAGTCTTTATCCTTAAAACACTAGAGTCTTTACTTTGTGTTTCATTCTGATCCTTAAGGAGTGGTTTTTCTTTTCTAATTAAATCATGGTAAAGTATGGTAAGTCAAGTCATGGTAGAGTAGGAGCTGGTGCATAAAGCCAAAGCTAAAACCTGTATATCATCTCAGCTACCAAAGAATTATTTGCAAACACATGGGAAATATTTTAAAATACTATACCCTCTGAAATAGTATGTATTGATTACAATTTTTTGCAGCCTTTCAGAATTCTGATGAGATTATTACCTAATCCAGCAGGCCAAACCACGTTCCAGTGCATCAGGATGAATGATAGGTCTGTTACAATCACATCTAATATGTACTAAATTGAAAAACGCGTGTGATCAAAAAAAAAATATTCTTTACCCAGCATATTATCATTAATGGATTTAAAAAATATCTTTATATGTTAGTCACCCATGGTGTATTTACTTTCTAGCTGGCTTCCCCCAAGAATATCATGGACTAAATCCTAATTGCAGAACCTATATTAGTGGCAAATGTCATATAAAAGTCTGGAAGATTGTGATGTGATTTTTTTCTCCACCTTCATAACCAATCAAAACTTTTTTAGTCAGTTTAAAAATGAACAAAAACTAATTTGTTACCTGAATAAACTGGATACAGAAGTTATTGATATGAATGAAATAAGGACCCTTACAGTGTTATTTATGTCATTGCTCTTCTGAGTGCCTTTTGAAATGGTTTGTTTTGATTTAAAGTGTGTGTATTGGGTTATAAAACACCCCTGTACAAATAGAGCTGAATGGATTGGGTAGTATATTATAAAACGTATTTCTGTATTTTGGTTTGTCAGACAATGTTTACATTCATTATAGAAGCAAAGATTGAACAGAATAAATTTAAAGCCTATTAAGTCAACCATATACAATATGCATCTACTCATGATAATAAGGAAAAATAGCCAGTGAAGTTTTGTTTATTTTATTTTACTATATTCACATATTAAAATGCCTTGCCTTATGGAGCATTAAGAAGATCGTATGTAAAATCTTCCTGGACCATTGTATCCATTATATTTACAGAGGGTAGCTGATGGCATATGACATGAATTAGGATTTTACAGTTACAGAATGAATTACGAGGCTACAGAGGAGAATCTGGAGTTTTCATGGTGTTTCCCTTGTCTAAAATCTAATGATGCAAAATCCTTTTAGTTTCTATGTAACACTGAATGCTCTGGAGTTAGACACATTTTATTTGGAGAAAGGATATTTATTTGTGCAAAGAAATCACACCTCCTAGGAATGGAGGCTCTAGGAAAAGGTAGATAGACCAGGCAAAGCTTCTGTAAAAGTTTAGTAGATCAATTCCTGGCCAATATGGGAGGACAGATGGAGGGTAAACAAACTGGAGAGCAGAAATATTATTGGGAATGGTTTAAAATCCACTAACCTACCTTGCTCTTTGCATACCAATGCAGAAGGGAGAAGAGCTGTTAGACATCTAACATGAATGAATGGATTTTTGGCTACTTGTGCAGTCATCTAAAGGCACCTGAACCTGGTTGATAATTTGCAGTGGCACAATGTCTGCTGAGTGTAGGTTTCTGTTCATATAGCAAAGCTAATTATTAATAATCCTCTAGATGGTCTTTAAACTTGCAACCTTTTTGTTACAATAAATTTTCCAAATAACTCACATGTAGATTAATAGGCTTTTATGGAAGCTGATTTTTTTTTTTCTTTCAGAATCCTAATTCTGCAACTGGATTGTTTCCTTAGTCTTTAAACTTTTTATGGTATAAAGGTATAGCTCCACAAAAGAATGAAATCTATTTTAAGGTTCTGTGTTTCTTCAACACTAACAAGACCAGCTTTTTTATCTTTCTTGGTTGACTAAAATTTCTGTGGTTTTAATATTACATTTTTATCCTTTGTGTGCTTTAGCAGCATTATACATAATAACCTGAAGAACCATGAGCATCCATGATAATTGCCTATTACCTTATATAGTAATGTCTGCAGAGTTGTTTGATATTTCATTTGCAGAAAAAATCTATTGTAATAGTAACTTTGTCTCTTTTTTCATGGTGTATATTCTTGACAATGATTTTTTCCTGTTTGTCTTTTTCCTTCCGGTTAGCATGTGGTCTAGTTGTCAGCAGTCTCATTTAAATTATTTAACTTTTTTTCACTTGCTTGTGAAAATTTTTTTGAAAATTTTTGAATTCACTTTAATTCATTTCTTGTGATGCTTTATGTATTTTTTTTTTTTCATTATTCACTTTGTATGCAATCATATATGATGTGGATATTTGGCAATTCAGTCCACAAGGCTCTGTCACATAAATAATGTATTTCTAGACTTCTGCACATGCCTATTAACCTGATTGACCTCAAACCCCTTTCCAATTTGTAAGAAATTGCCTTCTATAACAATACTTTATAGTTTGCTCGTGATCCAGTCTTTTTATCTGGTAGTCCATTTTAACCCTTATTCTTACCTCAACAACTAATCTCAATCTCTAGTTTGGAACCTAGTCAAATACTTTTGAAAATCTGAGTATATTACATCCACTGAATTCCCCTTATCTCTTACAGCAGCAATATCTTCAAAGAATTCCAACAGGCTAGATAAGCATGACAGTTCCCTGCCAGAGTCATTGCTAGTTATCCTTAATCAAACTATGCTTCTCCAGGTGTTCTCCTACTGCAAAAGCCTGTGTGAAATAGTTAAAATTATTTTCTTCATTACCTACTATCTACAGTTTTTTAAGCCATTTCTGTTTACTTCAGATTTAAATCTACAGTTTTCCTTGGCTTTAGCTAATGCTGTTTTCCTTCTAACTTGCATATATGCTATGCCAATACTTTTTGCTCACATTTTAAATATTATTAAGAATAGATGATTACTGTTTGATTTTATATGGTCTAACTAGATTTGTTACTGTGAGCTGTGGTTGTCACTTAAAAACAAACTTGCAAAGTAGTTCTACTGTCAGCTAAGCAGATGAATTGCTGCTTTAACAAATTGCAAAGAGAATCTATTATATTGCCCTATTTAGTCAAATTAGAAACTTTAGTCAAAACTTGTATTAATTTTTGCTTGGTTTTGGACCACTCCTAAATTCACCCCAAATGAAGTCATGAGTGTTCTCTTTTGAAAAATATTTATCATTTATGTGAGGAATAGCTCTTCTTTGTTGTCTTCAACATATGTTTATAAAAAATCAAGACTGCAGTTACCATCATCTTCAGCTTTTGCCTCTTATTCCTGCATATACTGTCCTGACCACTCTAATAACCAAGTGCAAAAATCATCCATATATTTCCTTATTTTCAAATAACTATTCTGTGGGCTGTTATGTAAATGTGTATGGCTCCACTGGTAGATATATATGAATGTGATAAGGAATATAACAATAAATATTACTTGGGGTGGGGGCTCTCCTCTCCTCTCCTCTCCTCTCCTCTCCTCTCCTCTCCTCTCCTCTCCTCTCCTCTCCTCTCCTCTCCTCTCCTCTCCTCTCCTCTCCTCTCCTCTCCTCTCCTCTCCTCTCCTCTCCTCTCCTCTCCTCTCCTCTCCTCTCCTCTCCTCTCCTCTCCTCTCCTCTCCTCTCCTCTCCTCTCCTCTCCTCTCCTCTCCTCTCCTCTCCTCTCCTCTCCTCTCCTCTCCTCTCCTCTCCTCTCCTCTCCTCTCCTCTCCTCTCCTCTCCTCTCCTCTCCTCTCCCCTCCCCTCCCCTCCCCTCCCCTCCCCTCCCCTCCCCTCCCCTCCCCTCCCCTCCCCTCCTCTCCCCTCCCTGACTTAGAGAAATTATGGTACTCCTAAATTTAAATTCTCCTGAGTCTTTCTAGAGCATCAGTCTATAAAATTCAGTTTTGACTCTGGTTGTTTTCTTTATTTTGGTCTCACATTTTTATTCTGTACCTTCTTGAGGAGTCAGTAAACCACATATCAAACCAGCGCTTCTATACAACAGATCAGAAATGGCTTACAGGCTCTTCTTCTGCAGTACCTGTCAAGACATCAGAAATGAATGGCTTAAGAGATTCATTCCCTCCCCAGAGCAGTCTGGGGTACAAGGGGATGTGCATGATATATAACATGATTTGCCTGTCCTATTGACGCACTATTCCTCCATTGTTACTGTGTTGGGGTGAGGTTGTCAATACAATCTGACTGTAGACGTTTTTGTTCTCGGAGGACCATGTCTGATTGGTCTTCATTTGTAACTTGTCTTTCTGCAAGGTTTTTAATCACAGTTCCCTGATAAACTGGCATTAGATAAAGCTTAGATAATTAGGTAGCGGAAATGGCAAGTACTTCATCCTTCCTTCCACTGATCTGTGTTTCCTTCCTTCTGTCTGTCCTTCCTTCCTTTGTTCAGTATGGTTTCTCTAAAGTTTTCTGCTTAAGCAGTTGCCAGAAGCCAATCACTTGAGCCGTTGCAGCAGAAGGAAGTATATTGTGGGCTTGTTTCTCAAACAACCCATATAACTTTCATCAAGCGTATAGCTCTGAAGCATTTACTTCTCTGTCACTCCACAGGGACGGAGTCTCCCATGCACAAAAGAGCCACATAAGCTTTCCATTTGAAATGGAACATTTCCTTGTCCTCCTGCCACCTCCATGTTCTGAGCTGCTGTGACATTAGGATCTGGCTACAGCTGCTCAATGGGTCTTTTTGCATCTGACATGCTTTATTGTTGTTCTTGATTGAGGTAACACTAAGTGCCTCCGCTATCAGAAGAAGCCTGGAAATCAACAAGTGGGGTGCAATTTCTCTTGCTTAACAGTGATGCCTAAATTGCTATTTGCTTTCAGCAGTGCTTAGCTGATGATTTGATAGTGGGGATATTTTTTTTATTATTCTCTCTCTCCACACTTAGAGCTAAAAAATTTGCAGGCATGTAATAATTGCTCTGGCTTTGGAAACTGGTTATTGGGAATGATTTATATTTGCAGCTCCCTGATGGACCTAAAAGAAGTGGTTTAACAGAAAATTGCCCTGGACAATTGAGGCTGCACTGTCTATGACAAACTTACAGCAGATAACTTCTTAAGAAAAAAAAATCCATATTTTGATGAGGTTGTAAAAGCATGCCTGTCATTCCTTTCAATTGAATGACAACAAAATATTTTAAATATAATAATTAGGAAAGAGTATTGAGGGTTTGAGAAATAAATCTATAAAATTATCTATGCACTTTTCTTGTCATTTTCTCTGTAACTCATGTTTATGACTGTGACTTTCACCATGAGGAAAGCATCCATTTCTTGCAGCAGAGTTTTGCCACCTCTTGGATATGTTATTGGTTTGCTCTTGTCATGCCTCAAGCTGGATGCATCAGCCCCTTATCATGTGCCTTAGGTAAGTGCTCTGCTGACTTGAGCTGAAAAAGTTTGGACTGCCTCAGAGCTGTCAGCCTGTAGCACAGGCAGAACCTGACAAAGCTGGGTAGGGTTGTCCATAGTACGTCCACAAGCTTTCTCAATATATATGGAAGGGCAGTTCATACAGTGCTTCGTAAACACATCATGTGAGTGAGAAACAGGACTGAGCACTGAATGGATCAACCTGCAGTGTAATATTGGTGCTGTGCGAGTGTATTCTGTCATGGGGAAAGATACTTGCTAAATTGTGTTGTGTATCCTCTGCCTTTGTCTTTGGTGGTTATAACTAAAATGTAGTGATGTAGCCTTAGGGAAGGTATTTGGACAATGGGATGTTAAAGGTGCTATATAGCATTTAGTTTTGAATGTAGGCCGGCAGACTTCAAAGTGAAACACGTTCTGTTAAAGACTGTCTGTATCTGAAACCTGCCCAGGTTTTGTCCAGGCTGATCCTTTGTAATAATTACCCAGTTGATGGTTATTTTTAATTCTTCTGAATTACAGTGAAAGTTGGGTCAATTACAATTTTGACAACCATTACAAATTCAGAATATTTTTTGAAAATAAAGGTCTTTATTTATTACTGGTCTTTATTTATATCATAAAATTATGCTTATAGGAAAATTATACTGCAAGGATGAGGATTATTTTGGAAGAATTCTCTCCTTAGTGCCCATTAACTAGACTGGACAGAGCAGAGAAGTATCTCTGTCTAAAGGCATGTCTTCACTGGCCTCATAGCACATGGACACACTGTTAAATTCCTCCTACTTTCAGCTGGCAAGCATAATTTTGAAATCATTTTCTCTGAAAGGAAGAATGGGGATAGGATGACCTCCAAAGAGGGGTATTCTTCAGTACATTCAGTTGGCTAAATGAAGTGTCTGCCTTTCTTAAGCTAGCACTTAGATAGAGGCAAGGTCTGAATCATGCTGAGAATGTTTATTCCATGAAATTTGTAATATGGTAAATGCCTACGTGGCTTAAAAAAAATTGCTGTTACAGTGTTGTCTCAAAAAAATTAAGTTTGTATTTTGATCAATACAGCAAAACATAATTATATTATCTTCTCATCATACACATACGCTTTATTTGTAATTTTGTTTCCAATATTATTGTTCTTGTTATTCTGCCTGTTGCACTAGTCTGCATCCTTACTGCCTTTGAACTGGATCAAGGATGAAAATTCCTCCTCCAACCCTCAACTGCATTTTATTTTCAGTATGGTTATTTTAACTTGGATCAATATGCTGATCCAGTTCACCCTGTGGCCCTACAGGTATATATTTGCAAGAGCAAGGGAGCAGCACAATGTGGAAACAAGCACAAGGCACAGAGAGGAGAATAACTGCTTAAACTTGTGCTGCTGCAGAGAGAAATGTCTGTGGACACACAGCCTCAGTTAAACATTTATGAGGAGATGTGTGGATATACTGTGCACATATCTAAGATCAGTGCAATTTTTCTTTCTTTCATAAAGCACTTGTCATCCATCTTGTCCTAGCAGTAAATGAAAACGGAAGCTGTCATATATGCCATAGTATTTGCCTTATAGCCTGCAGGCAGCAAATTTCGTCTCAGTTCTCTTAAACACCATCCCTTTCTACTTTGGTTTTTGATAGCCACAAGATTTGCTTTGTCTGTCATACAGTCCAGCATACAGATGTGTGTGTTAGATTTTTTTAATTCCTTCATTTTAAGGAACCAAAGAACAATTAAGGGTTTTTCTTTCAAAGAACGCCCCTCTCTCATCCCAGTTGTGCGTAGTACCTGCTAGGCATAGAGAGACAACTGTAGCTGGATAGCAGTCAGGAAAACTACATTCAGGACATAAAGATCTGATTTAACATAATATACAAAACAAAATACAATAGAGCTAGAGAAGAAAATGTCAGTGAAACATATGTTTTGACTCTGCAGTCTTGCAGAGAATAAAAGTTTTGCCTCAAGAATTACAGGTTCAGGCTTTCAATCTTCATTGCCTGAGAAGAGTGCATGATATTAAGCATTGTGTTCTTCGGCATCTGGATGTAAAAAAATGCATCAAGGAGAGTGTCATTCTTGATATTCTGCCATAGCTCTAATTGCTTATTCTATACCAGTTTGCTTTACAAATCTGTTTCTTTGCCTAAAGTAACATTAAAAAAAATATTCCTTTTCATTAAAAAACTCTCTGTGTAGTTTACAGACTTATACTCCAAATTATGAAGTGAGCATATAACAATCTTCATGGGTTCTTGAGAAAATAATAAAGATTGTGTCATGTTTGCCAGATAAACACAAACAGAGAGATTTTACAAAAGGGCTCTTATTTCTGTTCCAAATTCTAACTGCGCCAAAGAAATCAGGGCTTGATAAATCATAACAGCTATTTTTAGTTTCTTGTGTAACAACCGACTTCGTAGCTTTTAGAAACTTCTAGCTCATAAATTGCCTTGGTTTCTGCACTCCCTTTTGTGGAGCTGTTAAAATTGGGTTGGTATGTACCTTTAAAAAGTGTAGTAGATTTACTTGCTAATCATTCATTTCTTTAAATATTTTTCCATTTTTCAGAACACTTCAGTACAAACAACTAAAATGTAAATGTTAAGAAGTGAAGACTGAGATCCTGGGTTTGGACGAATATGACTGTTATACTAAATGCAGAGCACAGTAGAAACATAGGTATTGATTGGGATCAAAATGGCAATCCATATTTTCCAGCATTCTGCCTCCATAAATGTACAGTCTAAGATGCTGCAGAGACAGATGTAAGAAAGCTTTCAGTGGACAAGTTTTGAATAGCTGTTCACACAGCAAGATAAGGTGTCAAAATAGTGAAGAAAATACTCCATAGGAGTGTGCTGCTTTATTTCCAAACAAATAAATATTTATTTTATTTTATTGTCTGTTCTTGCACAGTACATTGGCATTTTAACTGAGCCGTCTATACTGACATGAAAAAAAATTAAATGCTTCTGAAATGATTGAAAGCTCTTGGGCTTTTGGAAAAATGCTTTTATAACTAATTCTCATTGAAATCAATATTATAAAATAATTTAAAATTCTGTTCTGTGATGGCTATATTTGTTGCAGAAAATTATAGTGGCAAATACGCAGGATCATTCAATGGTATTGAACCTGGCTGGCACAGGACAGCCTACATACATGCTATACATTCACTTACTTTCCAAACCACAGTGGCAGTGTCTGAGCTGTCTATCCGTAACTGCTTGTCCTTTGTTAAATTCAAGATGATGTCCAGAAATTGTCTGAGAGGCTGATAGCTGGTCCAGGTTAAAACTGCATTAGTGACCATTCTAACAGTTTTACAGATTAGGTTATTTTGTTCCAGTGCCTGGGAATGTTCCATGGCACTGTTTATTTCACTAGCACAGGTATCACAGAATCCTAGAATGATTTGGGTTGCAACAGACATTTAAGGGTCCTCTAGTTCCACCTCCCCTGCCATAGGCAGGGATACCTTCCACTAGATCAGGTTATTCAAAGCCACATCCAACATGGCCTTGAATGCTTCCAGGGATGTGGCATCCAAAACACCTCTGGGCAGTCTATTCCAGTGTCTCACTACCCTAACAGCAAAGAATTTCTTCCTAATATCTAATCTAAATCTCCCCTCTTTCAATTTAAAACCATTACCCCTCGTCTTATCACTGTACTCCCTAATAAAGAGTCCCTCCCCGGCTTTCCTGTAGGCCCCCTTTAAGTACCAGAAGGCTGCTATAAGGGCTCCCTGGAGCCTTCTTTTCTCTAGGTTAAACAACCCCCAAGTCTCTCAGCCTGTACTCACAGGGGAGGTGCTTCAGCCCCCTGATCATCTTTGTGGCCCTCCTCTGGACCTTGTTGAGCAGGTCCATGCCTTTCTTATGTTGTGGGCGCCAGAGCTGAATGCAGTACTCCAGATGGGGTCTCACCAGAGCAGAGGAGGAGAGTGACCTCCCTCGACCTGCTGGCCACGCGTCTTTTGACGAAGCCCAGGATGCCATTGGCTTTCTGGGCTGCTATTGCACATTGCTGGTTCATATTCAGTTTCTCATCAACCAATACGCCCAAGTCCTCCTCCGCAGGGCTGCTTTCTATAGCCTAAATTGTCTTAGATTACAAATCTAGCCAATATACAGAGTGGTTTCATGAAGGTATCTTTAAGGAGATGGCATTTTCAAAACGTATTTGCAATTTGCCTTGCAATTCCAAACAGAAGTCTGATGACAATGTGTTGCATTCTGTGTAATACGAAAACCAGAACATATATTGACAGTTTTAAAAGCCTAAAACCGTTGCTAAAAATGAAACATAACAACTGGTTTGATGAAGTCACTCTCAAATTTATGCTACAAAATTTTGTCTAAAGTGCTCAGAATACACACAATTAAGCTTTAAAAGAATTGCATGCATCCTTTTGTTGCTCTTTTCAGAGCCTATCCATACAAAATTGAATTATTGTATTATTTTCTTTAAAGTCCATTCATTATCCAAGGTAAATTTCACTTGCCTGCTTCTTACTCCATCTGAGTGTTTTTAGTCATCCCAATTTTCTGGGAAAATTGTTTCACATTTGCCTACAAAGTAACTTCCTTTAAATGAAATGTCAGGAGGCAACAGTAATCGATTAAAAATACAGGTTTCACTGTGTATTCTTCTCTTTTATAACATTTACACACTATGAAATTCTTTAAAAACTAAAACTTAAAAAGATGCTTTTGTAGCCTAGACAGTCTACAACTGTAGAATTTAATCTTGCTGAAAAATGATGCCACATAATGTAGCATTGACCTCATACCTTCTTGAGGTTTATTTGGTAAAGACCCTTAGCAATTCCTTCTCAGTAGTATGCTAACTCCACTAATCAGAAATGGTAACATATTCAAAACCTAAGGTGTGTCACCTCTGAAAATAAATTATATTTGTACAAAAATAACATAAATCTACTCTAATGATAAAATCTATTTGATGTATAGAATGTATATTTATAGCTGCATAGAATTTTTGCTTTAGGTTAAGAATACATACTCTCAGATTTACACTGTTAGAAAATATGACTTTAGGATTTGGGGGTGGGAGGTGATAGGAAGTGGAAGGTAATTATTTATTAATTCCCAGGTTCAAAAATGTCCTTTACTAAAACTAACATTTTTTCAAGAATTTTAAAATATAAAGTTTATTTTGTAAGGTTATTTAATGCTCAGTCTCTTTTTTCTCCTTTTTTTTAAAATCTTTTTTTCTCAGTGCAAAGAGGAAAAAGTAGTGGATACACGATGAGAGGTGGTGCAGAAAAGTCAATTCCATGGGACAAAAAGTAGGAAAAGGGTACCCTTGTGAAGCCTTTAACATGCCAATTTGCCTAAGTTGTTGATACCTTTGTGAAAATAAGTTGGTGAGATCCGTCTGAAAAAGAGCAGCCTCTTTTTAAGGTCTTCTCTAATTCCTGCTAGACTGTTAATAGTTCACAGGAAACAACACTGAATGCCATTCCTAATTTATCTTTAGAAATAATTGAACATATAGGTCTGGGAAAGGTAATGGTCAAAGGTATATGCTTCCCATGGGAAAATATTTGGATAGGGAATTGCAGCTTATATCCAGAGGGAATTAAGTTTATTTCCAGAGGTATGAGCACATATGTGGTGAGTTGACCTTGGCTAGCTGCCAGGTGCTCGCCAAGCAGCTCTATCACTCTCCATCCTTAACAGGACGGGGGGAAGATACAGTGAAAAGCTCAAGGGTCAAGATAAGGACAGGGAAATCACCAATTACCATCAGGAGCAAAACAGACGCACCTTGGGGAAATTAATTTATTGCCAATCGAACAGAGTAAGATAATGAGAAACAAGAAAAAGTCTAAACCCCACCTTCCTCCCACCTTTCCTTTCTTCCTAGGCTCAACTGCTCTCCTGATTCTTCTATCTCCCCCTGCTGAGCGATGCAGGGCACAGGCAATGGGGGTTACAGTAAGTTCATAACTCTTGGTCTCTGCCACTCCTTCCTTCTCACTCTCTTCCCCTACTCCAGCTTGGGGTCCAACTCATGGGAGACAGTCCTTCATAAGCTTTTCCAGTGTGGGTCATTTCCACAGGGTGCAGTCCTTCAGGAATGGACTGCTCCAGTGTGGGTCCTCTACAGGGTGATAGATCCTACTAGAAAAACTGCTCCTACGTGGGCTCCTCTCCATGGGCCACAGGTCCTGCCAGGAGCCTGCTCCAGCAGGGGTTCTTTATGGGGTCACTGTTTCCTTTAGGGTACATCTACCTGCTCTGGTGTGGGGTCCTCCACAGGCTGCAGTGTGGATATCTGCTTCACCTTGGACCTCCATGGGCTGCAGGGGGACAGCCTGTGTCACCATGGTCTCACTACAGGCTGCAGGGGAATCTCTGCTCCTGGCACCCAGAGTACCTCCTCTCTATCTTTCTTCACTGACCTTGGTGTCTGCAGAGCTGTTTCACATATTCTCTCTCACTCCTCTCCTCCAGCTGCTGTTGCGCAGTGTTTTTTACCTCTTCTTAAGTATGTCAGAACAGAGGTGCTACCAACATCACCGATGGGCTCAGCTTTGGCCAGGAGTGTGTCCTTGTAGCTGGCTGAAACTGGCTTTTCTCACAGCAGCTGCTCCTGCATCCCCCCTGCTACCAAAACCTTGCCACATAAACCCAATACAGTATGTCAGATGTTATTTTACTGAGGTTGATAAAGTAGTTAGAGAAATTCTTTGATCCTGGAGAAGTTGAATTCATTTCCTGAAGCAAACTTAAACTCACTACTAACAAGTCTTGTCCAGAGTGGTTAAACTTACTACCTAGTCCCAATCCAAGATTAATTTTAACATAAGCAAGAGCATATCTTTTGAAAACCTGTTGTTTGTTAAGGAAATTTTGCAAGACCATGGAGTTGATGGGTGAGGTAAATGCAGAATCATCATTCACAAAATTTTATTGTGCTAAATCTAGATGAAATTAGTAGATCCATTCAAAACAGATTTTTTTTAAGGTATGGCTTTTAAGCAGCAAGTGGTGAAATGTTGAAATTTGTTGCCAAAGAAAATTGTAGAGACAGACAATATCAACAGATAAAAAAGGGATTAGGCAAATTCAGGGACTGTAAATAAATAAATAAAGGCTAGAAAGTGAGGTACCTCCCAGATCCAGTGGCTGGGGATCTGAGGGGAATGTCCACTTTCAGGACCTCAGAGGATGGTCAGGTTTATGTGCCTGTCATGAATAGCGTCTCCTATGGTCACTCTGCTAGGTAGACCAGACTACCTGTCTGATGCTGTTAGAGCATTTCTAATGCTTGTATATCTGTCATTGAATATTCATTCACTTCTTTTCCTAATTCAGAATGAAAAACAAGCACAAGATTACCTTCTATGCAAATTTCCTTGTCCTTCATCCACCCACACATATTTCTACCTGCTTACAAATATTCAAGTAGAATTTGGCTTGGAAATTTCAGGGATGTTTCAAACAGACAACTAGTTACGTCATATCTCTCTTTTTTTTTTTTTGTTTTGTTCAATAATTCAAGCTATTACACATTGTTGGTTTAGTCTGCTTTATTGTTTTATTTCTAGTTCATCTTTTAGGACATAATTTCTGTTCCAACAATGGTGTAGAGACAAGGGGGCACACAATAAACATCTGAATTGAATTGATCTGTGACTGAAATTCCTGCTTTTTATATAAATCTATGACTGTAGCTTCTATACACAGGAAACTGTGTCTTTCCACAATGACAGTTAATGTTGATGAACGGCTAGAAGATGGCTTGGATGATGCATGTGATAATGTTACTTTACAGTAATTTACAATGGCACAATAGTCCCATTAACAAGTGATTCACATGAGCTGGAAGCATTTTATTATATTTACAACACAATAGAGCTCTGCTTCTCTTCAAATAAGGATGTACATTGCAAATCATTGTGCTAGGGGTTTTTTATGTTTGAAGTTTCTCCTTTATTAAGTTTCTCTTTCCATGGTGGCCCTTTCACATCTTGTCTAATGCAATGAAATTATCTGTTGCTGACAGCGACTGTTAACCACAGCTGCAGCCAAACTGCTGCTGCAGTGATTGTAGTGCAAGTGTGGGCTTGCACCACGTTCAGTGATTTTTTTTTTCCAGAAAGCCCTGGGTAATAGTATAAACACTGATCTTTATCCTTTTCTGCGGTTGTAGTTAATGTTTAACTGCATCTGTGTCTGAAACTCTTCTGTAGAATAAAATACAATATATAAAGCTGATAAGAAAGAAAGAAATTTTGTAGTTTCTACACAACTGCAGTAACAAGTATGTTTTGTTTCCTTCCCTTTTTCCTTCAGATGATTACTCGGGGCTATGACATGTCCTGAAAATGAGAAACCTGTGAGTTAGCTAATGTTACATTTGGAAAATATTAATTTCATTACAGTGTAAGGGTGTGTACTTCTCCATTAATTCCATGAGGAAATCAAAGGGATCTTGAAGGATATATAAAGGAAGAAAAGAGAAATTTATTTCAAAGAAATGTATTTCAAAGCTATAATATTAGAAGGAGAATAAAAAAAATCGTTATTCTTGAAGAGTATTTTAGACTTATGTGAATTTCTTAAAAGGATGAGGCTCTTTAGCTGCAGTATGCAGTTTAACAATTAACGTGCAGTTCATTGCCAAAACAATGTCTCAGAGATGCCTGCTCTCTGTTCAGTTTCTCATTATGCCATTGGATTGTTCTTGACCTTGCATAACTCATACTGAGTCACATGCTCACCCAACCATTGAATTGCATGATCCCTGATCAGTCAGTCAAAATCAGTCATATCTCTTAACTATTACTTGCAGGTTTTTATATGTTAAACAGATTTAATGTCCTATATTACTCCATAAATGTGACTCTACCAGACAAAAAGTGATGTTTTATTATTAGAAGGCTGATTTTAATTCCTCAGAAAAAGTCTTATCTAAATGTATGATATTAGCTTTCTCCCACAGAAACATCCTTCCACAGTTTCAAAGTTATTGAGTGAGCCTTATCTGAGATACAAGACTTTGGAAAAAAAGATTGAAACTATATGGTCATAAAGCTAAAATACATGTTTGATCCAGAAATTGCAGTTTTATTTTCTTCCAAAATAAAAACTAGTGCATAGAAATGTGTTCAGTTTTAGCTCAATAAGGGGAAAAAAAGGAAAGTAGGAAAAGAAGCATTTCTCTTCAAGACAGATACTTTAACCAATAAAAACTACTACAGTTTCCCCCTGGATACAAAATGTTACAAACATGTTCTCTTCAGCAACAGCTTAAGTTCATAACTTGAGTTCTTACTCCTTGTGATGAATAACTTGAGTCTAGCTTAATGCAGAGGAGTTTTGGGCTAGGTAGCGATTTGACACATTTTAGTCACTACCATAAAGGCAAATATTGACAATATTCAAGTACTTCACGGAACATGTTTTAATATGTGCTGTGACCCTCTGTGAGGTTGTAGCTGTACCATGATGGTGGTGCATCACCAGGATACAAACAAATATTTATGAAAGCTGCCATATTCACAGCCACTGAAATACAGCAAGGCAGAGAATATTGTAGCTCTACCTCCAAACCAGGATTTAGTCAGTGGACTCTTGATAACATTTTTTCTCATCCTCGAACTTTGTTCACAATACTTTTGTGTCCCCTCCTTTTCATCACCTCAATCTAGAACCATCATCTGTTGAATTTCTCCTTGCCCATATCCCTAAATACCAAATTCTTCTAATATAAATATATTTGATCTTGAGGTGACCCAACTCAGAGCTACGAGCACCATTTATTTTCTACTCACATCTTGCAATTTGCTATTGGCTTTACTGTTGTCCTACTTACCACTGCTTTCAAGTACACAAAGCTCTGACTCTTGTGAAAAAGCAGAGATGTAACCTGCAATCATTAGGAAAAAAGCTTCCCATGCAAATTTTAAAAAAGTGATGGTGACGGAAAACCATAACCAATAGTCCAAGTGTTTCTCAGAACAATATTCATGTACTTTACATTAGCATATACAATGGGTTATTAAAGTCTTTTTAACAGTTAATTTGCATTAAAATCTTAAGCCTGTTGTGCTTAGATGAAAATACAGGTTGATTAACAGTGCTTCTGTTAGTCTTGCTTTTTTGTTAGCATCTGTGTATTTTTCTTTTTTTTGCATCTTTCTGAAGATGCATAAGAAAAGATCAGTACGTTACCAATGAGTGAAACTAAGACTAATTCAGGGATTTAGCCACTATTATAGCTGCTTTCATTTAATCATGCTATTTCAGCAACAGCCACAATCCTTCCATGACAACTGATCAAGTGCAAAACTCTTATTAAGAGACTAGTTTGTACATAGAGTACAAACTGCCAATGCCAATGCGACATACACAGGTCTTTACCAAAGTGCTGTGGTTCTGAATTAAAATGATAAAAAGATACAAGACATGGAAGATATGTCTTGGTTTTATTTCTTGTAATGCCCGAAATGAAAGATTCAGAAAACTGATGTGTTCCACTGAGAAAAGACTGGAAAATCTACACCTCCCTTTCTCAGTAGTTTTAGGCAAGAGTTATTTCATTTACTGCAAAGAGAATCCCAAACTTTCCAATTTTTTTTCCCAAACAAACAATGCACAAAAATGCCAAGTCTGAATTTCTGTTTATTTTTTCCATGCCAAATACTTTGATGTGATTCTTTATGTTTGAGAGTGCACACCCTGAACTGGAGGCTTGCAATAATGTTTTTAAATCACTTTGAGATCCTTGAGCAAATAATTATATATCTGTCAAGTGGATCGTCCCAAGTTTATGTAGCATATAACATATGACTTTTAGAAACCTAAGCTGCACGTGCTGTACCTAATTACAGAAATGTGGCTTGTAACTTTGTAAACCAAGAGCATCCTCTCTTCAGGCATGAAAGTAAGGCTTTGAGTTATGAGCTCTGGTCTTGCATCAGACTAGACTGATGCCTCTATCTGATAGTTCTTCATCCCTTCTCATCCACCTGAGGTTACTACCCCTGTAACAAAAAAAATGCGGAAGATCATGTGTCAAGCCTTTAGCTGGAGTACTTCACAGCTGGGAGTATTATAAGTTGTATAAGTATATAAGTTGTCATTGCTTATAGTTTAATAGACTTGACTGTGAAGGATGGCAGCGTAGGACCCTCCTTACAATACGTGTTGGTTTTAACTGCCACAACTGAGGTAGTTGCCAGTTCCCATGGGAGCTAGTAACATCCTTGTCTGTGACAACAGACTCGCCAAGACTGTCATAACACCAAAGACAACTACGAAACTGTAGGAATACAGCTGCTGGGATTTGGCAGCAAGGCTGGGCCAGAAGATAAAAGATACATGTAACAAATTTGGGAATTAATGAAATCTACTGGGAGTGTGGTGTACCCACTTGCTCAGTAGAGGTTTTTATACAGTGCTACCTTAGGATGCTTCACTCTTACATTCATTTGAGCACTGGTACAAAATTCTGTAAAGCTGGTCAGTCATTTGGATGTTGTAATATGTTGGGTGACACAACATAGAAAACCACATATGAAACTATAAATTAGACAGCTCAGTCAGGTGCACAGTGGCACAAGATACCCTTTTATGGGTATATCTCACATGCCAGCTCAGTAGAAACTAGAATAGTTTTATTTGTGCTAGATCTGAGCCTGGCAAGTAGGAGATAGGGAGAATTAGCATTGCTGTAATTCTGGAAGTAAAGTTCATCTTAGGCACAGTTTTAGCCATTCATATTCTGTCATCTATACGTGAAGTGTTTGTGCAGAAATTCTCTCAGAAATTTTAAATGCAAAAGTATAATATGCCTCTGTTTCCATGATAGTAAAAAAAAAAAAATCAGACAAATTCAGTTGATCTTAGGTCCATGCACTGTAAAGGTGATGGTAAGTTAGGGCTCAATGATAAGATAGCCAGATGGAACAGAGATGCAGAACTGGATTTACTGAATTGATTTCTTCTAAGAAATAGAAGAAACAGCTACGTCACCAAAAATGAGCCCAGTTCAGTCAAAGAAGATAGCTGCCTTAGGGTCTCTATAGAGCCATTCTGAAGTTCTGTCACAGTGCTCATGGCACTGATGTGCCACAATCTTTTGTTGATATAGCTCAAAACTCTGTCAGTGATAAAGCATTTCCATGTGATTTCTTGGTTTTCTTGTATAACAGATATGAGAGGTGTTAGCAGACACTGCAGGTAGTCCTTTACTGCTCTCTGGGAAGTGAGGATATGTCAGCAATTGCAGTAACCTTTGTGGAGGCTGGATCTTCTAGAAGAGTGTTGTAACAGAGCTAGAGAGTTACATGGCAGTGCAAGGCGTCTGCACCGTTTGATTCCAAACTTTGCTTGGGATCAGCTCTCACCAAAACTAACCCCATTCCAGTTCTGTAGAGAAGTACAAAATGTGCAGTGCTTTTACCTCCCTTAAGGAACTTATTTCACTTTTGGTTTGACAGGACTTGTTAAACTTCATTACATTCTTTAAGGTCTTCCTGATTGCACAAATGTTTAACTCCTTCTTTTGTGGTACTTCAGTATGGATCTTGGAGGGATACTTCAAGTTTGTTTTTAGGGGATGCTCATGAGCATCTTGTTAACTCACTGATTTTCTTTTTTTTTTCCCTTGTGTGAACTGACATCACTTCACTTCTTTATCTGAGCAAAAAAGAGGGAGTAAGAAGGTAAGTTAACCACTCACCATGACTTGGGTTATATTCTAAAGGCAGCCATTTCTTAGTTGGAATTTGCTATTAATAATGTTTTAGCCTTAAGAAGTTTTTACAGGTTCCTAGCTGATGTAAACTAGTGGGTAGTGGATTTTTTTTTTTTTTTTTTTTTTTTAGAGAAACTTTTTAACAGATTACTTTATTCACAGTTTTCAGGAAGTGAGGTTTTGGCCAGTTGAATTTAAGGAAATCGTACTCAGAAAGTGAACTCATTTTGTCCACTTATCCAAGAAAGAAAACAAAATCTCTCAGAGCCACTATTCACCCCCTTTCTTTCTTTAGCATGTCTCTTTTTTTTCTGCCTCCAGAAACCCAAGTGGATTTTAGACAACCGTGTCTTGATTCTGAAGTTTTAGAGATCCATTTTGAAATGAAAGTTGGCCTATTTTGGAAGGGAAGGGTAGCATGTTAAAATATGTTTGAAGAGAGGTTTGCTACAGCAAAAGCTTGCTGGCTGCAGCTGCTCTTCAGTTCTTGCCATGCCTATATATATTTAACAGCTCTTCTAGCCAAATCATCCTATAGCTCAGTGATGGGCATTTTGGAATGGACAGTCAGTAGCATTAAGCATAAGAGGGGTGGAGATGGAGAGGTTTAGTGAGAAGGAAAGGGATGAGGAACAGGACAGAAGGAGTGCTTGCCTTGTAGCATCCTTTCCCACCAATCCAGGCAACTCTAATTTGACAGAGACAGTTTTGTGATATTCATGCCTTGCTCCTTCCTTCAAAACTAACACCATGCAGGGCAGTTGGGCTCCCTGTCTCTCCTAATAATTTCCACTTTGCTATCAGATGTAAGTTGAACAGTAGAAACATGTGATGTCTGTAAGTCAGGGCTTTTCAGACGGCTAGATCTACAAACTCCCAGAGGATGCTTTAAAATAAAGTTCACTCAATTACTAGCTGTGTTTTCTTACTCAAATGAATGTAGTAAAATTAATGTAGTTCTAGCGTGGTTGTTCTATACAGTCTCAAAGGACTCTATTTCAAAATAACATAAATTAATGTGCATTTTTGTAGTCATTGACATTTCTGAAATAAAAGGATAGCATGTGCTGTGCATTTTAGACTGTACTAGTTTGACACAAGTTAGTATTTTGTAGGAACTGCTGTCACAAAAATACAGGTTTTCTATTTGTGTAATCCCTTAGTGAAAGAAAAATCATTCTTTAAATGATTTATGAGCACATGTGTTTCAAAGTGATTACTTTAGGCAGTAGATCTGTGTTTTCACTTAAGTCTGCTTTAGAAATGCAAAAGAGCATGGATGGGCAGGAATTTTTATCTCATTTCCTTCATAGCAAGGAAATACTTCATATTAAAAATTATAGGTAGTTTTGGAAATGCCAATTTAGAAATCTGATGGAAAAATTCATCATCTGTCATTATAGAGAACTAATTCTGGCTAGAGAAACATTTTTTCCTTCAAATCAGTCCAGGCTTACTACATGCCAGCTTAGTTGTGGTCAGGCAATGACAGGAAAATGTACAATCCTTAGTTGATACAGAAAAGCTAGTGTAAACCAGCAGGCGGAAATATAATTACATTTCAAAAAATCACTTTTGGTGATTTAGCATAGTTGGTTTATATTTGTGGTGGTCTTGATGTCTTAGTATAGTGCCAAAGACATAGTGTGTCTTTCCTCAAAGGACTGATGGAGGTGCCCAAGTTAGGAGTGAAACTACCCATAACTTTTGAGAGATTATTGGGGAATAAATGGTCCTAAATCACCATGTCCAAAAGTATCATAGGAGTATAATCTCTTTAAATGTTTTATAGCCTAAGCTTTTTGGTTAGGTGGCATAAGACTGACCCACAGAAATTTATCATTCCAGTGTACAGTAAAGGCAGGCAATTAATGGTAAACAAATATCCAAATAGCGTTGCCTGAGGGAGGGGCTCCCTATAACTCTGTAAATGAGAATAGCCAACTCAACTGCGAGTAGATATATAACTTATTTTTAGCTTTAGTGAGAGGTACATATTTATTTGTTTTTGTTCCCTCCCTAAACTGGCAATGCAGTGCAGAAAGATGAATACCAGCTTTTGCATAAGCTAATCAAGAAATCAATCCTTAGTCTCTCATTTAAATTGCATGAAAAACTGGAGTGAGCTCTGGGGGAAGAGGAGGCAGAAAACTTCAGCTGAAAATGAACCAAATTTATAAGCAAGATAAATTAAATACTACAGTTGTATTCCCAAATAGAAAATAGAATAGTTAAGGTGATTGTATTTGTATAAACCTGTTTTTTCGCTACATGTACTCCTACACCTAAGTGGGCAAAAAATTGTGATTGTGATTGTGTGAATTGAAAAAGGAGGAACTCTTTCTTTGCCTCACAATTCAGAGAGTTATGTGGAAAATGGTTGTATTACTTTTTCAGTTTCTTCTGTTGGAAAACTGACTGGAATGAGTGAGCCCTGAGGAATTTTCAGCTAAATCCTGAATTTCCCTGCAAAAGATTGAGTATTTTTTAAAAAAATTAATCCCTTTACATCAAAAAAATTCCTTACCAGTAGGAATATGTTGGTACTGGAATAGATCAAGAGTAGGTCTGCACACATAGTCACAGACATTTTTTTCCTGTGGAAAATTCCTCCCGGTTAAACTATATATGAATACAGCTGTTTTAGGTACCGTCTATAGTACCTACAAAGCCAAAAGTGAGGGTGGCTATAACAGATTATACTGGCTGGATTCTTCAGTTTGTCTGCAATTTTGTACAGAAAACAGTGTCCAGCATTAAGGTGTGGGTTGTCAGGGCCCTGGGGGTACTCTTAGTTCTTGCTGTCCCTGCCCACCTTTCCAGGGCTCCCCCCACCATGCCTGGGGCCCTATGTCAGCCCCCCCTGGGCCATCAGTCCCTGCCCCAGTGATGCCACATCAAGGCCAGCCTCCAGCTCCCCACAGCCCTGCCCCGCCTGTCCCCAGGGAGGTGCCCAGTGCCCAGTGCTGGGGCTGCCAACGGTGCCCTGCAACTGCCCCGCTCCTGGCTGGGGCAGTGGGACGAGCTCTGGCTGCCAGGTCTGGGTCCTGCCCCGAGGGACCTGGGCTCCCTCTGGACCTTGATGCACCTGACAAAGACCATTCAGGATGAGTCTGATTTTAAGTGAGAGCATACAACACTCCAGAAGAGAAGGAAAGAAAATGCTTCTGCATCTCATTTGAAAGAGGCTGCCTCAAATATATTACAAATGTGGAAGACGGATAGAAAAGTGCAGTAAACTGTTAGTGATATTAACATAGCACAGCAATTGCATTCATGCTCTATGGACTTATTTATTGAAAAATTAGTTACTATCAAACAAACTCTCTGTAAAGTAAAAAATACACTGCTTTTCCCTCCTGTGTTGATCTATCTTAATCATTGCTTGGTGCGGGTGATTATAACAGAAATTATTCAATCATTCAGCTTTTTTTTTTTTACACTTTAGCTTTAAACTCATGATTTTATCAGTGACCATTTGACCAATATGATAGGTGGAAAATGTAGAAGTTCTGCATCAAGTACTGTTGTCCTGTCTTGTACAGAGGATATTGCTAGTTCTGCTGGCATGGCACTTTCTGATGTGGACGCATAAGATAAGATGGCAGTACTACGTAAACCTGATTTGCAGGTTGCAACATTGTAGAGCTGTTATACAGCACTGGTATGTTTATGATAGATTTCTCTAATTAAGTCAATACAATATGTGCATATATAAAAAATACAAGGATTTTCACTTCTATAGAAATCTTGGTGAGTGAGAAGTGCTATCTGAATGTATAACATTACAGCCTGTCTGGTGAGGAGTTTGGCCTTGAAATCTCGAGATGCATTTTTCTTATGAGACTCATGAGACTGAATGTTTGATGTGTTTTATATGGCAAAATGCATGAATACATGCATATAATATGGATTTCAGTGGGAAGATACGGGGAAAAATAGTGAAATCAAGAAATTAATTGAACTGACCTTTTACAGAGCTGATTGTCTCAATCTTTGCTTGGGATCTTATACTACTCAGTGCCTTACATACTGCAGAGTAGTGCATCGCTCAGACAGCTTGCTTTGACTTCCAGTGTTTAGGGTTTTGGGTTGCTTGTTATTTCTTGTTCCACAACTATGGTGTAGCAGCTCTGCCAGTGCCACCTAGCCAACTGAATCCTGAAGCACCAACAAGAACAACTCTTCCATCTGTTACAGTCAGTTTAAAGGATTTCTTTTTTATTTACAAAAGTGTGCTTTTTTTTTTTTTTTTGTAACTACTTTGAATGAGAGGAAATGCCTTCAAGCTGCATCAGGGGAGGTTTAGATTGGATATTAGGGAAAATTTCTTCACTGAAAGAGTGGTCAGGCACTGGAACAGGCTGCCCAGAGAGGTGGTAGAGTCGCCATCCCTGGAGGTATTTAAAAGATGTGTAGATGTGGTACTTCAGGGCATGTTTCAGGAAACATGGTAGTGTTGTGTTGATGGCTGGACTTGATAATCCTAGAGGTCTTTTCCAACCTAAATGATTCTATGATTCTGTGATGCCCTAACCTCTTCCTTCTACTTTGGTGTAAAGTATGTATGTGAAAGATAACTAGTAGCGTAGCATAGCCAGAAAGTACATGGATGACAGAACTAGAGCTGAAGGTAAATTCAAATATTCATTTTTAATTTGGGAAATATTTAGTTTACTCACTTCAATTCAATGGTGAATAAAGAATTCAACAAAGGAAACTTTGGAACAAATGCATTTAAGGGCATAAAATTAATGATTAAACATGAGGCTATGAGGACAAATCAATAGACATGCACTATAGATATGCCTCCCTCTCATTTTCTTTAAGAATATAATGGAACGTTTTCTAACCAAACAAACAGATACTGGAAGGGGAATGGCACCTTTCCACTGAAAACAAGTATATTTTTACATTTAGGATTAGTTAAGCAAATTAATAAACCTCTGTCAGTATTTCAACTTCAGAAAGAATGCATGGAGAAGCCTTTTGCCTCTCTTACTACTGCATCTAACTCTCTCAAATCCATAGACATTTTTACGGGGCAAGAAAGACATCTCCTGAAAAAAGCTCATAACTCACATTTTTCAGTTAGATGCTTGAAATTGAGCAGAATGAAGTTATGGGTGGGGGTGGGTGGTAAGGGGGGGCAAGACTATGCATATAACATGGCATCAATGACCATGTTATCCATTGCTCCATCTGAGCTAGTTTGACCATCAGGCTATAAAATATTTGAAGCCATTAGTATTATGTCCATGCTATGACTAAATTAAGATGGGTTAAGAACCAGGGAAAATGTTTTATATTTTTAAATTTTTAGGAAATAGGTTCCCAGAGTGTGGCATAAATACCATTAACTGTGTGAACTAGTACTACATGAACTACTACTTGTGGTAGATGTGAACTTGTCTGAAATGTGGGGTGAAGTTCCTCACACAGTAAATTACCAATGCAAGTAACTCAGTGCAGCTCAGGTGGGCTCCTTTGTACAGGCAGTTGCAGCTGATCTGTTGGTAACTACTGGGGCTGGCAAGGGAGATGGTAATTCCTAAGGTTGCAAGGGATGGGGGCTGGTGTTTTACTCTGGAAGTTTGGTGACAGAGAGGTGAAGGTGTAAAATTGGGGTACTACTTTGGCAAGCAGGAGGAAAGGAAAGGCTGACAGGCCTGACGCTTGAGCCTGACATGAGACCAAGCTGCAAGCTGTTGAGGTATTGCCAATGGTGGCAACTACTTGTTTTCACCAAAGGGAGGATGTGTGTTCTGTCACAGAGTATTTGTGACTTCTGTGAGCATCATGAATACCATACTTCAATTTTCTCCTTTTAACAAAACATTTGTCATTTAAGTTTGAGAAACATATCTCTCTAATTATTTTGCTTTGCTTGACTATTTTCACCTTCAGAAACATAACAGTCAAAGTTGCTTGGAAAAGGCATGAAGCAAGTCAGTTGTCAAATATTGTATTAGTAATTCACCATTTACTTTGCAAAGGCAAAATTTAGCTTGCAGGATACTGATTTTTTGTGATTCACTTATGATCTATGACAGCCATGTCAAGGATAACATTTGTGAGATTGTTACATTGGCACCCTTCTTGTAATAAACATTTGTAGAGCAATTGAACTTGGTAGATGAGTGGTGCTTCAAAATATTAAAGCTGTTTACTGTGGGATGTTACACATTTTAGCCTCAGCAGAAGTAAGTAAAAGCCAAGTTCCTATCAAACAGATGCATTAGTTTTCTTAATTCCATTTTATCCTCAGAAGAGAATAGAAAAAAATGGAGTGTTTAAGGAGCAACTCCTCTTTTCCCATCCATTTACAAACTGAGAGTTTCCAACAACTCTGAAACGTGAGCCATAGACTGTAAAAAGCTATTTCCAGAACCTAACCAGAAGTGTAGCTATTCTACAAACACCAAGATCCACGCTACACAATTTTTAGGTTATTCTCTTGATGCCTAGTAAATTATCTGCATGTACTTCTGCATGTCAAACATCAGATATACTTTTGGGCAGAAACATTTCTGTCAAATGTATTTTCAACTGAAAAATATTTTTAACAAAAATACAAATAGATTAGCAATTTCCATGAAGTTTATTAATTCTGTAGAAGTTCTTAAGAAATGTGTCTTTTTGCCTTGAAACAAGTGTTAGAAAGTAAGCAGTTTTTATAAGGGAATGTAATAAGTGGAACTTATGACAAATGGCTTATGTTGCAATTGAACTGTCTTTTCTGGGATGCACACAGCCCTAGACTCCTGTAATAGACTTCCTCTCTTAATGGAAGATAACTTAATGAGTAACAAGATAAATTGTTCAAAGCTGGGATGATGAAAGGGAAAAAAGCTGAGGACTACTGAAATTCTGGAACAATGTTTCCAAATTGAAATATTTTTGACTGTAATTTCAATTCAATCAGAAAAAAAAAAAACAAAGAAAATTTTCTTAATATCTATGTAGTTAATCAATGCTGCTATAAATGTGTTCTGCAACTGTATCGATATATTCTAGTCTGTCATACAAATAAATAAGAAAAAAATGAATAAACTGTGGAGCAGAAAACCAAACTCTACTTTCTAAGTATTTCTCTAGGGAACAGCTAGTAACATATAATACATGTGATGGCTTATTAGGGAAGATCTCTTCCTGAGATCTGGCAGGTGGAATGCTGAAGAGCATTTGTTTGCAATGGTAGACAATATCAAGAACAGTTAAATGCACAATCAAGTCCCGATGGACCTGACAAAAAAAGAACAGAAGGATTAATTCTTCTACTGTGCCTAATGCACCTTTGAGACTTGCTGTAAAGCTCAATTCATTGTTCATGAAGCAGTTTGCCATCATTATATGAAAAAAGTTTGGGAAGTACTAGTGGTTGGGTTTGCTCATAAAAAATACATTATAGTCTACCACTATATAATCTTTTTTCAGTGAAATAAAGTAATAGTAAATTTTATTTTTATTATGTTTCTGTTGTATTGTAATTATTTTTTATAATTATATATTATATTCAGTACCTCAGCAAAGGGTTGCTTTATAATTAATTAGCATTGCTATTGCCACAGACTATAAAATACCAGTATAGGAGTCATGCTGAAGGAGAATATGTGCTAAAAGTTGAGTGAAGCACTTATCATTCAATATGCAAGAATGATCAGCACAGAGGGAAAACTGCTGATATACTGTTTCAAACATATTTACGTATCGTCATAAATGTTCTTTGACTTCGCAACTCAGGAAGTTCAAGTATCAAAGAGTGTCTATTCTGATTGGAATGACGACTCTCTTAAACTGATCTACACTAAAACACTTTAGCAAAAACCTTAATTATTAAGTCAGGAGAAGTACTGATATTCAGAAATATAAGCATAATTATGTGCAAATTTCTTTGGAACTAATAGTGGAAGGCAACAGCACTCACTGGAAATCAGAATTTTTGTTTTAAGTGCTTCTGTGAATTCAGTTTTCAGTTTCCAGAGTGCAGATGTCCATATACGTAGAAATGCAATGCTCTTAGCTCCTGAAGTTCTTTCAAACTTCTCTGTAAAGTTTTCTATGACTGTGTCTTCATCCTACTGTTTACATTTTGTATCTCTCTCCTGCCCCTTTCATTCCCCTCATATCTGATCTAAGCAAGGATCTAGGATTTCTCTGTAATGAAATGAAAACTGTAAGTACTCTCAGAGCTCAATTCATCCCATCTGCCTAAAATATTTAGTTTAAAAGGGGACTATATGGATGACTAGTTTGGACACACAAAATCAGGGAAGAATTATCCCAGCCCTTTATGAAATATTTTCATAATTGAATGGTATTTATTACTGTATAAGAACAGCTACTGCATGATTTCATAAATAAAAGTAAATAGATCATTCATTTTCACAAACAAGGGTTAAATTTAATACCAGAATTTAATACCAACATCCAATTTTCAGTTGTTTCTGAAAGGACTAAAAGTGTTGGTTATTGCGCAGAATGACTGATTTCACAACACAACATGTAAAAATATAACTGTATCAAATATCTAATATAGGGTTTACTGTAATTATTATTAATTATAATTAGCTTATATCAGAAAAATTTAGATAGTTGTTAAAAGTCTTCTTTTTCTATGATAACCTGTGAATTAAAATAATCAATAACATCATTATGTTTGTCAGCACCACAGCCCTTATCTTTGTTTGTAATGAATCATGGGAGAGAATGTATTAAAATTTATGAAGAATTTGATCTAGAATTGGATTGACCATGTCAGTTCACCTAGATCTTTGTACTTAGATCATATCATGAATTTGGCCCTTGTTATCTTGCCCATTACATTAAATCTACAAGAGTTTCACTTAATAATTTCCATCAATCCTCCACCTTTCACATAGTTTCTCTTTACCTTCCTTTGGTTGTCAGTCAAAATTACTCAAACCTCTTGCACTGGTAATGCCTCCATTTCCCTAAAGAATGAGGGGAAGTGTCTGAAAACCACTTAAAGTTTATGACATACACAAATGAGGCAGGGATAAGGGAACATGCAAAGTCTGACGTTTAGGAATAAAAAATAATACATATGTTATTCTTGTAGTGAAGGTAGCATTTCCTTGTTCATGGACATAACTGGGAAAGAAAATCAGTGAGTAACTCTGAGTTAATGTTTAAAAACCGGGCATCATTTGAACGAACGTATAACGAAGGTTTAATCATACCACCTTTGGCATTAATAGACCAGAACTCATTCTTCCTGATAGGCACTTTTTATTTCTGATACAGAATCTGCCATTTACTTTACAGATTTCTCTCCCTGGCAAAAAGTGTCACATTTAGCTATCCTGAAGCCAGCTCGCCTCTCTGTTAACAACCTGGTGATCTTTGCAAGTATAGCAAGCTTCAACAGGAATTTTGCCTCACTAAATATTGCTGGGTGAGTCTTTTCTATTTTTTTCCCTTCTTTTGGATTAATGGGAAAATATTTACACCCATAAAATATTAAAAAAAATATGTTTAAATGTTATGGGTTTGTGTCTTACTCCTCTTTTTGAAGTTATTTTTGTTTGCATGAGGGTGGTAGAATTGACAAAAAGTCTAATACTCTCAAGCCACAAAATCTTCAGGGATCTCAAAGATTATCCTGTGTTTCCCTTCTTTGACACAACTTTGACAATGGAGTTACCCAAGAAAACACCTCAGAAAAGTATGACATTTCTTTCGAGTTGATACCTATAGTCTGAGTACCATGTGCACTTCATAGCCATGAGGATTCATTCCCAAATGTTCAGAGAAAAAAGTTCTCAAGCTTGTGCATGGGCACACTTGCTTTCACTGAGTGAAAAAACAAACCAAGCAACATCAGGTGGTAATGAAATAAAGATTTTTTTTTCTCTCTTGCACTGGGTTTTAGAAAGTGCTAAAGTTGGTTGCCAGTAATAGATTTAAAAAACCCATATTATTTACTTGCAATAGTGTGATGCCATACATTAGCTTCATGGGAACAGGGACTTGTTTGGTGAGATTATAGCTTCCATACTCTAGGAAATGTTTTTTTCCAGACCTTCATGCCAACCATCTGTTAAAGCATCTTTGCAGAACTAGCCATCTGCTAAGTACTAAATCTTCTCTAGAGCTGTGCTTGTGTATATTTTTTTTCAAGAATATTTAAGTTTTCTGTTTCAGGTTGTATTGTATCAACAAATATGTATAAGTGCGTTATTCTTACCATGAAAACTCTTGCAGCATGCGTATTGCAGATGGGTAACTTTTAATATATTAGCCACCATTCATAGGCAAATGTCCCATCAGAACATTAGAGCTTTATCCATTATCTAATTTTAAAAATAAACTCTATTTCTATTATTTTGTGACTATATAACTCAAGATTAATAAACAAATAATAGCCTTTTCCTGCATTCTGCTCACATTAACAGTGTTAGAACTAATTTAATTACAGTTAGTTCTCTTGCGCTTGTTGTGCATAGAAAACTTTGAAACTGTAAATAAAACTGGCTAATACATCAAGCTGGAAAAAAAGTCCCATGCATTAAAAAAGCGACTGCTACATAATCTTATTTGTGCCATTGGCAAATGTACTGCATTGTCTGTATTGAAGGGTTTTGCAGTTGCTGGTGCTATAAGGAAACTAGTTTATCGATGTACTAGCTGGATGACTGCAGAATTACTTGTTGTTGATTTATAAGTCATAGATTTTTATGGTAACTTCAAATATAATTATCATTTGTAATTACCAAGATAAATAATCATAATTATTCAGTGCTGTATAAAATTGTCAAAAAATGTATCAGTTTAGTCAGATTGTATTTCTTTATAGCACAGTAACACTATACAGTAAACCAGATTATTTTCTAAAACTATAAATAGTCGGCAAAGCAGGGTAAATGTAAGAAACAAGGCTAATGTCAGTCAAGTGAGCTTTTGACATGATAAAATACTATAGAAAGTTAAAATCTTCAACAACTTTTCTTTGGAAATAATAATGAGCATTTTAGACCATTTGTTTCATTCGAAGGACAAATTAATGTCATAACTGGTAGTATGTTCTCATGTAACATAAAGCAAGCATGATTTTTAAGAAAATTTCTAGTGATCATATCTCAGAGAAACAAACAGTCCAAACCTTACAAGTCTTCTATGAGGTCCTGATACATAAAAGTGTTTAAGTATCTGCTTAATGCTAAGCATGTGTTTAAAGACTTTTCTTTTCTGTACTGGTTTGAATAATTCCTACTACTTGCATCTTATGATGGCTTTTGAATAATTCCAGTGTTTTTATAAATTTATTTAAGGTACTGGTCTAAAGGTGGCATTTACCATATTAACCAACTTCATCAATGTATTCCTTTTAATAGCTGAGAGGCAGAATCTGATGGTGGGCTGGGAGGAATCCCTATTGCCTAGGCAGTGAACCAAAGCCATACTGAGTGTCCTAATTTATGCACATAAACTGGATTCTCAGAATCCTGTGTTGTGCTGTGACTTGATAATTCTTTGTCACCAGCACATTTGTATTAAACTCCTGTTGCTGAATTCTTTCAGCAAATATTAAACTACTGCCAGATATTTTCTCAGTTTTAGTAGGGCTGCTGCATATCTGCATGGTGGTCAGGCTGCTCACCAGTCATATAAGAGACGGCATCTTTCTCACCTAGAAAAGTCCTGTCTTTGCAGAGGAATAGAGAGTTCTTTTTCTGCTTTTAGAAGAAAGTAGGCTTGATTTTATGGAATTTAAGATGACTGTATTCTTACCCCACACCTGCCCCACTGGCTTTTCTGCTGCCTTCCCCTGTCACAACCTTTTAAAATTTTTCAGTTGTTCTGATGATGGCTATTTGCAGAGTTACTGCAAATGTAGTATATGGGTCTCTTATTTATGATTGTCCAGCAACTTCAGCTAATGGATATATCACTTCCCATTTAGCGACACTTCTCTCATTTATATTTGCAACTCTACTTTGAAGTACCATCCCGTAGGAACCCTCACTCCACATACTTCTGGCTCTGACTGAATTAGCATCTTATTCTGTTCTTATGAACGTAATATGAATTTTACCATTGTTTGCAAATCTCTGCCAATTCACAAGTACAGTCCTGATAATCAAGGTAATCTGAGACACAATGATTGAGAGATTTAAATAGTAAGATTATAGGCAGACATTCTCAGGAAAGTTTAACTTGAATTTGATTGCTGGGTTCTATAAAAACCACATACGTTTGTTTTAGGGAGAATTCATGTCACATTAAGTTCTAAGTCTTCAGTCTGGGTAAGTGGCAGACGACTGCGCTGAGGTTCACTATTACATCTATGGACAATTATCTTAGAATTTAATATATTTTTAAACTATTTTTTAATGGGTAGTCTTGTGTGCCTGCTGTAGGCATTCTACTCTCCTTTAGATTTGTAGGATCCTTTATTACTTCAAAGGATAAGCTACAGTATTTATTTCTCTAAGTCATTCTTAATGTTAAAAGGAGAAGGAACAGATAAATAGAAGATACTACATTTACCTGCACATCTTTCCTCATATTGCTTATACCATCAAAAGTATGACAACATTATAATTATTTCCGCATTAGTTCGCATGTAAATATTGTGAATATTTTGATTCTTGTAGAAGGAAAACATCAGATGGTTAATGAAATGCAACAATATAAAATATTGTAGCCTATTCCAATAGCTTCAATAGTGATCAGTATTTTTGCTATTTTTGGTGAAATTGTTTAGCTTCTCTATCAATGTACAGAATAAGAAAATTTGGCCCCAATAAGAGTAATTTGAATATGAAGGGGTGTAACTTTCTTAAATGCAGAAAGGCCTAGCTATCTCAGAAATGGCAATGAATAAAGGTGAAGAAAGACTAAGATAAAATAAGGACAGGACATATGTAGTAAAACACTTAAACTTCTTCAAGTGTCTTTCACTAGTCACTTGTATTTCTCTAGCTAAAGTCCTTCCAGGCTTTTCCCTCAGCATGGAAATTACTTCAGTTTGCAAACACATCACTGATGTTTCACTAACCTATTGTTTTTGCTGTCTCCGATATTGGGTTTTAAGCTGAACCCTTTCACTCTTGATGAGAAATATGTATATTTCACACAAATATCTTACAGAGAAATTGAATTACAATTTTTTTTCAGAGTATGAAAATGCATGCTAAAATTATTGCTAAGCACCTGTTGTGCAAGGTTGGGTATGGGTGACCTTCTACATTAAGCCCAAGCTGAGTGTTTAATGAACTACTGTTTTTGGAGTATCTTACAAAAATCAAGTAAATTACTCATTTAGTTCCCCACAGTTAGAAGTTAGCTAACCATATCTTTTGTGGTGCCATGTACTAGATCCCTAAAGTGAGCCTGTGCGTACTATATCTGCTTGATGAAAAGCAGAAGCCTGCCCTGTCAGTTGGTCAGAACACACTTTTGCTCCACTCATCGCCAAGGCAAGTGGGTGTAGTTTACATGCCACATACATGTACACAGCACGAGTACACCCACAGGATGGCTAAGTCTGGCTATTTATGAAAGTGTTTAGAACAACTGTGCAGATACTCTCAGAGATCAGAGAGTCAATTCCTTTCTTACCAAGATTGTGAGTGTAGAGATATAGCAATGGGTAAGAGGGAGCTTCTTCATTAAAAGCCCCTACAACCTTACTGAATTACTATAAAAGAAAAAATGTTTGCCCAACTTTGTAAATGATAACCTTGATTAATTAAGTCATTGCCTGTTACTTAATGTCCAATAGAGACAATGAAGGGACAAGAGTGACTTTCAATGCCATGAGATTGTTGCCATGTTTTCACATTGGCCAAGCTCCTTTCAGGTGCTACCCCCAGTTTACACCAGCTAAAGAAAGAAAAAAAGTAAGCCTGGAGTGTGCTAGATATCAAAGCAGCTGAAAATCAAAGGAAGAAATTCACTGGGCTATCTTAGCTGCATTATACCGCCCTAGTGATAGAAAGGGCACAGGATTCCAATGTCTTTGTCAGTTAGCTTCAGGTTTGTAGTTGCTCATCCCAATAAAACCCCTAACATGATGATGCATCACAAAAAAAAAAAATCCATTTTTAAAGGAAGAGTACCAAGAAGGAACACAGAATTTCTAAATAACAGCATGACTGTGCAGTTAATAGACTATAATAATGCCATGTAATGCAGAAATGTGGGTGATACTGGCAAGTAGCTGATAATCGTAATGGCCAAGTGAGGTAAATTTGCATCAGTATATTAAAATGCACATCATGGAAGAAAGGGCAAGCAACTCCTTTTATCATAAATGCCAGAAAGACCAATGTAGCAGAAGAGGCTAGAAAGACAAACCCCCATGTAAAATAAGCTTACCCCCATGTAAAATAAGTAAAATGTATTTTAATGCAGGTACGAATTAAATATAAACGAAAAAGGGTGGGAGTCAAGCACAGTAAATAGATCCTATAAGCTGCTGCTTAACAGGCCAGAACAGAATCAACAGCAAACCTGCAAAAATCCCAGTGACTCGTTTTCAGAGACCTAAGCAATTGCCACCTAGAAGCAGGAGAATCAGTCTAGAGGAACTGGAAATTGATTCATAATAACCTGTTTCCAATATCCTGGAAGAAATTGCAGGCTTCACTACTTCAAGTGTACCTGGGAGAAACGTCTTTCTTCACAAGTTTTGGAAGAAGTAATCTATTAATCCTAAAGTTTCTAAAGTCACTGTGATTATGCCATTAAAGATTTTCAGGTGGCCTGTTAACTTTTTATTTGGTCCATTACTGCCAATTAAATGCAGTTTTGGGGAATTCCAGGAGTCAGGTTTCTAACCAGCATAGCTGCTGGCTGATGAGGACTCCCTTTCCAAGATAGAAGGTGATCTGGATAACTTGTTATCTGGCAGTCCTTGTCTGTTGGTATAACACAAAGGATGACAGAGGCATCTTTGAAAGTGGAAATGACCTGATAGTGCTTTCTCAGTAGGCTATCACTAGATAGACAGTTGACAACTCCAAAATTTTGAGGTGTGAAAATAATTTAAAGACCAGGCCAAATCCCCATAGATCCATAATACCTAAAGGTGAATCTGGGTTTGTGTATTCTGCCCAGCCCTCATCTCTCATTTCAGTGAAGTGGAGGTAAGGATGAGAATGACATATAGACAGTCCAAAAAGGACTACAGCATGACAACGCCAAAAAGTTAGGTAGCTGGTCCCAATAGGTTGGAAGGAGATGATGTTGTACTCTTGGTCAATCTAGTTGAAACTATTTCTAGAGAACACATAGAGTTTTATTAGGACCAATAGTGATTCATAGGTTGTCTTTCATTATTTAGGTTGATGAAGTAAAGTCTTCCTTGCTCTTTAGTACATTTCTACTGCAGTTTTAGAATTGTGGGGTTTTTTAACTAGTTACATGATTAGAAGTTTATAGAGCATGGAGAAAGATTGAAGACATTTGATTTATTTAAAACTAGAGAAGACAAGATTAAGACAAGAAATAATAGTTTTCCAAGTCATAGAAGGCTTCAAAAAGAAGGTAATAATCTATTCACTATGCCTAGGACTAGAAATAATGGGCTCAGATTGCAGCAAGGAAAAATATTTGACAGACGTTTCTAGCAGTTTGCCAGTGAAACTAAACGTTGAAATTGGCTGTCTGGAAGGCCTGAGGAATCTCCATCATTGAAGGTCTTAAAGGAAATGTCTTTTGTGCATGAACACAGTTGGGTGAACTTCTGAGATCTTGTCCAGTTTTATGTTTCCTATGATTCTATGATTTTATGCTATCAAATTGTATGACCAAATATGGCATGATGCAGCAGAAAAAACAGCAGAGAGATACAGCTGTAGAGGCTATGGGAAGCTAAGCCTCTGATATTTATAGCTGTCATTGTGTTGAAATATCAAATTAGTTTCTTTCCAAAGAAGTAGCAAAAGCTGAATGTATGTGGACCAAATTAACAAGGCATTTGCATCTTCCCGATTCTACTGTTATTTCTGAAGCTTAATTTTGCCTCAGCCCTAATCAAATTGATGCTTTGTTATTCTGCAGACCACTCAATACAAAAATACCTATCTCAGCACAACCTTGCAATTTGCTTTTTACCTTTCTACAGATTTTCACTTATTTAAATTTTATTGGCCTGTCTTGAAATCAGTAAAAGGAAACATTTATATTTAACAAATTGTATTACACATCCCAGATGTTTTGCTATTTACAACTTTGTTGATCAAAAAAACCCTGTCCCAACTCCTCTGCCCAATTACTGGTCCTTATTTTAAGACTGTGAGCACTATTCCAAGTCTGAACTCAGGCAAGACACCTGCTACTTCCACATTCTCTGGTTATATCAATTAAGTCTTCAAGAACAGGCAAGCCCATCTGTACTATGTTTCTAGTTCAGTCTCAGGAAAAGCAACTCTATTCTCAGTCTTGGAGTCTGCTTCCATTCTGATACACCTAAAACTTCATCCATGTCACTTCAAATTGTCATTCACTGATGAATTCATCACCTTGGTGGCAACACTTGTTCTTCTCTAGCTATCCTTGAGTAGCCCTTTGTGATCATGATGATTGATAAGACTCTTGGATCAATGCTATGAGATTTTTAGCAACGATATTGTAATACATATTTTAATGATGGATATGTCTGAAGCCAGATGCATAGTAATGATATGTTTTGAAGCCCTATTTTGAGATCATTATCCTTCTTATCTTTGAAGGTCTGATTATAAAGGACTCTTATTTCCATGATAAATAGGTGCTAAATTATTCCTGGCTTCCTTTACTCATGGTATCCACTCCATGTAATTCAGGATGAATGAACAAGAGATTTACTAGTTATTACTGATGTTCTTGCTCATAGAATTACAGGCAAATAGCTTAAAAGTGGGGATAACTTTCTAGAGAAAAGAGCACCAGACAGTGAGCAGCAGGTAAGGGAACACAGATACTTCTGTTTGGGGTTCTGGAGCTAAAGGTTTGTCATAGGATTAACAGTAGGACAGTTGACATGTCAGGTGCTGTGTCTTAGAGCAATCGCTCTTGGAGCATACAACTTCTGGCTAATGCAGGGGCTGAATTTAGCTGTGCCTGACCTGGCCTGTCTCAGGTTTTGCTGGACGAAGTTCCATACCCTGTGTGCAGGGTGGCAAATGGTGCATAACTAGCCAAAATGAGAAATATGTTAGTTCTGTAATAAAAATATTTTAACTGCACATTAGGGGAGTTAATGCATCTCCAACAAAATAAAGACTCTTCATTTCAGGGTATCTAATAAATATATCACATGATGTTGCACCACAAATTTTCCTTCCTTATATGCAAAAGGAATAGCCCCAAGACAAATGGATCTTTCCAAACAAACGTGGTCGTTGCTTTCTTCTTTGTTATTTATCTATTTGATAGCTTGAAATGCAAGCGTGTCCTCAGGTAATATAAATATCTTTGTGAGCATTCTGCATTAAGTTACTTGGATTTTTTTCATTGCAGAAGACCATACTAATATGAGGTTGCCACCTATCAAACTGTTGATATGCTTAACCTTTCCTAAAGCAGGGCTGGTATAATTACTCCCCATTTCATGCTACCGTAACTGCTTACACAGTATATGAATTGACCATTTATTGTTAATTTTTGTATTTCTGTCCTGTATTAAATATATATGCTATAAGTATACTTTGCTTTTCATCACTCACCAAGCTTACTTAATAGCTTTATGTAATGGACTTTATCAAAAGCCTTTATCGAATCTTCTTCAATTAGTTGATATTAATGGAGCACTTGGAAAATGAAAAATGCAGTATAAGTGTTCAATACCATAGTTAGAAAAAAGTCCTTTTATTAAAAATTTTGCTAATTTAAAATGTTTATTTTATTACAAATTTCTAGAACAATATTATTTACATACAAAATATTCTGGATTATAACCTGTCCCATTGGAAAAAGTCAAATTAAGAAATATTTTTTAAAAACAGAATAAGAATTTTAAAGCTCAAAAGTCTTCATTTTTTTATTCCATTAATTCCTTTGTGTGTCTAATTTGTTTCCTTTCTGTCTCAGATTCTTGAGCCTTCACTTGGCTGCACAATAGCTCTTTGCTGTCAATTGAGTTAATAGCTTTCCTTTCTCTTTCTTGGTGTATATATGGCAACTAAACACAAATGGCTATTTCTACTTCACCCTTAAAATAGCACCTATTTTTAATCTACTATTCCAACTTATTATCTTCCTAACATTTTTTTTTCCGACTCAAAAGAAGCAGTACAACGTAACTTCTTTGAATGCTTCTATCTGGGCATTTCTTTGCTTAGAGAAGAGGTATCCTATAAGTATGTCCTATCAAAACTAATTGGGCTTACTGCCAAAATTTCCTCCTCTTAATTATCCTAAATCTTTTATGAGATAATTGATAGCGTATTATATGTATACACAGAAATACATATTGAGCCTTAAAATCTGCCACAGTTGCACTACCATATAATTTAGCATGGCCTTGTTCTCCGTTTTTAGGGTTTCT
The DNA here is from genome assembly GCF_963921805.1 of Phalacrocorax carbo. Lineage (NCBI taxonomy): Eukaryota > Metazoa > Chordata > Aves > Suliformes > Phalacrocoracidae > Phalacrocorax > Phalacrocorax carbo. The sequence continues at coordinate 82,822,464 of NC_087515.1, read as the reverse complement.
TAAATGATTCTTTGGTTTATCATGCGGATGAGGTAAAGACATAATTTGAGAAATTTTTAATAGTTTTCAATAGTGTAAAAACTGTAAATGATTGTGTTTGCATAATCATCTTGTGGTATCTCTACACATAAGTTTATGGAGACTGTTGTCTCAGAACTAACCTCTGTTAATTTGTGGGGGGTGTCAGAGGAAATTTATCTCAGCTGGGCAAAATAAAATTTCAGATAAATTAAATCAACATTCTTACTGGACTTACAAGTAAGTGGGTAAGCAAATAAGTAAATAAGACTGAATGAGTTTCTCAGACCACGCAATTTCTTCCTTAGACCTACAGAGAAAAAAAGGGACAAAGTGTCATCACACTTTCTCTTCCTGCTGCTACCCCGCTAACTGAAGCTGCACATCTCCAGAGCAGTAGTGCCAGAGATGACTGCCTCCTCACGTTCCCCAATTCAGGTGCTTGTGGGATTACTTTAGTCCATATAAACCAGATTAGCATGGATATAATATTTTTTTAAAGCAGTCCTGGTTTGTTGTGAATAAAATGGCCTGGGGAATACTCACATGGCAGGTCAGAGAGACAACAGTTGCCTCTGGGGCTGGGGACAATAATTTTTCAGCCAGTGTTACTGCATCCAGAAGATTGTGACTATGCTAATGATATGACTGTAAAGACTTAGCTCTAGGTTAGCTTAATGCATAAATGCATTCAAGTGTACAGATTAAAGTCCTTTTTAAATCTGTACATGGTTAGGCCTTAGGCTGTGACTAGGACTTGCAGTGTCAAAAATTTACAGTGGGACATCCTAATTGGAAGTGCAGTGATCACACGGAGTTAATTCAATACAAATCTCACAGATATTTTTTGGCCAATGTCCTTCAACTCTGCTGAGCAGGGTAGGGAGCTACAAAGAGGAAGAGCCCTCAAATAATGCTGGCTGTTGCGGCGTCCTCCTTTGTTAAGGGATGTGGTTGCAGGCATGTAGCTGCTCAGCCATCTTTATTCAAAGCATGAAAGTATTTGCTTTAATTTGTTACAACAACGGTAGCTTACAGATATTGAAATATTTAAATACATTTTCTTTCTGGATATATAGAGTATTATTGCTCATCTAGTGGACAAAACCCTTTCATCAGCTTATCATTATGTATTTGTAAAGTGCTTTAGTCTATTTGGTCATTCATTTACTCTGTAGAAAGCCACGATGCTTTCTGTTATATTGTAAAGGCCAGATCTAAAAGGATTATATGTTCTAAAGTGATAACACTCACCAAGGTAAAACTGCCATTCTGAAAAATTGTACTTAGCTGCCGTGTAAAGACAGCCCATACTTTATAGGAAGTCTTTATTGTCTTTATGCTCCTCATATGACCAGAACTGCATCTTTATGAATCTTTCAAATTGTCCTGGTTCCAAGTGGCTTCTTTGCATCTCATGACTAGGTCCAGCCAGGATGTTGAGTTTCAGTGTGTCACTTCAGTCCTCTGGGAAACCTTAGCCAAGATGGTATTCTCAGACAAACTGACAGAACTAAGCTATAAGGCAGTGCAGTTTCAGTTGCTACTTTCCTAAAAAGCACAGAAAGAAGAGGAGGCTGTGGGTGTATTTTCTAAAATATCTTGTGACAGAATATTTTCTGAGGAAGGTAGGAGGCTCAAGTTCAGACTTCCTTTTCTGCCAGAGTCAATTCAAACTCATATCTCCAATGAATGTGCCCTCATTAGCAGGATTTTAAGTAGAGAAGGCATGAATAGGAAGCCCGAAACTTAACCTACAGAATCAAGAGTGGGAAGCAGGGATTTCAATGCTAAGCAATATAATACTACAGTCAGGGCATCCCTTTTTCTATCAGAGGAGAAAAAAATGATCCAGAGGGTCTACAATTCTAGCAAAGAAATGCCCAATAAAGTCCCTTGACGAAAAGTGAAAGTTAGATTATTCAGAAAAGAAATCAGACACAGTGCAAAGAATTAACCTCTGGAATAAAATTATTTAAGGACAGACCATCAGGTCTATAAATCAAAATCTATGTGTTCCCAAAAAAGAAACTCTTGTCCAAGCACATTAGGGGTTTCCTTTAGAAAAAAAACTTGTACAGACTGTGGTATGTTATGTGGCATTTTGGAGGATGGTCTTCATAGGTGTGAGCACAAAAAAATCAAACTTTCCTTAAAAGCTCGCATGAGCCCAAAGCAGAGCACAGGCAGCAGAAGTGAGGACTTAAATACTTCTTAAGAAGCTGCACTATTTTCTTCATAGTAACTAGTATGAGGCTATCCTTTGGATTTATGCCGAAAACAGTGCTGATAATACAAATAAGTTTTTGTTATTGTTGAGCAGTGCTTGCACAGAGTCAAGGACTTTTCTGCTTCTCATTATGGCCCACTAGCAAGTAGGCTGGGGGTGCACAAGAAGTTAGGAGGGGACATAGCTGGGACAGCTGACCCCACCTGACCAAAGGGATTTTCCATATGATATGACATCATGCTCAGCATATAAATCTGGGGGAAGAAGAAGAAGGAAGGGAGGGAAATTAGGAGTAACAGTGTTTGTCTTCCCAAGTATCTGTTACACGTGATGGAGCCCTGCTTTCCTGGAGATGGCTGAACACCTGCCTGCCCATGGGAAGGAGTGAATGAATGCCTTGGGTTTTTTTTTCTTGTGCATGCAGCTTTTGCTTTCCCTATTAAACTGTCTTTATCTCAACCCAAGAGTTTTCTCACTTTTACCCTTCTCATTCTCTCCTCCATCCCACTGTGGAGGGGGGAGTGAGAGAGTGGCTGTGTGATGCTTAACTGCCTGCTGGGGTTAAACCACAACAGAAGCTGAGCCAAAATACTGGCCTATTGAATAGTGCTGTTTTTCACCTCTCCTCTCATAGCTCCAAAGCACAGCTTCTTAGCAGAGATGAGAGTATTTTCAATTGTTTTGTTTCTAATGGGCAAATATTTTATTGAAATATTCAGTTTGGCATAAGAGTTGATGTTGATCAGGACTCTGCACTATACATTATGTAAGACAAATCTAGACTGTTTTGCCAGGATGGGTCTTTGTCAGCTGTTCCTGGGTTCCTGAAATGTGTTGATTCTGGTAGCTTTCTTGAGCTCTGTTTTCTAGCCTTCCTGAGCACAACAGTAAGTGATACTTAGGTAACATTTCTGCAATCAAAGTGACTTCCATGGAAGTGTTAATTTACATAGACATGATCCAGAGCCATGTCCTTGTTATAGAATTTAATGAGTGTTATAAAAATATGGCTCTTACATATTTTGATTAGTTGACTTGGACTCAGTTACTGCTTTAATTAGATATTTGACAAGAAAAATCTCAGTGTTGCTGATGGAGTCACATAGATTGCCATGCCCTTATTTCACAGAACATTTATATAGACTGCTTGCTATCATCCCAGTTCTGAAGGCATTGTGAAAACTTAAATTTTTGCCATCAAAGCCTCAGTAGTGGTAAATACAAAGCTGCTAGAGAGAAGAACACAAAGCTACTACACAATCTCCAGAGGAGGGCCATGAAGTTGGTTGAAGGGTTTTGAGGGGAAGCTGTATGAGGAATGGCGAAGTCACTTGCTTTATTCAGCCTGGAGAAGAGGAAACTGAGAGGAGACCTCATCGTGGTCTACAGCTTCCTCACAAGGGGAAGAAGAGGGACAGGAGCTGATCTCTTCTCTCTGGAGACTGGTGACAGGACCCAAGGGGGATGTTAGGAGTTATGGTGTTTGTCTTCTCAAGTAACTGTTACGGGGGATGGAGCCCTGCTTTCCTGGAGATGGCTGAACACCTGCCTGCCCATGGAAAGGAGCGAATGAATGCCTTGTTTTGCTTTGCTTCTGCGCGCAACTTTCCCTTTACTTATTAAACTGTCTTTATTTCAACCCACGAGTTTTCTCACTCTTACCCTTCTCTCCTCCATCCCAGCACGGGGGAGTGGCAGGAAGATGTTCCAGTGGAGGTTTAGGCAGGATATTAGGAAAAGGGTCCTCACCCAGAGGGTGGAGGAGTACTGGAACAGGCTCCCCAGGGAAGCAGTCACGGCACCAAGCCTGATAATATTCAAGAAGCACTTGGACAACACCCTCAGAGACATAGTGTGAATTTTGGGGTTGTTCTGTGCAGGGACAGGAGCTGGACTCGGTGATGCTTGCAGGTCCCTTCCAACTCAGGACATTCTATCATTCTATGATTTGATCCTATATTGAATTTACTTGAGTGGTATTGATCTTTCACTTTCTGTTTCATTAGCTAGAACTCCTTATTCATGGAGGCTTTGAATTTAATGATAAGCCTAATATAGTACTCACTGACTTGTTATTATTTTGTGAGCAAGAATCTTTTTGTTATTTTTAAAATACCCCAGAGCAAGAGAGGGAGAGGGAAAAAAAATAACAATCACAATAGCAGATCTTGGTAACATAAAGGCAGAGTTTTTCTCTGCATAATCATCCATTTGTCATCTGCATTGCCACTGGAGATTCATGTTAATTATGCTCATTCATCTGAACCAGCCACAGGGGAAGTTCTCTAAACAGCTTAAGGCAGTCTGGCTACTGAAGACACTCCTTTTATTCCTACCTGCACATTGTGTTGCTCACTTGCTGCTACTTGAGCAGTCAAGAGACTAACACCTGCAAAATCAAATGGTAAACTAAATATAGTAACATGACATATATCCATTAAAAGGCCAAGGTCTAGAGGTGCTTTAAATTTGCAAGAGATAAAAATAATCTGTAATTTTAAATAAACACAAGAATTCATATAGAAGCAAACAGGAAAGGAGTTTTAAAGTTGTTCTGTCAAATGCCCCAAACTTAGCAAGTGTCAGATTTCTAATTCTCAGTTTATCTCAACCGATGAAAACAAATTACAATACAATCTTTGATTATGTTGTCACATGTTGTATTTTCTTTCAAGCCTAAGCCTGTGGTTGTTCAGTGCTTCGTATAAGCATTATTTTTTATATGAAAAAAAACCATGCCTTCATTCTGTTTGAAATGGATGAACTGGTTTTCCTGAAATTTTATTTATAAACTCCAATATAATCATATATACCCATGATATGGAAAATGTCATCCTCACACCTAGTGAAGCTGCAGCCAAATGGATACAAGACCTTATGAAAAACAAGCTCGGAACAATCTCTAGAATTAGATAAAAGCTAGACAGCTATGTGAATACTTAGAGATTCGTGGTTAAAAAAATGAATGTTATTTATGCAACCTTCAGTTATTCCTTCTTTCATGTGTGTGTTTGTTCCACATACGTTAGCCAGGGAGCAACGTCTAAATAAATTGTGAGGGATTACATCTGAATTAGGCGTAATCGTCTTGCTGCAACAAATAGAAATTTCTTCCTGCAAGAAAGGGTATCAAATCCACATTTGTCTTGTTACAAAATATAATATTCAAAGGAGTCACATCAGATAAGACAAATTAATTCAAATGAGTTCATCTGAGAAAATCTGCCAGTAACTAAACTACTGTAGACAATGACTTACAACCCTGAAGAAAAAAAAAAAAAGAAAATCTTAACATTGAAATATTTTTGGCTTATCATCATGGGAACTGTCAATACAATATTGATTGTACTTAAAGAAGTAGTAAAAAATATATTGTCTAAAGAAAAACATGTCTTAAACTATTTTCTCACATGCCTGACAGGTTGTCTTTGATCTTCCTGATAAAACTGTCCTCACATTAGAGCTGATCTCTCTCCTTGTACATCAAGGACATAATGCACAAAAAAAGTGCCTTTTCTGGCTTATGGAAGATAGTAGTGAAAAAGAATTGTTGCTGAAATGTTACTGAATCAGACAGTGCTCTAGAAGAGGAAACCCCACTACTATGTGAGACAACAGGCAAACCTGTTGCCTGGAGTCAGGGCAGACACCTGCACACTCTGGTGCTGCCTGACAGATATCTGCCTGTCCCAAGCCTTGCACTCCAAGACTGAACACTCTGCTCTATTTTCTGAACACACCATCTATGTGAGGGCGCCAGACCACTGACTCCAGTGCCAGTAAAAAGCAGATGACATCTTCACAAAATAGAGCCACAATCTTATAGCCAAGCCCAAGGATAAATGCAATCAGTTGATGGATGACGAATGGTTTGGCAAAAGGCAAACCTGGGCAAGACAGAGAGTGTGCTTTGGGCAAAGTCAAATGTCTTTTCAGATATTATAGCTTTTCTGTGGATATTTTGTCCAAAAGAAAACATCTCTGTTGTTCTGTTTATAATTCTCCTTAATTTTTTCACTGAGTGTTGTATTTTGATCACAGCCAGCAGCTTGGTCCCACACAGCCGCTTGCTCACTCCCCCCACAGTGTGATGGGGGTGAGAATTGGAAGGGTGAAAGTGAGAAAACTTATGGGCTGAGATAAAACCAGTTTAATAGATGCAAAAGCTGCGTTCACAAGCAAAGCATTACAAGGAATTCATTCACTCCTTCCCATGGGCAGGCAGGTGTTCAGCCATCTCCAGAAAAGCAGGGCTCCATCACATATAACAGATACTTGAGAAGACAAACACCATCACTCTGAATGTCCCCCACTTTTACCCCAGCTTTTACTTCTGAGCATGCTGTCATATAGTATGGAATATTCCTTTGGCCAGTTGAGGTCAGCTGTCCCAGCTGTGTCCCCTCCCAGCTTCTTGTGCACCCCCAGCCTACTTCCTAGTGGGCCATAATGAGGAGCCTTGACTCTGTGTAACCGATTTTAGGTCACCAAGCAGGATGTATACAGTTTGTACATTTATGCAGATGGGAAATAAGTTATATCTGACTTCAGTGTTTCACAACAGCTCCATGAGATGCCACAGATATATGGCAAATGATGACTCACATGTCAACAATATTCAAACCAATTTAGGACCCTGCATCTCCTCTTCTCATGAAGATGGCGAGCAATTTGAAACTTGACATGCCACACCTGAAACATACAAATATTTCTGAGAGCTTTTTAATGAAGACCATGACAGGGAATTTTGCTCCTCAGTTATAGTAGTACAAAATAATACAGTATAATGCAACAGCTGTAGAGATAATAATTGAGAATGGTAGAATTTTCCTAATGGAATGGTCCAAGACTGTGAAATTGGGCCACAAAAAACATAGGTATTTCCAACTTCAATTAAAAACATGTTTAATCTTGAATTTTCTTTAATATAAGCCATAGTGAAATGTTTTCTTATTGACCTATTTCTTCAACATAATTGTCTTTGAGATCAAAACAACCCAGCCATTCAAACAGACCAAAAAAATTTCACATCTCCCATTTTGCAGAATATAGAAGTGCATTGGATGCAGGTGTCGAGGTGCTGGCCACGGGCAGGACTGCAGGGGTGGCCTTTTTGGGAAGAGGCATGGGGCTGCCCTGTGCTGGACACAGCCGCTTCCAGCTGGCTCCAATGGACCCACTGCAGGACACAGCTGAGCCTGTCAGCCAGGATGGTGGCACCTCTGGGAAAGCCTATTTAAGAAAGGGTAGGAAAAAAAACAGGGTGAGAGAAGAGGGAAAAAGAGTGAGAAACAGCAAAGGGAACACTAAGGTTGGAGGAGGAGGTAGGAAGGGGAGAAGGAGGGAGTGTGAAGAGGAACCACAACAGCCCTGCACAATCCCTTGCCTCACTGAGGGGCTTGAGCATTACCTGTGGCAATAATGAAGGGCAGGAGAGGAGTTTGGAGTGAAGTTGAGCTTGAGAAAGGGAGAGGAAAGGTGTTTTCCCTAAGTGTGTAAATGTTTGTTTCTTTTTCTGTTCTATTTTTTTGTTTCCCAGTACCTGAAACAGTAACTAAATATATACATACATAAATTAATTGGCAGCAAATTAATTTTCACCAAAACCAATCTTTAAACAATCTCCTTGCCTTTATCTCAACCCATGAGTTTTTTCATTCCTATTCTTCCTATACTGTCCCTTGACCCACTGAGGCAGGAGAGAGAGTGAGCAACTGGGTGGGAGTTTAGCTGTCACCTGGGGCCAACTCACCACAAGAAGTGTACATAAAGTAGTGAAAAAAAAAGCTGTATTAGTGTGTAGGGAAAAACTGTAGACAAAATTCTGACATTGCTGTGAAGAATTAGTGGGTGAGTAAACTCTGAAAAACCCTTGCCTGTTGGCAGACACAAAATCAAATACCTGGGTGCCAGATGTCTGTGTAGCTGTGGACTCCATCTGTAGCACATGCTTTCATGCCATATGCTACTTTATATCAAATGGTTGTATGATTACATAATAAATTTATGGAAAACCAGCTCTGTTCCCATCTCTCACTGCTCTTTATTCTCCCATCTCTCTCTCTTTGTCACTACTGAAAAAGAAACTCTATAGGCAACTGTCTTTCTACAGACTATATTTCCCTTTTCCCCTCCAATAAGAGGATCACTGAACTGTTGGGCTCTGAGGACTTAATGCTGATATATTAGCCACTAGTTAGTCTGATAATTATATCAACCATTGTTCTGCAAGCGCATGGTGTTTCTTTTTAGAGGACTAGCTTTACTGTTATAATTACATTTTCACACATTTTAATTTTGCAGAATAAAGCAAAAATACATTTAAACTTATAATGTGAATATGTTAAATACAAACAGAAATGTTTTGAGCTTACACTCATTTTAAGGAGACAAAGTAGTGACAAGAACTCATCAGGAACAATTGCTCTGGGTTTTTTGTTTGTTTCACTGTTTTGTTTTGTTTTTATTTGCAAGACTGTGGAAACACTGACAAAGCAAAATTTCATCATTTGTACTAGTTAAACTGAATACTTTTAATTTTCTCATGACAGTCCCCACAACCTGGTCGTCTTGTCATTATAGAGACAAATTACTTATGAAAAAATAGTTGATAACTTGTTCAGTTAGTTTGAATCTAGACCGTGGTTTCTCTCATCATTAAGTTTCACTCATCTTTATACCTTCTTTGTGATCCCTTAATTATGACTGGAACTGTCTGGATCATAATATAATTAAGAGCAGCTTTGGGATTTTTCTAATTTCATCACTGGTTTGGGTTTGTCCCTAGGATAGCCTTTTGATACACTTGATATTTTAAAATGACCATTTAGACATGAGATTTAGCTCTCCTTCCTACAGCATGGTACTGCTCTGTCCCCATATTCATGGCTGAGGAGAGCATATATTGACATTCATTCATGAGGTCCCCTATTCCTCATTCTGTATCTTACTGTTCTTTAGTAATGGCAATGCTGAGTCAACATAAAGTTTGCTTTATCCTAAGCAGAAGCTGGCATTTGGCCCTATTCTTTGTCTTTCATAAAGCCTTACAATATTTGTGGAACTTTGAAATTATTCTGGTTCATTCACTTCTTCATAAACTGAGTAATCTCATTTAAGTCAGTATACATATAGTGCAAAAAAAAATAGTGTAAGTTAGAAGAGAATCCAGCTGCTGGATTTTTTACTAGTGTTGTTATTTTAGCTATCCTTTTAAAGAAGGTAACAAGGGATCACATCTATATTTCTTTTAACGTTAGTTCCCATTATCATTCTTCAGAACTTTCTTTGGCTAAGAGTTGCAGAACAGTAATTCTGTATTCTGTCAAATTGCATGTCATTTGAATTTCTTTGTGAAAAAGGAGATTTTAAAAAAATAATATTATGTATACCTGATCTGTTGAAGATGTTAAAAGAACCTGAAGACAGTCTAGACCATGAACAATGGTGACTTGAAAGGACTAGGATCTTACAAAATGAAATAAAGACAAAACTAGTCACAGACACAGTACAAGTTTTCACTGTGTTAAATTCAAGTAAGAGCACTTTAGACATGAGTAGTACTCCCTAGTGTGATGTGGAGGACAGCCTCCCCAAGAAAACCCCTGATAATCTTCATTAGCGGTTAGAGTTCTACCTGCCTTTGCATTCTGCTAGTCAGCCTCCTCTACCATGTCTGTCTCCCCTCTTTTCCTTTGATTCTGTCCATTAAGGGATTGATTTTGCTAAAAAAAGAAAAGGTCGACCTGTCATCTCAATAGCTGTTGACTGATAAAAAGTGGAGGCAATATTATCTCTCAGTGGAAAAAAATAACATCAGTAAACTATTATTTCAAATTTTCTCTGTTTTGTAGCACAAGATCCTCCAGAACTTCTTTTATGTCACTATATAGTGGTAAATGAATCCACATGCCAGCAACACTCCCAGATGTCAATATGTAATAACAAAATGATACAATTTCAGAGATTTCAGGTTTTCTTTCCTGAACCTAGAATCAGGACAATAGAGACAATTATTCTGCAGAGACTAAGAGAATACTATTAAAATACTCTCCCAATTTAAATGTTCTCGGAAAACATATGAAAAAAAAAAAAGGGAGTGGAGTTGCAACTTCTCAGCTTCAGGTACCTTCCTTGTTCACCCAGCATAGGTAAGAAGGTAACCACCACTTGCTTTGGGAAAATGTTTTAGGATAAGTCTCTTGACTCTGTTGGGCAGTAACTACAGTGTTAGGTTTTGATTGGAAATGATGTTGCCGTTCCACAGAGTTTCCATTTAGGTTAAATCAACTGTTCTGTCCTTGTTGTGAAATGTCCAGCTTGATTCTTGCCTCTCATATGGCTTTTAGAAACATTTTCCCCAAACCATAATAAACTGATACATCTGATAAAGAAACTGCTAATTTGTCTTTGGTATAAGTAGCTTTATGTCTTCAACACACTGAAAGGCACAAATACAGACATGGCTGAAAAAAAATATATACCCGTGTGGAATTTTCATTTCCTCAGAATAGCTCTTAAAAGTTTTAGAAGAATCTTGTTGCCTTTGTTAACTCAACAGTTCTCCTCTTCCACGTAACTATATCACTTTTAGTGCAAATACTTGAGAGTGTCTGTATTTCAATTTATATTGATGTGGGACCAGCAGCTGAAAGACTATCACTGCCTTTAATGGGAATTGATTAGATCCTGCTGGCACTTATGCAAGTGAAATTCAATTGCTTGAATGTGTGCAGAAAGTGATCATAAACATGATGCAAGTTTAGCAGAAAGGAGATAGTTTTTTAATCTGAATCAATGTTTGTGGAAATAAACATATCACACTTGCTGCAGCCTGGAGAGGATTAGGGAGCTAGAGGTTACTTAGTAAACCAGTAAGGAGAACATTTTAAAGACAGCGTTAGAGTTTACTGACAGGGAACACCACTTGAATATTTGGCAAACTCATTATCATTTGATAGCTATTGTAATTTGCTAAGTATTACTAACTGAGTTGAAGGATGGTGCATTGTCCACGCTCTCCGTTGACTCTTATTGGATCAGACTCAAAACCTGTATCTATACTGGCATGAAATTGTATTGGAGTTTGCTGCCTGGCCACAGGAGAACGATAGCTTTTGGACTGCATGGATACTTTGAGCTCAATTATCTTAATTTGCTCTGCTGGCAAGGGAACTAATAAGAGCTGTTAATTCCTTATTTAATATATTCCATGTTACATGGTGTGCTTTCCTGACTAAGATTGCCCCTCTGCAGCAATTTGAGACACTTCTAGAAAGAGTGAAAGAGAATTCAACTTGTCATATTTTTAAACAAAGTATATGTTCTTTTCTGCAAGTTAGTACTTCAGTGTAAATAGCAGGGTAGCATGACATGACTCATGATCCTCAGGATTCATTACTTAAATCCATTTGTGTACTTTTATAATGTAGTGTAATTTCTGAAATGCTTGTAGCTTTTTTAGCTTTATGCTTACAAAAAAAAAAAAAGGTACTTATATAATTCAAATTAAAGTGAGAGATCACATAAAAAGAATGAAAGGTTAAAACTCAGCACTATCAAAAGACCAGATCTTTCAGTCCTTCCCACGCTCCTCAGGCTTGTTTTCTCCAAGATTTAAAAAAAGAGTTTCTTAACTTTCCTCCGAGCCATTACCAGTATAAATAGCTGAACTCAGTGTCTTGGTTTTGCACCTCTCTTCTTTCCCCCCAGATATCTCAGCACTATATCTTTTTCCCTGATTGTTTTTGTTGAGGGCAACACTGCTAGTCTAAAGCTACATTTCTTACATATACCAAGCACTTACTAGTTGCAATAGGAACGAGATCTACGCTTTGCCGGCAGTATTGGATGGCCACAGTGATGCCTGATGAGCGATTTTCCATAGTTTTGAAAGTCTGATGTGCAGTACAGTAGTATCAGATTTCTTTTTTCATATCTGGGGAAATCTGAAAAGCAAGTGGAACATGTGAGGGATACATCCCAGGAGCTAACATTTATTCCTCATTTACTGATGTTATAACCCTGGCCCCAGTAAAATCAGAGGGAGCTTTGCCTCTGACTTTAGTGAGGCCAAGATTTTCTTCTCCGGTGTGTGAATAGTTATTATACTGTGTTACCTCTGTCCTACATATCCAAGAGTGGAAATTTTGTTATGTATTGCTGCAATGAGGGATCGCACCTGATGTTCCCTCCCATAGGTTTTGTTTTTTTCTTTCTTGCTGATATTTTTCTTATCCAAAAAGGTGCCATTTTATGTGAAAATTACAAAATACAAAGAACACTGAAAAACTGGAAATATTGCATGCTTAGGCTTACTATGTCTAGTATTCCTTTGACAGAAAGTGAGTGGTTCTTTATTACTAGTCTAAGAAATGTAGCATTGTATAGTGTGATGTTTTTAAGAATACAGAAATTAATTTCTTCTCTGACCCGATGAGTGGGTCATGGCTTGAACGCATGAATCCTTGACTTCCTAACACAGCCAGCTCTACAAGTAATCTCTACATCTACTGTTTAAACTATTAAACATGACTCTTTTGAACTAGATATATATTTTGCTGCAAACAATAACATGGAGTCAGTGTGCATCCAAATTTCTATTGAAGGCTAATGAATAAGCTGTTAACTAATTCAGTCTAATTGTAGCTTGGTTGTGCTAAAATATAAAACTAACAATTCGGCTTTTGCCCTGAGTCTTTTAAATTATATTTTCACTCCTACTGAGTAAGAGTCTAATTAAAAGCTTTTAGCTTCTCATTGTGCATGCTGCTAAGTGATGTTGTTCAGTTTATCAGGACTCAGTTATCAGTTGATTTAAATAGAAAAAATGGAAAACAACAAAACAACATATTTTCACTTGCTTTTTTGCCACCTGTCTTGAAAATTGTTCTGTTTATTAAGCAAACCCCATGAAAATCAGAAATACAGAAATATTTTCTTCTAATGATTTAAAAAGAGAAATGAAAATATAAACAATTTATTTTCAAACAACACGACTTGTAAAATAGTACATAGGAGCCCTGTGTCTCCTGTGTACCCGTTGTCTGGAGAGTTGAGAATAGATAGATTTGATTTTGGAATTTTTTTGTCTTGCTTTTCTGTGGTTTTGTTTGTTTTTGTGAGGTTTTGGGCATTTGAGGGGGGGCTGTTTATAATCGTGCCGGTTTTTTATTTGTTTACTTGCCTTTTTTGGTTTTTATATCTGACAGTGGTGCACTGGAAGATGATACAGAAGACTTCTTAAACAGCTTGTGACAAAAGAAAACCATATCTTCCGACATAGCAGACTCCACAAGACCTTGCTACATGCTGCTGATGTCCTTCCAGCCTTGCTCTGTAGTCTTCAACTTCATTGTCTTAGGAGTGCTAACAGACTCCTCATTAAGTTTAGAAAGCCTGTGAAGGGGAACTAGGAATCTTATTAGAGCCTTTCCTGCTAGTCAGAAAAGTTATTTTCCTTGTCTTTCTCCTAGCTACAGGTAGACATTGTTTACTGTTAATTTTAAGCTGCCTGCTAACTTACAGACTTATATTAAAAGTCTGAAGAGCCTTTGGGTTTTAGTGCTGAGTAGTCATTTGACAACTTCATGAAGTGGCAACTGAGCACTGGCAAGGCTGAAGACCAGGTGTTGTCCAAGGGTAAATGCACTTGGTAGGGAAATCAAGCAAATTTGCAACTAAACCAGCTGGTCATGACATGCTGTACTTAAAGTAAATGAACCTTAGGGGTGGCTCATTCTAACAGTATAAGCAGCCAAGTACAATCCTGCTCCAAGCACACTGCCATGCTTTCGTCCTGGGGGAACTAGGGGAAAATGGGAAGGAGGGTAGAGCTGAGGGGAGAAAAGGACACAGGATGTCAGAAGCCAGTGTTTCAAAATAACTATGGCCTGGGTTTCAGACTATAAAAGTACATCTATACTAATAAAGTAAGCAGTGACAGGGAACAGGAATGAACACTGGAATGTTATTGCTCGTAGTGCTGTATTTTTATCATGGTCCTTGACTTGAACTTGGCCTGGGCCAGTTAGTGTTCTTCCAAACAATTCCTAGCCTTCCTGATCTGGAAGTCAGCATGTACCAAAAACTACTTGGATGGACAATCTTATTTTGAAGCTAAGAGAGTTTAATCGTATGGTTATGGGCTGTTCTGTGCCAGTTGTCCTCAGGTCAGCTAATGGGCCTAAACATTGTGTATGTTATTCATGTAGGAATAGCCCAAGAGTCTAAATGGAAGCTGACTGAGGGCTTTGAACTGGAATTTTCAACCCTGGCATAACACACAGTAAGTGAGATGTTATATATGCTGCTACAGAATAGATATACATATTTGGGGTAGTCATGCTAGACTTGCTTTTAGTCAAATGGAGGCGTGTTTAAATGGCTCAGACGACCTATCCTGTTTTAGACAATTTAAATGACTAACAATCTCTAGCTAGTCCCAAATTGTCTCTGGGACGCTCCTAGAACTGGCCATGAGATTGTTTGATTTTCTTTTCTTTTGCATCCATTGTAGTCCTATAGACCATGTGACAGTGAGGGTAAATGAAATATGCTATGGTGATATCTGAATGACTGATTATAATCTATCAGCACTCCAGTTATTTGGGATACAAGACAAACACGTCTTTTACAATATGGATTAGCATCCACATCTATCACCCTGTCTTCTGATATCTCCTCCCTATGTACCTGTCTCTGAGAGGCAAGAAATGTCACATCTAACTCAGCTGTTGAGGGCCATTCTTTACCAGTTGCCAAGATATTCTTGCCTCTCATCTTCTATTGTTTCCTTTGTGATTTTCCTGTGTCTTCTTCAGCATGTCTTTCCCCATCCAGCAACAATCTCGTGGCTGTAGCTTCAGCCTGACATTGTCATGCTCAGATATGGGCCTGCCTCATCCCTGGTTTCTCTAAATCTCCTCTCCACTTTGGCATCTTTCCCCAAGCACTTCTGATGACTTTTCTTTGTGCTGACTAGTGATGACAGCCTCTTCTCTGTCACTTCCCTTCTTCTCTTATCTAGGATCCAGATTGATTTTGGACACAGGCCAGTGACAGAGTTAAAAACAAAAGATGCTTCATAAATTTCTGTGCCTGTTTATGCTTACATATAATTCAGCTTTCCCACCGGGGCAGTGGAACTGGCACTGACATGTTAGCAGGAAGCAACACAGGTTGACTTGCTGTCAAGGCAGTCATAGGGGTGAGTTTACAGAGCTTGGAACTGTGAGGAAAACATCTTTTTTACTTGACACTTAAGCAAAGCTACGTTGGAGTGATTGGGATAACGCACAGAGAACCTCCGCAAAATGCCATTTTTAGAGCTACTTTCCAAAATAAAAGTATGCCTTAAATCCATGACTCTGTTATTGTCTGCATTTAGACTCTGCTCTCTCTAAGGTAATTTTACAAGCTACAATAAAGCACTTCCCAGCATGTAACATTACTGTTCAAGTGTAGCTGTTACTTTTTATTTTTCAAGTGGAGTTGAATGATTAGTAAAGGACCAGGAATTTAAATTGCCACATCTCTAGTAAATGTTAACACATGCCTCATATGGCTCTCTCTGAAAGTCTGCACTCTCTGGCAAGTGAACTGTATGTATACATATAATTATGTAAACACATTCTCCCCAGTGCGATGCATGGAGATTTAGTGCAGTCAGCGGAAGTTTTTTTGATCACTGTCCTCACTGTGAGTTGCTTAAGCATCCGCCTGTCTAGTTGTGAGTCAAATTCAGTGGCTATATAGGGATGTGTAGTCCTGTGCATGGTAAAAATATTTGCTGCACCACTCACAGTATGAGCTGGTCACCTCTTGCTTCAGTCCTATCTTGGACATTTTTCTTTACTGTAGACATGATATCTTTCTTAAGGGAGATTTATTCCTTTATTTCTATCTTTTTGTGGCTAAAAGTTCAGAAGAGCTGGCTGCTAAATTGTACTCAGGTGTGCTTTAAGCCACGTGCCTGGCTCAACGCAGTTAACACTTTAGCAGACAGACAGCATGCTGCAAGTCATGGTCATTGCCACGCTTGTCTTTCTGGAACTCCTTCTGTGGGCAGTATCTGTATCTTACACCCATAGCCTTGATTCTGCACTGAGTCCATCCATAAAATAAAGTCTATCAACATAAACCTGACAAAAACCATGTTAGCTTTGCAGATTTGCTGGTGGAGCTATTCATAATATCTCTGCATTGAGTGAATTGATGCATGATTCAAAGTTTAGTTCTGCAGGAGGCATGGAAGGGGCAATATAGTGTCTTCCAAAAGTTGTGTATGAAGAGCTGAACTAAGCTTAGATTTGTAGCATGTTCAGAAGCCCATGGGGCTCCTGACATAGGCTTCCTGAGAAGCCTGTGGCTTCTCACACACTTGCTGCAGATATTGTCCCTGTGTGCAAGTGTGCATTTTCTTGTGAGAGATTCCCCATGGCAGCCAGTGGGGCAAACAGAGAAGTGGGCACCACTTTTAGCAAATCTTTTCTTCCATCTGTCCACCCACTTATTTACCCATGCATGCATCCATATAGGCAAAAGTTTTGCTTTACCTATACTACTGGTGGATAAAGTAGCACAAACCTCTAGTCTAATTACATTTCAGTTCATTCCCCAATTAAATGGAAAATATCATATGTTAACTTAGTAATGCTGCTGTAATTGTTTCACAGAGAAGATTGCAGAGATATATCTTTCAGGCAGAGTTAGGAAAGCCAGGATACAGAATATTGATAATATGTTGCTGCATATACCTCAGAATCTCAGCACCTCACAATGTCTTTATCACAAAGTGGTAAGTAACAGAGGAAGTGAGGAAGCTGCACATAGTTTTAACAGGGATTATTTGGGTTTATAATCTCTAATATGTCCAAAACCATATGTATTTATCTCTGAAAGTCCAGCAAATGCTGTCAAATTCCTGTGTGCTCATATGCACAATGATCTTTCACAGACATTGAGCTAATGATAATTCTCACAGGGATCAAGCTGCAATGATCACAAGCAGCAACATTTTCAGGTGAGGAAAATTAGCATAGTAGCGAATAATGCTGAGGAATGAGTAAATATGGAATAATAGTCAAAAAAGCTGAATACTGCTGACACGTTAAGACAAAATATGGTTAACCATGCCAACTGCCATACTTTTGCATCTAGAAATAATGAATTCAGTCTTTACCAGTGGAACTGGAAAATGGTGACTCTCAGAACACTTAGAATTTGTAGTGAACAAAAGAATTCCAACAAACACTGCTTGTGAAAATGCAGTTATATGAGACGTTTATATAGACACATGCAGTCTAATAGAAGGAAAACAGTAAGCTTTCTAATTTAGCAGAAAAGGCAGGCCAAGAATGAAAGCTGGAATATGAAGGAAAATGTTTAAAAGAGAAAACTAGTGATACATTTTCTTTTACGGAGGGGTGGTAGTCGCTGGAACCAACTACAAAGGGAAATAGTAAATTCTCTGTGTCTTGTTAAATTCAGCTGAAGACAAACCGCTTTTTAAAAAGATATTACTTACCTATTACACAAGCATGCTTTACTCAAACACAAATTGCCAAATTGAGGAATCCCCTGCACTTGTCTTACTAAAGGGGAATAGCGCTAGTTTGTTTCCCAATTATTAATGGCCCACATGTGCTTGTGGCACGTGGACAGAGCAACCCTTAAAGATGTTCAGGAATTTTGTTTCTTGAATGAGGGAAAGGACAATGTCAATAAACTGGCACTTGTTTATTCTGAAGTGGAATCCCTACTCATGATTTGGCATTAGCTATAAATTGGAGTTTACCACCCCTCATGGTAAGGTTTCTCTCTCTCATGAATATATAGATATTACATCACATGGGTGTATAAACTAACAGGAATAATACAGCTTATACACTGGCCAGCTATTAGAGATCTGAAGCATGCAGTAACCTCTCTCCATTTCTGCAACAGGAATATTTGTACCTTTGTGGACTTACTTACATTGTAAGGCAACATCTTCTGAAATACAGCTGGTAGAGCAGGTGTTCCAAAGGCATGAAAATTGTGGTCCTGGACAAAACAATAGAAAGTTAATTTTTAAAAATTTGCATAATATGAAGGACCCATATTGGCCCATATGGTCCAGCAGTATCCCAGACTCTGCAATGGTTTTATGAATGACTAAGCACTGGCAGAAGTATATACTGATTAAATACATAGTCGGGGGTAGCATCTGGAGGCTGTATGAAACCCTAGAAGCTATTTCCTTGGCCTTTACTTGTCAGTGGTTTATTATCTGAAATAAAGAAGATTTGATTGCAGTTGAAAACTGTTCTTTGCTGATTGAACTGGCAGAGAGGAAAGCAAGACAGACAAACACACTCAGGCTGGCTGTGACTCACCTGAGGGCACAGTAGCTGTCACTATCTTGGTAGAAACAACATATATGTTTCTCTGTTAACACAAGTGAAACAAGCCTGGAAGCCATATGCTACCATATACTGTGATTTCTGAATTTGTTTCCATGTGTGTTCATTCTATAAAAACAGCAATATAAAGGCCCTGTTCCTTGATTTTATTACTGGTGAGCTTATTTAACAATTTTTATTCATTTATCAAGGCACAAGAAATACAAGCGTACAACATGGCACAGGCTTATTTTTAATGTGATACATAATAAATATGTAAATTAGACTTAGTGGTTTGTTTGGGTTTGGTGGGGGTTTTTTCCCCCAAAATGTGGACATCCCAAAAGCAAAATTTGGCCTTCACAGATTACATTTGTGAAGATAATGCCAGTATTCCCTGCCACCTGTTTGTTAAATTGTTTGGAGACTGTTAATTACATCCCCCTAATATTTTGCATTTCAGTTCACCTGAAAGATCAAAGTTCTCTTCATCTCCTTAGATAGCTGATAATTAGAAAGATAAACAGAATAC
Source organism: Phalacrocorax carbo (assembly GCF_963921805.1). Classification (NCBI taxonomy): domain Eukaryota; kingdom Metazoa; phylum Chordata; class Aves; order Suliformes; family Phalacrocoracidae; genus Phalacrocorax; species Phalacrocorax carbo. Next base: position 82,803,302 of record NC_087515.1, on the reverse strand, counting down.
CTCTGCTCATCACCCTTCCACCTCTGTTAAATATTCTGTCACTTTTTAGCCCTCTGCCTCTGAATCAGGATTTCTTACCATTAAACATGAATGCCAAATCCTTCATGCAAACTTATCTATAGAAGATCCAGAATGACTACTGCCAAAAGATTAAAGTGAAGGTGAAACCATCATATCAAACTAATTCCACTAATGTCCCTTGATAATAGCATCTAGTGGCCAAAGACTTAGCCATTCCAAATTCCAAATGAAAAATAATTGTTCGCCCTTTATTGAAATATTAATCTTGATATTATTCTTATTATAACACTTTTGAAAGCAATATCCAAGAGTATAATATCCATATACATTTAATCTTTGTTTTATAAGTTGATAAAATATGAAACTAAAGTATAAAGACATTAAAAATTAGCATATTTATTGCAGTTTTTATGAGACATGCTGCTGCAAAACACATAAAATCCTCTAGGATAAATCTGCATCTGGTGCTGTCTTGATAACTGTTGAATTTACAATGGCGTAATATTTATACAGGCTCTTTTAAAGAAATAGCTGGTGTAGAGTTCTTTTGTATGAGATGTACTCTGTCATTTGCTGCTGGAAGCTGCTGGTGCAGTGCATCAGTGTGAAAGTAAAATATGTGTGTGCCTGGAAGAGAGTTAATTTTTGAAAGTTAAATACCTAGTTCCTATCATTCATTTTCTACTTCAGTGTAGTTTTTGCAGGTCAAGCAGACTTAACTTGAACATATTTAATTGGCCCCAAGCACCAAACGTTTTGCTGCTCATGTACAATGTCAACCATACTTTAAAACATTCACACTGTAATTTTCTTTTTTCTCCATAAGTCTTTTTCACTGGTTTAAACCAAAGGATATTTTTTTGACTATGGATAGCAAAGCAAAATTGACAAAGTTTGGGATCTTTTGTGAAGGTTTAGATTCAAATCACCAACTATTGTTGAAATTCTCACTAAAACCTCAAGATTTGCTAGAAATTGGAACACAGTACTACGTCTTAACAGCTCTTTCACCACCACAGTCAGTCCAGGGATGGTTAGTTTGTGGCTACCAGGACACACTCACTTGAAGTGTCAGAAGGCAGGGCATAATTGTGTCTTATGTCCTGCTCTGGAGATGTTCTGATGTCAGTGAGCTGAATAATCCTAATGTGACTTTTTGAAAGGACAAAGTCCTGCTGAGAATGACACTGCAAGGTAATCCAGACACCTTGCTTTGTTATCCTCTTCTGTTTTCTAGTAGAGTGCTTTGAGTGCCTATGAAATACTCCTGGAGAGGCCCCTCTCCTCAGGCCTCTGGAAGGTGTCTTGCAGCTCTTGGTCATAAGATGTTGATATAGACATTACGAGCCAGACATTATAGCCATCCTGTTCTCACCAGTAGTTATGATAATAACTTGAAAATAGTAATTAGGCATGGATCCAACAGTGACAAACTAGAACATCAGTTGGTGTTAAGTTGTGGAACTAAGCTGTAGTTTCACTAAAGTCAGTGGATCAATATGAATTTAGTTTGGAACTTGATCAGTATATTATTTTTTTTTAGAACAAAACCTCTCTATATATATGATTTAACTTTTTTTTTTTTGGTTAGTTACACAGAGTTTTTCTTCTGGAAATGGAAAAAACTTATTTCCTTTCTATGGATAAACTTAAGCTGAGGCTTGAGTTTATGTCCAACAGCATTTCATAAAAAATTGCAAATATCCTTCTCAACCTTCGGAAAGACAAGGTGGTGGACAAAATTAATAGAATGGATGTTTTTTGTTGATGGGAACAATGGCCAGAGGAAGTTGGGTGAGAGCCATATGAAGATTAAGTAAGGAGAAGGAGAACAAGCTTCTTTAAAGAGTGAACACTTGGCACGTGATAGGTGTAAAATAATATTGTAACTTTGGCTCTTCTCTAGTGTGTGAAACCAGGAAATAAAGGGTAATCACTTACTAGAATATTCACCTTATTCTTGCATTAAAGCTTTAAACTAAGATTCAAGTAAGCCTCTAAAATTTAGAATGCATATCACTGCTGAACTTTTAAACCTTTGAATTTTGCCAATAACTAATCTCGACAGAGCTATTATAAAGAGGGGAACCATAGCAGATTTGTTTACACAGTTCGTCTTTGATCTACTGACTTTGAATGTAATTATCATTTCAGAATTAATATCTTGTCACTGTGTATATGACTCTTACACTGTTACTTTCTTTGGTCCAATGAACCTAGTGTACTTCTCAAAAACTTTTCTTTCACGTGGGAAGTCCAAATGGACCTACTACTTGTGGTTTTCTATTAATTTTAATTCTTCATCAACTGAATTTACATAATTACTATGCCTATCCGTTCACAATAAAATATCTTGAATACTGTCCAGTTAGTCATGTTTTCCACTGTGGCTTCTGTATGCTTATTAGCATTGAACACTGAATAACAAGCCCATACTGACCTATGCATCCAGTGCTCTTAAGCTAGCTGCCTGTCTTCCTAGTTTATGTAGAATCACAGCTGGAGCCCATTACAGAAAGAGAATAGTTCATAATTGCACCAAATGTACATACGGCTTCTGCTTCAGATTTACTTTTCTTTTTTTTAACTTCGGAAGTTTAATCAGCTGTTTTACTCTAACCATACTGAAGACGGTATGCAATTTATTTTTACAAGAACTGATTCTTGCCTACAGGTGGACTATGCCTGCAGAAATTAAAAAATGGAATAATATTAGAATTTTGATAAATAATTCCAGGATAAATTCAGGAGCTATCATACTTTTCAAGAATGTGGGCCATGTACTAATTTGCTCTCAGGGGACTGGAGGGCAAAAACCACATCTTAGGCCAACCACCCACATTCAGAATGGTAGTAGACGTTCATTGTACTTAATTAGTGCTCACTTCAAAGTTGTTTCAAGTCAAAGGTTTTTATCTTGCTTTTAGTGTATGCTACCTTGTCCTCTCAATTCTGCTTTCCCAGTAGCAATGGAAGAGTAGAAAGATAGCTATGAATAGCTGCGACTTTCTCTTATTGTAACCCTGTATACATGCTCTTAAGTCAAGGAGAAGCACAAGTTTGCAGCCTTCTCTTTGACTAGCTATTTGTACCCTGCTGTCCTTCCCACAGTTCATTATATATTCCTCTTGAGGACATCCTGCTTTCCATATCTCCTTTTGATTTATTTTAGTAATTTTTGTTCTATATTTCTGGATACAGACTGGACTATAAGGAGTGTCGATGTCCATTATCTATTTTCTCTCATTTTATTTTCAGTTATGTTTCAAAAAATCCGGTAAATAAGTAGAACACATAGCAAGGATCAGAAGATACCCTGCATGTCTTTAATGACATTTCACTCAAAACACTGCAGAGGTTTTCATGATTTTACTTTTTCTCTATTGTTTGGTATAGTGAGGAAAAATATGCTTCTCCAGCTTTAATGCTACAAAATTTTTTTCTTGAGAAGTTTTCTTACATTCATGTTCTTCCCACACTAAAGATTCATGCACGGCTTCAGTAATCCTAAATGCCCGATTTTCTTAACTGCATCAGCATTTAATCTTTCCTGGGAGGTTTAAAAAAGAAAGAAACAAGGTCTGAAATTTTCTTAGTTCATTTTATATTTGCCTTTTTGTGTCAATCCTAATAGCTGTGTTGTCTCAGACCTTACTGCTGTGAGAAGAGCTGTGAGAATGCACTTTGGGGGCCTCCTGTCCTTGGCTTGGGCACTACATTAAACCTGAGAGACTTACTCAAGGCTTTGACATTGACTTCTGGGGAGTTACCAAGAGGATTTGTGATTCTTGCTATGTAAGAGCATTCTCAAGTGAAACATCAATTTGTATAACTACATCTGGTTTGTTGATCATACTTTTCCCTCCTCATTTTCCTCTGTCTTCCTCTTTTTTCTCTTTCTTTTTAATTGCATATCATCTGTATAGTAATTTGGTAAACTGAATTCACATCTTTCTACTGAACAGCAATTTCAGCTTGCTTTTTTTTATCCTGCCTTTGTTTCCTTTCTTTATTTCTTGTCTTATATTCATATGGTATTTAGATTTTTTTCATGCTTCCTTAGCATTATTGAAGACGTTTTTGGTCTTTCATGTATTCTCACCTCATCGATGTTCACTTAAATGATTTGAGGATAGAATATTAATGTAGATCAGCATCTGTTTTTATACTGATGTCTCTTGTGGTTAGACATCATATTTCAATCTCTAAATTACTTTATGGCAATGTTTAGAAGTACAGTTCCTGAGATTTTAATTTGCTAATGATTTGGTTTTAGTCTTGAAGTCCATCTAAAGCTCACTGAAAAAGTATTTTATATGTATGTTTATTAGGGATTCTCCAGTTTTTCCAAATTTTATTTACTGCTATTATAGAGAAATTGCAACAGTTCTTTAGCCAGCCTTATATACCACAGCAATGAAACATTTCTATACCTGTGTAAAGACTGATTCATAACAGGCTTGCAGATTTATTCAACAACTTGGTTTTAGTTAAAAGATTAAGAAAAATAAACAGAGTATCTGTGAACACAGACATTCTGAGTTTCAGCTGTTTATATCACCCATTAAAATTTTCTCAGAGTAGAATTCATTAGTATTCTGTCCAATTTCTTCCCAAACCCTTACAGTTTCATGGATTATTTACCCAATTATCCACTGTAGATTCTGGGTTGCTTGGGAAATCCCCACAACAAAATATTTTTGAAAATTATAAAAATTAATAATAGATCGCCCAGTGCTGAGATGCTACAGCAGGATGGAGACTGTAGCAATTCAATCCAGTAATGGTTCTTGATTATGAGTGGCATTGCCACAGAGCAGTTTACCTGGTATCTCCAAAGTTCTAAGGCTCATTTAAAAGGAAAAAAAAAAAAGTACTATGAAATAGAGAAGCAAGAGCTTTAACCTGAGCATTATCTTGTCACTTATTCTTTGAACATGAGAATCCATCTTCAGAAAGTCTTTGCCGGTTCTAAAACACCATCAAAGCAATCCGGAGGAATAGTGCAAACACAAATATCTGATGAGACCCTTCACTGTTATGGCTTTAAAACACTTCAAGAGAAAGAGCTCCAGCAAGATGATTACTTCAGTCAAGCAGATTCCCTTTGTATCACATAAAGACATCGTCTGTAGATACGGTCAAACTTTGAGTTACATGTGACCATTTCTGTTCAAGGTTTAGTGAATAGAGTGAAACAATAGGAGCTCAGATTCCCTGACACTGATTTCTCCTCTGACAGAAAACAGACCTGAAAGATTCATCTAGGTGTTATTATTTGTTGGAAGGAAAATTGTCTAAAAAAAATAAATTAACTGGTTTCAGAACAGTCCTTTGCACTATAGTCCTTAAACATTACTGGGTTTAAGATTATTTATCTTGTGAAGGAAAGTTTGACAGAAATTTCAGCCAAAGTCTATATAGCGCTTTACATTTATAAAGCTATTGTAGCTGTTATTTCTGTAATCAATCAACCAAATGTCATTCAAAAACCCCAAGCACTCGTGCAAGCGACAAAGTAAATTCTAAAGCAAGAAGAACCTGGAACTCACTGTAAAATTAAGAGTGATGCCCACATTCTTCCCACAGAGCTTGTTGGATAATTTCTTATTAAACACCTCCAGTAATGAACTAAAGAGTTTGTCAATGAGCTGGGATGATGTGGTGCTGTTCCCTTGTAACTATGTGTTAGCAAACATAAAATTAGAAGTAATCCTGTACCGGTAGAAAGCTGGATGACAATAATTTTCTTTATCTTCATGTGACCCCCTTCATCCCTTTGGCCTATGAATATACTTTTTTGTTAAATTGCCACTGCAATCTTAACAAAAAGCAGTTGCATTGCTGAGATTCCTCAGGACAGTTTATGCTTTTTGTGTAGTACAATATATTTTGCAGCTATGCTCCACTTTGTGATGATCTAATAGTACAACAGTTCTGAAAGCAGAATGACTGCTTTAAATTGTACTTTTAACATTTTAGTTGTGAGCTGTGTTGGCTACCCAGTTTACTCATTATATTATGAGTATAAATTGAATGGACCATGTATGAATGTGTACACGTAAAAAGGAAAGATCTTGGTTTGTAATCTGTATTTTGATAGCTCTTGTTTCTTACAAATATGACGTAGCAACTTAAAAATATGTTGTGATAGTACTAGAGAAACATTAATTTCATTGTTCCTTTAAAAGGCTCAAGGTTAGTTCTATGATAGATGTTAGTTCACTGTAACTCTATCAGCATGATCTATGCAACTGCACGGGATAAATATTTGGTCCCAAGATTTTAATAAAATAAAATGAAAGTTAAACAAAATGCCCTTATCTGAACAAATTAATGCATTTACATTGCAGATATGAGAGTCTTTCGAGAGTCTTTTAACTGAGGGAAGAACTATAGGTTCAAAACTCAAAGAAAAATAAAAGTCAACTATTTCAAGGAGTGAAGTTGTAATTTTCATTTAAAATTAAATTGTTTTAACTGAATTGAGTTTACCTCTTTGTTCTGGTTTTGGCTGGGGTATAGTTAATTTTCTTCGTAGCAGGTAGTATGGGGCTATGTTCTGGATTTGTGCTGAAAACAGTGTTGATAATGCAGAGATGTTTAGTTGTTGCTAAGAAGTGCTTACACTAGTCAAGGACTTTTTGAGCTCCCCATGCTCTGACAGGTGCACAAGAAGCTGGGAGGGGGCACATCCAGGACAGCTGACCCCAACTGACCAAAGGGATATCCCACACCATATGACGTCATCCTCAGTATATAAAGCTGGGGGAAGAAGAAGGAAGGGGGGGATGTTTGCAGTTATGGCGTTTGTCTTCCCAAGTAACCGTTACGCTTGATGGAGCCCTGCTTTCCTGGAGATGGCTGAACACCTGCCTGCCTATGGGAAGGAGTGAATGAATGCCTTGTTTTGCTTTGCTTCTGCGTGCAGCTTTTGCTTTCCCTATTAAACTGTCTTCATCTCAAACCATGAGTTTTCTCACTTTTCTGATTCTCTCCCCCATTCCACTGTGGAGGGGGTAGTGAGCAAGAGGCTGTGTGGTGCTTAGCTGCTGACTGGGGCTAAACCACAACACTCAAAGTCCCAGGCTTGGGAAAAGAGAACATTTTTCCCCCTGGAGAACTCTAAATTCAGCAAGAATTTATCATTTTGTAAGGACTGTTAGAGTCTTTAGTAGTTTGCTGACTTCAGATCAGTTCTAAACTTCTGTAAGTCTTTTCTAGGTCTTCTTGACATAACTTTAATTTGTGCAAAATTTTACTGAGAAGAACTTCAAGAAGTAAGAGTATTTTCTTCATATTGTGGTTATTTCCCAGTTTATTATGTTCCACAGTTTCAATCTAGGTAACAAAGTGACATTTGCAGTGCAAAACCAAGATAAGGTATGCTTTATGTGAAGTCCATTTTCTTTATTCTCTACACGAAACTATCTCCTCTGAGGAGGTTTTATACTGAGGGGCAAATTTGGAGAAGATTGGGTAAAATTATACCCAATAATTTTGGAATGTAATTCTTATCTTACTCTGCCCTTTTAAGATATGAAGGAAGTAAAGATGTCCTATCTTTACACTTACACACATACACATATGTATACATTGTATGTACATACAGTTATTTAAATACAAAATGTAGTATCAGAAAACCAAACCAAGCTATCTCTCATTCCATTATTCAAATTTCAATTTAAAATTAAAACCTCCCTGTTACTTAGTAATTAAAAAATGCAAAAAAGTTTATTGCCATCAGTCTTTACTTGAAAACCTATTTTCAGTTGCCTCATCCTACAGTAGTTAAGTAAATGGGTCAGATCCATCTCTCTGTAAGAAAGCCTACTCTTTGTGACTGACTATAAAGGAGACTTGACAACTGTTTTGGATGATGATGTCTAAATTTGGACAGAGAAGTCCTATTCCAGAAGTTTAGTTCAAAGTGATTTACAAAAGCTTAACCACTGTGAAAGAGTGCGACTGGTTTTCCTCTGCACTTTGAAACATGTCTGTGGTGGTCAACGTAGCAGTGATGTGTCTGTTATTGTCACTATGAAAATCACTGGACTATGACCAAGCTATACACCTTCGAAAGGTAGTAAGATGCTTGCATTTTATTAAGAGACTTAGACACTGACAGCTAAAATATCTGAAGATAGGTGCACTAACAAGCCTTTTAAGACAGACTAGACTATGTAAATAGGACTCATCCCACTTAATTTTGGACGCTTAAAACTTAAACCTTCACATTTCTGTTTGTTGCTTTATGTTCCAATCAAATGTGATTCAACTGGGTATCTAAAAAGTGATATTTGTGTTCCACTGACTGAAAAAGAGGTTGGTCCTGCTCAAGCTGTACATGTTTTTGGTTAGATCTTATATCATTTGCCAAATCAAAGTTCATAGAAAATGTCCCTATTTTACAAACTCTAAACCTTTAAATCTGCATATAGTACTTAACTATTCTGAAAATAAAAAATAAAAGAAATGAAAATTAAGGGGAAAATCAAGAGGAAAATGAAAATGAAAGTAAAAGGAAAAGGAAAAGGTGACAGAGAGTGACAGAGCACTGGCACAGGCTGCCCAGAGAGGTTGTGGAGTCTCCTTCCCTGGTGACATTCAAAACCCACCTGGATGTGTTCCTGTGCTCCCTGCTCTGGGTGTCCCTGCTCAAGCAGGGGGGTTGGACAAGATGATCTCCAGAGGTCCCTTCCAACCCCTACCCTTCTGTGATTCTGTGGAAAGGAAAGGAAAAGGAGGAGATCTCCAGGAGCAAGTATTCTTCTTTAAGATCTTAATGTCTTGAATCTCCTTAACTTATTTCACTGAATTTTGACATCACCTTGCATAACTAACAGCAGACTTTGAGAAAATTAATGATAAAAAAAAATGTTATGTATCTAAACCTGTGACTGAGTCTATGAAACACCTGCTAACTGCATATTGTTTTGCACACAGAGTAAGTAAACTTTATGTCAGAAACCAACCTCCATATTTCAGGGCAAATCCAAAGACAGCAATGACTAGAAATTTTGTTAGAACCTGATTAATAGTTGAAACATCCCTAAACTCATACAACATCTTCCTTCCTCCCTTCCTCCCTTCCTCCCTTCCTTCCTCACTTCCTCCCTTATAAAGTTTTTATTTTCACTCTTAAGTCTTCATGTTGCCTTCAAAAAACTTTGGATCAGGTAGTCAAACCAGACATTCCCTCCTCTGAACTAAACCTAGCTTCATAGCCATTTTAAAAGCTCATATTTAATTTAAAAAGAGGGGTGAGTTAGCAGAAATCACCTGTACTTTGCAGATGTATCAATATTCGGTGTTTCTGTGAAACATAATAATGTACTTCTGGAGTCTTTCCTGACATAACTCTACCAAAACATACAATGTTCAGCTGTAAGACATGTTTACAAAAGACTTCAGGAGACTGGTAACCAATTATAAGTTCTACTTCACTGGTTATAAGAGAAAATACTGTATGTTTTATGGGTTGCCTATTGCTGTCTGGCTGGGTTTGTATGCCAGCATGAACAAAATAAAACCAAGAACTTTGTAAAATCATTATTACTAAGGAGCCACATTTTAACCTTTTGAATTAAACTGTACAATTATCACTAAGCATTCTGTCCTTGTAACGATCATCATTGTATAAGGTTACTGATCAAGCAGAGCCGTGTAGTCAGCTCAGTTGACCAACAAGATTTTTTTCAGGAATGCAACAGGTGAGATGGATGAAAGAACGATTCCTCAAAGAGCAGGTGAAGTGTTCAGCTATTTAGTCATAGAGGCCAGAAGAGATGGATTACTGGTACTTATGCAAAAAGATGTGTGGTGCTTAGGGACACGGTTTAGTGGTGGACTTGGCAGTGTCAGGTTTATGGTTGGACTTGATGATCTTAAAGATCTTTTCCAACCTAAATGATTCTATGATTCTATGATCATTGGTGTAAGGAAATTTTCCTCTGTTCAAACCCCTGGCATTTATTCTCTCCTCCCAATCTCAAAGTGGCTGAAAATTCTTAGACTATATTGAATACTAGAACCTCAACAAAAATTCAAATCAGAATAAAGGTAGATATGCACATTTTTGAACTATTAGTGAGTATAATGAAAAAGATCTCCTAAACTCTTACCTGCATTGGGGCTGTCAGCGTCAGTGAAATTGGTTCACTTCCAGATGGCATTTATTTTCAAGGACGTATATCAAATACCAAGTTTCACAGCTCTCATTATGGAAAACAGGTAACTTTCATTCATCTTTGTTTGATGAGGACCCAGCCCCAGGTGCATTAGTAAAATTTATTACTTATTACTTCCTTATTACTATCTCACAGAACAAGAGGAAACTTTCATTTAATCAAACTGTTGGTGGACTAATATATTAGCTATTTAACTCCTGAGATTTGGGGATAAATTTGGAAAGAGACACAGAAATAGTTTAGTGCAGATTTATCTCTGTCTCTTAGGAATATTTATTCACAATCGGCATCTTTAGCACTTAAAAGCCAAGGACTGAGGTATTAAAGGCCAAACACACGCTTGCAGAAAGCGGGATGTACCTGAACAGTCAAATGTGTGACAGAAAAAGTAAGCCAAAAATAATGTGCAAATAAGCAAAAATTTTGGAAAAAAAATTTAGCTTTTACTTTTTAGTGAACGTAATGGAAATAACACCATATCTCTATGCCAAAGCAAAGACTGCTAACAGTTAGGTTATGTTGCTTAAAATCAGCTGTTGGTAAATGTTGAGCCGTAATCCTCTGACAGAAGTAGAAAACAAGAACAAATCCTTCTAGGAGTTTAATGATTAAACACTTGATAAAAAGCTGTTTACTTTATCAACTAAGATAAGTAGTTTGGGAGAAATCCAGAGCCCAATGAGGCTTTATGAATAACGTCAGTCAAGTTCTCTATCATCTTTTTTTACATTGGGAAGACTGTAGCTTCTGCTATATCATTGTTATTATTTTTTTGTTTGTTTTTTAAATTGCATAGGAGTACCCACTTAAGCTCTAAAGAGTTGAGAGTTTCCTACTTAATTTATTAATAACCTATCTAATTTATAAAGAGATGCTTCTTTATTTCATAGGCATGAAAGAACAGGATGAACAGTGTATTGGAAATGGCAGGCAAAAACTCTAGTTTTGAACTACTTTGACATGAATTATAGATAGACCATGACAAGAGGTTTCTATTTTGCAAGCCTCTAGCTAAAGAATTGCAGCTCAAAGTGCAAAGTTAGAAATGGTTTTAGAAAAAAACACTGCACTGATTTAGCCAGCTTTGCCGATGTTGTGCAGATTGCAGTCGGACTAAGTTTTATCAAATAAGTCAGCACTGCTCTTCCAGTGTAATAGCAAAACATTTTCAGTGCTATGATATCAACAGAGGTGATTTAAAATGCAAAAAAATTATTCTTAAAAATATTTTTGGGTTCTGAATGGCTGCAGCTGTAGGAACTACAAATTCTTATTTCCCTGTAGAGGTTTATGTATGGTTTTCTTAAACTAAAATTGTAGAGGAAAAAATAATTAACTTTTGAAATGCACATTTCCCAAACCTGCAGTTATCATGAAACAGCACATAATACTGTCTACAGGGTCTATTTACAAACAAGAAAGTGAATAACACCAGCCTCCATTGGTTCTTTAGAAAATTGGCTGGGCAGGTCCTCATATTAGTTACAGATACGTGGGTAGCTTGGATTTCAGATATCATCTAAGTGATTTAATCCAAGTTTATTCTGCTCCTTTGGGTGTGATAGATCAACTGGTTAGACTGTTGCAAGACAGCTTTTACCTGCCGCAGAGAAGTCTATAAGAAATTATTAGCTCCATTCTTTTCCCCATGAGGCCTGGGGAAAAATCTGCTGCTCCAAGTGCAGAATTTTATTTGATCATCTGACTCATAGTGCTATCTACTGTAAAATGTAGGGAGTTACATGAAAATGCTCTTACCCTTTGTGGAAAAGTTCCCATCTCTTGTTAAAGTGGAAAACTACAGGTTACTGCATTTGTACATATATGTTTCTGCTATTTAAGTTGCAGTGATGTGTATAAGAAATTATTGCTAGTAAGAGCTAGCTTACACTTGATTTTTCTTGTGCTTTGCCTCAATCCCCTCTTCAGTAATTTTTAGAATTGCCCCCATCCTTTTTTTGTTGTTGTTGTTTTCCAGTTGTGAAAGACTTCTTAATAAAACATGAAAGATGGGTCTACCATTAATTCTAGTTCTCCCTTCTTGGATTCATGTCAAGTCTGAAAGAAGAAACAAAAACAGCAAAGCATTTGACTTCAAATTAAGTCTTGGTATGATGTGCTTGTCTCCTTCTTCTCACTCTTCATTATAAATTCATCCTGTTGAGATAAGAATTTTCATTTGATTTAGATATTCTTCATGAAGGACTACTGGAAGAGAATGTTAAGTCTGGAAAAAGGGGATGCAACTCTTCTCTTTTGTATCAAGAGATACCAGACTAGTGCTTCTTATCCGTTAGGAGACAAAAAAAAAAAAAAAATACTGAAAGTGTATGGACTCTGCTTTTTTTTCTTTTTTTTAGTATATCTAGGAGACTGGAAAGTTTCTCAGCTTCTCTTTAGAGTGGACATTGGTTTTAATAAAGAATTACTCTAAGTCTGATCGTCTGTGTTCTCAAGGCCTCAATGATCAACATTTATAGACACAGAAACAGGCCAAATTAGGACTAAAATGCTAACTAATTAGAATGATTGCAGTCTGTGAGCTTAAAATGCTTTCATAAAGGTGCTTTGCATCAAACTCTCCTAAATTATCCAAGAATAGTTTGTGTGGTTCTCTTCATCTTCAGAAAGACTTCACGCATGCTGGCAGTTGTCCTAACATAGTGTCTTCTCTCAGATTTCAAGCAATTTGGATAAGTTTAAAATATTTTATTTCCTTTCTGATACTTATCTTCAGTTCCTCCCTTCATCTCAGCAAAGGGACCTGTCAACTCAGGAACGCTTTTTGGTTTCTCTTACCCTTCCTGATCTTCAGTTTCTGTTTCAGTGTCAGATTCAGGTTCTGTGCTTCACAGCACTGGTTTCATCGTCTCTTGCTTGTCCTTCCCTTTCTCTTGGAATAGTATGTCCCACAACCTTTTTTCTCCCAACAACTTTAAAATTCCAGTTTCAGCAATCTCAGATAATGAAAAATAAGCCCTCTTTTGTCTCTTTCCCTTCCCCTAGAAGATTTTTCTGGGCAATGGATTTCACCAATGTATTGAAATTAAGCTATCAAGATAATTTTCAGGTCTGTCCAAACCTGGGACATTGAGCAGTCTTCAGCCTGCATATGGGCACTGACATACTCTCCAGAGAAAAAGGGTGCTTGCACAGCCTGAAATGGTTCCTCTAAGTCAGATCCTAATTTGCCAAGGTATTTAAGTAAATATTCAAATTGTGCTGACTACAGTGCTTAAGCTCTTCTCCCAGAAGCTAAGACTTTTGTTCTACTGAAAACTCAGACTGAGCGAAACTTCCTACTTCTTCCCAGCAAATGAACAAGATCATAGCAAAGGAATTAAGGAAGTAAGGGGCTTATAAATGCTTAAAATGTGAAAAGTATTGGATAAATAAGAGTTTGAGTTACTCAATTAAGGTGTTTATTTTTACACATTATTTGTGGCCCCATTACTTCACTTATGGTTATTAATACTAAAGTAGGTCATTTTTTCTGTTTTATAATATAGTGCCAGGGTATGTGACTTCCTACCTACTTAAAATGCATATTGTAGAGGAATATGCCCCCGGGAGTATTTTCACATACTAGAAAGGGCTTTCCATATCTGATAAACTGCTTAGGTTTGAATAGAGGAGCAAATCTTTGCCCCCTCCCCCCTGAAATGGACCAAATACACTTTGCATAGTCTAACTAAAATAATTTCAAGGTAGATTAGAAGCATAGGCTTGCTTTAGGTGAAATTCGCTTTCCAAAACCTCAAAGAGATTTAAATACTGCACAGATCTTTCAATTCTCTACACACTACTAAACTTTAATTCTTCTGTTCTGAGAATTTGAAGTCAATGGAGGACCCTTTAACAGTTGTGCTAATGAGTAGCTAGTACTGAGGGCTAAGCTACTGTGCGGCTGTAACCACAACTACTATGCAATATGTAGTGCCATATATCTGAACCTTGACAATGAATTCATGTCAATTTCTAAATCCCAGGAAAAGGAATGAGATTAATTATAAATCATCAGGCTATATAATAGATTACTTTGAATGGCTGCATATCTGAGGATGGAGGCCTACTGTCAGCTGTATATTAAACACAGGAATATCACCTATGAATCCTATTTATATTATGACTTCAGGATTAGGCATTTGGAAGAACATGTAACAAAAATACTCCTACTATGTTCTTCCCCCCTGAAAAATAGTTCTATAAATTCACAGTGAATAAACCACTCAGACACCTGAAAAAATTTCTCTTTTAAATTTGTAAATGCAATCAACAAAGAAAAAGTTCCCCATATATGGAGAGTTTGGGTCAAATACACTGGCAATTTAACTATACAACTGTACAAAAACTGTGGCAGCTCAATGACGCATGATTAATGTTAATCTTTTATGTGGTATATTCTAAGAGAGACATGAAAAAAGCACAGTGATCAAAGACCTGTTTCATTCTTATGTTATTACTGAAGTTTAAATCTTATTGGAATAATAACTCAGTTACAAAGTAAAATTGAAGTTTCTACAATGTCCTCTTTCATATTTACAATTCGGAGTTTTCTATCTGTTGGGCATTATCTCATACTAGAGAATCTTCACCTCCCCAGTAATTAAACTAAAGCATGATTTTTATTATCAATTGGAGTTCTGTTTAAGGCTGTATTATAAGGTGGTGTATCCAGTCCTTGTTTAAGACATAAACGAGCAATTTTGCTTGTAGCTATTTCAGCATTGTGCTTGTAAGAAGTAATGTTTGGGTTTTTTTAAATTATTTAATTTTGTACCGATTATGATTACTTTTGAGTCTAGATACAAAACTGGGTCCCGATCATGTAATTAGCTCCACTTATGTTCCATATTTACATTTTCTCAAAGCTTCATTTATTGCCACAGGGTTTCTTGGTCCAACTATTAATATTTTTCTTCCATGCATCTAAATTAGCATTGGATTTGTAAAAAGCTAGACATATATGAACTCATTAAATCTATAAAACACCTATTCCTACATATACCTTCTACTTTAGAAGTGGGGAGAGGAAATTCTATTGGGCATTAGACAAAATATATTGGTATTCATAAACAAGACTATAGAGTTTCTAAGAATAAGCCTGACCAAGACATGACATTTGCAAAAGCAAAACAGAGTGTAAAAGTTGGTGCAAAACAATTTTTTGGTATGCTGTTGAACCTTAAGGAGAAAAAAAAAAAGACTTCTCTAGAATTCTTTATGTCCTGCTATACTGCTATTGCATATTTGCTATTGCAAGTATTAATGACTTGGCTGCCTCATTTAAATGTTTGATGAAGACAATATAGAAGAAACTGGAGAAACGGTGGTGTTTAGGCCCAGAATTTAGAATGTATCTCAACAAATCAAAAAAAAAAAATCGGGAAAATTAAAAATGATATTCAACAGGGACAAGCACAAGATTCTACACTTGGGGAAGGATGAGTAGCTTAGCATATGCAAGTGAGGAAACAGCTGATTGGGGCATATTGGGATTTGTGAATATGATGGGAACCTGGAAACAGTAATAACAGTCTTTCCTCCCACTTACTACTTTAGTTGTGGTCTTTTCTGTACTATATACAGTTCTGTACACTGCAATGCAGTGATATGGACCAATTAGAAACACTCTGGCAAAAGCAGTTATAACTATGAGATGCTTAGAAATAGTCTAGAGAAGAGTAGGCTCAGGAAGGCGGGGGGCACACAAGATAATCACAAAATGACAGAATGGTTGAGACTGGAAGGGACCACTGGAGGTCGTCTCAACCACCAAGGCTTGTTGCCCAGGACCACGTCCAGACAATTTTTTGATGTCTCCAAGGTGGGAAACGCCACACGCTCTCTGGGCAATCCATGCTGGTGCTTGGTCACCATCACAGTAAAAAAGCGTTTGCTGATGTTCAGAGGCAACCTCCTGTGTTTCAGTTTGTGATCATTGCCTCTTGTCCTGCCACTGGGCACCACTGAAAAAAAGCCTGGCTCTGTCTTCTTTGCACCTTCCCTTCGGGTATTTATACACACTGTAAGATCCTCCCTGCAACATCTCTTCTCCAGGCTAACCAGTTCCAGCTTTCTCAGCCTTTCCTCACATGGGAGATGCTTCCGTCCCATCATCATCTCCCTTTGCTTGACTCTTTCCAGTTTGTCCATGTGTTTCTTATCCTGGGGAGCCCAGAACTGGACACAGTACTTCAGATGTTTTCTCACCAGCGCTGCCTGGAAGGGAAAGATCGCCTCCTTTGACCTGCTAGTAATACTCCTAATGCAGCCCAGGATACCTTCAGCCTTCCTTGCCACAATGGCACATTGCTTGTTCATGTTCAACTTGGCATCCGCCAGGACCTTTGGGTCTTTTTCTGCCAAGCTGCCAACAGCCACTCAGACCCGCTGCATGAGGTTGTTCCTCTCCAAGTGCAGGCCTGTGCACTTCTCCTGGTTGAACTTCATCAGGTTCCTGTTAGGCCATTTCTCCAGGCTGTCGAAGTCCCTCCAGATGGCAGCACAATCCCCTTGTGTATCAGCCACTCCTCCCAGTTTGGTGTCACCAGCAACCTTGCTGGGGGTACACTCTTCCCCATCATCCAGATCATTAACGAAGATGTTGAACAAGACTGGACACAGTATTGACCCCTGGGGTACACTGCTAGTTACTGGCCTCCAACTAGACTTTGTGCCACAGATCACCATCCTCTGGGCCCAGCCATTCAGCCAGTTTTCAATCCACCTTGCTGTCTGCTTATCCAGCCCATACATCAACAGCTGCTTTATGAGGATCTTATGGGAGACAGTGTCAAAATCCTTACTGAAGTTGAGGTAGGCAACATCAACTGCTCCCCCCTCATCCACCAAGCCAGTCACGTAGTTTTAAAAATTTATCAAGCTGGTCAAACATGACTTCCCCTTGGTGAATCCGTGATGACTACACCTAATGATTTTCTTATCCTTCATGTGTCTGGAAATGATTTGCAGGGTTAGCTGCTCCACTGCCTTCCCAGGGATTGAGGTGAGGCTGATTGGCCTGGAGTTCCCTGTGTCCTCCTTCTTGCCCCTCTTGAAGAAAGGGGTGACATTTAACTTCCTGCATAATATTTCCTCAGATGTTCAGAAGATGGTTTTAGAGAGAGGAATAAACTCATCTCTATGTTCTTTGCAGGTAAGAGTAGGAGTGATGAGCATCATTTGTCATAAAGCTGTTTAAAGCAAACATCAGAATCTTGTATAACAATAAGGATTGCAAAGCCATGAAAGCCTTCATGGGAAGACTGCAAAATATGGCAGTCTATTGGAGAATATTGTACACTGTATCGTGACTGGCACCAAAAAAAGAAAGTCCAAGCCATGCTTCTATATCCAAAGGTATTCAGATTCAGGAAAAGTTTTTATTCTTTTATGGTTCTTAGTAGTATTATATTTTAGGCCTCTTAGAGATGTAATATATTTTGGTGTATCTCTAAAACAATAAAGTAGGTCAACATGTAAGTCTTGAATTAAGCCAGGTTGTTCAAATGTGAGATATTACTTCTAGAGTTATGGGATATCATCTGGAAAGACTGTAGAAATTTCTGTCTAAGACTTATCAGTGAAAGTCATTAAATGATCCCATCTTGCTAGACATTAGGAGAGAGAAGAAAACTGTGAGACATACAAACCAATGAATCACTCTAAGAAATAGCATGCCTTCTGTGTTACCCAGGCCAGTATTTTTAAAATTAACAGTAACACACAATGGGTACAAATCCCTCATCAATTAAAAGCTCAATTTTGTATATGATCCATCAAACTGACATAAAGATGTAACCTATGGCTCGTTGTCTCCCTCAAGTGGATAATACAAGAACAGGGATTTATTTCTCCTAGACAAAGATTTTTTTGTTTATTCCATCCTGCTTTGACTCAGTCTTCTGTTTGAAGGGACAAAATTTGATACATGCAGCCAGCTTGACCAGGAATATAAGTATATAAGGTCATCATTAAAAGCCGCAACCAACTGTGAAGAACCAAAACTTGGGAGGGTTTTCCTTGGCCAGACTAATGACAATTCTTTTTTTTGCCCATGAGCTGCACCAGAAGTCCTTATGCCACGGCAGTAGGACACAGATTTCCTGAAAGACCACCCAGTGTTGTTCACAACTGCAAGAGGATAAAAAAAACCACAACAATGGCTGGCAGGAAGACTGAAATATTTGGTTGCCTGCAATATGAAGCCCCAAAAGTTTGCTTCAGTACTTTTTGTGGCAGGGTACAAGCTGTGAACCACTCATCTTGAACAAGCGTCAGTACTCTGATTTGGGTCATTAATTGGGACAGCATTTTTTTAGGGCTGTTAAGGCTCAGCACCCAGAATCCCTAAGGGATTATTTTGGTTGGTTTTGGGTCTTTGTAGATCTGGCATTTTCTAAAACTTCCATGGAAACTCTTTTAAAAGATCTTAAATTCTGTCAGTCTTTACATTATCATAGCTGACCCAAATTGAACAATAACGTAGGAAAGAAAAAAAAAAGTATTAAATATTCAGATATACTGAGTACTAGTGATAGATTTCTGTGAGGAAAGAATCTGTCATCTTTAAGTAATTCTATTTTGGAAGGTTTAAAGGAATTAGTCTACAAGTTTACATTACTCCTAACTTTGAGGTGCAAATGCACTTAACAGGACGGGAATGTGATAAACCCAGATTATTTCATTCTGTATATTTAGAAATAATGCTGGGGAAAACAAACAAAGCCAAAAACCATTCTCACAAAGGCCTTTGCAAATTTGTTTACGTTTTAATGGGGTGAAATTCTTATTGGCACTTATAAAACTTGTTTTAAAAAGCTGGTGAAAAGATGACACATGGATATTCTTTTTTGATAAAGTTTAATATTTCAATTAAAATAATTAACAATAAAAATAAGCAAGCTAGCAAATAAATTTGCTTCTTTTCTTGTAGGAGTCCAGGACCTTTATGACAAATTCTCTTGTACACCTTACTTTGAATATTGACAAATTGGGCCTGCGCTTTCCTATGTTTCTTTCTGGTGGTCAACACTGATGAAGTTCAAATTTCCCACAGTGTAACTGGGAAGAAACTTAACAAGAAATTTTGTCAGTATTGAAAGTATGGGGGTTTGCAGTGGTTGAAGCCTGAGAAAAGAGAATCCCAGAGTCTCTTCCCATTACATGGCTCAGTGACTTGCAGCGTGATTTAAGGCTTGTTGTTCCAACTTTCTTGCTCCAACTTGCTTCATTTAATAATGAGGCATATGCAAAGTCCCTAAATATCCCACGTGGTACGTGTTGATAACAGCACTGGTGGCACTGGGAACCTCTTTCCTGTCTGAGGGAGGACCCGATTCTGGGTAAGCTGTTGCTGTCTGAGGAAAGCATTGAGGGTTCCACGTCTGGACAGAAATGTAACCCAGGCAACAAGGGAAAAGGCTCTGCATCGATGTAGTTGAGGTGAAATGATTATACGAGGGTATTACACAATCCATCTGCAATATTAGAACCATTCTGGGGGCTGAAATACCACATCCCTTCTCTTCCCCTGCCTTCTTTTCTCTCATCTTAGAAAGACACGTATTTGAGTCATATATTTTTATCTTTGCCTTGCGCTGTGTTTGTGCGCTCTCAGAAAACTCTGGGTAGTAACAGCGCAAATGCAGTCGGTGATAAAAGAAGAGGGACGGAGTCACGGAGTCGCTGCTCGCACGGGTGTGCGCTCACCCGGCCTCGCACGCTTCCCGCCCTTCTGCCTGCCCGCAGCCTCCGCCCGCCTCGCCTTCCCGGAGGTGGTGGAGAGCGCTTGGTCACTCCCTTGGCGACCCCCGCGATTCCCTTCCCTCCCGCAGGACCCCACAGAGCTCAGCTTCCCGCTCGGTTGCCCCGCACGCACCCCGCTTGCTGCGGGCGCAGCGCCTCCTGCCCAGCTCCCTTCCCCCCCCGCCCCGAGCTGGCGCCAGGCGCGTCGCCCCAGCAGCGCGCCCTGGTTTCTTACAGGAGTTGTCGCCGTTACAGCTTCAGGCAAATGAACTGACTAATGAATTTTCTGTCGGCCATGGGAGTGCGCGGCAAGTAATCAAGGGATGTGCTGTGGGGCCGATTAAGCTGCAAGTCACAGCGGCCAGAGCCCGATCGCGGCCAGCCCGGCGCGGTCTGCGCCGCCTGCGCTCGGCTCTACAATGGCATCATTGACTATTTATTTACTTCGCACAACAACTCTGCTGTTTACTTAATTATAAGAGCTTTTCAGCCACCAACCCCCACCCGCCCCATCTCTTCGACGCTGTTCGAGCCCCCCCGCCTCCCATAGCCAGGGCTGCCTGGTTGATCGCTGAGCATCCTTTTTGGGGTGCGGATCCGGGAACGGGAATTTTCCGTGAGGGAGAGGGGATAGGGATTTTCCTGTCAAACTGCCCAGCACGTTTGCCCGGAGATCAGACCTCGGAAGGCTGCGGGGGATGGCGGGGAGGGTGGGGTGTGCAGGGGAAATCCTTCAAGGCACGTCCGAGCCGCCGCACAAATTCGGGAGAAGGGGAGAACGGGCAGACGCCCGTGGCGCTGCGGGGCCGAGCGCGGCTGGGCGGGAGAGGAAAGCGTGGGCAATCCCTCAAGGGGGGAGCCTCATTTCACACCCCAGTTTATTAGGGAGGCCTTGGCCCTATTTCAGAGCCGCCCCCCTCCCGCTGCGTTGCCGCTTAGGAGCGCGTCAGGCGGGAAGGGGGGCAGACGAGGTCGCGGCTCCCACGGGGCGCGCTCACCCCCCTTCGCACGAGGTTTATCCCCCCATCCCCGACCCCCTTCTAGCCTGGATGGGGTGGGGAAAAAGTGTCCGAGCTCAGTCCCCGTTAGTCCAGGGTAGGAGCGGGGACAGGCGAGCTTCGGCATGAGGAAGGACTCGAGAAGCAGCCGAAGGCACCCGCACTTTTTCTAGCACCCCCGCAGGCTGTGGTAGGGGCGCTCCGCTCACCCCCGCACCCACTGAGCAAAACGGGGACGGGCAGGGGTAGCTGAGCGCCGTTTTGCAGGCGGTAGGGTCCAACCCCAGCCCCCATCCCGCCCCGTGTTTACAAAACGGGCTCGGGGACCCCGATTAGGAGCTTGGACTTTTAACGCTCTGAAAACCGGCCGCCCGGTGAGCTCGAGCCCCTCGGGCGGCCGCGGGGAGAGGGGGCGGGGGGAGAGGCGGGAGCGCTTCTGCTCGGCCGAAGCCCTGCGGCCGCCAGTACCGGCAGGGCGGGCGGGCGGGCGGCGGCGGGGCTTGGCGTTGCGGGGAGCCGGGAGCGGCGGCCGTGGGGGAAGCGGGTTTCTGCTCCTTTAAAGAGCGCTGTGCAGCGCTCCCGACTGGAGGCGGATCTCCCTCCTTCCCTCCCTCCTTCCCTCCCTCCCTCCTTCCCTCCCTCCCTCCTTCCCTCCCTCTTCCTCCCTCCCTCCCTCCCTCCCTCCCTCTCTCCCTCCTCCCTCTCTCCCTCCTCCCTCCCTTGCTCGGCCGCCGCTTGCCGCCGCCGTCAGTGGTGCCCGGACGCCGGCTGCACCGCAGCCCGGGCAGTCCCCGGCGTCCTGCCACCGCCCTTCCTCCCCCCGCCTCCGCCTTCCTCTCCCTCCCCGCTTCCCCGCCCGCAGCTCAAGGTAGGATGTCCCGGCGTCTCCGGCTGTGGCCGCCACGGCTGGAGGGGTTGCATGCAAGTGAGGGGCTGCTGGGGGGGGGGGAAGGGCGGTGGAGGGTGGCGGCGGGGGGCGCACACCGCGATGCCCCTCGGCCAGGTGTCTCCAGGCAAAGGCGGGCGCTGAGCTGCCGAACCCGGGCGCTGCTGGGCTGGCCGGCTCCCGCCGCCCAGGTCTCTCCCTCCCGTGGGGTAGGCAAAACTGCCGCCTTGCTCTTCTCCCGGCGTTGCTCCGCACCGTCAGAGCCGCCGCTGTCCCTACGCTGGGGGCGGAGGGGTGGGAAGCGGGGGCGAGAGGCCAGGGCAGTGAAGCAGCCCCTCAGTGCCCCCGCCCGGAACCGCCCCCCGCGGCCGGAGCGCTGCCCCCGGGCCGGGCTCAGGGCCGCCGAGGCGGCAGCCTTCAGGATGTGCCCCACGCTCTCCTGGGGGAGCGGAGGTGAGAAATGGGCTCTAACTTCGCTAGAGTTGTGGGTGGACAACAGTCGCTACTTCCGTGAGGTCTCCTCCTGTCCCTACCCGGCCCCCACGGTACGACGCAGACAGCCCCCCTTTCGGCTTGTCGGCAGTCCTGTAATTTATTTCTGAACAGATTCAGCATTCTTTGGAAGAGCATCGCTAACTCAGCCAGGGCACTGACACTCTCTGGGTAGAGCAAGAGACATTCCTGCCTACGGAGTGGAGGCATGATTGCAGTGAGCCGTGTGCGCACTGGAAAGGAATGAATCCATTACAATGAAAGATCTCTCCTCACGTTTTCCTTAGAAACTTTTGGGGGAGTAGAGCATGGAAAACATTAAACATCCTCCTTCGCCTCCCAAAATCTTTCACAGCTTCCCCAGCCCCAGAGCAAACCGAAGGGACTACAGCTTGATCTGTAGATAATGCCACAAATATTTGTTCTTGCTGCTTAAAACCTGCTAGGAAAGTGCATTGCTATGATACTCAAAAGTGTCTGAACAAGTAAGTCTATCGCATACTCAGTTCGTTAATTAGAATGCACGTCTTTCCTGTAGCTAAAAATTAATTACCACCTTAAAAAGTCATTAATCATCGGTGCAGCAGAAACTTGGTTGTAAATTTGGACCGAGCTAATAACAGGCAGAGGAGAACCTATGGTTTTTATAGCTGGTGGGAGTGAAGTGCAAATGGGCCGCAATGTGTTTTTAAATTATAATATCAACATTCATTTGAATACTTTGGCAAACGTTTAAAAAGGGAGGACTGTGTTACTGCTTTGTCAGCAAAGCTGCGATACTTGTTTCTAGAGATCTGGAGAGGCTGGTCAAGTGTTGCGGTAAGCTATGGCTCTCCTCGCACCAGATTGCAACAGCAGGAGGACTGTGGTGGCATGTGAATCTGAAGCGTTTGGAAGGATTTGCCGAAAAAAGGTCCGGCAAACAAAGCTTTGGGGACCATATTTTAGACGCACACTAAATTTGTATCAGTTGTTGTTGGGAGAGGACAAAAGAGTAGATTAAGCGATATAAAAATCTTATCACTGGTTCTTAAAGACATAGCGATGACCTGAAAATGAAAGCCAATTCCTTTTTAAAGTAATATGGTAGAACTGTACATCCCGGTAGGTGGCAGCTAGCTGGAACTGGGTTAACTTTTATTATGATAACAGCACATGAAAATATGATCTGAAGGAAAAAACACCTGATCTAATAAGGTAATCAGAATCACATATCTTCTCTTTCCAAATGAAACATTATGCACATAAGATCACCATTTATACTTGACACATACTAAAGAATTTAGTAGGCTTTTATTACGCAGAAAAGATTTAAAGGCCTGAGACTGTGTTCTTTCCCCGCCTGTAGCCCGAGTACTATTTTTTATATCCGCTTCACTTGAACATTGTCCTTGTGTATTAAAGATGTGTTGCTACCGTGCCTACAACAGATGACCAAAATGTAAAACAAATCAAACTGTATACCCAAGGAATTGTAGATTTCCCAGTTGTTGATCACTGGAGTGTGGAAGGCAGTTTCGTAAAGACTTTAATCTGAAAAGAACTGTGTAACAGTGGTGACAAGCCCCCAAAGCACAAGACCCACTTCTCCAGTAGATAATTTTATTAGGGATTTCCAACCTTTGAACTGTACATCTTGCAGGGAAGGCAGTATGAAAGGCGCTAAGAACATTTACCTGCTTTCATATTGAAATAATTCTGGAGAGTGGACAAAAGTACCTTTTGTAAAGGTTACCCTTCCTTTTCTCTCCCTTCCCCGAAGAAGAAATGAAGTTAAGGTCTAATTAACAGGAAAAGAGCCTAGGATGGTGAAGTCTGAGGCTTTAGTTAATTGTATAGACTGTAAGTGGTCTTCAGTCACCAAACATTTAGTGAGTTCTAAACACCTGATGCCTTGCAAGATTTACTTTTTGATAAGGATCTGATATTCTTGAAAAAATAATTCTGGATTAACTACGATTTTCCTTCAAGGTGGGAGCTACGGTTTGAAAGAAGCGGGGGAGGGATGTTAAGAGAGAGCATTAGGCGTCGTGTGGTAGCAGACAAGGAGGAGAGTGGTACTCCTAAACCCGTGAAACGCCATAAAACAGCTGGCCAGCTACCGGAATCGAGGGTAGAATCTGTCTTTAAAGAAGCCGATATCAGATTTTAATTTCCTTTCCGTGTCGTGAAATGACCGGAGGGGAAATAAAGAGGGCGGTTTGACACCTGAGGTGGCCGGGGGGGGGGTGTGTGAGTGTGTGTGTGAGCGGGGGCGGGAGCGGGGGCGCTCTCCGTGGTGCTGAAGGGGCCGCGCCGTGGCCGCCGCCACCGCCCCCCGCGCCGTGTCCGCGCCGGGCGCTGTCCGCGGTGCTGAGCCCGCAGCCGCGGCGGGAAGCGGGCGCGGAGGGAAACGCAACTTGGCTGGAGTCGTATACGTGCGACCGGGGGCTGCCCTGTGGGCCGCTGAGTATCTAACAGCAAAAGGAATTAATCACAAGTCGGTTTGTGATGCCAGTGATAAGCGCCTCGGTGACTTAGGGGCTCTGTTGGGCTTAGATTACAGGTAGCTGTATTTTTTTTCAAGAGACCTTAGAAAATCAGACTGATAACAGGAGTCACTTTTCTCAAAGTTTATGTCTTGTCTAATGTGCTGAAGCTGAGCATGAATATAATATTTTCAAAAGTGCTTACCAAAATTAAATTAAATTTTTAAAAATCCATTTAGACAGGAAGCGATATCTGAGCATTCACAATTTTAAAAGTATCTAAAGGTGCCTCATGTCCTGTATTTCAGCAACACCAGGGGAAATAGGAGTGAGGCAAAGAACGTTCACAGTACTCACGTGGGCCGGTTTTATTTCCCCTTCGACTAAGATGAAATATGAACGAGTAGAAGAGAATAACCGGAATAGAAAATACAAGAAAAAGCATCTCTCTGCATTTTTACTGGGAGATATTCTAAGTGTGAACTGAAGGAGTCGCTAGATATCCTTGCTTTTAACACTAGGTGTTCTTTTTAAAGTGCTCCAATAGTCAAATCGTCTGATTGAATTCCCTGCCAGACTGCAGAACTAGCCATTCATGATACTTATTTTTGACACTGCAGTTATGCCTCCATCTTAAAGAAAAAAAATCAATGATGTTTAATAATCCCCTTGCAGAATGTACATTTCTTTTCATCAGCGTTTTACCGTGTTTTAAGTAAATGCGTGCAGAGGAAATCAGTAAGCCATAACGATAAAAAGTTACTGTGAATTGCTAACACTCTTAGGGGTACAGAGCACCAACATTACGGGTTATAATTTAAATGCTGCTGTTACTTATTTACATGTCTACAATGCACAGATGTTATTTAAGAATAAACTGTAACTCACCTCTGCTATGCTCTGCTTCTGATAGATTCCACAGAGTGTTCTCATTAGCTTGACATCATCGGTATTTATTTCTGTAAAGTCGGGTTTATTCTGTGTTCATCTGTATGTATCTGTGGGGGAAGTCTCTCAGTGATATTTTCTTTAGTAATAAAAGGCAGAGAGAGAGATAAAGGAGACAAAAGATGTCTGTAGGCACAGTGTAGAATAAAATGAATTCATTTTCCTGGTGGGGACTCTAGGAATTATCTTTTAATATTTGTATTAAATCTTAAGTAGGTCCAGCAAAAGCTTCACTTAGATTGCGAAGTCTGACAGTCCTGGTTCAATGTATTTTAATGGATACAGGCACACAACTAATTGTATTTCCAAGGAAAATCTGAAGTAGTCCACAGAATGAGTTTATCTTCTTTGAAACACCTGGCCAAAAGACAAAAGCCCGTGGCTGCATTTGCAGATACAAACTCGGTATCCCATTATCAAGCTCGGAAGTGCTGTTGTTCTCACTGAGGACTGCAAAATGACTAACTACACAGATCTCGCAGTACAGGGAGGAACAGCAATATTTCCATAATACTGGTCTGAAAGGACAGCAGAGTGCAAAATAAGAAAGTGGCAGAATCAAGTGCAAAACATAAACTAGTAAATCTCCAAGTTACTGTCTTTTAAGTAACATTGCAATTTCAAGCAAGTTGAGCTAAACAGGTCTGTGCATTCAACAAGCCTGTTCTAGTGCTGCCGATTCCTGGTTACCTTGCAAAAGCAGGCTGGTACTCCATGGCCACTGGGTCCGGAGCAAGTTCCTAAGGACAGTCAGTATACAAGCCATCGCATTTACCTTATTTCATGCATTAACGTGAGTAACAGTTAATGAATGTAAATGTCGTGATCTTTTTTTTTTTTTTTTTTTTTTTTGGCCTAAACGTTACTCTTATAACCTGCATGACTTTATTGTTAGCCTTCTCTTTCACAACTTTAAAGCTAAGTGATTTCGACCCAGGCAGACAGATATTAAAATGCATGAACTGATTTTTACACAACCGATTCCTTTCATCCCCACCCCCCCACCCCGCTACAGACCCTTATAGCTATTGTTCAGAACAAGTGAAATACTGATAGCAATTAGAAGCATGTAAATAAAACCGAGCTCTTTTTTCCCTCCGACAACGCTAGGCGATCAGATCGGTTGCATAATAGAAATTGGGAAGGCTGTCTGGCAGGCAGCCTTAAGAAGAGAAGAGCTATCTCAATTTCTCTCACTTAATCTTGGCTTCGCGTCAGAAGCTGTGCAGCAGTGCAGTAGAATGGGAGCACAGCAAAAGCTTCGCCAGTAAAACGGCTGGTGCTCATTGACTCTCGCTATGTGGCGATACCTCAGCGATTTCTCGAGCTGGATTACCTATTGATTTTCCTCCTTTCTTGCCTCCCAGGTTTACTCGGCTGGACATTGTGTGTGTTTGGATTTCTCAAGGATTCTCCCCCGACTAACATGGATGTCCCACCATTCCTTGCAGTTGAAGGTTGCTCCTTGGCGCAGTGAATGAAGAACATGCAGGGATTGCTAATGGGTTTGGGAAGCGTAGACTCTCTCCTCTCTCTGTGACCATGCCGTGATCGTGTCTGAGGGCCATCAGTTTACGTATCCTCATTCTCACCCTACCGGGAAACCTGACGGCTTAGAAGGGGGAAGTAAGGCAGCGCGTGTGTGCATAGAAACATCATGAAGATTATTTCCCCTATTCTAACTAATCCAGTCTTCAGATGCACCATTAGACTCCTTCTTTGCTTACTGTGGATTGGATATTCTCAAGGAACCACACATGTATTAAGATTTGGTAAGATTTCCCGACACTTTTTTCCTTGTGCGTTTAAGCCTGAATGCGATATGCGAGGGATTGGCTCCGAAGGGGGTGCTGGGGTAGAGCCGGGACGCGCTACCGGAGTCAGGCACCCAAGTCCCTCTTTATTTTGCATCCGGAGGGATGAATTGCCGTGTGTTTTTTCTGTCGCTGCAGCTCATTGTAGCCGTAGTAACGGCACGATGATGATGATAATTATAATAACAATAGAGAGAAAGATGACTGGCAAATGCGTTTGCCTGGGGCTCTGCGCAGCTTGCGTGGCTTCCTCCTAATGTACCTTTTTGTTTCCATAGTATTGGAAAGCATGGCTAACATGGTGCTTGATCGGTTAAAAATCTGCCAACTAGTTGTTAAGTTTCGGCCGCCCGCCTCTGGTCCACCCGAGCCGATCCCGTGTGGGCGCGACGCTCTAATCTGAGACCTTTGGGCTGACTTCCCTTGAAGCGCCTGTCTGGTTGCTTGCCGCTTCGGTGGCGTTTAGGGTTAGAGAAGAGAGGATTTATGTCTCGAGCGGTGGTCGTGACAGAGCCTTTGCGATACGTTTCAAAAACACAGCTTTTCTGTGCGAGGAAAGTTGTATGAGTCCCCCCGCCCCAGGAATAAAAAAAAAAAAAAAAAAGAAAGAAAAAAGAAGAGAAAAGACATGGATCAGAATGATATTTCAAGGAGAGCAGAGCGGGTTTACTGTTTAAAGATTATCCCAGCTGGACCGTGAAGCTAACCTTATCAGCTGCGCCCGTGTGTGCGGGCAGTGAGGGAGGGAGGAATTCCAGCCGCTCTATCCCCTATGGAAGTTTGGTGGGAAGGGCGGGCAGGACGGAAAGGACCGTTACCAGCAGGTCCGAGGGGGGCTGTGCAGCCCGGGGAAGCCCTCCGGGGCGAGCCACGGCAGGAGCCCCTCGCCCGCGACCCTCTGGCCGCCCCGGGAACCGCGGGCGGAGCGCAGCGCCCGGGGGGGGAACCGGAGAGTGGGGGCGAAAGTTGCTTTCCCAGACAAGCGGCACCCTCTGTGCCTACCCCTACCGACGGCGCGGATCTCCCCCATTGGCGCTGGCCGCGGGTAAGCTGTTGCAGCCGCTACATCCATCTCTGCGGGACACTTGGTTTGTACCTAATTTTGTTTCAGTATCTACCCCCCCGCCCGCACGCACTTTTATGTGGAGAGGAAGGTGGGTCATGATTAAAAAGTCACCAGGCTGTTACTGATCTCGTGTGCTGAATTCCTAGTAGTACTTATTTTCTGCTTCCATCTGGTCTAAAGGTGGTGCTTAAGGCACGTTGCTCTTAGCAACCGTCTTCAGGAATGCTTGTTTCTTTGGACACGGCCAAACGGGTCCGTATATCATTGCGGGGTTTATTTTGCATTCAGTCTGATCCATAATCATGGCCGTGAAATTAGTGCTAGGACTGATCTGGCACTGTCTGGCTGTCTGTCCTTCCACGAACCGGGATCCATAAGAGGTGCCGAGGGTCGGTCTCTAGGAGCCTGAATTACTTTCAAGGGTAGCTATGTAAACAAACATCTTCCCGGCCACACCATTAGCGAGAGGTGAGATTTCCTCCTTTATGTTAGACTATCTCCGAACTGTTAGTCCAGTGTACCTACAGAGACAGCCCTGGAAAGCAGCGTTTTGATAATGATTAGAATGATAAATAACCCCGAGACTGAAGGGTGGTGCAGCGGGACTCCGGCGCCCAGGGACATGATCGCGCATGGATGTATTTTTCTAGGCTAACTTCCCTTCCCAGCCGCCTCCCGGTCCCACGGTCGGTTAGCGGGTGGTGCTCGCTTCACTGTGTTTGTAGAATCAAAGTATGAGTCCGCTTCTGAATCACGGCACGCTTTTTCCTGTCTTTCAAAAGAATTGTCGCCAACCCATCTCTGAGCCTTCGAAGTAGGTAGGGAGCGGTTGGTTAGTTTATTTTAGTATGGAAAATGTTAGACGTAAGAGAGAGAAAGACTTTTGCGCTGCTCAGCCGGGCCTGTTGCACATCTCTGTTTTATGGAGTCTGGACTTAGCCTAGTCCAGGTGTAGAGTGACTCTGTGACCGCCAAGAACTCCCGCTCCTTCCCCAGGGGCTGACATCTCTGCCCCTGTGCCGGGCACGGCGGGGAGGAGGGAGGGAGGAGGGAGGGAGCAGCGAGGGAGCGGTGGAAAAGCTTGGGTTATTTCTGAGCGGGGAATTCCCCGCCGCCCTCTCCGGGTTCCTGTGCTACCTGCCCCTTCGGGATGTCCTTACGACCAGGAGGGCGGGATGCGGGTGCCTTCCCGTGGAGTCCTTCCCGAGGAGAAGCGAGCGCTGAGGAGATTCCCTCCAGAAGGCAGCCTGCCAGCCCCTGCTCTTCTTCCTCAGCCAGCAGCGCTATGGCAACAGGGGAGAGCGTGAAGCCTGCCAGAGCTCCAGCCCCCTCATTCCTCCCGTGCAAATTAACCACCACGGAGTCGCATTGTCCTTCCCACGGCTTCTCTCACTGTTGGGACTAGCCAGCACGTCCTTTCTCTCTTTCTCGCTCTCAAGCTACCTTTTAGCAACCGTACAGGGAAGTCGAGCTGCCTGGTTTATCTGTCAAATGCGGGGTGTGTACGTGCGTGTGTGTGTGGGTATTTTTGCCTGCTCCTTATGGACCCAGCGCGGGGAGAGGCTGGTGCGATGGCACAGCTCCCTCCCCAGCGACACTCTCTCAGCCACCTGGCCGCCCGCCTGCTGCTGGCGTGGGGCAGCGCCGTCCTTGGCCGTCACACCAGGAGCCCTTCCCAGACGACACCTTGCTTCGTGGGGCGTGCGGCCAAGCTCCCTCCCTTGCCCTTTCTGAGCAGCTCCCCAAACGCAAGCCCAGGGAACGCTGGAGGTGAGGCTTGTGCCCACGGTAGTCGGGGGTTTCAAACGGGAGCAGTCCTCAACACTTGCTGCGGACGAAAGGGCAGGTCCCAGCTTGACGAGTGAGAAAAGCAACAGCCTGGTATTTGCCTCTCCGCCGTGCTAAGTGTGATGGAAACCCTTTCCTTATCACTTGGCACCATACTAAAGCCAAAATACGTGACCGCCGGCAGATCCGTTCCGTTACCGGGGGTCACGTTTCGTGGTTTCCCGATTCGCTGCTCGTGGGTGAGAGCAGACCCAGGACAGCGGCTCCCAGAAACACCGGGCAGCTCGGCAGATCCCGACTCAGCCGAGCCGAGCCGAGCCGCTGGGTGCTGCAGGCGGCCTGGGCCGGCCTCAGCCCCCGCCTCCTTTTCGTAGGCCCCCTTCCTTCTGCCTCTTCCCCCGGGGGACATCCTAGGACTTTGCCCTGTAAGGCGGAATCAATAAGCCATTAAGAGCTGTTAACTATCAGTAACTGCCCACCTGGGCTTCCAGAAACCCGCCCCTTCTCCTTGCCCCAGGCAGTAAGAGCCCGGGCTCTTTGTAACCCTTCTTTTCGTACCTATTCCTACATGGGGCATGAATCTCAGTGATTTGAAATCTAGAGCGCTCTAAAATAGCTTCCTTTACTTAAATCGCCTTCCGGGCCTTGTCTTTGTTGCCGTGAGCAATTCGCCTTTCCTACAGCAAAGGTGTGAAGAGACCAGCGACTGGAAGGTGAAAGCGGTTTGGTCTTTGCGTTTTCTCATTCGCTTTTAGATAACTCATTACTCGTGGAAGTGTGGTGAAAGCCTAGAGTCCTCCGCCGCAGGGGGCCCGCTGGCCTGAGAAGTGTTTCCCCGCTCTGTGAGATATTTTATTTTCTTCAGCGCATTCCAAAAGGAGGGTGAAGAAAACTAGAGGGCCGTGTCTGTAGTCTCGGCTTTTAGTTGCTTTGGAGTTGCCTGACTTCAAACAGATGGGGAAGGGAGCTGAATGTTGTGGGTTACAACAAACCTTAAGGGGAGGGGGAGGTTCTTCTTTCAGGTTAAAAGTAAAAGAAAGCCGAGAGAGAGATGGGAATACATTTCAAAGAACGAAGGGAGAGTTTTGAACTCTTACCAGAAACATTTCCTACTACCGAATTTTTTACTTTTCTTTTTTTTCTCACTAGAAGATCCTACACCAAACTCTTACAAAGCTAGCACTTTCCAAATAATAATAATAATAACCGCAAAACAAAGCTGTATATGATCATGTAATCTTTGGGACTGAGGAAAAAACTCTCTCTTTTCTCAACTCAATTGTGGAACCTGGAAAGGGGAATTACTGTACACTGGAGACTTCCTCCGTGAAGATTTAGCAGGGGTTTCATCTGACATACGTCTTAGCTGAGTTCCTTTGCTTCAAACAGGTTGAGCTTATCTCCATAGAATTGCTTTCACGAGATACAGCATGGCAAAACCAGAGGAGAGGCCAGCTCGTTGCGCCCGCTGCTTGTGCAGTTGCCAGCGGGTGTCGGACCCCACGTTTCTGCGATTCTGGTGACCATTTTAACATAGTTAAACATAGCATTTAAACATTTTAACATAGCATTTAAAACGCGCAAAGTCATGAAGCAGCAGTGAGAGCTAGCTCTCTGCAAAAAGGTATGAGACACGAGGTCAAGTGAAAAGTACCTGTTGGGTAATCACGTAGAGTTTTCCTAGGCTGGACCTGCATTAGCTCTCCTGGATGTGCACTGTCTTTCCTTTGGATTTCGCACTGACATCCTTTTAGTGGAAGGAGGTAACCTTTCTGCCTGTATTTAAAAGAGAAATGAGAAAACGTACGTAATCGGGTTTTAGTGGGGAGGGCAGCCTGCCTTCAGATCAAGAACGCGATGAAAATCTGCAAAAGAAACGCTTGTTGTAGCAGCCCCCAGAGGTCCGTGGCTTGGTAATTCCAGTATTTAGAGCCCATGAAAATTTTACTGCCAAGGACAAGAAGCTTTCAATATGTGTTAACGTCCTCACGGAGAGGAGTTCAAAATCAGTCTTATAAACAACAACAGAAATCTTTGAAAGAAGGGTAAGGTTAAGAGCCTCGGGAAGGCAGCAAGGAGGTGAGAAGCATTGTTATTGACTGGTCTAGATTAAACAGCACAGAGGAAGATTTCAATTTGATAACGTCACAGCCCTTCCTGTTTTTCTTTGCTGCTTCTGCTGACAATTTTGTAAGGTAATTAAATTGGATGATTGAAGTCACAGTGGTCATGGGGCGATAAAGACCGTTTGGATTTAATGGAATTTAGAAACAACGGTGTGCTGCACACAACTCTTACAGAACGAGAATTTTAATGACTCATTCAGGGTGCTAACTACATAGAACGTCCTGTACAAGTTTAATTGAAAGGGCAAAGCAGATTAGCTGTATACAGTCTTTATTGCACTAGATAGGGGAGTTAGAATCATCCTTTAAAAAGACTCATTATTGCATTATCAAGATTTAATGTAGGTTAAAAAAGCTTTCATCCGTGTGGGCTTTCTGGAATATCCCCAGATCCTTTCACCCAGTGTTTGGAACACCAACAGCCTTGTAAAAGGATTTTCACACAATTGTCCGACAGATTGGATGCTGAGAAGTATAACTGGCTTCTTACTGACTGGTACTTGTCTTTTGAAGTGATGCAAGGTTCAAGTAATACCTCCCATTCAAATGTGGTTGCTGAACGAAATCGTTTCTGTCACTGGAGATAAGAAACCAAAGAAAAAGAGATTTTTCTAGACTCAAATATTAGAGGGTTTTTATTTTATACAAGAGAAAATCCTCTCGATTTAGAAAAAAAAAAAAAAAGCCAAAACAACTCCCACACCTAAATCTTTTGTAGTCATTGTAAATTATAGCAGGTCGTTGTCCCCTAATTAATACATCTACCTTGTCTGTTTCTGAGTTTTAACCTTCATCCTCTTTAATCTCTTCCAGAGGAGCAGTTACTAGAAGTTCTGTCAATAATGCAAAAGAGAAACTAGAAGGTGCCTTATTTCCATACTCCTCAATCTGCAAGGCGAATTAAAGTTTTATGAATAAGCTTTTTATAATGTTATGCTGTAATGTACGTTGGAAGATTAGATTAAACAATATAATAACATAATATCATTGTGCTGCCACATCGGAATTGGAATATGGAGAATCAAAGACCACTATCGTATTAATACTTATCATTTTATGCTTCCCCCCGCCCTGAGTCTTTTGGCTTTTTTTATTGTACAGTAGCAATATTCTTAGGTTTATATAGTGCCTTCAATTTAAACAGGCAAAGCTTTCAGTAATGCAGAGACTACGGAACAAACATGTAATGATCATTATTCCAATTACAGGAGCTCAGCCAGCTCTGGATAAACTACATGGTATTGTAATACTACATAAAACAGTAAATAGCAGTTCAAAAAAGTATTCTTAATTTCATTAAAAAGTAATTCTGAATGAATAAAACCCACAAAGCTTTTTTTTTATTCTTTGGGCGAAAATTAGAAGTGACCCATGGGTGCAGTGCTAAGACTGCTCTTTTTATATTTCCTTCAAAGATACACTTGGCTTAAAATTTGCAATTGATTTGGATCAGCCTAGATTCAGATTTCTTTGTCCATGACTCTCGTGTAGTCTTTCCAAAATGCTATTGGAGTAATTCATCCAGGAATGTGTTTGGGAGCTTTGTTTGTATATTTTGAGTGAAATACACATTCTTGGATGATATATTTTTTAAGTGTTTCCACTTTAAGTGGAAGGTGTTTCTGCCTGGCGTATATAGAACCAGGTTCTTTGCTAGTATTGTGATGGGTGTCTACAGTAGGGGTAGTTTAAAGCACAGCTACACTGTAGCCCTTGGGTAACAATGTTTTGTTATCAATACATCAGAATCATTTATGGCTCCTATAAAATTTCGTCTCTATATTTGGGGAAATACACTCATTCACAATAGCTGAATGTCTATATTATTTTATTTGTATTTGAATTCCCAAATTCTTTAAAAGCTCTCTCTTTTTTTTCCAATACAATGGTTATCTGGATTTATGTTGATAATGTGTGTCAATATTTCAGCACGAAGAAAACCCCTGATTGTTAGAGTCACTAATTCTTGTATTAGACTCAGTAACACTGATAGAACACTCCTTATTACTTACTTACAGAGCTTACTCACTATGCCATCAGGAACTGTTGTTTAGGAACTTTGATGAGTTTTTCAATTCAATGTAAGATGGCTTTTTTCCTCTTCTTTTCGTCTATTTTAATATTTTACTGGTTGTCTCTGAGGTTTCCTAGTTATATAAACACTCTCTGATTTCAATATGTGTAGTGGAATCTTAAAGTACTAAATGATCTATGCTGTATTTTTACCGATTAATGGAACAAGTAATTTTTTATAGGTGGCCAAAACAATTTTGAAAGAACAATTCTTTTTTTAAATAGCTGAAATGGAAAATGATCACTTACCTATACAAAAGAAGAATGTATGTTTGAATGTTACTTTTCTGGTCCTTTTTGGAAAGTCTTTGCTTTTCTAACTTTCTGGGGAACTGCATAAAAAATAAAACATCTGAAAGGCCTTATCTCTGTCTGAAAACTAAATTTCTAGTTCAAGTCAAGTTAGGCTGCCTCTGCAGTATTTGGAGACTGAAGGAGACAGAAGGATTAGAGAAGGTTGGCTTAAACTGGAGAGATCTTACATGGCAAAAGTCAGGCTAGATGAACCATGCCTTTCATGGCATCAGCAATATGAAGGAAGTGAAAGTGGGTTGAGTAGGGATTTTTATTTTGCCTCCAGATTTTGAATTCTATTATTGCACAATGAACTCAAATTCTCAGGTAGGAATTTAAAAGGGAAAGATAAATATGTTAATGTCTCAACAGCTTCTTCCTAATATTAAAATATAAAAAATATGCTGGAACAGAAACTGCTCACTCATTCTGCTAAAAACTCA
Organism: Phalacrocorax carbo; assembly: GCF_963921805.1. NCBI lineage: Eukaryota > Metazoa > Chordata > Aves > Suliformes > Phalacrocoracidae > Phalacrocorax > Phalacrocorax carbo. The sequence continues at coordinate 82,767,945 of NC_087515.1, read as the reverse complement.
CCAGCAAATGAGTAGTGCTGTTTTCACCACAGGTAATCATAATACTTACTCTAAGGAAGTTTATTGTGTAAAGTTTGTCAAGCTTGCTTCAAAAGATGCAGAACTACTTCAGCTTTGGAAGAGCGTGCCATCTTCACATTTAGCTTTCTCTATCTCCAGTAAAATATTTCAAATTAAGTGTCACATTTCTCTGAATATAAAAATAGCTATTACTTTAAAGTGTTTTTTTTGTCATAAGGTAACTGATACTGAATTTAATGCACTTCTTTAAAATGCTCATTCATGTGCATATACACACTTAGTAGGTAATCATCTGGGTAAATTTATTAAGGATTATTTTATAATTCAACTTGCCATCCATTTGGGCTTTTGTATTTCTCCAGGAGCTAAATATATACCAGCTCTGTCAATCAGCTCATATCTATGCTGTTATTTGAAAGTTACACAATTAGGACATGACTTACTGAATAGTCCATAATAAAAATAATTACACTACTAAGCATGAAACATTTACAAGGAAATCTGAGTCTCATAGCTCGCCATGGTCAAATTTGTGACTTTCATTTTTTGTTGTTGTTTTTTTTTTTTTTTATACATGAGAAAGTAATTAAAGTCCTGCCTCAACAGTTCACATTGTAAAATTTTGAAGAAAGTAGTTATTTAACTTGGAGACTGATAAAATCTTCTATTCCTACCTATATTTTCAGAGTCAGTGCTCAGCCATTAACGAATATCAACTACCTATATTGCCAGAGGAAAAGCTTCTTTACTGTGCGGGTGCCAGAGCAGTGGAACAGGCTGCCCAGGGAGGCTGTGGAGTCTCCTTCCCTGGAGGCATTCAAAACCTGTCTGGACGCAGTCCTGTGCCCCCTGCTCTAGGTTTGCCTGCTCAAGCAGGGGGGTTGGACAAGATGATGAGATGATGTCCAGAGGTCCCTTCCAACCCCTACCATTCTGTGATAGTTTAATGTTAAATTGATTTTTGCTAGTGGTTTGTGGTTTTTTGTGTGTTTTTTTTTGTTTGTTTGTTTGTTTTTTATACCACCTGTGATATGAACTCTGTGCGTACTTGGTAAAGTTTCTTATATGTAGCTGTTCAAAACAACAATTTATGGATCAAATATTGAAGTAAGGGAACTTGTAGTATACTTCAGGTCTGACCATCTTCTAACTTTCCATTTAGGTCAGTGGCTTATGTTAGTACAAAATGAAATAAGAATCAGGGTTGTAAATTGTGGGACATTGTTTAAAGAAAGACTGGTTTAGATCATTCTAATGCCAAAACTAAGTAATTATGTTAAAAGCCCATGGAAATCTGTCTGTTTATCCTAAGTATAGTCATTGTATAGATGACTTGGTGATAGAGTAATCTTCCAAAAATGCAGGATTAGGTCCATAGCCAGGTTGAATGACATAGTGCTCTTCCAGTTAAGCCATCTCTGCTGGTTTACATTAGCGAAGGATCTCATTCCAGAATCTGGCTTTCCTTCATTTTTTTTTTCCCCAATTATAGTTTAAAATTGCAGTACACTTTTTTACGCTTAAAATTGTCATTCACTTATTAACAATATTTAGCAATGTGCTATAAAATAGATTGAACATGGTGGAGAGTAATTTCAACTTGTGTTTTTTTTTTTCAAGCTGAAAGGGTATACCCATTGGTTAAAGATACTGCAGTCTAGTAGCAGTAACATAACTTGTTTCACTGATTAAACACTGCAACACAATCAGAAACACTGTGCTATGTAGATGCATATGTGAATAACAAAAAAGAACATGAAGTTTATATATTCTGTAAGAGAAAAGTATTTTATAAAGCAATACCTTCATTGTTATTCAGTAACATTTATCCTACAAGGCGGGAAATCTTTAAAAGGAATTCCATGTTACTTATTCGTTAAGGAATTAGGTAAAAAGGTACATTAGGAAAATTAAAGTAATACAGAGTACTCTAAATCAGGGAAATTAATGTGCTTTTAAGATGCTGCATCATAGTAATTTTTGGTTTTATATTTGTTAACCGCAATATGTATGTTCAGCTTGCAATACACATTTTAAGCATTCCAATAACTGAAAGATGTTCATAAAATCCATACAGAAACTTCAAGAAATTATGAGCATGCATTCAAGTACTATACTAAAGTTCATTGTTCTTGCTTCATATTGTGCCTCTTAACAAGGATGAATATCAGGACTCAACCTTAGGGAACCTAATTTGTAACATTATTGCTTATCTGATTTTTGCTGTTCAACAATGTTTATAGTTCATGATTTATTATCCTTAGGAAAAAAATTCCTCTACTCACATGGATTTTTTTTTCCATTCAAATTGAAAAAGAACCCTAAACCAGCTACCTTTTACAGTTAATAATTATGTATTTAAAAAAATACATATATATTCTTGCTGAGAAAAACCCTAGTCTTTCTGGTGTTATAAGGCACCCGTATATGCTTCTTTCTAGTCCACACAACAATGAGATTTTGATATTTCACTCCCTGAAGCTGGTATTTGGAAAGATTACTGTGCAAACTGGAAATGTAAGGCCAGTGACTGGTCATAGCTAATTTGATGGCAAATGTGGAATTCTTCCTTTTAAAAGAAGAGACATTAAGTACTGAGGGAGCGTGTCTTGCTGATTTGTAAGAACCATGCTTTTGAGTAAGTCCATTTTCAGAGCAGTATGATTTCTGGCTAAAGTTTTTTGGTGCTTACCTGGAGATGCTGGTCTATTTTAGACACTGAATTATTTAGACATGTCCCCTGCTATCCCTGACCACATTATTCTCTTCAGTTTTTTGGAAAAAAAAATAGACAGACATCCTGAAGGTGGTTTGAGAATAATAATGATGCAGATGTATTAAAGGCCATCACTGACGAACAAACAACATATACAGGAATTGAGAGGGGTTAATGGCAGGGGCGGAGAGGGGGGAAGCACTCTTTACCTACAAAGGCCGTATACAACTGTACAAATAATAAGATTTTTGGTTTTGTTCAGTCAAAACCAAACATAAAGATGGTACTTGGCAAAATGGTCCAATAATATAAAAAATGAGGTGTAGCTTTGTTTTTGTAAGCTAAGAATTTGTTCAGTTAAATCCCTTTGCTTGTTATTGGATATGCCCAGATTTGATCCTTTCTTAGTCTTGAAGTAAACATACATGGGGTCAGTTGAGGGGAAGAGGTAAGCCCTGTGCATGCCTCATCTGTTAGCAGCTGAGGGAAGAAAATGGAAATTTGTGAAAGATACATGTGACTTCCTTTCGGTACTGCTATGTGTGTTTGTTTGGATGTCCTTGAGAAGGAAAGACTATAAAATATGACTGTTATTAAGGCTTATCTCTTCAGATCTTGCCAGACTCTATCATTCACAACATTCAATATGCCTGCAGAAACTTACTGTGTGACTGTGATACGGCTAAGAAAAATGTGTCCATAAATGCATTAAATCAGATTTCCTAATGTCTTTTCAAACCTACCTAAACAATGAAAAATCACATTTAAAGATCAAATTAACATTAGCTAGTCACAACATCTTCGGTGTTACCCATTTATAACCTCTTGTGTCTAGACATTGGATATTTCAAATTTAGCTACACATTTCTATCATTCTGTGATCATTAACTTTCATTAAACATTGGATTTGTCAAAACGTAAGGTAAGACTATACTATATTCTCATATAAGCAGTGTGGGTTGCTTTTCAGAGCATTTTCCACTATTTTCATTCATGGGAAGATGCTCAAATTGGATTAAAAAATATGTCTAACTGTCTTGTGGGCACAGGAGCTCTGTTCACATTGATTTCCTTTACTCTCCCGATTCTCTTTTAGTTTGTAAGAAAGTTGCAACACATGTTTTTGGAAGCCTTTTTTTTCCCCTGTTACCACAGACCATTCCAAAAAATCCTTTATACTTTGGAGTTGCACTATTTACTGGTTTCTTATTCATCAGAACGCCTCTGAAGGTTATAAGGACAGAAAACGAAAAGCTCTTTGTCGTCTACTCCACTCTGGTTATACACTTGCAAAAGTAAACAGCAATATTTTCACTAATCCATATTAACAGGCTATTGGACTTTTGATGATAAGTTCCTTTATTACTTATTTTTTGGCAGCTATTTCAGAGTGACACAGTATCTCTGTGACTTGAACAAAGGAAGTAGGCAGAGATCATCTTACAAGTACAGCCCTGTGTGATTGTGTGCACGTACATACATTTTCCTGTGGTGGTGAACCAAATGCAAGAAAAAACCAAGTGGGAGTAAGTCTCCTTTGCTGGAGTTGTCTTTAACATAAGCTAGGAGAATTGCCTTGAGGGTACATCAAGGGTCTTTGATGGAAGGTCTCATAAGGACTATCCATCTGCTTCCTGACAAATAGTGTGAGCATGGGATAGCAAAGAGCTGTGAAGGTGGCAGAATCTGTTCTCACATGGTGTGGTCTTCATGAATATTTTCAAGGTGGTCGTGAAAACAAAAAATTTCCTGAAAGAAGCGATGAAATTCAGCAAAAAACACACAAAGTCAAGCATATTCATGAAGAAAAAAAAAGAAAAAGAAAATTAAAAGGAGGGAATTGCTCCCTAAGAAAGCAAAACTAAATGATGTGAATGATGCTATGGATATATACATGCTCTTACGCGTTCACTACCCGCACCCTCCCTCAACTGCTAAGAATGTGGAAATAGTACTTGTTAACACATCAACTCAATTTGCCATGGGGAAATATTCTTAGTGTAAGGGAAATCTTCATTTAGAGAGTGGATCTGCCTCTGTGCGAGACCCATAGCAACTTACTTTTGCTACTTTTTTAAGAAGAGGTTGATTATGCCGATGTTACTGGGTGTGACTGGCAGCATGGTAAATCAGTAGATCATATTAAAGTTGATTTCTGCTGCTGTTTAATTTATCCTTAGTTGGGTAGCGTAAAACTACAGCACTGCAACAAACCTTTAAGTAGATTTTCTGGGCCTCCATTGTAAGGAGCTGTGCTATGCTGAGATTGAGCGTACAGTCCTTTGTTGAGCATCTAGGGGAACTCCTGAGGAGACAGAATAGTCTTTGTTACTTCCATATCTGACTAGGCACTATTTGCATGAAAGCTTACCTACAAAGAGAACTTCACAAATATGATTAACAGGTGGAAAGACAAAAGGGGGCTTACTTCCATGAATCGTCCTGTTGAACCATAATTTTTAAAAACAGGAAGCGACTAAATATTATGTTATGATTTAGAGTTTGTTTAGCTCTGAAGCTGAAGTAATCCATGGAAGCTCATTTTGTCTGCTCTGGCAGAAAATATTGGCTTTGGTGTCATCCTAAAAATAGTCGAGATGCTTGTGCTAAGCAAATTGAGATGAAAAATGGAAGGGGCTAGTCTAGGTGTTGATGAAATATTTTGCAGTTAGTAGAGATTATTGTGCTATTATACATAAGGATTTTCTACCAGGGCTAGCAAAAGACATGAGTATACGGCATATACAGGTGCCTTAGGAGTTCTGAAATGCCCTACCCAAAGTACAATATTTTATGTGTGCAGAGGATTACAGTGCTTTTGCTTTTTAAAATATCTTTATCTCATGTTTTATAAAAAGTTCTCTTATTTAATTTTTTAATATTATTTGGAAATCGGTTGCCTTTCAACAGCATTTCAGATTTTTAAGAAACTTATTTAGGTTGATTTACATCACAGGCAAGAGTTTTTGAACACAAAGCTTAGCTCACAACTAGGACTAATATTTAAACTTTTATAAAAAGTGCTAGCCTATTTTTTAGTAGCATTATCTTGCTTGCAGTATATTTTATCTTTTTTAAAAATAATATTTCTTTCAGTAGCAAACAAACATTCTACTTTTTTTTGTCTTATGCAAACACTATGGTCAGCAATACAAACACTAAGCAAGTAAGACAAAACTTTTCAAATGGACTTAAGTACAATTTTAAAAAATGTTTTAATTTAATGTGCTACAAATATCTGAAGTAATGGGCTTCAGGTGTAAATATAACTTTTTCCCTGAACTGGGCCTACATGATTCAAGACATGCATTTTACCCTTTTCTTTATCAGAATTAGTGTGGGTGTAATCCCATCTGTCATAACAAGAAATTTTATTAACAATTTCATAATGCAAATGACTGTAGAACTCTCTCAGAGGTAGTTTAAGCATCACCTTCTTTTAATACAATGCATTAAAGAACTGATAAAACTATAACTATATTCTTATTTCAAGACACCCTTTCTAGAAATCTAGAAAATAATGAAAAACAGAGAAAGTATACTAACGAATGATTATTCACTTTTAAAATAAATAAAAGAATGTTGGAATTGGTATGTTTTCAGGTAGGTTGATCAAAACAAATGAGAGCAAGTATGAATAGTAAAGAAGAAAACTATGTAATTCATTCCCAGGGAATGTTCTTGTTCCCCCCTCCTCAGCAATTACATACATTTAAGGAAGAAAGGTCTCCACTGGTCACTATTGCTACTTCTGCCTCTTCGAGTCCCTAAGTAAATGTGGAAAGTGAGAGAAATCAGAGTAAGAATTATTTAATGTTTCCTTGTTTTCTTTTCATTTCCCTTAGATTTTGGCTGTTGGGCTGTGTTGGATACAGGGTAGTGTGTGTTGGAAAAATGGTTCTTTTTCATGCTACTTTATGTCAATTCTTATGTTATATTCTCTATAACATGCATAGTCAGAAAATATAGAAAGTGATGTCAGTGAGCTACTGTGCTGTTACTGGAAATTAAGATAAAGTTTAAGAAACAAATAATACAGTTTTCATATGTGAATGGAATAATGGGAAACCTTTAGATACCGTAGAGGAAAAGATAATTTTAAAATAGAAGTTAAACATGATGTAAATAACAAATGGTATATGGCAAGGAAGAATATAGAACAGAAATGGTAAAGTGGAACTCAGCCAGAGATGGGTACTCAGCCCTGCAGTGGAAAATGTTGTGGAAATGTAGTTCTCGTCATGGGAACATAACTCATTGGTCTTTTTGCAGAAAGATGTCAATGAGAATATTGGTGAGTGTAGCAGCCAACATCTCCTTTGAAATACGGCATCTCTAGGAAGGCATCACAATCTTTATAGACTGTTATTTCAGCATTTATGTAGTGTAAAGAGTTGCTTTAAAAACTTGGAGTTATGATTGGAGATCTCCAGGTAAAATACTAAGCAGAGTCTGCACAATTTCACTTATCTGAGGTTTGTGCCAGCAGTGGAGCTTATGGCCTATTGAAATGAGGAGAAGTGGATGATGGCATTTCTAGTTACACAAGCTTGTATCCAACTTGTCAGTTTCTTGTATTACTTCTCTCAATAGAAGAATGTGGTCAGCCTGGGTAAAAATTTGAAAAAGTTTATAGGAAACTTGGAAGTGAGAGTAATTTTCTTATTTATTAACAAAAAAAGAGCTTTTTTTTCCTCTGGACACTGATATTAGTGATTTAGAGACTGGAAAAGTACTATTTTAAGACCACAGAAACTAGAGAGCATAGTTTCATGCTATAATCCAACTCTGCTCCTGAGAAACATTACTTTGTCACAAGAAAAGAACTATTGGCCATTGTTAGGTCAACAGATCACTTGCATCATTACCTCTATGGGAGGAAGTTTACTATTCAAAATGATCCTACAGCTTCCCAGTGGCTGTTGAGAGTCCAAAGCCCAGAAGGACAATTGACTCACTGGTTCCACAAAATAAAGCAGTAGGATTTTATCTTTCTGTTTCTTCATGGGAAAAGCAATGCCGATGCCTTATTAAGGACACTGTGTTTGTGTACTTTAAGCATTACATGTGCAAAGAAGTTAAAGAATTTTCATCCATATGCCAAGATTCTTCATGTGCCAGTGTTCTAGAAATATTTACTTTAAACAAAATAAAAAGAACTGCAAGTACAACCATATATGAAGCTAACGACAATTATGAAATGATTCATTACAAATAAATCTCAAGAAGCCCTCCTCAAGAATCTTGTGTTTTCTGTCTGATTTAGCTATTCTTGAAATGGATCTCCCATGAGCTTGCTTGTTTGACTGTATACTACTCCAAAAAGCATATAAATGTTGGCAATGACCAGACAATACATGAGAGAGATTGCAGTAATGTTAAAATAAAATATTAATTTAAGAAAGACCACATATTTAATTGAGTACCATACCTGAATGACAGTCAGTGGTTCTCAGGAATCTACAAATGGTTATGAGCAGTTATTTTTGTTTAGAATGCTGATAACTGCTGAAAAATGATTTAAAAAAAAAAATTTAAAAAAAGAATGCTGGTAAATCATGCTAAAATTGGATTTTATGTTACTTTTTACAGATATATCTTGCTGGATTACAACTGAAAGGTTATGTTTCAGAACTGGGTGTCTCACTTTTGTGTTACTTTCCTAAACATTCTGAAATCCTACCTAATCCTCCTTAATAAAAAAAATGTTCAATGTCTGACATTAGTAATATAAAATTCCTGTATGTATTTTGGAAAGCATCATAATTGCATCTTAAGAGTAGTCATAATAGATCATAGGATTCCATATGAAATGATAGATAAGAAAAAAAACCCACACAGAAAAAAAAAAAATTTCCAAATGCTGTTTTTACTTATGAAAATAGTAGATTCTTATTATCCATCCAGGTCATCCCCCCTCTCCACATTAGTGTGCACGTATTAGTGTGCACAATACATCCTTTTAGATCTGGTCGAAATGACAAACCAACACAATTTTTTTTGCCTGTGTATAAACCCAATTTTTAGAAAATAAAGTCCGTGCAATAACTGTGTAGTTTTTGCTTAATGACCTCACATTTGGGTTTTGAAATTTTGGAAATTTTGACTTTCAGATTTGGGTATGTTTGGAATCTGTGGGTGGTTTTTTTGTTTTTGCTTGGTTTTGGGGTTTTTTATGGATCCATGGTAAAGTAATAATATTTCCTATATTAAGTGAAATTCTGTGAGCTTGGTTTTAAATCAGTGTTCTGAAGGATCTGTTAATATGAATGAGGTGTCTGTTTTCTGATAAAACCAAATATTGCTGCTTTCGGTTTGCAATCTGGTTGCAATAACTTTTTCTTCCATGTCTGCACAAATAATCTTTAATTCTTACACTTCTAGAACATGAATGATAATTTGTCATTATCAGGAAACCATAAATTGCACTGTCTCTGAATATGATAGAAATCTAAATTCTATTCCTCATTTTTGATTCTAAGTGTTCAGAAATGTCTTTGCAGAGTTTTATTAGTCTCTAAGGGAATATTTGAAAGGTACTTCAGGACAAGTAGAATGGTAAATTATTAACATATTAACTGTTGCTAAAGAACTCCTTGCGGGGAAATTGTTGCTGTAGAAGGATGTCCTAAAAGGGACAGCCAGGCAGAATTAGTCATTGTTTTGTGCGTGTATGAAGCTATTCAAGAATAGTTGTTCCAGGGTCGTGTAAGAACACCGTATGTGTTTAGCATGCCTTTAGCACTGGTTTCAGTAAATCCTACAGACTAGCTCCTATGCCTAATCCATATAAATAGAGTTTCAGCAAATTTAAAATTATGAGATGGAAATTTTTAGACCTAGGTTACAAAGTTCTAGCAAAACCACAAATGCATAATTTGGTGGTGAAGTTGTGCATCATTTGAGATGTGACAGATGAGTTGTCTAAAAAACAGAAATCACTGACTAAAGAATTGTCCATCAGTCTTCAGATATGGTGAATATATAAAATCATTGATCCTGCCATGGAATGGATGTGGAAAAATACTATCACATAATCTAATAATTTCTTATTTGCAATTCCTTATATTTGTTTAAAATAATATAAATAGATAAAAATGGTTTTGATTCTTAGGAAAAATTCTAATTTGAATTGAATCATTTTAGTAGGATTCTTTATACTTAGTAGGAAGATGATTGGTAAGAAAAATGTAGCTACAGATAAACAGAAATGCTCTTTCTAGAATCAATTACTTTTTTTTCTCAAGTGGTTATAAACTATCTTGGTTCTATTCTTACCCACTATTTTTTTCTCCTTTGTTTCCCCTTTCCAATTAATGATCTATAATGCAATGAAAAGTTACACTTAGAATATTTTGAAAAATAACTCAATGCGTTTATAAATAAGTTTCAGAGAAACTGGATAACATTGTGTATTTTTCACTGACATAGTATATCTGTTACCTTATCACTTCATTAGACTTTGTTCTTATAAAAACCTGCAGGACTGTTATTTAAATTTGTCATCCTAAAAGTTGAAATCATCACAATGAAAACTTTAAATAGTAATTTGCCATTTTAATATCCAATTTAAGTGTATTTTTTAATATGGAAACATAGTAGAAATGGGTTTCCTGTAAATCAAGCCAATGTTTGTTGCATGAGCCTTTTATATATTAAACACTAAGACCTCAAATTCATGAAAAAATGCATATTATAAGCAGGTGTCACCTGATTTTAGTAGAGCACTGCTATGCTTCAAGCTAGGTAACTTGTTAACATGTGGCTCATGAATACTTTCTTCTTATTTGAAATCCATGTAAGAGCATCTCATAGATGAAAGCACTGGGAAATGATCTAGCAGAGCATTTATTTATGTTTAAAATAAAAGAAGGTAGTGATTTTATGTCTGTGTTATTGTAGTGAATCTAAAGAGAATCTGAGTTCATGCAGGGATTTGGTACAAGGACCACTCCACCCACCTGAGAGCACTAATTTGTTGTTGTTGTTGTTGTTTTAAATTGGTTTAGGCAGAGATGGCATCATGTCATTGTAACTGAGGCCATTATCCTAAGGTATTTTGGCATGACAGATCTTGATGGAGTAATCCAAGAACAAAGAATGCATTTTCCACACCTGCTTTTTGTGTTTGAGCATGTACTTGGCAGTGTAGCCATGCTGATGGCCACAGACACTGTTATTCTGAGAGGACAGAACACCCAGAAGTTAACATTTAATATTAATCCTTCCTTGTTTTATCAACAACGTGGTATTTGGATGAGGGAAACCGTACCGATGACAATAGTTAATTTTACTGCTGCTTTTCTTCTCTCAGACTTGTCATGTTGAATTTCTGACCCCTAGGAGATCAGTTTTCTCTCACATTTTTGCATGTTCTGTTGCTGAAATAACCTCAAAGGCAGGCAATCTCACAGGAGATTTTATAACTGAATGACGAGCAGTAAACAGAAAAGTTTACATCCGTTAAGGAATGTAAAGTGTTGAAGGATTAATTGATCACCTTGTATTAATGAGTAAGGAAATGTTAATGATAGGTTAGAATACAGTTTTGCAGGGTAATCTGAAGTCTCAGTATTTATTCCTGTTTATGCTTTTCTATTTCTGCAATAATTTAGGGTATTTAAATTTTTAAAGGAAAAATAAGTAGCCAGTATTTTGTATCTCAGATGATTTTGTAATTAATCAAACCACAAGTGTATTGAGCATTTGTAAATATATTGCACATATTTGTATATTTATTTTATATAAAGTTTAAAACACACTTAGAGATTAAAACTCATTGGCTAAAGCAGCAGCATATGAAGCTGGTGTATACTTGTGCAATAACCTTAATCCAGATTTTGGCCCAGAACATTTTAGTTATTTTATAAAGGGACTTTGATTTATGCTCCTCTCATATAGTATAATTCTTTCCTGGAATCCTAAATGGACTAGATTTTCCCTACTTAAATCAAGGCTCACTAAACACCATAGGTCAGTTCATCTTTTGTACACTTCCAGGGATGTCAATAAGAGTGTTTTGAGTCTGATCAAGTAGCAGGAAAGATTGCATAATGTGACCTGGTTTTTAAGGGGGTTGAGCACTTGCTATTCCTATTCGTGGGAAGTGGCAATGCTTTACAGTGACTTTTAAGTAGGTATACAGGACTTTGCAACAGAAAATTTAAAGATGAAGATTTTACATTTCTTAAATATGGTGTAACTCCTCTTTCTGTTGGCTGCTAAAGTGAGCAGATCTGCTCACATACAAGCTTTCTGGTCTCAGTAATGGCTGGATAATTTCACAGGGTTTTGAAAACTGCCTTTGCTGTTAAATCTCTTTCACAGGTAATCTAGCCTATAGAAAAAAATAGCATATCCAATTCAAAATTGTTTATCCAGTTTATTAGGGCAAAGGTGTTTGGGGTGGTAACTTTGCATTATCTATTCTCTGTTCTGAACCTTTAATACAAACGGCCGTTGGTATGTTTCCATAATTTAGTCCTGCAGTCATATTTATACATAAATATTCCCTTGAAGTGTATGTACAGAGTAGACACGCTATTCCTAAAACAGCTATGGCTTTATAACACTATGGTATAATGCTTCTTAAGGGAAATAGAATCTGAAAATCATATATTTCATGTTTAGATGACCTGTGAAACAAAAATTAAATATTCACAGCAACGTTATTAAAATTTTTGTTTTGCATCTTAACTTTACAATTATTGATTAGAAGCTTAATGCCATTTCCAACTTCAGAAAAGATTCTACAGTTTCCATGCCAAATTTGTGAGAGTATATTCAACTAATAAAATATGTTCAAAAAATCCCTGTGTTGTTTAAAGCAAGTATTGTGGACTCTATTTCACTTAGTGTGTCTGTTTCATAAAATAAATGCTATTTTGAAGCATATATATCAAATCAAACCAGATGGATCTAGAAACAAAGCATATGGGTATACATATGCTAAAATGTTCTTTAGAATGAACCTCTTATAAACCCTGGTACGTAATTGTAGGGAAATACAACATGGTCTGCTGGTAGAGTTACTTGTGTCGACTTTTTAGATATGAATGGAAATATAAGAGATATTTAAAAACAAAATTGTCCTCTGAAAACATAAGATCATTGTGTGCCGGGAACTTACTAGCAAATTTTTCAACAGTACTTTTAAATGAATTTTTCCATTTTATGTGTAGGAGCATTACATGAGAAGAACTTTTTTCTGCTCCTAAGCTGGCTGAAATATAGGCAGCAAAATATGAAATATCCTCAAGCAATAACTAAATAATATAATTTTTTTTTTCATTTACAATATGTGCTACTATTCTGTGACTATTTTTGGCAGTTTCCCTCTGTTCTTGATCTTGGAACACCTAAGTACCAACATCTCAATATGCATATAGAGCAGCCTGCATAACCCGTTTAACAATGAATTGAATTAGTCTTTATGTATGAGGGAAATCTCAGGAACAGATAATTTGGCGGGGTTTTTAAAATAAACACATTATTTTCCATAAATAGATGTACATTTTCTTTTATTTCTTTTTCAGAGGAAGTAAATACTTTCAAATGAGCATATTGTTTCTTTTATAACATGCTAGTGAACGTCTGCAAGATTCCAGTGGTGGAGTTTCCCTTCTTCTACTGTGGTTACTTTAAATAAATTAATGTTGCTATACTACTGCAACCACTTATTAAGAGCTGAGTAATGAATAATAGCTCCTGGACTTCTCTGTTCCCTTTTTTTGTTTTATATTCCTTTTCTATTAATTTCTTTCTTCATTAATCCCATAGCTTTATACTTCCTTTGCAATTTCAAGCTAGAGAAAACAAATTAAGAAAAAAGTCCCGTTAATTGACTTTATTTGCTTTAATGCTGCTAGTCCGTATTATCTGCTCTCTTAAATTGAGTTTGGGATTGCCAGCTTTAAGGGTATTACACTGCATTTTGGGATGCTGCCAGCATATCCTGAGCAAATATATTTAAATCAAAGCTAAGCTGCTTAAAATATTCATGTTATGCTCTTAGTATGGTTTAGAGAAATGTGAAACCATTTAAGACTTGCAAACCAGTTTTATGGCCGAAAATGTATTTGAACTGTCAGGCATATAGCCTAAATTGATAGTCACTGTTAACTTCGTTAAATAGGGAATGGTTTCATTGTTTTATTAGCAATTGTACATTCAGGGGCTAATTCTTCTGAAATTCATGGCATAATGCAGCTACATTATTTGTAGAAGTAAAAAAAAATATTTTTAATTGAAAAGAGTTTTCAAAAAGGAATATTCTGAAGAGATAAAATCATGCATGCAGGGAAAAGGCACGTTTGTTTTGAACAGTTAAACACACTTGCTTTATGCATTGCACTTTTATTCACTGCAGAGAACTTTGAACATCAAATTCAATAATACACTAATTCAAAAGTCGATGTCTTTTTAAATAATAAAATAAAAGAGAAATATCTTTGAATATATATTGTATTCTGGGGAGAAATACATCCTGAAAGAGGAGGAAACCCAGGAATATTAAAAGGTTTTGATGAAAAATCTTTGAAATAACATGTTTAAGCCAGGTACTAATTTGTCTTTGTGCATTCTTTTTTTTCAGTAAAATTGTGTCTGCTCACAAACTGGCCTATCTTGCAGAAATCTAGTTTTACTTCAGTTCCTTCAGTGATATGAATAACAGTTGCTGTGAGGTCAGCTGAATTTGGTAGAAGATTAGCAATGAATATTCAACTGTCTGCTAAGGCAGAAGTTAACTGAAAGACAGTTGCTGAGTCAAGAGTGCTCTTTTTTTTTTTTTGATGTGGATATTCACTTTAGAGAAACAAGTTTTAAAACAATGTGGTATCATCTCAAAAATCTAAATACAAGGCAAACTATCAGTGTTTGATTTACTACTAGCTAATCAAAACCCCCAAAGTATTGTCTACCAGTCTGTCTGTCCATCTCATATAGAAAAAAATAGTTGAAAAGCTAAAGCATATAATAGGGGGCAGGGGTGTGTGTGGGGGGAGAGGGCTAAATCTTAAGCCCTGTTCAGTTCCAGCTTTACCCTGTGGATGTATCTTTTAAGTGACAACAACCTCAGGGTAGATTGTCCAGTCTGGGGAAGGGAGAAGGTGTGACATAGACATCTTGAGCCTACAGTTGAAGTGTGTGCATTTGCAAACAGGGACATGTGTGCACAAATAGGTATAACACTTTATTTCTATTTCTCCAGCATGTTGGTGCTCTCTTATTTAAATTTTTGATGAAATTTTGATTCTGTATTTTCAGCTTTTTCTGTGTATAGATGTGCACAGACATACATACGTACTTATTACATATACGTATATGCAAACCTCATTTTCTAATCAGTATCTCATACTAGCTTCTACCACCCAGCTGTGGAGCATTTTGATTTTACTCTTTCCTGCCCTTCATTTTCAGCAAAATTCTTTTATTGCTCTCCTTTGAGACTTCCTTAAAACTCTCCTGTGACATAACTTTTTCCAGTGGTTAGCTTCCCATGTTCAGAACTCATTATCTATCATTTAACTCACATTCTCTTTTTTTTTGTTATTCGTCATCTGTCCATGCCCATATACTAGCTTTCATTTTTACTAGATTCTAAATACTTTTGTTCTGTTTGTACAGCATCAAACTACTGCACTGCATTATTACCGGTCTCTATATTAGCCTGATGGTTATATGCTCCCAAGGCAGCTAGAAAGTGAAGCTTTGAACCCCTTACTATAAAGAAGGTATTGAATGTGCATGTCTGCCTACCCAGATAAATTATGTCTCGGCAGGATTACTATATAAAATATCTCTATGATCATGAGGGAAAAATATGCAAGCAAATCCAGGAGATGGATCGGGCTTATGGATCCCAGTTTCTCCTAGGTTTTGTAAATAAGGGCTAAAGGAAAGTGTCTGTGCTTCAGGAAGGGGCAGAATTTCAGTTATATCCCAGTCTATTACTTTTCTTAGACAGGGCCTTCCTTATCCTGTGCCATCCCATCAGCTACCTGTTAGGAATAATTAGGTTGCTAATCCTAATCACCTAGTGGGCTCCTTAGATTACTCAGGAATTTTAGGAGTGGACTTTACCTTGATGCTAGGCTCTAGAATCCCTGTGTGCATCTAACCCGTACTTGTATTTCACTTCCAATGAAAGCAAAATACACTTCCACTGTTCCACTGCATCGTATTTCTCTCCTCTTTATACCAGTGTAATGTCATTGCAGACATGACAGCAGCACTGCAGTAAATCAGAGTAAAACTTGCCCAGCATCTTTAATGGATGTTTCATTTCATTCACATTATGTTCATCTTTTAAACTACTTTTCAGATATAATCTTTAATTTCCTCTCTGGGTAACTGCACAGAAATTCTAAACAGCATGTAAGGCTGGAGTAGCACATACTGCTGGCATCTAAAAACTAGATAAGTGATTACTTCTAATGGGTGATGTGTATGTATATATGTATGTATTTAATTCACAAGCCTAGCCTTTCTCTCTCGTTCAGCTAATTTCTAGTAAACACCATACCACTGATAGTGTGAAAAGCAGCCACTCATTCACTCTGGCTTTCTGGAATAGGTATGCTGTGCAGACATGCACAGCCACTACTTTTATTTGTGAAGAAGAGACATTCTTGGAGGGTAGGATACATACTACTTGTGTAAGTCCTTTTGCTGCCACTGTGCTGTCAATACTCTTCTTCCTGCATGTGTTCAGAGCACCATCCTCAAAAATAAACCAATGGAACACAGGGAGCCAGAAAGCCCTCCAGGTGAATATTTCTGCATTTCGTTTCCTCTTCTTGGAATAAAACCATGTCATTTCCACATTCCGCTGTAGTTCTTATTCTTCTGCCAGGAAAAGTAAGGATTCTTCCAAAGAGAAAAAGAGTTTTGCAGTAAATATCAGATAATGAAAAGGAAGTTAATCTAATAAAATTTCAGCTGAATGTAATGGATTTGAAATAAAAGGTAGCAGAACCACCTGATAGCTCTCACTAATTCTGCTTTCACATAAGGAAGTAGGACTTCTGCTGACATCAGTGAAAATTCAGTGGCTGAAAAACTGCTTGTGCAACATTGAGTGGCCACTGCTTCCTGAACAAATGCAAAACTGAGACGTGAGCTTCCTGAATCTGAGAGGTATGACAAAGAAGCATGTGAAAATCTTTTCCCCCGATTTGATTCACAGTTTTGCACCCATATACTTACAAGGTGTGGATGAAAATGTTTCATATGTGTCTGTATCAGTAGTTCATTTTTATTCTTCTCCCTCTCAATAGCATGCTAGGATTTAATATATAGTTTCAGTCACATCTTTGCACACAGGCCTGGGCCTCTTAAGTTTCAATAATCAGTTTGAGCAACCAGATAAACATATGACACTTCCAGAGAAAAATCAAAATTCACATGGTTGTAAGATGCCTGCTGAGGCATTTGGCAGGATTCCTAATATTGATTCTCGGAACCAACTTGCCTGGAGGTGCTTTGAAACACAAACCTACTCAAAGACAATGGTATGTCTCAGTTAAATACCTGCCTCGAGCTCTGTTTGTATTTGAATAGCCCTGTGAAGATTTCTAACAACATTTAAAAGGTGAGCTTCTTATTTCCTTATAATTTCCTTCCATTTTTTAAACATAAGTTTATATCTTGATCTATGTAATTTTCTTCCAACGTAAGTGATGGCAAGAAACTGAGTCATGTTCTGTGTTGGGAGAATTTGCTGTCATTTAGTATCTTAAGCACTGCAGCAAAGGGTTTCTTTGACCAATGTAATAGATGTGAGATGCAAACTAAACTGATAAATATTTTCAATTAAACAGAAAATATACGGTCCCAAATACACATGCAAGAAACTCAAACAGCATCAAAATACTTTTATTTCAAACATTTATAAGGAAAAAAGGGAAATACTGACCAGTTCTGTTTATTCCAATACCTAAATTTGAGGAATTGCATCCTGAAAAAGAGCCCCCAGCCCAAGTCATGTACTCAGGATTTCTATTAGGTACATGGGGAGTAACGGGAAGCCACAAAAAACATCATGTGGTACAGTGTGCTGTCAAAAATAAGCAGAAAAGTGGAGAATGTCTCATGTCCTTGGATTAGATATTGTTCATAGCTATGAAGGAGTGGCTTCATGTCTCAAGAACTTTTTTTACAGTAGTCTATCAAACTTTCTTAAAAAGAAAAAAAAAAAGCCCCCAAAACGTTATCATATTTTATTTGAAAGACAAGTAAAGGAGATTTCCAGGTTTTATATAATTATGTAGTGGTTAATGCATTCATTCAAGGTATTGTAGCTCTGAGGTCAATTTTCACTTATGTATGAGGGGGATTTGAACGCATATCTGCTGCAAACCTATTGCTGCTGGTGTCTTAGCTTTTGTACTCTAATTAAAGATTTATTGAGGCAGAGACTGTAAGAGGGAAAATGACTTCCTAGCTTAGCAGTTAACAGGCTTGCTTGGAAGAGTCCTGGACATAAAATCACTTTTTTTATCCCTTGACAGTTAAAGGGATAATAATCCTTGAGACAGAAGACTGAGCCCAATGACGACTCCTAATCTGTCAAGTTTTATACTGCTCTTTCTTCCTCTGCTGGTCTTTTCAATCTTGAACACTCCTATGTAAAGCAGAAATGCTTCAACAGAAGGGATTAAAGACATTCCCCAATTCTGTTACCTTCAACTTTTCAATAATTTGATGGTCAAGACAATCAGCTTCAGGTTTAAAACACAGATTTAAAATCTTGTAAGGTTGAGGCAGGTGAGTGTATTAAGCGCTGGAAAAAAGTTAGAGAAGCATCTCTTCCTCTGGCTATTGTGGTATTTTGTGTGAATCCAAATCCAACAGGCATGCTTTACCATCACCTATCAGATTAAACACCACAGGCAAAACATATGAAGGAATTGCTCATCTATTTAGGCTCCCCAGTAGGTCTAAGCCTGACTTGAGTACGGAGCTCTCTTGCTGTTGTTGAGCCTGAAGTGCTTCCAGGCATGCACAAAAGCAGAACCTTTTTCAGGTTGGAAAGGTTAAAATAAGAAACAGGCCTTACTGGCTTTAGGTGTTAAAGGATTAGATGATAGAATTAGATGGCAACAGAGCAGGGTGAAGGCTAGGATTTAGGCATTTGGACTTGTGCTATGGTAATTATTAGATCTGTATATTAGAAGGAAGAATAAAAGTGAGGGCGTTGTTTTTACTGAACTAAAGAAAGCAACATAAAAGTCATGTTAACCTAATGTCAGGTAGTTTTACAGTAAGATACTTCATAATTTCTTTGTTTTAATAGCAATGGTTTGACAGATTTTCAAGCTACTTTATGAAATTGATATATGTATTGATGCTGCTCTAATAAGCAGGGTCAATAAGAACCATGAAGTCTTACATATATAGTGTTCCTGCAAGGTGTTTAATATATTAACTGAAATATGTGGAAATGTTGCCCACCAAAACAGTGTGTTGGATGTATATGTAATATATAGCATAAAAAGACCTTGACAAATCCCAATATATTAAGTTTTGTTGTCACAGTCCTTCTAGCCTACTTTGCTGTCAGTGTTAAGCCTCTTCATTTTGTGCAAATATCTACAGATGCAATTATGATAGGAGGACAAGAAGCACAGGTGTGCAGACAAGGTAAATCTTGCCAAGATTGGTCAGAAGTACTGGATGCTGCACTTCCCGTACTAGAATAGCTAATTGTACACCCTCTCCTCCATGCAAAAGTTGATTGATAGAAAAGTGTGGGTGAAAGGTACTTACAAAAGGAAGACTGGTTGTAAGATGCGTGTAAGTCATTTGCAACTAGATAGGAAAAATGTTATAGATATAGAACTTACACAGGTATGCCAAAATCATATTGTGTAAATGGAAGTTGTTCTTGATCGATACATTTACTATAGGACAGACTGATAATTTGAGAGTGCCTGTGGAGTAGTCTTTAGGCAGATTCAGAATATCAAACAGCTTTCAGTATCCGAAGCAAAGACAAACTCTGAGATTATTTGCTATTTTGGGAATGATACAGTTCTTTTTTCCATGGAAAACACTGAAAAGACTTATTTTTATTGTATTTGCCATATTTCTTTTATTCTCTTTCTCCTTTTGTCTCAAAACCCCATGGCTTTCAGTCAATGTCTCTGACCATTCTTTTGAGTGACTGGGAGTTCTCGTTACTTGCTAGCAGGTTTTTAGCTGCTGGCACAAACCTGATTTACAAAGAAGTATAGAAATAAACCATATAAGAATCTAAAAAGTCTGAACGGAAAAAGCCACCAAACCAAAGTCAGCGGTGACAAGTATAATTACCTTTGATAAGGAAATCACCCATAAAAACATAAAGCAGTCAAGCATAATTATTTTTTCTTACCTTAAGGTCTAAAAAAATTCTGTATAACATAAAAAAATCCTATATTATTATTCAAGGGATTTGTTGCATTGAAGAGTGTCAAAATAATAAATCAGTTTCTCACAGCCCAAATAGATGTTTGAATTGAGATTATAGGGATGAGTGCAATACACAACAGCTTCTCTGAAATTCTATATTGTATGTCTAGACAGAACCCAGGTTATCATATTGCTTATGTAGTTGATATTCTGAAGATTGTTTTGAGAAAGGGTGTATTTCCTCCCAGGTATGTAGTAAAATATGAATACAAAATAATACTAACAGTAAGTTAAAAAACACCTTTATCTGAAAAAACCCAACCAAACCAACCAAAACACCAGGGTTATTTCTTCTGGGAAGAGATCTCAGAACTAGTTAAATAATAGATGTATGTGGGACTTAGTGATTTCATTCAGGTGACT
The DNA here is from genome assembly GCF_963921805.1 of Phalacrocorax carbo. Taxonomy (NCBI): domain Eukaryota; kingdom Metazoa; phylum Chordata; class Aves; order Suliformes; family Phalacrocoracidae; genus Phalacrocorax; species Phalacrocorax carbo. The sequence continues at coordinate 82,747,391 of NC_087515.1, read as the reverse complement.
AGCCCAATAACAGCAAAAGTAGCTTATAGCATGCTTTCTATCCAGCACTCAACAAATAATGGAGTATAAATCCACTGTCAGCCAAATTAACTTCCTATGTGAGGCAAATCAATCCTCTGTTGAGATGTTGCCTTAAAAATCACAGATATAACAACTAAATGGCATTTGATGTTTATGGATGACATAGAAAATGGTATTTACTTTCACAGAATATAAATTGTTACAATGAAAAGATTTAAGCATAAACTTTGCTCTAATGAGAAGGCATGCTCTAATGATCAGGATTTTCTTGTTGATGGCTTATTATGACATTTTGTTACATAGAAATGAAATACAAATAATTTAAAAAAATAATTGCACATTCTTAGATTATGAGAAAAGTTTGATGCTGAAATATTTTATGCATTATAAGGCAGCTGTTGCTAAAATAAACAAAAAAGCATTACTGAATGTGAATATCAACTTTGAGAGGGGTATCTGCAGGAAGGGGATAGTGCTGCAAACTTTTGCTTGGTTTTGGGTAACAAATGCCCTGGCATTGCCAAAAATATTTTGTAGCCCCCTAAGAGTGTTAATTCTACTTGGACTGTATATCAAACAAGAACTCAAATTATTTTCACTGGAATAGTAACTCTTGTAGCTTGTTTTCACTGTGCTATTTTACTAATGCTCATTTTCATGTGTCTGTGTTTTGGTCTGAATACTATATGAGAGAACCAGTTAGAACCCTCTGTTTTGTAGACCATAAGCTTATGAGAAATACTGCTGAGTACATGTGTTGCCAAAACTAACAGACCTTCGGAAATATTGTGGATTCATCATTCATTTCAATTGAGTTATCTCCTTGGGGCAGGCTAGGTTGAAAACATCTAGTCTTGGAACACCTATTCTCTTGGCCCTGGATAGTGTGTGTACTTGCTAGGGAGATGCTCTGGGTGCCAGAGGTGCCATAGAAACTGAATGACCAGAAAGGCTACATTGAGGTCCTGCTCTATAATCAAATTGACACATAAAGTTTTCAATACAAGTGAAAATGCAGTTAGTTATACACAAATTAAAGTCCCGTTTATATTCTCAGGTGTAAAGGAAATGAGAATAGTTTGTTTTGGATGTGACTATTTTGATTTGACTTTTCTCAGGGTTTTTCTTTGACTCATTGGGGGTATTGTGTGTTAGAATAAGGATGCATTTGGGTGTGTTTGCTTATACATATGTCCACTATATTTTTAGAAGTGATGTGATTATAAGTGTCAAATCATAAGGAAATCCATGTACAAGAGAAGAATGAGATATTGAACTTTGTAAGCTCCTTTACATTATTATGTATTTGAACCTAAAAATGGAAGCACCACAATGATGTCACTGGCAAACTAGCATAACTTTCCTTCCTCGCCATAACTCTGTTAGAGAGACAAAGCAGATTTAAAATTTCAGTCCCTGAAACATATACTAGTTTTTCTTAGTTTTTACATGGGGACTGCAAGTACAGACCTAACTCATGTGAAAATAGATATATAGATGTCCTGCTGTCTTAAACAGCAACATAATAGATGCCTTTGTCCTCCAATATTTTGCAAAAATGTTAGTGAGGATGGTACAGTATCCATCAAAGTACAGGAGAGAATGTAATTTTATTAACAGATGTTTCAAAGTCTGCTCCACTCATTCTAGTTGAATTTCTACAGTTATGGAACTCCCTCTAGGACTTTGTACTTTGGGTAACTCAATGAGTTCTTTGCTTTCGCCCACATCTTTGTTCTCATCCCAATCACCAGAAGTTCAAAATAATTTTTGTCTTTTTCTAAAACCTGGATGAAATAAAGAACAACAGCTGAAAATGTGGCATGATTTTGAGGAAAACATTCTCTTCTGTATTGTAATGACACAGTTGAATAAAAGAAATACTGCAAAGTTCATTGTTTGAATTTCACTTTGGTAAAAAGCCTGGGCAATATTGTGATACTTATATTAAAAGTTTTTATAAGGATATGGAAAAATATGAAGCAAGTTATTTAAAATTGTTTCAGCAGTTCCTTAAACAGAAGGTGTAGAGCAGCCAGATACATGTTTTAATGTAAATTGATGTGGTAAAAATTGCATATTTTTTTCTAAATTCTTACACTTATTTTTGAAAAAGAAAACATTTATTTTCAAATGCAAGTAACTTATAACATTTTATAAATATATTAATAATTGATTCCTTCCTCCAGTTTCATAATACTCAGGACAAGCTGATGGGCAATTGCAAGGACTAGAAAAAAAATCAAGCTGTTCATATAACATTAACATCAATTAACATTCCCAGAATTAAAGTAAATTTCACCAAACTGTAGGGACACTATAGAGCAATACTTTTTTACTCTGAGTTCAGCCTGCCTTGGATTTTTGGATAGGTTTGTGAAAAGTATCAGTCTTTTGCATGATACCTCCTGAAGTAAATCCTTTGCACAAACTGACTAGATTGAAATGGGCATTGTGCTATGGATTAATATATACATTTATATGGCACCAGCATAGTTTAAAACAGCGGTCTTAAAAAAAAGAGCTCCTTTACTTTAGAAGTCTAACACTGTATAATGTGCATGAATGTCATCATTGGTTGAGATCTTTGGCTTGAAGATATCAGTTTGGAGGATAGATTATGCAGGATATTGACGTGGTATCATGATTTTGATTGAGGGTCTCGCTATTACATATAGGTGTGGTAAGAGGCTTGTGTTATAAAACAGAGAAAGGAATTTCCAGGAATTCTAATTATAAAATTTTTTTTTTTTCATAGAAAATAATTAGTAGTGTTAGAAATATATTGCCAATAATTAAAACAACAGAGGCTGGCAGGTTTACTAGTTTTTGAACCTGCAGGACAGGATTTTACTCTAAACTCTCTTTTGGAATTGGCAGGAACTTCCCAGAGGACTGACATTTAAACTGAAGATTAAACAAGAGAACTAATGTTCTCAATTTTAAAGGGCAACCTTTGGTAAAGTAAGAGAACTGGCTTAGGGTAGCCAGCTCTTATGAAAACCTTCCTGGAATGAGAAAGCATAAGGATAAAATGAAAGTTGTCCAAAGTCAAGATGAATCAGACCTTCCAAAGAAAATTTTTATGAAAAGTATTCTTAGCTTTATAAATAACTAGTGATAAAAAAATATAAAGTTGAAAACACCTAGCCAAACAAAAAAAAAAAAAGGTGATGAGAGCTGTTTTCTAGTGAAAATGAGCTAAATAATACATAATCTGGCATAACCTAAAACCTAAATGCTTTATTCAGTGTTCAGTAAGGTTAATGATGGTCATAGTACAGCCTAGAATATGAGGCAATCACAAAGTAAGAACTTGTACTGAAAGTTTGAAAATGAAAATTACCACAGATTGACAATAAAATTGAAACACTAATAATTTCATAGTAAAGATTTAGGCAATCTCTCTTCTTATGTATTGAAAAAAGGACAAGATTTCAATATATATGGATATTGGCAAATGATAGGGCATTACAAAATGTACAATCTCTGATACATGCTAAACAGCTGCCTAAGATTTTGACCATATTTTGAAGGAAATAAAAGCTCAAGAAACAGATTTAAAAAGCAAATGGACATTATTAAGATGTTTTATGAACCGTAGATTTTATTTGCTGAACCTATTTGAGAAATTATTATTTTTATTAGAGAAAGTAGGTAAAGTATATAGAATGTTTTTAAATTCCAGTAGGTTCTTTGACAAGATGCCACATGGGAAATGTCATAGTTAGACTAGACATTGTGGCTGTTATCATGGGATGATGTAAAGAAACTGATTGAAAAGGAGGTGACATGGACTATGATGATGGGCAAGAGTAAAGTTAAAGGTGATGTTTCTCAAGTTACATTTTGACACTGACATTTACACTTTTTTGTTACTAATATAACCAAGAAAAAGAGAACTGTGAGGGTGAAATCTGCAGACAGCAAGAAGGACTATCCTGATGACAGGGTAGCAGAAATGGGATGAAATTTAAAAGGTGCAGTTTGTGCATACTTTAAGATGCACCAGGTCATGAATATATGTGAGTAGGAAGGGAATACGAGAGTATAAGGAATGTACTTGGAAAGAGATAGGCTGTTATGGTCACCCATATTGAACAAAGATGGACAGAAACTGAAAAAGGAGTGCAAAGAAAAGGTAGTGGGATGGTCGGTGAACTAAAACTGACCTTAAAAGAGGAAACTAGGGTAGTTTTAGCCATGCAAAACCTTCCTGGGGAAAGGTAAGACTGTGATCCTAAATAGCTCACAAAATTAAGCTTCTGATAGGCTAAGTTACATAACTGAAGGGAAAATGCTATTATGTGAGCAGAATTGATCTCAGAATATCAGGAGTCTCGCTCAGGGTTTCTTGATTTGCCTTCCATAGGATCAGTGGAGTAAAATACAAAATTGTATTTAAGGCAGAGTCAAATAAAAATAGGCAATATTTCTGTGACAAGTTTCTTGTGTTTGATGAAAAAGGTTTTAGAGGTCCGTTCCAGTCCTCTGTTTCTATATAGTTGAAGGGAATTTACCGTTACCATAGTAACAAACGTGGAGACTGAATTTCTCTATTATTCCTAGTTGTGGCTTAGCTAGCACGGACAGTGAAAGAATTAATTTCTCTTTGTTAATTTTTTCTCCGCCCTGAGTGGCACTTTGAAAGTTAGCTGGAAATACTGTGTATATATACCCTGTAAATCTATACAGCTGATTAATTATCCAACATATTAAATTGACTTGTCCTTTTTGGGTGTTTGTGTTTAATCAATAGCTTTGATTTTTGAACTACGGGTGTTATTTGTAGATCAAAACAGAAAATAACTTGCTACAAGATCTTTCAATGTATGAATTTTATGGAGATCAATAAATATCAGGTATTCAAACTGGAAAAAGTCCACAGTATTTCATGGGGTTTTCTAGCTCTGGAAAGTAGCATGTGTGGCAATAGCAGCCCGTCTTTTTAAAATTAAAATAAATATTGCAGAAAAGGTACAATACCATCAAAAGGTGGATTTTAGCTTTCTACCCCTAATATTGGATGATTTTATTACTATGTTATATAAATATCTTGTGATTATTTTTTATTTGGTGACGTTAAAATAAGATGAGCACCTGTGCTTTGAATTTGCATTTATCTGTGAACCGCAGCACATTATTTCCCTACAGTGAGTCTTCAGTTTCCACTATTCATTTCTTAATTTTTTTTTCCATGAGATAGATGGATTCTTTAGCTGGATATACATGCCTCTTTTTAAACTCTGGGAAATAATATTGTATCCAAATACATGGTGTTCTGGGACTGTGCTGGCAAAAATTGCCTTCTACTGATGCCATGAATAGCTTCATAAATCTTTACAGCACTGGTGTATCACTTGTTTTAAGAATAGGGAGAAACTGCAGACACAGTGAATAGGCAGTGTTAAAAATGAAGAAAATGGAATATATAATGACATCTGCACTAGAAACTTAGTTTGTATGTACACATATGCTGTACCCAAAAATATAGAAGGTACATATTTTTTATATTTTTTTCTCAGTTATTTAATATTTTGTCCAGAATGAAATGTTATCCTGTGGAATTTCATTTATATGTTATAACAAAACCTGAATAGAAAAAAAAGAGTATAGAAACCCATGGAAAATAATGGGATACTGTGATATGTTAGACACTATATTTCTTCTTCTCCAATAGGCAGCTGATATTATGGACAGTTGTTGCTCAGATCTCTTCAAATAATGACTTGGGTCTATCTATGGTGGGTGTTTTGTTTTTTTCTTTTGGTCAGAGACTGCTTTTATGTCTGCCTGAACCCATGTTCATAGACTTAGCTATAATCATACACTGAGAACCACAAACATATTTAAATAAAGGTATTACAAAGACTAGTAGGAAAAAGATATAAAAGATATAAAACTACCAGCATACAGTAGTACAATTTAATATTGTAAGCTTAGAAAGATGCTGATTTGAAATATATCACTTGCATGAACCAAACTGACATTTCTTGCTGGCAAACGTGTACAAGTGGGATCTGATACATAGGAGGAAAGTTCTTAGAGTTCAGTCCTATGCTGTTATTCTCACAAAGTTCATGTTTTCTTGAGCATGGTTAGTAGGAACAGGTAAAAGAAGGACAATTGCAAAACAGAGAATATGGTTAAAAAGTTGCATGTGAAAGTCTGTGGAGGCTCATGTCCTAGGCAAATAATCCTATTTTAAACCATTGGGACCATTCTTCTCTGAGGTTTAAAAGAAGGCCAGATATACCTTTTCTCAGGAGCTGGGATTAACTGTATTGACATGTCTATTATGCAATGCTAAGTAGTGAGAAGACACTGATTAAAAAAAAAAGACAGAAAGTCTCTTCTTTCCTTTTCTTTGTCTTCTCCAAGACCTTAGTAAGACTACCCAAGTCTCCTTTTTATTAATTTTTATGAAAAAATGATTGATACAGAAGATTAATATTTCTATTTTCAGTAGAAAAATTCTATTGAAAATAGAAATTTAATTTCTGAATAATTTTAATATAATTTCTGAAAATGATATTTTATTTATCCAACTATTGGTTGGATAGTGACTGATTTTTACTGGAATCTCGGAAGTTATGGAAAAGAAAGAAAGAAAGAATAGGGTGAAAGTGGGAAAAAATACTTTATGGGCTAAGAAAACACTACCTAATGTATTTGCAGAATTGCAGTGCCAGTAGTTTGTCTGACAAAGTGAGTTTTTTCCAAAGCTTTCCACTCTTTGGAACAGTTACAGGCAATTTTTTACTATCTGAAGGTGTATTGTTTAATTATGTGCAGAAACAATTGGTTTTTATTCAGAAAGTTGGAGAAATCTGTTGTACACTTTGAATGTAAGAGCATTCCTTCTCCTAGAAAAGAAAGAATAGATTAATGTTTATCCTTACTTTTTACTTATATATTTCTGTGGCATTGAATGTGACCAGATTTTCTTACTAGGATTTCATAAATGTGAATTCTCAAATGTGTAAATTTAGTATATATCAAAGGGAAGAGAGAGTCTTTTGTAGTGTGATATGGTTTTCTGCTTTATATTCATTAAGAATGTAACATGTAGGTAAATGAGATTTTGAATTAAGTCCTTCTAATTAATTTCTCACTTTCAAAATGCTCATAGAAATGAAGTCTTCTCAACACAGCTATTTTACTTAAGTACCTACAACACTCCAGCTACTACTTTAGAGTACAATTAATTGCAAGATAACCTATGCTAAAACTTCAGTCCATATCCGCTGAAAGACTGACCTGTTCTAGGAAATGAAACAACATGAAAGAAGTATCTGCAGGGTTTTTCTGCTCTTCAGAGGCTGTTGGCTAAAAGAATAGGGACTGGAGGGATTGCATTCTAAGAAAAAATACATGCTTCAAGGTAAGGAGGTGTAAGAAGGTTAGGTAGATGTATCATCACATCAATCAGCATCAATCAGAACAAAGATTTATCCCATGTGTTCTTACTCATTTAAACGGGATATCTAGGATACCTTCAGAGAAGATTCCATTCAAACTGGTGGGACGAACTTAGGCCGAAATCACTGCACAATTTTTGCATTCACTGAACAGTTCTGCTTCTGTAGAACTTGATTTTTGTAAATTATAGCCCGAAGTATAATCTGCTCAATCCCAAAGATGAGGAAAAACTAGAATCAGAATCACACATCTATAAATCTTTGAGCAATGCAAGCTCTACATCAGTTTCCATCTTCCTTACTATTGTAATTATATTTTATTTTATTTTATTGTTTTGTTTTAAATTTAACAGTAAAATACTGTTCTCTCTTTGTTTTCACTGAACAGGTCAGCTTTATTCCTGTGTTTTTAATTTACACTCTTTATTGAAGAATAACATGCAAAACATGACCAATTAAAAGCAATTTTATTTAAACTTAGTGTGTTCAAGCTACGTGGGAAATGAAGAAAATAGAGTGAGGTATTTGGTTAGGTCTTCCTCCGTCCAACGCTTTCTTTTATAGCTTTTACAACCTTCCATTTTGCCTAGAATTGAAAAATCAGTAGACGATCCGGCTTCACCCAGTTTTCGTTTGCTTAGTTAATACTGTATAACATAAATATTTTATACGATAAAAATACATATTTAAAAATTAATAAAAATATTACTCTTGAAATCAAGCTTAGCATTGCAGCATTGCCAATAATCTCTTTGAAAAATGCACATTCAGCAGGCACTCAGAAAGTCAGCTTAGACAGTATTTGAATCTTTCCTCATTGGTGTTCATCTAACTGGGTCATAGCTTTGTAAGTTAAATCAGCCTCCAGAATGATTACTGGCATTTTAACACTACTAGTGTGAATATGGCAGTTATAGAATAATATCCTTATATGCCTCTCTGGGAAAGTCCTGTGTGAAAACGTATATACTGAATTCAATCCCTGATCAATCATAATTAATATCAATTTAACATCTCTATGTATCTACCAGTTTTTGCATAACCATAGAAATAAATTCTGAGGCAAGAGGCTAGTATCTTTTTGCAAAAGCAAGACAGGAGAGAATATATATATTATCAACCCATCAAAATGAAAAGAATTAGAAGCAATTGGATTTTGGACTGTTTCTCAAATACTGCTGAGATGTACAGCCTCATGTAAGCATATAAGCATATATACTTATGCTCATTGTGTCCCTGTTTGACAAACCCCGTTATATTGTCCTTAGCTAAAAGCAACCTACTACTAAAAAAGATTGCAGGCTTTTTTTTTTTTTTCTGGTCAAAGTAGCTCTTATTTTGATTCTGCAGTGTTGGGCTGAATCTAGACCAACATATAACTCCAGAAAGCTGGCCTCCTTCCTCTGGTATTTCTGCAGCCACTGTATGTCTACTTAATCATATCACCCCATGATGCCTATTTATTAGTCATATGCAGTAGCTAGTAAGGATCTGTACCAGCTGACAACTTTTATGCAGAAAAATGCATAGTTGTCTGTCTAAATAATCTTTAGCATGTCTCCAAACAGTTCTTGTTGTGATATGTAAGTTATGCAAATACAGCAGAATCATTCAGTTGCCCAGTAAACACAAGAGTGTTCCAGTGACCTATTCTGATTCATGTTGATGATGAGATAGAAAACCAGAAGAAATATAAGATTTCTAGATGACAGGATATTTTTACCCTGAAGAAAAAAAAGTAGTTAAGAAAAGAGAGGTGTGGATATTGACCACAGTATTTTGACCATCACATAGCTGCCTATGATTTGGGATGGCCCTTCACAATATACCACAAAAATGCTCATTTGTTGATGACATAACTCTCCACTCAGGAAGATAACACGAGATCACAGTCACATACCTACCTGCAGACTACCATGGCTTCAGCTGCAAGAGCTATATAAAGGGAGGAGAAGTGGCACTGGCACTAGAGCCAGTTGTACAGACCTTTGGCTAAGGGTGAAGTTGACTCTTGCAAACCAACAAATGCATGCTGAGGAAACTTTCTTACATGACTGTAAGTTATGGTGTATGTGTATTAGTTGCTACAGTAACCAACTATTTTCCATTTACATTCTTTTTAAACCATTACTAGTGTCATCTAGGAATCAACATCCATTTTAAAACTCAAGTTAAACAGTACTTCTAAATAGAATTGTTACTTGAGTAGTGAGAAAGAGATTGTGAATGAAAAAAGCACTGTATAAATCATAGAAATTTACACAAGATGAAAGTCAAGAAAATGCTTGCTTGTTTTAGAAAAACGTATGTATTTATTTATTTATGGCCTTAACCACATGGTTTTTTTGTCTAGCCTGTAAACCTACCAGAAGCTGAAATAAACTACACAAATTAGTAAGAAAATGCATGTATGTAGAAGTACTTTTTGTCATAAAAAGAAGCAAAATCAGGTGCCCCAGAAGTCACCTAGACGCAAAGTTTTTTAAAATAACTGGTTCAAAGGGAAAAGCATTTCCAATACAAACACTTTCAACGCAAAATTCAAATAGTCACAGCGCATAATGAACAGAGAAGATCTGGGCAGACTGGGACTACCCATTCTTGCCTGAGGCTTTCCAGGCCACAGGGAAAACCTGCCATACACAAGCTGTTCTTTGAGCTGTGAAGACAGAGGTGGCAAAGGAGAAAAACAACATGAGGAAATATAACAGAGTTCAGGATCACTGGGATTTTTTTTTTACTTACCAAAGGTTAGTGAATAAATATTTACTTTTAGAAATGAAATAACTAGAACATATCACTTCTGTTCACAGATCTTAATTCTGCTCTGCCCTGAATGTTAATATTTTCATATGTAATTGAATTATATTTCTGTTTTTGTCATTATTAATATTATAGGACTACTTCATATTTAGGTATTACAGAACTAGGAAGCTCTAGAACTTGAAAATAAAATTATCTTTTAAAAATCGAACAATAAATAAAAAAGTACTTCCTCCATTTTGACCTTTAGACTCTGTAATCTCAAAACATTGTATCTAAAGGAACTGCAAAAAGTCTTTCATATCCCATATCTAGGTAATGAGAAATGTCTGGAAAAGGAAAACCAACCAAAAAACCCAAAGAAGGTCAAATCCTGATTTGTATTGAAGTTCTTGATTGTTTTGAAAATTCTATTGTAATTTGTTTCCAGTTATGACCTAAGAATTGAGTAGAAGTAAGAAATCCTAAATCTATTTCTTCCCAGAAAATGCACCTGATGTGTGTGTTGTCACCCCTCCCCCCCCCCCCAAAAAAAAAAAGAAAATAAAATCAGCTGTCCTTAATTCTTGCTGAGTCATTTGCAACTGAAGATACTGAATAACAGCCAGGCTAATCAAGCTGAAATTCTATTTGAAGCCAAAGAATGCTGAAGATCAAAGTGCAGTAAATCTTAGGTCCTTATACCTTAGCTAATACGGTCTGTAGGTCTTCCATCTTCAGACTAAATTATGAAACACATGGCATTAACAACACAGGTGTCCCATGGTAACTAAGTCCAGCGTATTATAGTTCCCACGGTTCGTTCCCAAAGGAACAAAAGGATGGTGGTCAGCTGTTAGTAAACACTTGTGAAACTGCATTATTTGGCTCGTATTTGCCTTAGATATAGATGAAATGCCTTTAATTGAATATTTACTTTTATTTTTATCTGGCTGAAGATAATGTTAAGGAAGAAGGAACACATGAGATTATGTCCTGGTTTGGGAAACAGCCATTTGACTGTTTAGTTTCAGCACTAAACAGTTTCAAACATAGTTTGACCACTAGTTTCAGCATGAGTCTGGTTAGATCTGTTTATTTGCTAGAGAAGAAGTTTGGTAAGCCTTTCAGGTAAAAAAGCACTCCTTCAAACTTCAAGTATTTAAAAAGAAGTGAGCTCCATGACTGGTAAATTTTTTTAGGCTGAATTTGTTGCAATCCACAGCCAAGGTGATACATTTATATTAGGCAAGAATAAAGATAAGAATAATGAAGGAGAAACTGCAGGGGAATGAGAACACAGTGGATGGTGATCATGGTCATGAAATATATCATGGCTTGGCCCCAAAAGAGAAATATTTTTAGCTATTGGTTAAGGTTTTGTGCCTTTTTTTTTGCTTCATTTCAGTAAAGGTAACAAATATTATATTTAGCATATCCCTTTCCAGGCCTCTGACAAAAAGTGTTAGCTGATGGGTAATGGAGACCTTGTTATCAGAGTATTTTTATTTTCTACTAAACAAGGAAAGGCAGCTCCCATCTGCTGGTTAGAATTGTTGGCTGTCCAAAACAAAATAAATGTACAAGAACATAATCTTGTTTGGGGCCAGCTAAGTCTTTAGAAGGCTTTCTCAGTTGATGTCCCTCACTAAAATATCATTATTATACAGTTGACAGAGATCGGTTCTCAGTTTTCTCTTTTACTTTGTTTTTCGAGAATAAAGTGAAGAGAGTAAAAGAAGAGTTGAGGCAGGACAACAAAGAAGTGCACAGAAATTAAAGAAGGCAGCTTACAATGAGTTAAAGATTTGGCTTTGGTTTTCTATGACACTGACGTATAAAAATGAGTGAAAGGATACTGTTTAAGATTGTACAGTGGTAGTACACAAAAGCCCCATTAAAGAATGAACTTTAATTTTATTAAGTGAAGGCAAAAGGATTAGATTAGAGGGTGAGAAACTCTGTACCCCAAGACATTTAAAGCATAGTTTTAGTGGGGCTAGTTAAAAACAGCCTTTGCATCTCACAACACAGAGACCTAGCTGGATGAATGTAGGTAAGTTACTAATACAGTGGCTCTTGAAAAGGGTTTCAGATTTTTTTGTGTATTGGATTTCTTTCAGATAGCAATATGGGTAATTTTAAGTAAAGTTCTTTGGGGCAGTGCCTACTTGGATCTCCTCTTGTGAGAAGCACCAAATATGCTTTATATAATCTGAAGTGGGGTTGGAGAGAGTGTTTTCAGATAGCAAATGATTGCTACAAAGATTTTTAATAATTATTAGGTATTTGGGTTGAATATTATTATCCTAATATTTGGAAATATTGCCTTTTTATTTCTTGTGGAATCTAATCTTTTCTTCAGGCACAGATTTTTATTGTCTCATCCTCTAACCCCAGTATCTACTTTTGCAGATACAGTGCAACATATTCACCTCTTCTGTACTGTTTTGCTAGAAAAAGACAAATGGATTTTTTCCCATCTGGGAAATTCAAGAAATGCAATTTAATTTTTTTTTTTCATGAGCTGCCTTCAGTCAATGATCTTGAATTGGACTATGCACTGTGAGTGATCTCTAAAGCACTTAACATTACTAGTAATTTTCTGATATTTTAAGCATTCTTCACATGCAGTACTCCAGTTTATCAAGTTAATAATTTTCACAGAAAAATCTTAAAGATTTCTCTCCACACTGGAGGGGATAAACTACATAAAATTCTGCGTGAGACATCCATTTTATTTTCAAGAGAAAGTTCTAGGAACTGAGAAATATGATTATCATGGGAATGATAGAGAGAACAAGGAATACATGTCCAATGTAGATAAAATATTCTATATATGGTAACGACACAAAGGTGATGGCAAACAGGTATGGAAGGCCAACATAGTCCCACAAGAAAAGGAAAAAGAAAGAACAGGAAGAGAATTTCTGTAGAAATGCTGCATTGGGAAAAGACACTACTTAAATGCCAGCACGACCTCAGTCCCCTTTTGGAAGAGGTAGAACACAGCCTTTTTGATTTTTACCACATTCACCACATTTCACCACAATTGGAACTTCAGACTCAGCAATCACATGTGAAGTATTATCTTTACGATGGAATAGACTTAAGCAAATAAGAATTTTAAAGAGCAGCGTGTGCTTCTGAGAAGGTTGTGGCTGTAAGATGGGCTCTGTTTTATTTCTGTGTGGACTTCCAGAAGGCAGATGCATTAGCCTAGGAGACTTGGAAGGCAGAAATAGGTGGAAGGTAGAGGTAGAAGGCAGCATATAGGCTTCGTGAAATGTATCTCAAGTCCATCATAACTGCCATTGAAAACTTGAGATGAGCTTTGTTATATGAGCGCTGGTAAAATATAACAATTATTGTTTGTCCAGTATTGTTTTTCTCCTGTGTGGGAATATCTTTATCACCCTGGTAGAGGAAAAATGTTGAGGATTCTCCTACAAACATCTGCTAAATCTGTTGTTGCTGCATTGAGCGGGAAGCATCCCATGTTACCATTGTATTCACAGGGTGATCCAAGCTGCATAAAGTCTCAGTGGCAGACAGCTTTTCTGTTTTGATTTGGAAACTGTCCTGGAAGGAGAGGGTGGATTTGTGGCTTCTTGACTGTATAAGGCTAGAAGCTGTTGGTCTGAGGCATGGATAAATCAGTGACTTTTCTAGTATGAAAAGACATTTACGTTCGTAGGTCTTCCACTTGAGACCCCAAGCAGCTTCAAGCTATGTCTTGACTAGGTTTCCCAAGATATCCTGAGCTGGTCCAAGAAGCACAATGAGCAAAGAGTGCTGAAAAGTCTGGTGAGGAGCAAGGGAGACTGATAGTCTTGGCTCAGTTTAAATCCTGGCCTCTCTTTCAGGTGCTTGGTATACTGTTTTTTTGCTAGATATTATTGTGAATGATGACAAGAGTTAGGCAGGTCTTCTGCAGAGGACAACAAAGTGGGTTTATCAGGTGTTCAGGATGCAAGATGCATTGAGGACAGGTCAAATTCTAGAAGAGTCTTTGCTGGGTGTATTTTACAACTGGTAAAATAAGTGTGTCCAAGTGTACCTCAAGCTGGTCATAAATCAGATATATGTGACTTAAATGTTCTTGAAGCCTTGCTGTATTGATTCAATGGAGTGAATGCTCCAGCCTTGGACCCCCTCACTGAACAGACTGAGAGAGTAATTCAATACACTGGTATAGACACAGCTGTATTTCCCAATTTTTTTAACATATCTTTATGTTTCTTTATGTCGCTATAAACCAGCAATGAGCTGTTGAAAGATTATAAGAGTCTGCTGGAATTTCCAGCACATTGGAGTTTCTGCAGTTAACTTTCTGCAGTTATATCTCTGTAGGAGTGTGGTGGGAAAGAAATGTTTTCTGTGTCAGGTCCTGTAATTTCTAATAACTTTTGAGCCTGCGACCTGTGCTGTCTGTATATAACAGTCCTGAAAAAAAAAACAACCCCAGAATGCAGTGTTCATAACACAGTATACTCATTTTACAAGCAAACGCAGTGTGATGTCAAGAAAAAAAACCAACATGTTTAAGTTTAACTTGGTTGTAGTGAGATGTTGGAGTAGGAATCTTCCTTGCTTTGAATTAGGCATTTCACAAGGGGATTTTTCATGATTAATTAAGACAGCTACAATACTTTCACATAAATTATTCAGCAATTAAGAGGAAACTGTTACAAGACGCAGTCATCGCAGCCTAGCTATTATTCATGTGGATCTTTAAACAAGGATACAATGGCAGGTATACACAGTGAGTTTTGGATGGTATGTTTCCTGCTTAACCAGCCGACTCCATTCTGCAGACAGAATGTATTTTAAGTTCACCTTCAATTTTTTTTTTTTTTGATATATTACTGCTTCATTAGAAAATCTATTTATTTAAGTAGACAGAATTTAGTAAACTGACTTGTCAATTAAATTTCTCAGTGCTTGTTTAGTCTTATATCCAGTGCATTCTGTGCCTCTTAGTATATCCCCACTTTTTAATTTCTGTCTAGTCCTTGTGCGTCTTCATTTCTTTTCTCTTCTGTTTTGTTTTCAGAACATTACTACCACTGCTTCCTGATTCTTTGATATTTGATGCTTGTACTGTTCTATTTATTTCACAAACTTTTAGTCTAAAGTAAACAAACCATAACTTTATTACTTTTGTGCAATTCTGTATTTTTTGGCCTTCTGACCACAATGATACAAGTTGTAATGATCACTGCTATTTTTTTGTATATAACATCATAACAGCTATCAATCTGCAGTTGAATTTTCCACAGGTTGAATTTTGATTTGAATCCTGGATCTGCAAAATTTGCTGTGGAGAACAGCTCCTAGCAACACCCATGTCTTTGATAATGCTATTTGAGATGCAAGATCTAATCCTTCTGATGTACCAGGAGGAATAACTGATTCTCAGATGTGCCAACCAAAATATTTTAATTTATATTCTGTTATGAAATCATTCACTAGAACATCATAGTAATACGGGAGGTTAGGCATTCAAAAATCAATTTCAGTGGGCTCGTGTGTTTTTCTTTAATTTCCTTAAATATCTATTCTCTTATAGACATTATATATCTCTGTAAAATTCACTTGCCAGATTTACCCATTGGTTATGTTGCGTGTAATTCCACTTCTTTCAATACTATTTTGAGGGTGTAAGGGAGACTAGATTTTGAGCATCTGCAGTAGATGCATTCGCATTCTTTCCTTCCACTTGAGTTCTTATCTCACTCTCTGCTTTGGGTATGAAACTATGATACTTTTAGCCTCAGGTCACACATGTGTAGTTTGTTATGCCTTCATGATGATTCCCTCTGAGACCTGAATCCTCACAACTTTATGAGTTGCCTGTATTAATCTTTCAGTGCACTGCTAAACCCAATCTGTTGGATCCACATTGTAGCGGGTGAAAGGTATTTGGTACAAGTTTGAACTTTGTCTCATGAACTAGTTGAAAGAGCTTGTCTCTTCTCTCTAACACTTACAATAAAATGAGATATAATGGATTTCAAAAAATCACTAAATCAGTCCTGGAGAAAAATAGTATATCTAGACAATGTGCTTATCAAATTAAGTTTTTATTTCACTGAAATCAAGAGAGTTTATGCATCAGCACAGACTAACTAAATCAGTTTCCTGGAATTTACTTTCTTTCTTTGAGGTAAAATATAGCTTCATTTCATCAGCTACATTCTGGTTTTGGAAATCTTGTCTAGGCAGAATCTGAGGACTTTGGATACATGTCAGAGATTTTCGCATATCCAGAGAAATGGCCCTTTGGATGCTTTGAAACCGCTGCAGGCATGTTGTAACTGGTTTATCCATACACAGAAAATCCAGCTGATTCTAGACATGCACAGATCTATGGTTTGGCACACACTAGGGAAATGGGAGCCCTATATTTTTCTTTAGTGAGGTCAAAGAAAATTTATCGCTTGGACCACCTGGCTTAGGAAGCAACCCTAACTAAACTAGACTCAGCTAAGCTAAGCTATGCTAAACTGAGCTAAAAAGGCTAAGCAGATGGAGCCATTTTCAAATACACAATCTAGTCTTGGTATTGCTCACATGAAAATAAATTAGTTGACCGCTTTTGTTACAAATTCAATAGTGCCAATATGTTATTCCACATTTTGATGTTGGGATGCTGCAGCAGCACGGGTCCTACGAGGTCCATCAGGCCAGGGCCATCTTTAGGAAACTGTATTTTCTTCTGATTATTGTTAACATGAAGTAGCTGAAATGTAGTCCACTCTACAAAAAATCCTTTCCCAGAATGTAGCACTTGCTTTTAAAGCTAAAATTGGTGATTGTAGAGAGTAAGGATTACTGTTGTAAATGTAGGTATTGATTAAAAAGTACTATATGTATATTTAAAATAATGAGAAAACAAATGAAAACTGTTAAGGAAACATTCTGATGTTTTTACATCCTCAAGAAGACAACAGGTACACTAGGCACTGCAAAATATAAAATGAAGGAGTGACAATATGATGGTATACTTATGTTAAATATCCAACAGAAATCATAATATGTCATGTACGTCACTTAAAGACAAGGGGATCAATATGTCTTTGTAAATTCCTTCTGAAATCACTACCAAGTGTTTCATTGCCTTTTGAAGTCATATGAATTGTGAAGATTTTACTGAATTCTTTTAAGATTCTTTTGGTCCACAGAATGACAGGTTTGTCTTCTGTATAGAAATTACTGACATTTTATAATTAATCTTGCTAAAATATATGGGTATCTCTTTGGAAAATTAAATGTGTAAATCCAAAATCCATTTCAATTTCTGATATACACATAGGAAAAATAAATCTTAGAGAGTTCTGCTATTAGCCATCAACTAAGCAATTATGAAAATTAGTCTTTAGACAATGGTGATGCTCAGCACAACTAACTGAGCGGCAGCTGAATTACCCTGTCATTGTCACTGCAGCCTAATGGTTTAGGATAATAACAGTGACATACAGTTTTTCTCCTTTCTACAGAAGGGAGAACTCCAGAACAAATAATAGTGTGTTCTCCAGGATATAGGCCAGTACACTCATAGATGCCCCCTTACATATAACAAGTCATTCATTCTTTAGAGCATCTGGGCCTCTCAACTTAGATAAAGCCTTTGGAGACAGTCAAAGCAGGAGAAGACATCGATGCTGAGCAGCTTCTGTGAGGGAAGATCTCTCTTCTAGATTGTCTCCTGAATAGGGGCTTAAACAGTCTGTTCTGACATAACGTCATAGTAATCTGTGTTGCTATTTACCTGTGTTAGTCTGGGAGTTTAAGAGAAACCAAGTGATTCTCTGATTACTCTTTTGAGTAATACGAAACTCTAGTTAGACAATGTTACATTTCAATGACGGGGGGACGGGACGGGACCTGAACTATGCAGTAACCTAGGAAAGTATATGAGGAACAACTGCTTCTGTGAAGTTGTTGTCTACATTACGAAGTGTTAGAAAATGTCTATTCTACAACATGGGTAACATGTTAATAACAAGGAAAGTAAACATGGTTTGGATAAAGAAATGAATTTTCGCTGGCTGCGTTACATGAATTCAAATATCTGGCATCTTGTTGACTATTCACAAGTAAGATACTACTTCCAGTATGCTTCAACTCTCAGAACAAGATATGACTTGACGGGGATAGTGATATCCCCAGTAATGCAATGGAAATAACTATCAGGAGGTTTAAACCAGGTAAGTGCCTCAGTCTTGTGTACATCTGGCAGTACTGAAAAGTCAGTTTAAAGACAATTTCTTTCTCTTTGTGATACTCCTAGAGATCAGTGGCATATTTTAAAAACTTGTTCCTTGTGCCACACCTTAATCATTTTCTGATAATTAAAATTGCAAAAACCCCAACAATTTTCCATTTGGGATGATGCACTTTTAAGTAGGTTTATCTCCTTGGTGTTTAGTAAGTTGCATTGGACTCCTTTGGAGGAACAAAGAGGACGAATATTTATGGATTATCTTTGTTACCTTCACCTGGTTAAACCCAAGATAAAAGTGGCTATTTTTCTCTGATATTCTTCCCACTGGGAAGATATTTTTCTCTGCAGATTTTAATACTGTTGAGGATTTAGCCTCTCACAGTTGTCTTTTTCCTGTGTCATATGCAGAAATACACCATGGCTTAGAACAAATACGGTAAGGACTGGCTGTTTGTTGTGTTATTTTTAAAAACCTCCAAAGGTATTTGTTTACACTTGAATATTCTGTACTTGACTTTAACAGAAAAATTTTAGCTTTCCTGAGCTGAATGTGTGCACTAAAGAGAATTCAAAGGTTATTTGTAGGGAGAATCCCAGAAGGCTATCCACATGCACACAATATGTATTGTTAATAGAATGCATAGTTTATGTCATGTCTTTCTATTTTGCTTTATATATCTTAGTTTTTATACAATCAAGGTACAAGAAAAGGCAGTACATGAAGTTACAGATTAAAAGAAATGACATACCTTAGAGTATGAATGAGGACAGATTTCTATTTTGGGTTTCTTTTTAAAAAGCACAATATGTAATTACAATTAGTTGATTGGCAGTCCTTCAGCATGGTGATTTTAAAACGTTATACAATTTGTTCTACAATCCCTTTTCAGAGTTACATGACTGCTAATTTTAAAGAATGATAGAGTTTGAGATACGTTATACTTTAGGGGCTTGAATAGTTAAAAATCATATTCATTTCCATTTCAACTTGAATGTTAGCCTTTAAATATGATGAGTGATGCAAAAAAGTCTGACACATAATGTTGAGAATATATCTAAAATGGGTCTGGTCTGGACATATTTATGCAGACTATTTCCAGGCAATTTTTATTTGTTGGACTGAGAAATAGATTTTCATCCTGAAAGCAAACCTCTGTGGTCTGCTGAACCTTTCTGTCTGCGTATAAAGCATGATGACTTCTACACATTATATGGGATAGCAGAGATAAGAAGTGACATGTAAAAATTAACGTCAATTTTATTTAATTAAAACAAAATTTTGAAATCCTGTTTTAGAAAAGATGGCTGTGTAATTTACGGCATGCTTCACATTGTGTTATTTGCGCAAACTTCATGTTTCATAAAACTGATTGCTTGCCTACATTTTCCGCTTTGTTAAAGATCAGAATTTGGTGTCTAATAAATGCTTCTCCTGCTTATTTCCTGCTGTTGATAATTTGTCTCCTGCTATTGATCAAGTGGTTCAATTTTATATTAACATGGTTTCTTCTTTTGTATTTCAGTTCTCAGTTGTTTTGTTTTTTTTTTTTATTCTATATGAAGAGACAAAGTAAAAAAATCTCATGCCGAATTTTGTAATATTTCAAAACCTAGTGTTTCATCTACAGAGGAAGTAACATGGATTGTTTTTGTGGGTTGTTTTTACTGCCCTTACAGCACTTCTAAAGCAGCTCAACCTCATTTTGCTATTAGCAGTTCCAAGTATACACTTTTTTCTAGTGACATTTTTAAAGGACCTTTTGTGCCCTTAGGTACGTTAGACATAATATTTATCAGCTTAGTTCTAGAGAAAAGCACTTAGGTCCTTTGGCTTCAGAAAAGCAAATTTGGTGATCAATCACCAAACTGCAAAGAAGTACCTGTGTAACAGCTACCATATTCAACTATTTCGCTTCGCCTTACAAAGTCTAAATTAAAACTGTAGATGCCAGTTGTTGGGCCATTAAACAATTTAATTGCTTCACCTTTAGCTCCCCTCCCTAACCTGCCATTTTGGTTTTCTTACTGTTACCTTAAGGCCTGCCTCTGTAACTGTTGAAGTATTTCCACAGCACTGTGCTTATAGCAGTCTTCAGATCTCTGGCCTCTGTAAGGGTTACCCTAAGAAAATATATTACACAGACTCCCTAAGATGACATTTCTGTTGTTAACCAACCATTTTAATTGTACTGAGATTTGCCTGTCTTACCTTCAGAGAAATCAAAGACTTTGCAGTACTATTCTGTCTCATTGACCTGTTCTTTCAATCTAGAATTTCCTCATTGTATTCAGACAACTGTAACTCTAGCATCGCAAAAACTGCTGAACAGGAGCTAGTACCGATGCCACCATGGCAATATGCATGAAGAAGACACTAGGAATGCAGAGGTCATCCCTGTTTTTAACTCAACTCCGCAGATAATGAGCTTAATGAGAAAATGATAATCTCATATCCAGGGTCTAGAAGAATCCCATCTGAAGGGAGAACTCCTCTGAGTCTTTGTCTGGATGACTGGTGAAGACAATTTTTAAAAAAAACGTTATCAAGGTTTTGAATTCCAATCAACTTCTTTTGTGGTATGTAAGTAAGGATTCTGAAATTTTAAATATATAGGGATTTTATGATTGACAAAATGTAAATGAAAAATATTTCTGCTAAAGTAGTTGGAATATTAATGGTAAAAAAATAAAGGGAAGGAAGACTAGGTCAAGACAACTGTGAAGATGCAGGCGGCTGAAGCACAGTTCCTTTTATTTTACATCCTCTTTTCCTTGCTTACTCACATTGAGAATTGAGTGAATTTTCAAAAGGAAAAGGTCACATTCCATTTTCCCTCATTGCTTCTCATCAAATTGTGACACTGAAAGACAGGAATAGAAGACCTTCCGGTTGCAGGGAATGTTATGATTTTTATTCCTATTTTCTCATGCAGAATGGACACTTGTCAGAATATGCTTTTATTTACATATTAGGGAATTTGGAATAGAATAAAGCTGAACTAAAGGACCATATTTGTATGCAACCTCTCTTGCAAGCTTTATCAGGACACAAAGTAGTAGTTGTCTCTACATAGGCTCATGTGCCTCATGTGCTCATAGGCCTATGTACAGAGGCTCAGTACATAGGAAAGTAATGTAGTTGGGTCATGCAAACTAGTTTTGATTTTCTTTCAGTGAAATTCTTTTCTTGCCTTTCAGTCTTACATTGAAACCTACCTATTTTTTGCATCATGATCAACAGTTAACTCAGCTTTGCTATGTAAATCAAGAAAACAAGACCCGTGGTTTGAAATTCACGTTCAAACTTGTGGCAAGGTGTTGGCAGCAGGGGAGCATGCAGGGACGGCCTTTGTGAAAAGAGGCCAGGGGCTTGCCCCATGCTGAACACAGGTGGTTCCAGGCAGTTCTGCAACAGACTTACCATGGGACACAGCTGAGCCCAGCTGCAAAGTCAGCTGTATCTACTTAATCCTGATGACACCAACACCAGAGAAGAAAGGGAGGAGGTGTTCCAGGTGCTGGAGCAGAGATTTCCCTGCAGCCCATAGAGAGCATGTCTGTGGACCAGATATTCCCTGCATTCCTGGATGAGGACTATACTAGAGCCGGGTGATATTCCCTGAAGGAACTGCAGCCTGTGGAGGGCCCACACTGGAATGGGTTTATCCTGAGGGACTGCAGCCTGTGGAAAGGACCGATGCTGGAGAGGGGAAAAGTGTTAGGTGGAGGGAGGGGCAGAGAGGAGCTGTTACACACTGATCACAACATCCCTATTGTCCATCCTCCGGTGCCACCTGGGGTGTAGACTGGAGGAAGGAGAGTTGGGTAAGAAGGAGTGAAGCTGAGCCTGGGAAGAAAGGGGTGTGTGGAGAAGATGTAATTTTAATTTGCCTTCATTTCTCAATTAAAATGAGTCAGATGGTAAGAAGAAATTAATTTTCCCCAAGTTGAGTCTATTTTCTCCATGATGTTAATTGGTAAATTATCTCCCTGTCTTTATCTTGATCCATGAGCTTTTGCATCTTATATTCTCCCCCTGTTCTGTTGAGGAAGGGAAGTGAGAGAGTGGCTGGGTGGGTGTCTGGCAGCTGGCCAGGGTCAACCTACAACAAAACTATAATGTAATTTCTCTTTAACTCTTGTGTTCTCAAGAGTTTAACAAGACCACAGTATTACTTGGAATGATATGTACGATCTTATGTATAAACATGTAAATGAAGATTTAAATTTTTTAGTCTGCTGTTAATAGTTAAAACTGTACCTTGAGATAAAATGATGGCATATCATCAGTGGACAGATATTTCTTTCTCTGGTGAGCTCCATTTTTGAGGATTTTGTATGACAATGAGGTAGCAGTTAGATGATTGCATAAAGAGGATCTAGGAAAGGGTAATATATTTTCTTAAAAAACCCTAAAATTGTGAAAGTATGCACTGATTAACATTTTAGTGGTCCCACTACTTACAAATTCCCTGTCTTTTCAGTATTTGCTAGCAAAACTGAGCAGTTATCAGGCTGTATAAAATTTAGCAGGTAGTCCTTCTAATTCAAATATAACCTTCTCTATTTCAACATGCACAAAAATTTGACTGATTTATTATGTGGCCTATTGGTTCTTTTCAGACAATTAAAAGAAGTGACCCTTACAAAGCTCTGTAATGGAAGACTTTCTCTGAAGTGTTAAGAAGAAAAAAGACTTTTGGAAATAAAGCTTTATCAGCCTTCATTATTTCTAATGACTGATAACAAAGCATCTGAACAGTGACACATTTTTAAGCTAGGAGTACTGTAACCAGGAGATCTAATACTACTTTGAAAGACTAAATTACTGCACCCTCCACAATTAAGCAAACTTGGAAGACCCCCCTCACAGTGAGAAATTCTAAGAAAAAAGTACTTAAGGATCTCATTGGGGCTATAAAGAATTCCAGCTGTTAAAATATGAAATATTAATGTTTTTATTGAAGAGTTAGTTTAATGAATATTTTATTTTTCAATCCTCTCTTCTTTTGTGTCTCTTAAATTTTTCTTAACTACAAGTAACATTTAAAAGTTATCTTTTAGGGGTCAAGCCTTTTATTTTCTTCTCTGGTTGTTCCTCCTTTTATTTATTTACTTGCTTACTGCTAAGAAAGCACTTAGAAGTGTGTCTTTCAGTGTTTCCTTATTTCCTGTGTGCTCCTGACCTTCCTTTCTTTCATCATGCAAACTTCTTTCCTGACAAACATTGGTCTGAGGCTGGTTGCTGCACATAAAAACAAGCACAAAATATCACAACACAAACTAAAGAAATAGTATTTTTGCTTATTTTTAAGGTTACCTGCAGTTTCACATTAGAAAAAAAAAAAAAGCCTATTTCAACTGCTTGCCATTTGGGTTGATATTTGCTATAGTGAATGGCTGCCTCTGGAAGATTATTTTCTGAAAAGTTCAGCCAGGAGTGGTTTAGAGAATTCAGCCAATGAGGCTTGAGAGCACACGTAATAGTCTGATCCTGCTTTATATTGACCCGTCTTCCTTGCATGCATTGTGTATTCTGATGCTTTTGAACAGGAATCTGAAATTATTATAGGGCATTGCTTTTATCACTTCCATGAGTGTGTATAACGCTGAATACGGAATTAAAATTTGGGGGGGTGGGTGGGGGGTGGTGATGGGGAAATCACAGCCCAAATCTGGTTAGTGGGAACGTCTTTGTTTTAGTAGCTGTTATCCCCCAAAATGCTACCCTTTTTGGGCATCATTAATTTTCTCTGAGATCATTGATGACTAACATACGCAGTCCTTTCACAGAGCAAAGTTCTGTCCTGATGCCAAAGGTGCAAACTCATAGGGAAACGGTTGACTTTGACTGTAATATTGACTTCTGTAAGCAACCAAAACCTCTCTCTTGTACTCTCAGTAATGTTCTTTACTCTGAATTTTTTGTATTTCAGGCAAGATGGAGAAGGAGGATGTTTATTTTAATTCAAGGAAGAGAAGAATTGCACAACAGGCATTAACACTGGTATAAAAAAGTCAGAAAAGGTTTGAGATAAACTGGAGACTGACATTTAAACACTGGAAAAGGAGTCTCAGAAGGATAGGGTTGGCTTCAGTACGAACTGAGAAATAATCAGAGAAAGGAAGTAGCTGACTGCTACAAGAAGCCTCATTGTCTGTAGTGTCACTAGGTGCTAGAATGACCATACAAATATTTCCTATTTTTTCGCTTACCACGTATATTATGTGTGTCTTTTTTTTAAAGCAAAATGTGGATTTTATATTCCCTAATATCCAGCAATATTCAGACAACATCTACACTTCTGAATGAAGTGTAAATAACAAATAAATCAAACTGTGACAAGCTATCATACCAGCTTTCCTCATGTTGCACTATAATGTGTCACTAAACAATTCCTTTTCTTTCAGGCACCTGTAATCAGATATTTAGGCACTACAGCAATGAAACTGAAGTAGGAGTGGAGTAGGTTTTTCACTCTTGAAGAGGAAACATTTCTGTTCCTAAATAATATGGCTGTCTTGGTCTATCAAAAAAATAATAACAACTATCATATAGGGGGAACAGTCCCTTGGGTGACTTTGGTCAGCTGTGCTTTTTGTCTTCCCCTTCTGCTGCTTTCTTTGTCTTCCTGGAAGGAATGTTCATTTAATCTTCACTGACATTTTAAAGTCAGGTGGTGACTTTTAGTTTTCTACCCAGCCTGCAAATTTCTTCAGTGCCCTCAAGAGTGCTCTTGACTTCCTCATCAAAGAGTAGATGCCTCAGTCTCACCTAGAGTTACTTCCACAGTGGAGTTACTGCAGAAATAAACATTAATATGTTTGTAATATTTTCTTCTCTCACCAACTACTAAACAGTTGAAAACAAACTGGCAATCTATTTGATTGCAAAGGTGACGGGCAAAAAAGGTTCAAGCTTCTTGTGCAAGTGACTTTTATTTCTTCTGGTCTCCCTATCATAGTGAGAGAGAGATGTATTATCTTTCCTTTTTATGAAACTCATGTCCTCACAGCCAGTGGATGGGAAACACTGCCATGATTTACTTGCTTTACAATGACAGTTTTAAAAGTTTTGGAAATTTGGATCTTAAGTAAGGAAAAAGGACTCCATTTTTGACATATTCAGTTATTACTGATAGGGTTTCAATTTTTAGAAATCCTATTTACATTTCCAACATATATTCTGTTGAAAAAATCCTCGACAGTATCAGTAAGGAAACCTTTCAGAAGACAGAAGATTTTCACAACGTTAATGATTGCCTTTCTTACTTAGGATCAGTTAATTGGTGTTCAAATCAGATTCAGCCAGAAACCCTAAAGTAAGATCTGTTATTTCATGGAAATCCATTCTGCTTCTAATCTTTCTTCTAGACTAATGATGTTTAAAAGACAGTGCCTGGCCTTTGAGATGTACAGAATAATTTAGGTTGGAAGTGATCTCTGGAGGTCATTTGGTCCAACCTCCATCTCAAAGCAGGGCCAAATTTGAGCAGGTGGATTGGGTCCTCAGACATTTGAGTTTTGAACATCTCCAGTATATTTCAGAACCTCTCTGGGAAACCTGTTCCAGGATTCCCTCACCAGAAACCTTTTTATACCAGAATCTACTCAGAATTTCACTTGTTAACAACTTATGTCTTTTGGTTCTTGTCCTGTCTGTGTGTGCCTCCAAGAAGAGCCTGGCCTTGTTTTCTATATAGTTTCTTGTTGGTTATTTAGAGGCAGCAATAAAGATCATTATCCAAAATATCAAACCTACACTTTCAAGACAGTGTCTGTACTCTTAAATAGTCATTGTTGAGAGTAATGGTGTTCCTAACTAACAAAGGATTAAGTGTTTGTGTCTTGATAGAAACCAGCAGTTGTTCTCTTCATCTGATAATTTAGAATTCATGTAGTCCTTCCAATGTCTTCTGCTATTACCCATTTAGCTTTTAGGATATGAACTAGCTGCAACAGCCCTCAGCAGCTCCTAGAAGTCTTAAAATAAATATGCTCTTCATGACTATCGATAACTGCCTTGTTAGTAATCTACTGTGTTGGCATAATGCACATTTTTCCATATGGTGAGGCAGGACTCCTCCAATCATTATATGCTCTCATTCAAATTCTGCCTGCTGCAGGAAATTAGCACTGTTCACACTTGTTTAGGCTTAATAAAAATCATTTTTGCTAAAGCACAGGGATAAGGTCACCATCTGCCACATGAAAATGCCAATTTCAAATGAGCAGCAGTCAAAAGAGAGTGTCTTTCATTTTTAGACACTTTCAGAAGGAACTTAATAGGAAAAATCTTAATTGATTCTGACACCTATCAGACCACAGGATAAGGTTAAGATATCAGATTTTCAGATCAGCTGCTCTAATTGCAGATGTGTACTTTTTTCTTACAGTGTCATGAGTGTTTAATGGAGTACGTTTCTGTTTTCAGCTTTGTTCACATTTGGGAATATCTGACTATATACAGTATGCATTTGGAAACCCTTCCCAAGCATGAAGGCAATAGATCAAATTCATACCTGAATTCAGGGATTCAGAACTCACACCAGCTTTGATTTTTATCTGTTATTTTAAACCATCTGATCCATACAAGTATGTGCAGAAATATGTTGATAAAAATCTCTTTTACAAATTTGGAGTCTCCATAAAAAAACTTTTAATTATAGCATAATAAAGTGTATATATATTTACACACATCATGACATTTTTCTCCCCAAACAGATTACAAGGAGACCTATACCTTCCATGAGATACAAAGAACATTTACAGTTATTTATTCAGAGTGTGTGTGCACTAAATAAAACATGTAATTAATGACTGTAGAATGAATGATTGAATATGGCCTTTTCATGACCAGAGTGTTCGTACTCTAATAAAGATTAAAAAATGCAACTACGTCTGAGGAGTTGAAGAGCTCTCTTACTCACTTAACTTTGGAAACATCTGCTTTTCAAAATTATACTCAAAGTTCTGTAGTCTTTCAAAACAGGAAAAAATTTACATTTGATTATATATTTAAATCTCCTTAGTTTACAAACTGTCTGGTCATGATAAGGTTGTTTGAACTGAATATAAGCATACTCAGTATTGAATTCAATACTGAATTGAATAAGTATATTCGATCAGGAGTTCTGTAGTCATTCATTATATATTGATTTTTTAAAAATCATATAGTTGTCTTCTTATGCTTCGGGAAATCAAGTAATCCAGAAATTAAAAATAACAAAAAAACCTAATCATTGACTAGTTTCTACTTTATCAAAGCACAAAAATCCCAAAGCTATAGGCTGAGGACAGAGTCAGGCTGATGATTAGCTGTCTGGGGATAGCAGAAGGGATAAAAGTTATTTAGAATAATGGCAGAAACATATTGTGGACAGAATAAAGTTGTGACAGATTGTTTCCACCCCACTTGTTACAGAATTCTAGATTTGTGTTTGATGATATCATGTACACGAGCTCAAAAATACTGGATAATTTTTTATTTGGCCAATGAGAATTGACACCACTTCTTAAATTGCTTCTTGCAGTCACTGGTGATTTTGGCTCTACTCAGAATTTCAATGCTGACCTCTAACCATTTCCAAAAAATTATACAGATAGGTTTATGAGCTGGATGTTTCCTTGGCTCTAACAGCAGTTTTTGGATTGGCTGATTGTAAGCATAAGTTGCCCTTTATCTCAAATGCGAGTAGCTAATTTCTTTATAGATGGCCCTAATGTTGCAGCTGCTGTAAAGCCAACTTAATTTCCTTCAGCTCTACATTCAGCAAAATATTCCAGATAACCTCATGGCTTACTTCTAGGTGCTATTTTTTTTTTTTTAAATAAAGAGTTTACTGTTTTAGAATCAATTCTGACAAGTGAAAAAAAAAAATAAAAATGTAAGTGCCTTATACCTGCCCAGATTAAAATAGCGATCAGTTTCCAAGCAAGTGTGTTTCAGTCACTCTTTTTAGTCTGATCATGACTAATTAAATAGCCTCTTTTGTCAGCTGTGATCTTGACTCTTAGTGTCTCTTAACCTTGTAACATTTTCCTCCTTGTCCTTCTTCTTTCTTTTTTGAGATGCTTTTATAGGTGTTGAGGTTCCATTTTCATACTGTTCACTTCTTCCTTTAATCATATGGGGAATATAAATCGCAGCAGAGACAACAAAGGGAAAAGCATGCATTCATTTTCCTCTGTCGTATTTTTAAAGCCATTTCCAGATTTCATCATTTTTAGGAGAGGACTTCTAACTTTGTGGCATGACTTAGGTAAGAAAGAGAGGCATGAAAAAATACTATTCTTCCCTTAGCTCTGACTCTAAATGGCCTACATAGCATATAGCCGGGTCAGGTATGAAATTAATCATGTACATACAGTCTGTTCCTGTGGAAATGTCATGTACCTAGGGACAGGTTGTGTGCAAAAAGTACAGGTGAGATTTTTAGATATCCCATACTTCGGCTTCTTTTATACCAGTATGGGTATACTGCAGCACCATAAAATGTAGATAAACTGAGCCGTGTCAAGAGATACACCATGTGTAGGGATACTCCTGACCCTTGCTCTTAAGACAGAAAGGGAAGATATGGCATGAAGCTACCATACAAAGTTACTTCTTAATGAGCAACACCTAAATAAAAGCAATTACATTATGGCATATCAATGTAATAAAATAGTGAAAAAGCAAGCCTAGAAGACTTGGCAATTAAAAAGTTAAGGACACTAATACACGTTTATATTGTTAACATTTCTTTCATTTCCCATTTAGAACAATTTTGTGACACTTTAGAAGCTATTAGACTGACATTTCAGTCATCCATGGAAAGTAGATTCAGTGCTCTGCAATAGCAGCAGCAGGTAATGGGGGCTACAATTTCAGTGGTGTCTAGATGTCAGTCTAGCAAAATCTGTCAGCAGAATGGGCTAACAATGAAGTCCAGCACCATGCTCTAAAAAAGCACAGTAGATCAAACTTTTTACTGGGCTTGTGTGTATGCTATAGTCAGCAATAACCACTAGCCTGGGGGCACACAGTGCTGCTGCTCACAGGAGCAACAAGAGCACCCTGCTACAATGCAATGAAATCCTTACCCAATTTAGCATGATTCCAGTAGCAGACTGTGGACTCAATTTAGTCTCTGCTCCTATTCACGTTTCTTCCAACTGTGCCAAGGGTGTCCATAGCCATATCTGAATGACAGTGTTATGCGCTAGGAGATGAACTAGTATATTGTTTAATTTTGTTCAGCTGTGGCTGAAGTCATTCCAGTTTAATTCTCGTTCATGTTCAACAACATTTCGAAATAACAACTTCTTCCTCCATTAATAAATAAATAAGTATAAATTACAGCTTGAACCAGTTTCTGTTTGGGGAAGAAATGGGTTTGCTTCAGCTGCCTCGTTGTGCATTTACGAGGGAACCTCAATGTAATTTTCACTCAAGAGTATGGGTAAAGCTGTTAAATGTAAGCCGTTTTCAGCCCATCTTCGCTGATCCCACATGCATATCCACTGAAAGAAACTAGAGCAGAGTTTCATCCTAAAAAAAGATATATTAACATTTGTACAGCACTGCTTGTGCTTCTGCTATTAAAAAGACTCTAAAAATAGTATGATTCTATATTTAGTGCCTTTCACTTCTATAACAAATACATTCATTTTATAAATAAGTATATTAACTGCTAATCCTGCCCATCCAATTTAAGGTCTGAGAAGTTGTGTTTTTCCCTTGTGCTGTCATCAGTGAAAAAGTTGTGAATGCCAAATTAAGCTTTCAGTTATATCCTCAGTGGCCTCAGTAACACCTACAGCTCTATTGTCTGTAATACTTTTATATAAGTGTAGTTGCTGAGTATCATCTTGAATCTTCTCCTTTTTAGGGCTGTGTGGGGCTAGCAGAAGTTTCTTTTTTCCTTCATTTTCTTGCCAGTTAAATGAGCAGAGATTTCTGAAAAAAAAAAAAAAAAAGGAAGGGACTGATTTAGAAAATTAAAAAAAAAATTTTTATCCCATTAATTTTGTAAAGTATACCTGTCCTGTAATTAGCAAAACGAGGTAACATTATTGTAGGTCTTCCAATAAAAACAAAAACTATGTCTGTTTCTCAGTTTCTTAAAAGGGATACAGTAAATAATAAGAGACATAAGGGGGACAGTAGTCTATTATAGAGAAAACGTAGCCATGTAACTGGAGAATATGCAGTTATGGCGACCATACTTACAGGCTTCTGGCTGCAGCTCAGCTTTGGCCTACAGTTTTCTGGCCATACAATCCATTAAAATTAATTTTAAAATGTCCTTTCTTCACAGTGATTTTCCTTCCAAAATCCATTTAAAACAGGAATTCTTTTCATAGCCAAGACCCCCCCTCCCTACACTGGACAGTCATTAAAAGTATTGAGACAGACTTCCCTGAAGCTAACACCTGCCCAGTGGATTTTTTGTCCTGGTACTTTCTTTCTTCTTAGCTCTTGGAATGAATTGAGAATCCTGCATCCGTCAAGCAAAAACCAAAGCAATATATTTTGCATCTTGTAATGGGAGTATGTCTTCCATGAGACTCATTGTAAATCAATATAGGTTTTTGTTTGCTGGGAAAATATTCAATGATCTATTGCTTTAATCAGTACACTGATTTATGGATCTGATATTTGAACATGTCTATATGAGCCATGTTTATGAATTTCTGACAGGGATCTAAAAAGCAGGAATAGTTTAAAGA
Source organism: Phalacrocorax carbo (assembly GCF_963921805.1). Classification (NCBI taxonomy): domain Eukaryota; kingdom Metazoa; phylum Chordata; class Aves; order Suliformes; family Phalacrocoracidae; genus Phalacrocorax; species Phalacrocorax carbo. The sequence goes on along the minus strand of NC_087515.1, from coordinate 82,716,263 downwards.
GATCAAGCCTGAGCCACTTATGGACAGTATTTTTATTATCAGAGATCTGCTTTCATAGCCACTGGTGTTAAATGGAACATATATCTATTTTTTCTTTCTTATAACTTTGAACTTCTTAACATCCTCACTTGACAGGAAGATGTACTACTGTCTGCTTGTCTTTAAAATACACATATTTACCTGTTCCTGTCAAAATCATATGATACTCAAACGTGCGCATAGCAGTTGCAGTATTTTTCTCTCTCTACAATTTTATGCAAAATAACATAGTAGAAAATGCTGGTATAAATTCAAAACTATATTCTGAGGAAACATTATGAACTCCTGAAGGCAGTTTTTAATCTGTATAATTATTCTAAACAGGTCTGAATCACTCTAATGATCAGTTCTTAAACACCAGTGTGCCTGGAGGTAAAACAGTGTTCAAACTTGAATGCTACAAGTTAAAAATCAAGCATGGGTTATATACTCAGTGCTAAAAAATGTGTGGATGTTAAAGAAAACACAAAAAAATGTAAATATTTTACTCTGAAAGATTTTCTACATTTTTTTAAAACAATGATCTGTGATTTAGAAAAGCACAGAATACAGAAGCTGATCCTTCAAGTACGGACCTCAGTTTCTGACCTTGATGTAAAGTGGTTAAAAGAAAAATAAATATTAATCATACACTGCTAAGTGAAATGATTTTCTGAACTGTAAAAGATATATATTCACAAGGAATTGAAATTAACACAACATAGGGTTAGAACATAGCATATCATCAGACATTAAATAAGCTTGTTCCCTGAAGGGGAACCTAATTTCAGATAGGTCAAGGCATTCACCTTTAGAAACAGTATGACCATACTTTTTAATCCTTCTTCTCTGGAAGCTAAGTGAAGATTTTAAGGAGTCTTATTTACACTAAATTATCTTTATGTTTTGTTGCTCTGCAAAGGGACCTTAAAACAGATAAAACTGCACTTTTTTCACTTTGGTATTTTCTCTGTATTTCTAGAGTGGTTGAACAAGGCTTAGTGTAAATGAAAAAAAAGGTCCTAAAAGTAAAAGAATATGACAGAGTATCCAGTGAAGCCCAACAACAGCTGTAGTTCATGAAAAAAAAAATACAGCTTTGATCTAAGAATAAATCACTTTCAATTATTTGTGGTATGTGGTAGAGGTCCATCTCTGTTGTCTTGTTATTTTCACACCAGGGAAATCACTAGCGTTGGCTTTTAGCCCCTGTTTTAGTAGGGTGGTTTTATATCTTTGCTTGCTGCTAACTCCCTCTCATTTCTTTCAGATTTACTGCAGCAATTGAAATGAGGAAGAGGAATAGCCACAATCTCCATTTTAGCAATATACATTTAGTTCTAAAATATCATACTCTGACAGATAAATTATTCAGTGCACTATTTCACAGGGAGAGCTCTATAGACTGTTTGTATTTTAATTAAATGTAACCTAAATTCAGACTCAGCCTCTAAAGCCTGAGAATGGTATTCTGGGTTTCCTTTACATTAGTACATGATAGTCAATTAATTGTACATTTCAGAATATAGGTCTGTAGGGGTATTTTTAAGGAGGAAGGTTAAAGTTCAAAGTGCCAGTCTACGCCATCCTATTGATCTCTGGATTGCACAGAAGAGTTACTATGCTGGCATTTATTACTTTGGTTTCATATTTATTATAGTCTCTGATATGTTAACTAAACATTTTTTTTCCACTTCTATTAGCTCATACAGGAAAAAGCTGATTTGGCAATATGAAGATATTAGTCTGACAGATGTAGAGAGAAAAAGCAAAAGAAGTGAGTGTTTTTGATATTCTAGGGGATTGTGATGTTCACTTTAGGTGCCAAAACAGACTTTCCTGAGACTTGACCAAAGCAGAGGGATGACAATTCAGTTAAGACTGAAGTTAAGTAATTTTTTACCATTGCTAACTGAAGTAATGCTTTAATTAATGTTTGATGGTGGAAGTTTTTATCTACATGGAATGAAAAAAAAAGTTTGTGTATATATATGTGGAGTGAACTTAGAACAACACAATCTCACCTCCTTTCAGCACATAGTTTATATCTGAGAAAGTCTGTAAGACTGACCGTTTGTTTGTTTGTTTGTTTGTTTGTTTGTTTGTTTGTTTTTAATTAGAAAAGGTATACTTTCCTATGGTCTTCCAAGAGCTGTAAATCAACTGGGTCAAGAAATTTCAAATTGAAAGTGGCTTCACCTTTCTGATACTATTTTGATTGCTGACAACTCTAATGACTTTCACATGATATCAGCTGGCACAGAATCATTAAAATCAACTAAATCCAATCCATCTGCTATGATTTAGATCAACCATGCTTATATAGCCTAGGCTATGACCCTCTTTCCTTTTACTATGTAAGGTAAGGGGATGTGCCTTCTCTGCTGTTTTGTCAATTTTTTTTTTTTTTCCATAGAATTTCTTTAACAGCACAACTCCATCTCTCAGTGGAATTCAACAAAGGTTTTGCAAGACTAGAAGGTGAGCAGTTTTTTCTGGAGACCATAATCAGGTTTTGCTGAAGTTTCAAACTGGAATATTTTGATGAAAGTTTGAGTCTTGATAATTGGTATAAAACAGTTTGCTGAGTAGGGATCTGAAGGGTCAGTCAAATGAGAAAATGGAACATGTTATAAATCTAGTTGTCTCTCGTTTCAGAGTGAAATAGGTTGCTTTGAATGGTAAATTAATAGACTATTCTTGCTGATTTTGGAATCAGTGAAGGATTGTGAAACAAAAGCAACTTTAAAGCAGCAATGTTCGTTTCAAAGGTCAGGCACGCTAAAAGAATGTATGGCCTCAGTTTAGCTAAGGAAAGAAGCTTGTCGTAGGTACTCTCCAGGTACTAAAACCTGATCCATTTTACTCTCAAGGTTTTATATGTATTTTTTTAATACTAATTTATGTGATGAATGGAATATATAGTACTAAGGTAACTTTTTGCCTGTTCAGGTTATCAATCGTTCTGTAGGAATGTCTTACGGACCCCCTGATTTGTAATGCTACAATGGTATGTTTGGATCATAGAATCATTGAATGGTTTGGGTTGGAAAAAACCTTTGAAGATCATCCAGTCCAACCCCCTGCCATGGACAGGGATATCTTCCACTAGGTCAAGTAGCTTAAAGAACTGTCTAACCTGACCTTGAACACTTCCAATGATGGGATATCCAGAACTTCTCTGGGCAATGCATTCCAGTGTCTTACTACCTGCATCATAAAAAAATTATTATTTGTATCCAATCTAAACCTACTGTCTTTCAGTTTAAACCCATTGTCCCTTGTCCTGTCCCTGTAGGCCTTGGTAAAAAGTGTCTCTCTGTCTTTCTTGTAAGCGCCCTTTATATATTGAGTCTGCAATAAGGTCTCCCCAGAGCCTTCTCTTCTCCCTGCTAAGGCTCTCTTAGCCTTTCTCCTGAGGAGAGGTATGCCAGTCCTCTGACCATTTTCATGGCCCTCCTCTGGACCTGCTTTAACAGGTCGATGCTTTTCTTGTACTGAGGATTCCAGAACTGCATGCAGTATTCTACATGGGGTCTCACCAGAGCAGAGTAGAGGGGCAGAATCATGTCCCTTGATATCTAGCCATGTTTCTTTTGATGCAGCTCTGGATATGGTTCATCTTCTGGGCTGCGAGTACGCATTGCCAGCTCCTATTCAGTTTTTCATTCACCAGTATCACCAAGTCATTCTCTGGAGGGCTGCTTTCAACCCATTCATCCCCCAGCCTGTACTGATATAGGGAATTGCCCCTGGGCCAGGTGCAGAATCCTGCACTTGGTCTTGTCAAACTTCATGAAGGTTACACAGGCCCACTCTTCAAGCCTGTCAATGTCCTTCTGTATGGCATCCCTTCCCTCTAGTGAATCAACTGCACCGCTCTGCTTGGTGTCATCTGCAAACTTGCTGAGGGTGCACTCAGTCCCACGTAAATCTCAATTGTCTGTTGTCGATGAAGATATTAAATAGTATTGGTCCCAATATGGACCCTTGAGGGACATCACTCATTATTGGTTTCCACTGGACATTCAACCTTTGACTATAATTCTTTGGTCACAGTCATCCAACCAGTTCCTTATACATCTAACAGTCCATCTGTGAAACCTGTATCTCTTCAATTTAGTGGCAAGAACGTTGTGGGGGTTTGTATCAAAAACCTTACAGAGGTCTAGGTAGATGACATCCGTAGTTCTTTCCTTGTCCACTGTTGCAACCACCTCATTGTAGAAGACCACTAGATTAGTCAGATAGTGATGATTATCCTTTCAAGACATACAACTAAGTGCAATACTATTCTTCCAACACAGGCATTTGTTTCATAGCTAACAAAGAAGAAATGGGATTCTTAAAAATAGTGATTTGTGTGTGTGTTTATAAATGAATATACAAAAGATATCAACGTATACAAAACATCCCTTTTTTTACATATGTGTAAATACATAGAATGTTGACCTTAAAATCACTTAACCATATTCTGTTTTACTGTTCCTGATATAACTCCAATTTGTCCTAGTTTGGCTTGGTAAATGTAGGAAGAAAGCAAACCAGTACTGTAGTAAAACTGCAAAAGAGATGAGAAGAATACTTGTTAACCAGAAAAGATAGACTGCAGCTATTTAAGAAAGTGACTCATAACTCAAGCAATCAGTTCAGCATGCAGCCTTAATTAGAGATGAACAGGCACAAGGAAAGGTTTTTAAAAATAAGAAAATACAGGGAAAAGGAAAAAAAACCTGAGTACTCTCCCATTAGAACTTCTATGCCTTGTATCCAATGACCCTTTTATAGAAGAGTTACTGCTAGCATTGTTCCTGTTGCTGCTGTCACCCCTATCTGTGTTACATCTCAAAAGATTATCCTTTTTTCTGTATTTTCCCAGTGTGTCAGACAACTATACAAACACAAGGAAATTGCTCAGTGTTGTGCCTGCTTTGTGGCATGTTTTTGAGGTAGGAAGAGTTTGGCGCAGTGAGTGGCTGGAGCTCTATATTTCAAGAGAAGCCAATCACTTAATACTTACTTGCTACCACCAGGTCCTATGAGACTATCCTTTCTGGTAGCTTAGTAGCCTGGTGACGTTGACTGAATTCTGCCTCCAGTTCCCAGCTTTGCAAATGTGTCCTCTCCCTTGTGCTACTCCTGGCCCTTGCCTGTCCTGGCTTCCAGTGAGCCAATGCAGCTTGCCAAGCCAGCAGTTTTAGGGTTCGGTTTTTTTTTATCTGGATGGTTTTCTGCTAATTAGTGAATTAAATGAACTCCCTGAAGAATCAAACAAGTGCCAGAAACAATATATTGGAAGCAATGGGAGCCTGGCTGAAAAGACTAGGTTAGACATATAGGGAGGAGCAGGGCTCCATCTGCCTTTGGCAGCAGCCAGTTATTAACTCATCCCACTCTATGCATTTGTGCCCTCTATCTTCCAAACAATTTATAGCATGCCCACGTGTCAAAGTGTTTGGGTTGCAGTCCAGTGGCGAAGTGACTGCAGTGGTGGCCAAGTACCTAAATAAGATCCATCACTGAGATGTTATGACTTACTAAGAGAAAAATTAGCTGGGTTTTCCTTCTGTTTATTTTTGCCTGAGCTTTTTTTTTTGTGAGCTTCTGTCATTAAAAGAAGCTCTTTAATGTATTATTCTCTCGCCATGCATAACACTGGCAGTCTATGGTATAACTTAGATTATAGTCTGGACTACTTTGCCAGTATTCAGAGAGAAATACTTTAGGTTGTAATTACATAAGAAAAAGATCCTACCATGGGTACAAACTTTTCCATGGAATCATGTTGTTCAACTTAGATGAGAAAGGCATTTCTCTTACACTTGTTTCTTTTGTAGAGTGATCTCAATGCGTTCACTAACTATGACTCTTCAACATTATACACTTTTTCACTTTGTTGGATTACTGTTCTTACTGTAAAAATACCTTATGCTACACATACAGCACCTAATCTTCAGGTATTGTATTTGTTTCTGTGCTAAATTTTAGAAACACATGTGTGTTTACCATTCACCAGGTTTTTACTGGTGTACTGACGAAGATTCAAAGCAAAAAATGTGGATCACAAAACCATTACAGCAAAGAATAGCCTATTTATAATCTCTTTGGCAGACAGCTCAATCTAACAACTAGGGTTACCAGAATAATAAAAAAACAGAGAAAGAATTAACAGTATAGTGGGACATAGCATATTAGGAATTATAAGGTAAATACTGTCATCCAGAGCTTTTCAGAGTTGTCTAAGGAAAAACCAAATGCATTCATCTTGGAGAAATGGTTTCTAATGTATTCTGTTGAACACAGTAAAATTGTTTGGAATGAAAACATTTCACAAAGCGTGTGGTTTTATAATTGAGTCTATTGTAGGCAACAGCCTCCTAAGCTTATTGGAAGCTCTATAATGAGGAAACACGCTTCAATGTATTGTGGATGTAAAAAGAGAAAAGCAGTTTCCTGTAAAGTGTACAGATGTGTGACCTGATAATTTAGGAGAATGTGGTAATGCCACTTAAGCTTAACAGAGCACAGCATAAGTAATAAAAATATATAAATTATATCAGGCCTCTGATGTTAGAATCTGGTGCATAGGACAAGACTATCCCAGCTTTTTGGTTCTGATGTAGTTAAACCTACAGACCCACCAAAGGCCTTTGCAGCATTATGCTAGACAGTCATGCAGTTAGAAGCTATGTCTGCTTTGAAGTATATAGGAAAATGAAGCCTAGGATAGGAACCAAAGCACAGACAAAATGATGCAATTCAAACAGGTCAGTGGCAGAGATGGAAATGGAACCTGGGGCATCTGACATGCAATTTTTAGTTCTGCTAATTGGCCAAATTTATTATTGGAAGATCTTTGAGGAGAATAAATATAATTTTCAAATGCAATTCACTACAGGTTTTCCACCTTGAAAAAGAAATTTGGCTAAAATGATTTCTGACAAAAGGAGAGTAAAAAATGAAAATGTGAACACAGCTGGATAAAAATGCCAAATATAGATAAAAGGATTATGTAAATGTGACAATTTTTTCTATTTTATTTTCCATCAATATGTTTTCTTCAACTCATTTTTCTCCAGCAGAACCCCTCTATTCTGGAGTAACCATATGAAGCTAAGAGCAGTATCAGAATTTTAAGGAAATATGAAAGGTGTAGAATTTCCTCTTAGATATTATAGCCTCAGAGATTCTTAATGTCTAATTAATATTCATGTTTCTGACAAAGATCTTAAATTTGTTTCTTGTTCAGAGGTGTCCTTACTAGTCTTGGATACCTTGAATTCCATACCTTATGAATTTGATATTTTTTTTTAAATAAATGTAATTGGAGTAAATGCATGCAGTTATTAAATAATCTAAATATCCTTTTAAACTAAATAATCTAAATATCCTTCAACTGACTTCATGGAGATTTGTCTTTTTTCTGAAGAATAGACCCCTGTGAATTAGATTACTCAGGATGAATTTAGATAACTAATAATGGATTTTGCGTACTTGAAACAGATAATTTTAAAATTACAAGTTTAAAAACTTGTAATTAAGTTTTCTAATTATTTTTTGTATTAGTAAACAATTCATTTGCTGGTATGCACATGTATTGCAAAGGCAGTGACATTCAGAAAAATACTGTTTAAGAAAAGTTCTTTCACTTACAAATGTAAAAATTCATAGACGCTACAGTACTCTATTAGAATGAATTGGTGATGAGGAAGAGCACAATCAAAAGGTTTGGAGGCTTCTCAGTATACAGTAGAATACTGATACTGGTCCAACAAATTTTGTATTCTAATTTCCATGGCATTACATTTGTGTAGGAATGAGTCCTTTTTCAATGAGTTATATAAGTCCATTGCAGTCCAAAAGTTGCAAGATGTTTTGTCTGAGCAGATCTTTGAGCCCATGTGGCATTCTTTAAGCAATGGATGTGAAAGGGATTTTTTTTCTTGCTTACAACAAAACAGGGTCTATAAAAGATTTAGACATGTTTTTCATCTTTAAGGGTTGATGTTTGCCATGTGGAAAGGTAAACTGTTATGCTATGTAATAGAAAAAAAGCTGTTCTCCGTGCACACACACAAAGGAGCACAGGCACAAGGGCAGATGGGGGAACCTGAGTAATACCCTGCTTTGGCTACTCTCTTGTCCACCACAGGAATGTGATCAGCCTGTGAAATGTTCACATTCCCCTAAGCACAGGGGTACACAGAAGTATGATGGCAAGTGGGGGAACCACTGTGTCCTAGTCAGGGGAGCAGTCCCCCGCCCTGGGCATCCCAGGAGGGCATCAGCCCCATGGGCTGGGTGAGACCCAGTACTGTGAGTCAGTGGAATTAGTTCTCTGGGTCACCTTACAGGCAGAGGTCACTGCCTAGGGTTATGGACCTTGTTAGAGGATAAAGGAAAAGAGAATTCTGTGACTGAGAGACTTACGGGATGTTTCAAGGAGGAAGAAAATGTGGGGAAGGGGAGGGATCACGGTGGTTTGGGGGGGAACATGTGTGGGGAAAAATTGAAGGGGTAAGGGGGTAAAAGGGGCCAGTTTTGTGAATGAAGACTGGTCAGTACCCTTCTCTGCCTGTGTCCTGCGCCTGATCAGTACAGTTTGTCCTGTCTTCCAAAACTCCATTTCTAACCCTTTTCCCAGGCGAGGGCCTCTCTTGTGTATGTTTGTGCAGGTGTGTGAGTGTGCCGTTGTTAGCAAAAATCAAGCTGGACTAGCCTGTGAGTAAGTGAAGTGGGAGCAAGGGGGTGGGTGGGGTGTGTTTCTGAGTGTGAGACCACAGGAGGAGTTGGCTACTGAAGGGACCAGGAGATCAAGGCGAACTGCAGGAGAAGCTGAGACACCTCTGTGTGTGTGTTCCTGCGCAGTAGGATGCTGGGGAGAGTGTGGATCCAAGGCCAACTGCTGGATGGATTGTATATCTAAACCTAATTACTGGAGAATGGACAGTGTTAGGGGGTGTGTGAATGAGCGCGTTGTACCAGCAACTGGAGTGGGGCTCCAGCCTTAGTGGCTCATACGTCCAGGTGTCAGTAACTGGGGAGGCTGGGATCCTGGGGCCAGCTACCATGTAGACTGAGTGTCTGACCCCAGCTGCTGGAGGGGATCCACCTTGTACATATGCATATATATTTCCAGCTAACAGACTTTCATCCTGATCTACCCCAAAAGGACAACAGAATGAGGTTGTTGGTGCTGCTTGTGTTCATGTGAGTGCCGAGTGTTTCTGTGCCGTTCCGTGTGGCCAGCTGTGTACGTTCATTGTGTACCCACGCTTGTGAGCCTACCGCACGACATGCTCAGACTCAGAACTGATTGGATGCGGGGGTATAAGGCAGCCTTGCCTGTACTGTCCTACCAGATTCCACAGTGCTTAACATATATGATACTTAGTAAAACAGCCCAGCTTTGAATTTTATAGAAGCATGGGACTGTGGAAGGGTTACTGGGTTACTTGAACAGTTATGTCAGAGCATCTTGTTGATAATTTTTTTATTTAAAAAGATGTTACAATCTATTACAATAGTAAATTATAAAAATGTTAGATTTGTTGAAATGGCTTATTGTGAGAATAATCAGAAAAGAATGCCATGTCTATCATTAAAAGACATCAAGCAATGATTGTTTCATATGACAATTGACAGAAGGATCTGATTGACAAATGCTGGATTAAGAGAGTGTCATGGTTTAACCCCAGGCGGTAACTAAGCACCACACAGCTGCTCTCTCACTTCCCCTCACTGGGATAGGGGAGAGAATCAGAAGGTAAAAAGTAAGAAAACTCATGGGTTGAGATAAAGACAGTTTAGGTAAAGCAAAAGCTGTATGTGCAAGCAAAACAAAACAAGGAATTCATTCACTGCTTCCCATCAGCAGGCAGGTGCTCAGCCATCTCCAGGAAAGCAGGCCTCCATAATGCACTAACAGTTACTTAGGAAGACAAACCCTACCACTCTGAATGTCTGTGTGCCCCCCCACTTCTTCCCCCAGCTTTTATATGCTGAGCATGATGTCATAAGGTATGGAATATCCCTTTGGTCAGTTGGGGTCAGCTGTCCCAGCTGTGTCCCCTCCCAGCTTCTTGTGCACCCCCAGCCTGCTCGCTGGTGGGGTGGGGTGAGAGGCAGAAAAGGCCTTGACTCGGTGTAAGCACTGCTCAGCAATAGCATCTCAGTGTTATTAACTGTGTTTTCAGTACAAATCCAAACCATAGCCCCATGCTAGCTACTATGAAAGAAATTAACTCTATCCCAGCCACAACCAGCATGTTCTCCATCCCTTATTACATACCACTTACATCATGTGTGGGCCCCAGACTATTCAATACCACCTCATTAACCATGACTGTCCTTCCCATCTTTTGATATAATACACAGATAAGGGAATGTTATCCTACAGACCACCCCTATAAAATATTTTAAAAATGTCCCTTGAGTTAATTTAATTCATGACTCTGGGTTCCATCTGTTATGGTGGTCACTCAGGACAGGAGAGGTGGTGAGTTGTGTGGAATTACTGGGCACCAAAGCCAGCTCAGGTTGGGTCACTGCTGCCCTGGTACTGTTTTATGTAAGGCTTGTCCTCACTGGTTTAGGTCATTCCTGCTATAGTAACTCCCATGACATGCAAGTCAAATTCTGGGTTACAACAATTTAAGGGTATTTCCATGACAGTCTCCACCCCTGGTCCCTTTGGACCAAACTGTTGGGTTTAGCATTGCAATGAGCTCCTACCTTTGCCCCTTTCCAGCTTGGACCTATCCACAGACTGCAGTCCCTAAGGGGAGTACCTGCTCCAAGTGGAGCCTTATCTATGAGCCATAGTGTCTCCAGGGGTATACCTGCTGTGGCATAGACTTCCCAGTCTATAAAATATTCCAGTGTTATCAACCCTGTTTTCAGCACAGATCTAAAACATAGCCCCATACTAGCTACTGTGAAGAAAATTAACTCTTCCCCAGCCAAAACCAGCACAGAGGAGCTTAATTACCCCAAACTTCCTGGTTCTTGTTCAAATTCATATACTTTAGGGAAGTACCTGTTAGTTTTCTTGGGTTCTGTGGAACTTGTTCTGGTTGTGACTGGACAACAGTTTTATGACTTGGAGATCAGAAGAGAATTTTGTGCTATATCATTGGTATCTGATTTGAGGATTACACTTGACCTTTGCGTGCAGTAGTCAATTATTTAACATATGGTGTGGGCTCTACAGACTTCACTTGCTCTTCCTTGTCTCCCTCCAGGCACCACCGCTCTTCTCAGTGCTGCTTGTAACTATTTGTAACTTTCAAGTAGACTTGGCTAATATGAATGAAGGAAGAACAAGATATGCGGATAGTTGAGCTGCAATGAATCTGATATGTCTGGTCAAGCATATGGTTTCAACAACCTCAAAAAAGGGAAAATAGATCTGTCTGAGTGTATGTTACTGCCTGCTGGTATTGGGAGAGTAACCTGTAGCCACATCTGCAAGCTTTTCCTTACCGTGAAGAGAATTGGGAACTTGGTATTGTTAATGATAAAAAAGCATTTTTCTTATAGCCACAAGATTCCAGGATCTTACTTGGAAGACAAATTCAGCTATTGAAAGCTATGATACAATAATGAGAACAGCAATTACTTGGACTTAGTTGCTATTTCAGATGAAAGATTTAGCAAACAGTATCTCAGTCATTTTGACCCACTGTCATTTCTGTATTGATTAGTACTTAGTCTGTCCTCTGGCACAGGATAAGAAGCAGCACCTTTTAGATGAATAATCTGATGCCCAGGCATTCAGACTGATATATCATTAAGGCAGTTAAGACAGTTAAAGGGTTGAGTACAGTAGTGTGGCTAATCTTTAGTTTGAATAACAGCATTTTTTGGATATTATGCTTTAATGGATATAGTGTTCTTCACTGCTTACCTTTAATATTATGCACTGATTCTTTACTTTACAAAGTCTATGAAACATCTACTGAAAAATTTAAAAATACAGGAAAATAATACACATTTAAATATATAGGTAAAACAAATATAGTTCTCTAAACAAGAACTGACTGAGAAACAAAGGCAACTAGCTTTGTATGTTGTTAGGGCTATGTAGCCAAGTACCAAGTCTCAGCCTCTTCTTACTGACACTACAGTGCTGTTGAGACTTAAAGTTCAGGGAAAGACCCAGGTTCCTAGGAGAATTCTGTAGGCAACTTAGCCAGATCTGGGGGAAAAATTTGCACAGGCAGCAGAACCAGCTGAGTTACTAGTGAATTTTCATCCTACCAGTGCAGCCATGATAAGAAGACAAATTAAATCTGTCCATATTACTCCAAAATATAATAACTGACAGACATGAAAAACACATCTATCTTGCTTCTGCCTGTCTGTGTGCAGGATTTTCAGGTGAGTACTCCCCAAACTGTCAAACTGCCTACATGTTTGTTTGGGTATGGTTTGGCCTGATGACATATATGACCAGCAGCAACATGCTATGTAACTTTCTTAGCTGCAGCCATCCTGCAGTTCTATAGTATTACTTTACTGTCCCTTGCCTTATGCCAGGCCTTTTGTTTGTAAGACACTTCAGCATCCTTCATGCCAGAGACATTATGTAAACCTAAGACAATAATATTAATAACTTTAAGCAATGATGTCACAGGGTGTGGAATATCCCTTTGGTCAGTTTGGGTCAGCTGTCCTGGATGTGTCCCCTCCCAGCTTCTTGTGCATCCGGCAGAGCACGGGGAGCTGAAAAAGTCCTTGACCAGTGTAAGCACTGCTCAGCAACAACTAAAACATCTCCACATTATCGCCACTGTTTCCAGCACAAATTCAAAACATAGTCCCATACTAGCTAGCATGAGGAAAATTAACTCTATCCCAGCTGAAACCAGGGCAATGGATCGCTTTCATTCTCTATCCTTAAATCTGTTGTGTTCTCCCCTCCAATGCCCTCCCTCCCACCTCCACCCCATGCAAAAACTAATATTCCAAATAGCTTTCAGGAGCTGCTGCAAACAATTTTTATGATACACCATATGCTCTGGATGTAAAAATATTTATTTTGACAGAATTTCATTAGTGAGTGACATGGCCTTAGCACAGGACATAAGCCAGCTCATTTTTAATGTGTCTGGCAAGGAGGTTTCCAGTGACTCTGGCCATGTCAATGATCTTCCCTGTTATGTTTCTACCCGCTGTAATGTTGGTATATTAAGAGTGTCCTCAGAGGATGTGTTGGAGAGCTAATTAACCAATTATGATATCAAGTATTCAGCAGATAAACTCGCTTATATAATGTATTTGAGGTGAAGTGGCATATTCTTCATAAGAACAACCATTGCACAGACAATATATTAGGAAGCTAGATGGGCTAAATAGGTATATCATGTTTGTACCCACCGTGCAAAACTGAAATATTCAGATGACAATAAAAGATATAATGGGAGGCTTTTACATGTAGGAGATTTTTATCTTCACAAGGTGTGAGCAGAGGTGGGAGATGCTGCAACTGCTATTATGAAGCAACCTCCATATTATAGCATGACACTGCTTAAATACAAATTATGCAAATACCATATGAAACAAAAACATCACTAAGGACTACCTAGTGACTACAACTTATGACTGCAACTGACAAGTAGGTTTTAAAGAACTTCTAAGGTTTTTAGTATCAGCTTCATTTGACTTGCAGTTAAAGATCCTCTCTGTTAGTTTAGTGACATTTGCCAGTCCCTTAGGTTATGACTTAAAATGGGTTTCACTGCACTTATTTAGCTCACAAAAGGAATGCAACTATGCATAACCTATTTAGAATCATAGAATGTCCTGAGCTGGAAGGGACCCACAAGGATCATCAAGACCAGCTCCTGTCTCTGCACAGAACAACCCCAAAATTCACACCATGTGTCTGAGGGTGTTGTCCAAGTGCTTCTTGAATATCGTCAGGCTTGGTGCTGTGAATGCCTCCTTGGGGAGCCTGTTCCAGTGCTCCACCACCCTCTGGGTGAAGAACCTTTTCCTAATATCCTGTCTAAACCTCCCCTGGCATATCTTCCTGCCATGCCTGCCCTATAATTGTGGTAAGCAAATAAAACTTACTCTGCTTTATTTATTTTTAAGCACAGTATGTAATGCAGCCATGTGATACATTATTAAATTTGTAGTATCACATTTCCTTTCAAACTGCCTTCTTTGTTCTTCTATAAAAATCATATTGACTTTTCTTTTTCAGGGGAGGCTTCCCTGTTGACTCCCTTTTCCTTCTTGCTGAACGAGTTGCATTATAAAAATGTGGATTTTGTTCTTTTAAATACATCAAAACCATTCAGTGTGTCAGCAGCATGGAAGCACATCATAGAAATGTGGATGGCCCTTGCTTCAGGGATAAGGTTGGCTTTTCTGCATCCCTTTCTCTACCTGCCAGATGAAAGCAGTTACATTTTCAATATACTTGCTAAATAGAAAGAAATCACCAATTTAGCTTTTTTGTCTAAGTCTCAAGTCTCGGGTCTTATTTTATACTTTTGATCTTTAATTCTTGACAGAAAATCACCAGTAATTTCAGTAAAGCTTTCACAATAAGCCAGTGATCTTGGCTTTTAATATGTTGCTTTCTAATCTTGCCCAAATTGGTTATACAGGAGGATTACCAAAATTACTATAGTAGAATTTGCCTTGGTTTTTAATTGTTGCTGGATACAATATTCTTGAACTATGCTTGCTCACAGTGTGTGTGTGTGTTAGAAGGAATACAATGAACTGCTAGGTACAGTAGGTATGTTTCTAAGACCAGTCATTATTTATCAGATATTCAGAAACACAGGATGAGATTTATTTTACTTAGCTCTCACCATTGTAAAGCTTGCCATCAACCCCAAACTTCTGGGCTTCCTCAGAAGCCATTGAAGAGATGCTTGTCTTGAGACTCCTTTCTAAAATAGGAGGTGGTGGAGGTAGTTTTCTGACTGTTACAAAATATTTAAATATCTAGTTGACATTTGATGTCAAACTTCTAGTGGCTGAAGTTGGATGAGATGAATCCTGCTCATAAAGGTCTTAGGTCAGCTTTCATAATACTCTGCATTCTGTTGAAGTGTTGATTTTACATGAACATCAATGAGAGATGAAGTCCTAGTATTGTCAAAGAGTATGTTCAATTTCATTTAAGTTGAATTCTTTAAAAATATCTTAAATGTGTAAATATCTTAAAAGGATATAAAAAGGAATACTGAATTAGGAATTTTTTCTTCATGAGAATAAACTCATTTTTATTGGCTTTTTTGGAGTTTTTTTCCCAGTAGACCAAGTTGTCACCTAATAGGTGAGAAAATACAATAATTGAAGGGAACAAGTGGCTACGTTTTCTGAGCTATGTCTGTTTTCTTCCCTTCACGAGAGTAGTAAATAAATTGATATGAGTATATTCTGTCTTTTTTCAAGGGGTAAAGCTTTAAAAATGTGGACTTTCATATGATTTAATTTTCTTCCGCAAAAAAAGTTTTTGTCTAAAATGTGATTATCATATTAGTAGTTTCAAAAGGGTAAAAAAAAAAAAAGACAAAATCAAACCACAACTTTTATTTTCATTCTGCTTGAATGGCTGCATGACACTGCCACTGGAATGCATGTTTGTACCTTGTAGCACCAGTAAAAATCCATTCTTAATTCTTGTTATGGTAATTCAGGATGGTTTCATTAGATTATGGAATTTCAGAACGAATATTTTGTTAAGGTAATTATGTCTTATAGGTACACTGAAGATTGTAGCTGAGTTCTTCATTATAGCATGCTGAATTTTGGTTTTGAATGAGTTGGGTTTTGCTGGTGCATAATATCAGAAGTTGCTAAGACAGATGGAGCAAGAAACTGCTATAGCAAACTGGGAAAAAAGGCTGGACATATAATGATCACGTATTTTAACAAAACCTGTTACAAGAATCTTTTTCTGATACTGAAAGTAGGTTAAAACTAGGAAATTCTAACAGTCTTTACCTAGTGGGTATGCTGAGCCACCTTTGAATTTTCCCTGAATTTCCACTCAGGGAAAAACTTCAATTAATGGGCATGAATAGAACTGAACAACATGAGAGAAGGGCAGTCATCCAGTCTAGCTTCCTGCAAGGTTAGAATTATTCTCTCTGCACATTTCATAAAATGTGTGAAGTCTGGTTTTGTGTATTCCACATATTTTAAACTCTACTCTTTTCATATGAGGTTGTGCAGGTAAGTTAAAATGACTAGATTAGCCATTCTTTGCACAGATGTGATTCTGATCTCCACTAGTCTGTCTTCCTGCTTTTTCTGCTATCTTAAGATTTATTTTTTGTATCTCTTCACATTTGTCCCAAACCCTTGTAGGATTATTTGACACGATGATTTATTTTCATTTTGGTACCACTAATGATGCTGCTTTCTAGTATTGTGAGGGTGGAATTTACCATTAGTCATCAACAACTTTTGCTGACGCACGTTCTCCCTCATGGTATGAAATGGTGATCCATAATACAAATCACAGTGACGTTTCAGCAACTTCTAGTCAGTAGAAGTCATTCTAGTCACTGGCACTTATTATTAACTTCGTTTGCAGCCACTTTGCATGAGTGAGTTGGTAACCAAATATTGTCAAGGATAGTTTTCAAGGAAGATTTTGTGAGAGTAAAAATACTAACAAAACTCTAGATGACCTTTCTGAGTATTCCTCTTGCTTCCTCATTCTAAAAGCTGAGCAGCAATAAGTCAACAGTGATGTACTGACTTCTTACAGTGTTATTGTGGCAACAGTCTAATGATCAAATTTAATACGGGTGTCTCCAAAGTGCACAAATATTAATATGGTACAGATATGTGTTTTTAAGTACTTTTACAAATATTGATCTCATCTTTTTCTGTGATCTGAAAATCATTTTACTTAATGGGAGCCTTGTCCATCTCAATACTATTCTAGGCACAGTGTCAACAATCAAAGATATCAAAAACATAAGGTAAATTACAGATTTTTGAACTTTTTGTTGCACAGCTGGTTAAATTACAATTGAGAATCTTCAGTGAGACACTTATACATCTGCATTTCCCTTAATCCTTCATTTTCTTCTGCTTAGATTACAAACTAAGTATTGTTCCTTTAAAAAAAAAAAACAACCCAAAACTTTCTGTAGCTAGGGAAAAAAGCAAAAAGTTAAGAAAGTGAAGCTGGGGGTAAGAAAAAGCAGGCATATGAGTCTGTGACAAGGAAATTTGCATTTTATGTAAATGATTTTCATTGCTATGTATTTCAATAGGTTTTCTGTATATGAAATAACACTTTACTTATAGGGAACAATATATTAATATTTATTAAACAGAAATTAGGTAAGAGAACACAAGATCAAGGAAATGAATACAGTAGTTCCATAAATTTCAAGTTTTTGTAACACTAATACATCTGTATGCTCTCTGCTAGTGCTAGTTATGGCACTAGCATAGGTCTTTGAGTTAGCTGAAAAATAGGTAAAACTGCATGAAAGTACAGCTCTATTGACTGCTCACCTAAGGCAGTTTATGTGCATTTCTTTACTCTAGAAACTACAGCAAGCATATTGCAGTCAAAAAGTGCCTCCTGATGTGCTGTAGGTTCAGGCAGAAGAATGTAAAAAAGCTGATGAATGGGAGTCAAACCATCCACTTTTAGTTAAATCATTTCTCGTAATTTTGTGGACAGGCGTGTTAGAAATGTATATTTAACATAGTTTTGTGGAGAAAAGTGAAAGTTTTTGGAAGTTTACTGTGGAGAATGTGCCAGCTGATATTTTTGTACTTGCAGCTCAAAAAACCCCATTGCTGAACTAAATGCATATCTACAGAAGAACGTATGAGTTTTTTCTTATGTTCTTTCTATATCATAAATCTTTTCCATTGTTCTTCAATGCATGTATTAGCTGGAGGCAAAACCACCTTGAATTCTGTTAAACTACCCTCAGAAATGAAAGCTGTTTTTGTAACTAGCAGCTTGTAAAACAATGCCTGAAGTTTCTCCTTAATTTAGCAGTAGTGTAACAGGAACACAAATATATATATTTACTTCACTCAAATAACTTAATTTCTTTTGTTTCCTGGGAAATTCCTCACTTCCCAGATGGAGTGCTGAATAGTCCTCTCTTTGGACTTCAAAATCTCATTCAAATTTTTTTTGACAGATGGGGACAACATGCAATCTCCCTGCTCTTGTCCCATTCAGCCAACCAGGAAAGGTTATTCCTCAGCTACCCAAGGGCAGACATTTTCCCTTGGTGATTGTCTGATGAGTGTAAGGTATTTTGAATGGCTCATAACCTAGGAAACAAGTGACTAGGAAACTAATTGGACTCAAAGTCTACTTGTTAGTTCCTACAGCTAACCAGGAGGCTAGGATAAGCTCTGCCATTATTTAGAAACATATGCAGAATAAAAAAATGTTAAATTTTATAGCGTCTTTCTAGAAAAAGCTAATGGTTGCCTTTGACAAGGTTAGCCAGAAGCCAAATATTTTGCATATCAGCTAAATATGAATTTGAGGTAGTGAATTAGTGAGATGCTCTTCTGAGACGACTAATTCCATATCTACTTCATCCCAATATCTTTATGTTGACAAAATATATAATCTTTTTATTGAAACCCACCAGTAGAAAACTGCTTTGTTGAAATTACCTGTTCACTGGATGTCACTGCTGCACATAAATACATATGAAAAGTTATCTGCCTCCATTCAGCATTCATCCAGGCATTCAAGAAGAGAATGGGAACCCTATTTCTAGCTCTGTCCATGGAAGAATTATGAGCATTTCACTCACCATGTATTTCAGAACAAAGCTATTTAACTTGACACTTACTTGCAGGAAGTTATACTCAGTAGTAGCTGATATATGTACAGTGCCGTTACCTACCACTAAAAAACATATAACGGGGCTGTAATAATAGCCTTTGCAATCATATGTCTGGTTATAATTGTGTTATAAATTTTGGTTTCCTGTTGAAAAGAGGCAGTTACTTTTTAACAAGAACTAAAAGGTATCCTTGCTTTTCAGGTTTTAGTAGTCTCTATGATATTAACAAACAAACGTTGGTACAAAAAGTTTTATATCTGGATTTGTAATATGTTGAAAAGAAGTAACAGGGCCTTAAAACAGCCTCCTCTTTGCTCAGAGTACTACGTTTATTTACTCTTGACTATTCCTCAGGCCAGACATTTTTGTCCAAATCCAATATAACAGATGACAAGCTAAGTAATTTCAGCCAAAGCAGAATATGTATACAACTTAGTATAATGGTCATGTTCATTCTCTTACAAATTGCAGAATGATAATGTGTCAGGTAAACATTAAAATGGGAGAGAGCTGGGAAATTAAAACTTAGATTTTAAAGCTGAAGAAGAAAATTGATCGACGAGTCCTTAAATAGTTAGTTCATATTACAACAGTACCGATTTAAAGCACAGATTTTGTGTTGTCAGGGCTTTAGTTGCAGATTGTCACTTTTGTATAAAGTATTTCCATCCATATAATAGTCTTATGTGTAATATTCTCATAAAAACCGTTACAATTGGAAAACTAGTTTGAAAAACACTTCAGGGTTTAGTACTGAAAAAAATAATTCCACTTACACCCAGTCTTTGCTATAATAGATCATAAACAATATTTCTCTCTACTACTATCCATAACTATGAATCTATTCAGAATTTTATCAAGTACAGAAGAATAATTTTTACAATGAATTTTTAAGAAGAAATCTATCAACTTGTAGTTTCATTTTTACATTGCTTTAAAAAGAAAACATGAGCTCCTGAGCTTAAATTATATAGTCAGTTCATAAGGGAGAAATGAAAGTTGACCAGAAACCACACTAATATTACATTCACTTCATATTTTAAACTTAATTTATATGGAAACAAACATTGACTTTTCTAGGGTTTTTTCTTGCAAAATCAAAATTTGCATATGATATTCAATGGCTATTGTCTAAGCAAACTGTCTTTCATGTCAATGTGTGTATATGTGCACTTTCAGCTCCAAGCCATTTGGAAAGCATTTCATTAGTCAGATGGGAAGTATTATTTAATATTAAACAATGTTTGTCCATCAAATACAATGTGGAAAAAATAGTTATACTGATCTTCATCAAAACCAGGAAGCATATTTCAGTCTTCGTAAAAGTAACCTTGGAATGCTTCCATACCATAAGGTACCATAAAGATGGTATGGAACAAGTATAGCAGGCTTGACTTCTTGTTATGCTCCCTCATCCAGTAAGTGCTGGCACCCTGCTTAAAGTTTTGGCAAAGTTAAGGGTAAGTGTTCAAGACAGTTGTGCTGAACTGACTGAGATTAAAGGTGTTTGGTTTTGGCCTTGTTAAAATCTAGAGCCCCTTCATTCTCTGATCTCGTTCTTCTAGTAGGTGCTAATAAATTTATTGCTACATTTTGGACTCCGTATTATAAGATCTGTCTCAGATTTCTTGCTAATAGCCACCCAAACCCACACCATTCAGCACAGCCTTAAGTCCCAAGCACATGCTGAAATCTGAATTTGCTCTTTTCTGGTCACTTGAGCACAGATATGCATTTTTTAATAGGAGTCTGAGAATTTTTGTAATTAGTTTGGTTACAGAATTGTCGGATTACATGTTGGATTTTTTTTGAGGCAGGATTTGTATATGAACTATCTCATTTTGATGCACTGCTTAGGAAAAATATAAGCTCTGGGTGTCCAGCTACTGTTAATGTAACACAAAGGGCTTTTTTGTTCTAGTCCATGAAGATCTACATATTTAATATCTGCTGTTACTTCTACAGTGGCCTCCATAGCATATGTTATTCCAGATTTAAGTATTGGCACTTATGGTCCAGGTACTTCAATCTGATTTTAAGTCAACATTTTTATTAACAAACAAACTGAAAGGAATACTCTAGTGTAATATGAGAGTTCTGGAATACTAATCTGCAACCTTAATATTGAATGATACTGTAGATCAAAGTGTGCCTTCTTGTAAAGACAAACTGTTGACAATAAAGTTTCAGAATGTTACTGCAAGTTCTTGTTTAACTGTGGTGAGAAAACTGTCACTGTTAACATACTGCAACATTTAATAACATTTCTGTGTTATAAAGGCAGAAAGTACTTTCATTAGAGATGGAAATTGGCTTGGATCTCTTGCTTTTATGCTCATTAAATCTCTCTACTTGTTCTATATTGTTTGAAGTTTTTATTAAATGTATTTTTCTACCTTCACATTCTGCTTTGAAAACTTGAAAAAATCAGTCAATAAGGAGGGAACAGGAAAAACAACGAAAGCCTGCATGTTTGATTAACTTGGCCATCATGGTGACAACAAGGAAGAAGTGATAAAATTTGCAAAGGCAACACCTTTCATGTTTTGCTTGGGTAGGGAAGACCAGAGGAATAAAGATGAGGAAGCCAAAGTTCTGGCACTGTAGGAAGGGAAACCAGCTGCAGTTGGCATGCTGAGTTCAAAATAAAGGAAATTGGGACTTGTCTGTAGCACAAGTGGCACAAATAAAGCAACTCTACAGAAATTTTTAACTGCTGGGCTCCCCTTAAAAATAGTGCAATCTTCAAAGACTGAAAAATATTTATTTATATTTATGCATCCTCTAATGGGTGAAGTTGTGATCTTGAGAAAACTTTGAGGGATTACTACAGTAGCCAGTATTTCCAAATATTGGAAAAGAATTTGGCAACCCAATCTTTTCTTTCCCATTTTATCCACCCACCTAGCCCTTCGTTTAGAAACTATGAAGGAGCTGAGATTCTGCTTGTCTACCTGAGGGCAAAAAAATGTTGACATGCAGATGATTAGGCATGTGCCCACAAGCAATTAGCTCTGACCCGAACTTGTGCCAAGCAGTTGGTATGGCTCCTGATTAGTAATTAATTAAATCAATGCCAGAAGACACTAGTGGTATCTTCCCATAAAGTGGTGTGCCAGATCCATTAAGAATAAACTACATGATACTGATCTCTGTCTTATTCTTTGTCAGCTCAGCTGGATGTAGATTCAATGTCAGTAAATCCACTGTATGAAAGATTCATGTAGAAAAAATAGTATCTAAAACATAACATTAATTTTAATCTCAGAGCATGCTTTTTGCTAGGCTGTATAACTTCTTGCTCACTGTATAGGGAAGCTGCAAGTTCTGCAAAACCAAAATATTAGAAAACCAAACAAAAAACCCTAGACCCTTCCCCCTACGATCTCAGGTGTAGCTTATATAATAAAAAGGAAATATCAGTTTTGATTCAGCAAGCTACAAGAATATTGATTGAGATTTAAGCTCTAGTTCTGTCTGCAAGTGTATTTGAGTACAAAAAATGATTTTGAAATTGTGAAGTGCTGGGTGGACTTTAATTCCATTTCAAACACTGTGTTTCTGTTGAATACCTTTTGCCCTACAGGCAATGTCAGCTCCTGACAGCTGATGGACACCTGCTCATTTCTATGGAAGGCAGTTCTCAGGATTTGTCATGTTTATTGACTTGTTTTATATCAAAAGGTCTGATTTAAAGCTAAGTAAAAGAAATAGAGGCCACAACTTTCCCTCGGTTATAGTTGTGTAAAACCAATGTAACTTCACTGATTCAGAAGTTTAGAAGCTGAACACTTATGGGGGACCCCCCCAACCTCAAAAGTAAAGCATTATTACATGTTTCTGAACACTCTATCAAAAATCATAGCAATCCAAAATTAAGACTAGCAGTGCAGGAATGCCACTGGTTGCCTGACTGTCTCATTTTTGGGATCAGTTCTAATTGCTCATTTCAGGACAGCTGCATGAAAGAGGTGGTCTTCTGAATAAATTTATATTTTGTGCATGTATTTATACAGGCAAATAATTTGTCACCCTGACTGGGATGAGGCTTTGGAACATTATTGCAGTTAATGCTATTGGCTTTTTTGTTGGTTATTTATTTTGTTTTGAGTAGCTTGTTAAGGATTTTACTAAACTTTTTTGAATATGGTACAATTTCAACAGCTATAAAGACCAAACCAACACTGTCCATGGGGCAGATGGGATAATATTTCACTTTAGTGTATTCATCTGGAACATAGGAACCTGTTAACTTACATTGCATAAGACAACACAGCACACTGCTGTACCTTAAATTACCCAACTCTGACTCTTCTATGTGGGATTCCTCTTCAGATATTTTTAAGTACAGGCCGGAAAGCTTGCCTTACCTTTTCTGGTCTGAGCTGACGGCCATGCTAGTAAAATATACCCATTGCAATACAAAAAAAACTATTTATGCAAGGCTGTCATCATAGAATGTTTCTGCATGTGACCATGTCTGTAGTCCATGCCTGTCTCCTCCTGCATGAGGAGGACAAGTGTGCAAACAGAAGTGTAACAGGAACAGTCAAAACAGTTCTCGTGCTCTGTGGAGGCAGGTGCTCTGAACCTAAGAATAGGTCTAGGATCAACTGCATCAAATGTAATTTTTAACGAGCCTAGGAAAGATTTCCATTGTGCTCTGCATAGCTGTGTCTGAGAAAAGGCCTTTCTGAAGCAACTCTGAAGCTTGAGTTTTGGAAAGCAACTATTTTGGATGAGTTGTGTTTCAAGACGTGGTGGGTATGCCATTATTTTATCAAGGAGCATTTTTTGTTGCTTGGTACAAATAAGCTACCTGAACACCAGGCAGCATGGGTCTTTATTTGGAGGTCAAACTGAAAGGATGGGGTGTGAATGTAGTAGATGTTGAGGGTTTTGTAAGCTGCTGGTACAGGGGCAAAGTTAACTCAAATCTTATGAGGCTAAAGTCCATGTAGTTATTGTTAATACTGAAGGGCAAGGACATCTGTCCTTGGTCTTCATGTCACATCCCACCCTGTGCCTGATTTCAGAGACTTTTAATACAAATTTTTACTCACTTTTGGAAGATAAAAGATATACTTTACTACATACCAAGGAGAAGTTTCTGCCCTCCACTTCCCTCTGCCCCGTGCTATCTCTTTGGATGCTGGTGAGCACTGTTGACACTAGGCCTATGCTGTAATCTCTCTCCAAGGGGAAAAATAACCCTTGCCATGGGTGTTTTAAATAAGTCCACAAGTCTCTAGGAGTTCTGGGCTCTGAGATAAATACAGGGGTGTCTGGGTCCATGAAGGCATTTTGGAAGCTAAATGCTGGCAGATACTGCTGTAGCTGACTACTGCAGACCAAGGCGGAAAGTACCTAGCCCAGATGCCAAGGTCCTTCCTCACATTGCTTCACCACCATTTGCCTCTCATAAGGAAGTTACCATTGTAAAAGGGAATGCATTCTGCAGAGCTCTGTGAAAGAGCGAGTGCTAGGTAAGTTAAGGTGGGAGTACTACAAGTTCCTGTGGGATAAAAAGCATTGAAAGTTGCCTTATCTGTTGAGAAATGGGGACGTAGTATGTCTTTAGTGGTGTGGAAGGACAGGGAGCATTTTCAGCCCCCACCTGGGTTACTGTGGACTTCATCTCCCAAGCGAGTGCAAGGTCTGTTGTATTCTTTACCTTGGAAGAACTTCACGACCAAAGCTGGAATGCACAAGGTTCACCAGCATCCACAGACATGGCACATGTACTAAAATAAGTGGATGAGATCCCTGAGATCTAACCTATAAAATTCAAGACAGTTTATAAAGTAAGACCTGTGTTATTCTAAGCATGCAGCTCTTAAAAGCATAGTTTTTACTCAGAGGTGAAAGATGAACTCATCACAGCTATACTTTTATACCTTTTGTTAGAAATAAAATGGGTTTTTAAAATGTTAGCCTTTAAAAGTAAATATCCTCGTATTAAATACAAAGTTCTTATTGCAATACTTTACAGGGCTATAGGCTGACTGAGAGAAGGAGTAATTACGGATTTATTGAACTTCTGTGGCTGTTTTGTTTTTAGAATTTTCCTTGGAGGGTTTTTTTCCCAACTCTTGTCCAGTAGTTTTGAAAATTAAATTAGTCAAACGTTCCACTTGGAGAATACTTCTTAAAATGTCTTCCTGACTCCTTATTGCAGCTGTACTGCCTTACTGAAAAGTGCTCTGAAATCCTTAGGGCTGAAAGGTGACAGGTGCTATATGAATGCAAAATGTTGTCTGTGGCAGATCTAGGTCAAAATCTTAGTTAAGGCAGTAAAATTCACCTTTGCCCAACATGTGATTGCTGCAAAGGGCAGTTTTGAAGTATTCCTTGATTGTTTTCAGTGGCTGTCAGTCTATTAACTGAGTGCCATGTTGCTTGAACCACCTGCTGCTTAATATTGTTCCTCTGGAAAGGTTTTCAGTCATGAGCCTGAGAAACACTTGCTTCTACATAGATGTGGTTATAGATATCTGCTCTTTACAAGCTACAAAGTATGTAGGGGTGGTAAGAAAAGAGAAAGACTGTTGATTAGATATTACAAGATTGTTGAAGATCTTAGATTAGAAGCGAATTTAATGATTTTGGTGTTTCTATATAAGTAAAACAGAATGTTTGCAATGGAACTAAAGTCTTGGCAAGATCAGCTTCAACCTTCTGATGACTCTACCAAAAGAGATTTTGCATGATTTGAATAGATGAGCTGAACAGTAATTTGGGTTAGTATATAAAGTTTCTTGCATACTCTTTCCCTCTTTTTGTGAAATGGAGATAAGAACAAAATCATGTAGTGTACTGAGGGTTAGTTTGGTTTTTGAGGCTTTCACTTATAAAATTTAGAGTGATTAGCATGGATAGAAATGTCATAAACTGGTAAGCTTGCAGTTCTTAATTGGTCTGTTTCACAACAATGTTTGGAAGGACCTTATTTTTTAACATTTAAAAAATACCAGATTTATTACCTTCTCAAATAACATAGGTGCTCAAAAAGGAAAAATGAACAAAAAAGTCTTCTGTGTGATTACATTTAATTTTTAATTTAAAAATGAAGAAAAAACAAGTTATGCAATCTGTTTTAGTTGTAATCCAGCAAATTCATGTATGTATCAAATCTTTGTCACTATTACGCATCAGATTTTTAATTTTTGCTGTTTTTACTTTCCCAAATAATTATTTTAGTCTTCTGTTTGAAATAGTGTTACTGTTTTCAGTTGTACATAAATTTTAACAGAATTTCTCTATATAAAATATTACTTATATTTAATTTTCCTAAATTTAGAAATAAAATAAAATTTTGTTCTGAATGGACATAGCTTGACATTTTTATTTAAATAACGGAGTTGATTGGTATCTTTTAATAAATTATTTGCCATTTTAAAATTATTTTGGTATGTTTTACAACAGCAATAACATTCAGTAATGGTATTTTTATGAAGAAATTTACTGTTAATTTCTATACAGCTCTAAAATACAACATATTTAACTTGGGGTTGGGGGAGCTTTTTCAGATGTTTGTCAATGTATAATGTAAGTGACAGTGCCCTTCACTTGCAACTGAACCCATTTTATGTGACTTGGTTTTGAACAGATGCCAGCTGAATTATATGAGAGAAATGGATGTGTTTTCCAAAAGCTCTTTGATCATGATGGGAAAATGGGCGCAAAAATCATAAACAAAAACTCTCTCCTGAAAATGTTGGGGGTTTTTTTAACTTTCTTGGCTTGTGGCTTTGCTAGGCAAAGGGCCAGAAGAACAATCTTTTTTTACGTAGAAATCAATGGTATCTTTATTTACAATTAAGTTCTAATCTGGTAAAAAGAGCGCTCCATATCTAATAGGTGGCATCACATTTTTTCTGTTTTTATCTTTACTACACTGCTGTCATGCTGTGCGTAAGCACAGCCAAAGCAGTGACAACAGCTTTAAGCTTGTAAACTTGGATGCAAATATCAGTGCAGATGAGTTATCTAAGTTATTCAGGCTTCAAGGGAGTTCTCTGAGCTCCATGACTATTGTGTTAAAGGAATCCAAATTAATTTAAGAGTAGCTTAAGTACCTCTACAAGAGCTTGCAGTTATACTTGTCTCTTCAATTTTGGTTGAAAATCATAATTTCATTATACCTATGGTGGATGTGCATAGTTTTTTGAAAACAGCTATTGTCTTAGCTCCACTTTGTGACTGCTAGAGACATTTCTAATCAGCCAACCACTTCAGATGATTTTTAAGCATTTCCATGTATCTGTAGTTCCTAAATACTTGTTACTTCATGGTAATTATTGTATGTGACATAGTGTTTGTTACTGTTTGACTCATAACGATCATAGGTACCAGATCACACTTTACAGTGAAACTTTATAAACACAGCTTTGTTCTTTCCCTGTTCAGCTCCAGCTGTAATGCCTGCTTCTCTGCAGACTTTCTTCCTCAGTCTGACCACTTTATTTCACATATCTCCCCTTCCCCTCAACCTTTACTTGAAAATGTATGAATATATTTCTTTTAATTTGTCATGCTTTGTATCTCCTAACCAAAATTCATTGTACTGCTTCTCAACACTTCTCTTATGTCCAAGTAACCAGTAGAAATTAAGTACTGATAGCTGGCTCATAGTGGTATTCAAGGTTGTGAAAACATGTTCAGTTGAACATGGAAACGATGTTTGTAGATTACTTAATCTTGTAAAGATCACTTTATGTTGGATTTCTGTAACAGCAATTCAGCGATGGCTCAAAGTGATACACTTTCCAATGTAAACGTACAAAACACTGATGAGACTTTCCATAATTTCACTTACATTGAACTGATGAAATGGTGTATTTTATTTCCATGTTATAGCAACTCATAAATATACACTTTCTGAGTGAAAGTACTCAAAATCGTACTGTATTAAAACTTGGAAATTTGAGTGTACCTGAAAAGCAGAACAGAGACTACATAAGCGAACAAACAACCCCTCCTCCTAAAACACAACAACAAAAAAACCCCACCCAAAACCATCCCGAACATGTGCCCTGCACCCCCCAAGTTAATTTTAAGCCAATGTGCTCCAGTTGGATACAAAATTTACTTATTAGCATCTCCTCTGTGTTTACTGAAAGGACTAAAATTTGTTGCACATTCCTTCTGTACCTACACCTGACAGCAATAATGCACAATTTATGTACCTAATAAAATTACTCTGGAAAGCTGATTTGCTGTGGATAGTAGAAATGCTGATAAGAGAGTTGTCTGTGCTTTCTTAGAAACATGCTGTTTTTCTCTTTCAGCTTTCTTGTGTCCCATCGTTCTATTTCCACTTGCAACAAAAAATGCATTGGTAAATTCTACAACATGCTATTTGATGTAAAGAGCTAAGTTCATATTTAAACCTTAAAGCACAGTAGCAACCATATATATTTTATATATAGGGTGGCTTGAAGCCTAACTGCAAGCCAATGTAGGACAAAAATTTTGGTAATTCTTCACCACCAAAATGTCTTGAGTAACTGATAGTAAAATATATACATTTTATTAAGAACATAAGTAGAAATGTTTTTCAGATTGTATAGTATAATTTCTTCAGGGACAGAATAATTCCCTTCCAGGATGACAGGAACGAAAAAGTAAAGTAAGATTTACTTCTGTTGTCACAAAAAGGGCAAACATGGACTGTTATGCTTTCATCTTGGTGGGAAAACCTGTCCTTGCTTTGAGTGAGGCAAGTAAAAATGGAAATAAAATTTACCAGCACTTAGTTAATACAAATCTGTGCCTTATTGTTAGTATGATACACCATAAAATAAAAAGCACAATTAATATTTAGATTGTGGTAGTGACAGAGGCCCCAAGAACACTAAACCCCATCAGACTATTTGTTATATAAAACATAACAGTTTTGAAGTGATTATAGGTAATAAGGGCATACAATTAGCATAAATGAACTATTTAAAGCTTGCACGTGTTAAAATTGTTGTCTCTGATTTTTGGGTACGTTGTGACACATGATACTAAATGTTATTACAGTCATTTAGAGTATTTTTAACAAAAACTAATTATATCAACATAGAATTTAATATGCACTTATGGGGCATCAGTTCTGCTGTATTATCATTTGTTAAATTATGCACTTGACTCTCTTGTTCTTCTGAGGCCTTCATCACCATTGCTAGGTTTCTGTCTATTAATGTTCTCTCATAATAACAATGAAAGAATTGTTCCCATGCAAATAATTGTTGCACAAAAGCAAAGAAAACAGTTACTCATGTTTTCCTTTTCTTGGATTCGAACAGGCTTATAGCATATGGTTTTAACTTTTTTTATGCATAGTGGCCAGTCAAATATATAATAATTGTTATAGAATTTCTTTATAGTATAATCATATCTTGCACGTGGTAAGAATTGCTCTTTTCAGCAATGTCTTACATCTGAGTAGGTAGCTGATTTGAATTAAAGACTATTTGTAGTTCCATTAGTATTTGTTTAAATGGATAGTTTTTCAAAACTGTGGGTCTTCCTTTGCTGTATTAATTTTGAAAGAAAGTGACAAAAAATATATATATCTTAGGAACAATGAAGGAAAACAATTATATAAAAAACTGAGCATACTTTATCACATGGACATCTATAATTAAGCTGAGAGGTTTCACAATACAGAGACTGTAGGAATAAGCCCTTAAAATTCATGAGTCAAAGATGTCAGCTTTCACTGTTTAGTAAAACGTCTGGGTTTTGAGTGATCATTCAAAAATTGCATGACTCTTGGCTGAAAATCACTTTCCCACCATGATAAAAAGTGGAGATACCATGATATAGATCACAGAAGTGATAACAATTTGGCCTAGAAATTCAAGTACTTGACCGATGCTTTTAGTTTGTCACTTAGTGTGATTTTTTTTACATTACTCAAATCGACAAAAAGTCCACACAACCTTCTACTACTATAGTAGGAAAAAAAACCCCTACATGTCCACACTATGTATATCTCTATAGTGAATCATACAAAGCCATGGACAAATTAATCTGTGTCCTTCTTTCTTTAATCTGATTCTTCATCATGTTTATAATTTTTAGAATAAAGCTTCATAATTAATTGCCTAACTAATTAAAATTTTCATATGCCACATGTTACCCATCAGTGAAGCGGCAAAGCACAAACAGCAGCCTGAGGTTTTTATGTGGATTTGCTTTCTACTTACTCTCTGGATTCTCTGTTGAAATGGTGTCATCTTGTCCTTTTCTAAAAAAGATAAGTTGATATCTGAAAGATAAGTTGCCTGAGTTGTTATTACTGAGGTAACCATTGGAGTAACAGTAAATACTTCTGGAAAATATTTTCCTTGCCTGTTAAATTTCCTCCATTAGGGGGGAAATGAGTAGAGATTATGGAAAAAAAATACAGGAATTTAAAGAATCAATATATGTGCATATTTTTAAATTACACCTAAATTGTTGAAAAGTGACTAGTAATTTTATATATCTCAATTTCAAAGGCTGATCTGATTCTAGAATGAAAGTAGTAAACATTTTGTAAACCAGGTCATAGAAGGGCAGAGCCAAGTGGTGTCCCAGGTGTTTTGGAAAGTATCAGTTGTTGTTACCATCTTACAAATACTTTGAGGTTTCTCTGACAGAAAATACTGTACTTCATGGAAAACAGAATGAATTATCAACCATAACTGGAATTTTTGAGAGGATAAAAGATCTATGCTTTTTTCTCAGTGAACATTTTCATTGAGATTTTCTTGTGCTCTGTCAAAATTTCCTGGCTCTACTTATAATTCTGGGGTTTTTTCTACTTTAAGGGTAAAAACTCATTAATCACCTTTTTAAAGTAGTGAAAACAATTAATGATATGAAACAGAAAAAGTATATTGATAAAACATTCAATATCTATAAAATTGCTAGTAATAAAGATATAATTTAGATATTCTACTTTCCACTCCATCTAGAAAATTAGGTAGTTTCATGGGAAAATCATAATTTGCACACCCTCTTCTTTTAAAAATGACCTAGTTTAAAATGTCTTTAAAAATGAGACTGTAAATTACTTAATATTGAAATATAGTTTGGTAATAAAAGAGTTAATAAATATCACTAAATAACTTTAACAAAAAGAAGAATTTTGGTTTAAATAGCTGTAGCTATAGGCTTATAAAGCAGCTGTGCTTATTATAAAAGAGTGCAACAGTACTGTCAAAATGAGTACATTTTTTAATTAATCTACAAAAATTGTTGAGAAGCCTCTTGAAATACTTATGTTTTATAAGTGATTAAAAAGTTGATGGAAATGTAGTAATTCCATTCAGTGAATGTAAGACTAACTTCAACGGTCCTAGACGTACCTCACAGAAGAGGGACAGTCACAAAACCAATTCTGTCTGGTTTTTGGATGACATTTTGAGAAACGTTAAAAATAGTCTCTTTGTTACACACCATGAAGGCAATTGTTTTGTTCTCTAAGATCTAACATTCATTAATTGCTTCTTTAATTGCTTTATGGGGATTTGTTGGCTGATAGATTTATCTTTCATTGTTTGGAAAATCTGACAGTCACTAAATATTCTAACAGAGTAATTTAGTAAATGCTGTTCAAATAATGGTGCAAGTGGTGAATCTGATTAATTACTTTTAAATAACTCCTCTCTAGTCTTTCACTGTGACAAAAACATGCAGTAGAGTTGTAATGGAATTAATATTCAAAAATAACTCAGTTGTGGATGTGAACCGTATCATGCTAGATTTTTTCCTTTGCCTGTCATCTAATTTTACATCCTTTGAAGTCAGTGATTAATGGTTTAGGGATTCCTTCTTTTAAGACAATTTAGTGTTGAGTTAGAATTTTCTGAAGTATATAAATAAGGTTGTAATTTTCTTACTTTACTTGATATATTAAAATCTTTTCCCTTCCAAGGAAACCTTAAGGACATAAAGGGGAGAGTTTAGGATGATTCAAGTTTATTTAGGGCGTAAAATAATTTTGGATGCTGAGATACATGATTTGGCCAATTGCAAACTAATCCAGAAGAGTTTTGCTATGGTGCTTGAGCTATTTGAGGATGAAAAAATTATAGCAGTGGCATATAACTGTGGCATTCTGCTGAAAAATTTGTATTGTTTCCAGATGCGAGCTAGCATCTGTGTATGTGCTGCATAATGCTGGAATAAGTATCAGTTTATATCTTCAGTCAGTTTGGGATTATCTATTTTACTGTTGGACTTTTTGGAGCAGATTAGGTAATTTGATTTCTGGCAGTATAGCTCTATTCTTTATGGGTTTAAAAGCTCAAGATGAGTTTACTTTTGGTGCCGATGGCTGGTTGGGAGTTAGGCTTCCTTGTTCCCAGTACAGCAGAACAATTATAGGATTGGTTATCACACCAAATGTAATAATATGAGAAAAGAGTTTTTGCCATAATGCCATTTCTATTTAGTAGTTTGAACTAAATATTTTATTTAGTAGTTTGGTAATAAATTACATGTTTGAGATCCTCTTTTCTTAGCAGCAAATTCTCAGAAATCCCAGAGAAGGTCCTAACTGTAAACATGTAGCCATTTGATTTGTTTAAGGGGAAAAAACAGGGGGAGGTTTTTGATCCTTTTTATTTTCCTAAGTAGTTTCACTCTTGAATGACATCATTTTAAACAACGTAGATATTTCACACTGGATAAAACACCCATCTGAATTCCAGTTCTTCAAAAACTGTTCATATATTCAATACTAAGCGTCCATTGGATAGACTGCAGAGTCTGGAGTGGGAAGCTGGAACTTCCTGGGAGTTATCTTTGCATAGATCAGCGCCTACAGAACATGACTTCTTATGCAGATGACTGTTATGTACTTAAGTGTTCGGGCAGACAAGCTATGATAGATCTTCCTTATATCCTAATAAGAATCTTAACTTTGAATGAATCTCTGAGATCAGGTGGTAAGTTAATTCATGTGGTTAATTTTTTAACTGTTCTTTTTTAGTTTTGGGGTAAAGACACAAAGTTCTGGATGACTTCAACTAGTAGATGTGCATTGGTCCATATTTATTACCTAAATTCAGTCTTGTACTTTAGGTATCTCTTAAACTCTGAATAAGTTTCAGAAGTGCAGTGAAATCTTATTTAAGTTTATGGTTTTTTGCAAATGTTTTATCCCTATTTCTCTTGTATGCTGCTTTCTCTCTAGGAAGTCTGTTCATTAAGAAAAATTGTTTGGTTCTTCTGTCTAGTTGGAGCTACAAAAGGCAACAACATTTGTTTGTCTCCATTTCCTGTGTTTGTTATTTTGGGAGCTGTGCAGTTTCATTTTGCCCATTTACCAGTACTGCATATGCTCCTGAATTAAAGTACACACTAAGGTCGTGGATTTTATATTTTCTTAGGGCTCATGACCATGAAACACTTCAAACTGGAATGCCAGAGGAATTTGTCTGTATCTCTAATTTACATTTCTTGAGAATGAATACAGAAATACATTTATTCTGTCCTATATTTTTCCTGATTTACTGTTAATTAATTTTTCTATCTAGTTAAGCATTCTTATTTGCTTTATTGAGCTGTATTGACCCAAGCTGGACTTGAGGCTCCTTTGTAAAATTCCTCATAATTTTACATTCTGAAAGATATCTCCTGCATTAAAGATCTCACAATATGAACAGAAAAATGAAAAATACAGTTTTACTGATGAGTAATGAAACAGATTTTTTTTTTTTTCAAGTGGGACCAATAAATGCATTTCAAGTTACTCCATGTCCACATCTGAGGGTTTGGTATTGGGGCCAGTTCTGTTTAATATCTTTATCATTGATCTGGATGGGGGGACCGAGTGCACCCTCAATAAGTTTGCAGGTGACACCAAGATAGGCAGGAGTGTTGATCTGCTTGAGGGTAGGAGGGCTCTACAGAGAGATCTGCACAGGCTGGATTGATGGGCTGAGGCCAACTGTATGAGGTTCAACAAAGCTAAATGCCAGCTCCAGCACCTGGGTCACAACAATCCCATGCAGCACTACAGGCTAGGGAGGAGTGGCTGGAGAGCTGCCCAGCAGAAAAGGACCTGGGGGTATTGGCCAACAGCCGGCTGAATATGAGCTGGCAGTGTGTCCAGGTGGCCAAGAAGGCCAACAGCATCCTGGCTTGTATCAGGAATAGTGTGGCCAGCAGGACTAGGGCAGTGATCGTGCCCCTGTACTTGGCACTAGTGAGGCCACACCTTGAGTACTGTGTTCAGTTTTGGGTCCCTCAGTACAAGAAGGACATTGAGGTGCTGGAGCATGTCCAGAGAAGGGCAACGAAGCTGGTGAAGGGTCTGGAGAACAAGTCTTACAAAGAGCGGCTGAGGGAACTGGGGTTTAGTCTGGAGAAGAGGAGGCTAGAGGGGAGACCTTATCACTCTCTACAACTACCTGAAAGGAGGTTGTAGTGAGGTGGATGTCAGTCTCTTCTGGCAAGTAACAAGTGACAGGATGAGAAGAAGCAGCCTCGAGTTGTGCCAGGGGAGGTTTAGATCGGATATTAGGAAAAATTTCTTCACTGAAAGGGTTACCAAGCATTGGAACAGGCTGTTCAGGGAAGTGGTCAAGTCCCTATCCCTGAGGTACTTAAAAGACATATAGATTGACATTTAGGGACATGGTTTAGTGGTGGACCCGGCAGTGCTAGGTTAATGGTTGGACTGTATTATCTTAAAAGTCTTTTTCAACCTAAATGTTTCTATGATTTTATGCCAGTCAA
The DNA here is from genome assembly GCF_963921805.1 of Phalacrocorax carbo. Taxonomy (NCBI): domain Eukaryota; kingdom Metazoa; phylum Chordata; class Aves; order Suliformes; family Phalacrocoracidae; genus Phalacrocorax; species Phalacrocorax carbo. Next base: position 82,681,704 of record NC_087515.1, on the reverse strand, counting down.
AGACAAACTATAGTCGCTCAACTTCCACACTACATTTGGCTGAAGACTCACAATTCACAAAAAGCCAGGAAAGGGCTAACAATGTTTTTACAGTTACATCATGGAAGGAAATAATAAGAAGATATGATAAGAGCAAACTGATTTATAAGCAAATGTCCTTAGACCAAGCTTTAAAAATGTTTACTCTTTCCTACTTCTTTTTAAATAATGACTTTACAAACACTAACAGAAGGTAACTCTGAAGAACTTACTCTAGCTGGCAAATGTGTTAGCCATTATTGGATAAAACTTTTACTTGTAGATGAGGTGTGGAGCCTATCTGACACATACTAGTTGCAACAGTAGTCACAGAAGGGAACTGTTTTTAGGTTTGAAGATACAATGTACAGTGTGCCTCTGAGAACAGCTTCCTCCTACCCTCTCAGTATAGCTTTAGTAAACTAAGGGCAAGATTCTGTCAAGCATGTCTATTTTTATTAAATATCTAATCTTAGCTGAATGATGTAGTCTTACAGCTCAACATCTGCTGCTATTTACTGAAAGGCTGTGAAGGTCTGGATGGTGATCTTGGGAAATACATTAGCACTAAGCAGAACCCCTGCTCATGTTAAAATGGATGATTAATCATTGCTTTCTAAATAGCCAATGAGTGCTGCACTCTTCTAACTTTCAAGAGCACCTCAGTTTCTTTGCATCTGTTGTGGTTTTTGTGTTGTTTTCTTCCCCACTGAGTATTTTGGGATTCTTAGGGAAATGGGGGATTTTGCTCAGATTTTTTTCTTTTCTAAGCTTTAACCCCATGAATTCAGAGCTCTGTGTGGTATCAGGTAATAGATTCAGGAATAGCTGTATAAAAGGACTTAAGTATAAAAGTAATAAATCATCACAATACTGAACATTATAGTGCCTAATTTTCAGATACTTGCTATTAAGATTTCGGTTCTGAAACATGTACATAAGCTTTAATGCCTAGGGAGAATTTTATCACAAGTGTATGGTGTAGAAAATCTATTATATGTGGAAGGGCAACCATTATTTATATTACAGAAAGAGGCAGAAGGACAGTGGTGATAGTAACTAAAATACTTGAGTATTTCCTGCACTTGAGTACCAGAAACCTAATTTTAATAAAGCCTGTCCCTCAGTAATAAAGGCATTCTGCTGATATTAGGGAAATGGGAGTTCCAGTCTTCACTGATGGATGAATGACTGCAGTCCACATCTTTTATGCAATATGAAGCTACTGGTTAAAAATTCAAGTACTAATCCACTTCCTTTGGCAAAGGGTTAAGGTGTTCTTGAAAATGGATGTTCATGTCCTTTATGTCATGTTTTGTATGAAATCTTACAGTCCAGATGTGTAGGGCAAGCTGGCAAGCTCAAGAAGTACTCAGGAGTTAAAAAAAAAAAAGCTTTATCTTTGAAAAGCAATTGTCTCCAGAATTAGCAGACACATTAGAATTTCTGGTAATCTACACTTTAGGCTTAGGCAAATAAGGCATAATGTGATCCAGATTCTCCCTCCTTCTGAAGAAATGTCTGGTAGAAGATGGAAAACCTCTCACCAGAGAAAGTGGAGTCAGTTTCTCAGCTGGTATAAATGAGTATGGCTCTGAGTTAATTCATAGCAGCTGGTATAGCAGCTGAGTGGCAGAAAATGTGTTAAGGGAGGTTGTGGTTTAACTGCAGCTGTACTAGGATAGTTGCGCTCTCGGGTGAGGACAACACCCTCCCCCACCCCTCCACCCGCCCCAGTATTTTATGGCAATCTTTCACTCATTTTTATAAATGCTGTATTTTGACCTTAAGTCAATTCTAAAGAAGAGACTCTTCTGACTGAAACTGTATTTCAACTGCTGAATAGGGACATTTTTTTCCACTCTCAGATAGAAAAATGTGTGAGCCATCCAACAGCACTGTGAAAACACTGCAAAGACAAGTCACTTCAGTTTTGCCAAGAGGTAAACTGGCAAGGTCATAACATGTAGAGTTTGTGCTTATTCATTCTCTCAGGATGAAAAACACTAACACTAAACACTCTAAAACAAATTTCCACACTACAAATGGATTTTATCTGCATTAAAAGACTTGGCTGAATAGGGAAAATGCTATCGACTGTTTTCAGAAAATCTTTTCTGTCTGTTCCACAAAATGGCTCAATTTATTAAAAAAAACAAAACCAAAACCCCCAAAACAAAACCCAAACCCCCAAAACAAAAAACACACCAAACAAAAAAATCCCACAAAACAAAAACCAACAAACCAACCCAAAAAGCCTTTATACATTTTGTTAGTTGTGGCATTAGTAGGTGAGATTTTCAGAACTGCATCAGTCACAGAATGTATATAGTGCAGTGAAAAATAGTTCTGCTGCCTGTTGAAATTTATAGCCTGAGCTATGTTAGCCAGCTTAGCTAATCAATGTGCAATGCTTCAAATTAATATTAAGAATGTTATCCAATATCATCTACTCTGTTTTGTGTAATGATTGATCATTTCTGCCCTCTTACCTAAACTGTCAAAAGAAGCTTGGTGACCTAGCTTGAAAATCTGATGGTTTTGAACTGCCTTAGGGATCTTGAAGGAAATTGTCTTCACTTCCTAATAATAGTTGCAACTAACGTGATGGATGCGGCAGTAACTGGTGAGTGTGACTAAATCAGATGTTAGTTTATGTAATTTTTAGGACAATATCTGTTACAGTGAGAGAGAGTGAATTCACTTGTATGTGTAAATGCTGTTTCCTATCCAAACAACTCAGTCATATTTAATATTGTGCTATAGGAGGCAAATCCTATGCAACTCCTACACTAAGTAAATGGCAAGATACAACAAGCCTGTTCAGCTTATATTTTCTACTGCTATTAAATACAAAAGATGAATTTTATGGAAAAGGCTCATGACCTTAAAAATGTTTGCAGGGCTCATTTTGCATATATAAGTAGGTTGCATTTATGCAAAGAGTAAACAACTGTTTTTTCTTAGAATAGTTTTTTCTAAACATTAAAAATTTATTGATTCTTCTACCTTTGTACTCATGAGATTGATCTAGTTTACTACTGAAAAAATAGCGCCTACAGTATTTTACGTTTTACTACAGAGGAGGTGTTAAAGTAGTAGCTCTATTGATTTTTCTTTCCCTTCCTCCCCTCCCAAATCTCAGATTTCCTATTTTATGTCATCTAGTCTGAACTAACAAATTTATAAACCAGCTCCTTGAACAGTAAAACCATTTACCATTTGGTGGAATTGGCTGACATTTCATTTTTGCTGTGCAGATTGCAGATAATGTTGACATTATTTCACCAAGCTCTGTACTACATCATTAACATATTGCTCATGACTGAATCTGAAATGCTTTCACTCTTGTAGTGTAATAACCTGCATTTTCGCTGTTACAGAAATGATGTAGATTTTGCTGAGAGAAAATAGTTAATGTTGCAGCACAGTAAAATAGAAATTGGACTGAAGTAACAAGATACAACACCTAAGTCTGTTAAAAGTGGAGGAAGAAAATCCCATAGATGTTGTTTACTCTTGATATCTGTAAATCTTGAGCAGAAATGAGCAACATTCATGAAACAGGCTTAAACCCAGACTGTATCACCATTGTAGCAATGCAGGACTTGTCAAATTAGAGGCATATAGCTTCCTCCTTTCATTGCATGAAAACAAAAATTCATTTCAAGTTGTAGGCATAATCCCATTCTTGCCCATTTTTTTGATGATTATTTTTGCTGAACAAAAAAACCCGCTAGCAGGATTGCAATGTAACTTTGGGTGACCAGGAGCACTGTAACCCTAGGCAGATTTTGATCACGCTTACCAAGGCAGGCAATTATCAATGAGTTTACTTGTATAATGTTTTAAGATCTATATCTATAGATTTATTTGTAATTCAAGCATTTACTTTGGAAGTTTTACTTTACCTCCTGCTGAGAGAGAGGTGGAACTAGGGAATCAATTTTAAGTTGTCTGACGTCCTGACACAACCTTTCCAGGATTCATCATTTGCATTACTAATAATCTTAGACAGTTCCCTTATTCTTGTGTATTTATCTCTGTCCTCTTGGTTATTCTTCTTCATACCTTTGATTTGGTATGTTTTGCCAGACAGTGGGGTTTTTTTGTATCTGTAACACATCCTGCCATCATTCTCCATGTTAAATTGTATCTTCAGCTGTGTTGGGACTAATTGTCAACAATTACAATTAACAATTAAGCAAGAGGTTACTTCTTGTGATTAAAGGTGGCAGTATGTCACCTCAGTTGATTAACAGCTTTTCAATCACATGTTCCACATACATAAATTCTTCCACTGGCCAACCAGATGTGCAATTTAAAAATACAAGATCCAAACAACGACCTGCATTTGAGATTCTTTCCAAGGTAGACTAATCAATTTCTTATAGTAAGATAGATAAACTTTGCTTTAAATTTACAAATGTGGAAGGTGGATTCTTCATCAAAACTAAATTTTTGTTCTGTGTTGAACTCAGATCTGAGAATAACCTATGGAAGGAACTTAAACTCATTCCACTGCGGGGTCGGGAATGGGAGTTGTGGTCAGTCCATAGCAGTTTCTTTCTGCTGCTCCATCCTCCTCACACTTTTTCCTTGCTCCAGTATGGGTCCTTCCCATGGTATACAGTCCTTTACAAACTGCTCCTGTGTAGGTCCTCCATGGGCCACGCTTATTTCAGGGAATACTCACCTGCTCTGGCATGTGGTCCTCCCCAGGCTGCATTGTGGATACCTGCCCACTGTGATCCTCCATGGGCTGCAGAAGCATCTCTGCTCTGGTACCTGGACAACCTCCTCCTTTCCTTCTGCCCTCACCTTGGTGTTCAACCTGATGGTTGTTTCCCTCAGGTTTTCTTCCCCCTCCTCACAGAGGCCACCCCTGCAGCCCCACTGCTGTCAGCACCTAGGCACAGACACTCAATACAATTGTAGTGTAAATGTATTGATAAATATCAGTTTCTCTATCATTCACTTTACATTTAATGTTGAGAAAAATTTTCACACACCTCAGTGATGACATCTCAATGATTTCATCAGCAGTTACTTATTTCCTACTATATGTGTAGATGAATTACTTGTTGTCAGGGGGACAAAGGGGTTTTTCACTGTTTACGGTGTATATACTAAACAGAATAAGAAACAAACATTACCCTGGTTGAGATGTTTTGCCATTAAGAACTAGTGCTACTTAAACCAAAATAATTTTAGTTCAGCACTGTGGTGCAAAATATGAAGTAATTACACTTTAATTTTTAACAAATTGGCACTTTTTCCATGGGGTTTGGTATTTCTGTTGTTCATTAATCTTAACTGAAGAACTAGATAAAGTATTTGAGCTATCTTTCTCCTCCCCCCAGTGGGGTAGTTTCTCAGTTTTGAAAATACCTTAGCATTTTTTTGAATATTAATTTTGTACAGGTAAAGTTATTGCTGGGCATAAACCAAAGCACTAGATCTGAGCTGCCTGAATTTTTTTTTTTAGCCTTCTAGCCAAGAAATAACAGTTTTTCTTAACTGTTTTTTGGTTTCTGTCTTTAAGAAGCTTCAGCATCTGTAAAACATACTGGCACGTCTACATTGATTTAATGTCCTTGGAGTTTAAAAGTTGGCAGCATGGTACTGCATTTCACACCTGAAGGTGCATAACTATATATGCTAACAGGTAAAGGTCAGCTGAGGTTTTCTTAGTGAATACATCTTCCACGGTCTTTAAAGAGACTCACTTCACTGGCAGACTTGCATTCTGGGGCTGCTGCAGTCAAACATAATATGTTTTCAGGAAAAGTGGCTTAGAGTTGGCCAGACTAGCAGCAGAGAGTTACAGCAGGACCATCAGAAACATACCATTCTTGTATTGTCTTGAAACCTCCTATTTTCACAGATGATGAAGAAAAAAAATTGTGTGATTACTTAATCAGCTGTGAGAGACTGGCTTTGTGAAAAGTACACTATAATCCACTGTCCGCAGGGGCTTTGGCATGCTGTTCGGTCTCCGTTCTTCCTTCATCAGAGCACTGCACTGATGAGATCATGGGGGCGGTGACTAATGGCAGTGCTTTCCCAGTTTAGTTTTCCACTTTGCCTTAGATCTCCTGTGTGAGCCCAAACATTGTCTTAAGGTGGTAAGATAACCAGGCAGCTGAACTAGGTTCCTGCTGCTTTGCATTGCAAAATCTAATAGAAAGAACCTAGATTACATCCTTAAATCTGCAATTAATTGGATGAATCTGGGTATCCTCTTTGTCTTTTTGCTCTGGTTTTTTTTTTTTTTTTTTTGCACAGATTGTTGTTTTGTGTGTTAACTGTTCCCTGAATTTCAGTTTCAGATAAGCCACCAGACATATGTAGATGGTTACATCTACATGTACATGGTTTTCCATACATACAGGTGATTACAACCAGGCATTATTACAGATTTTACCTGTGAGTTTTCATACTTGTTAAAAAAAAAAAAAAAGTTGTAGTTTTCCTTCCTGCCTTTACTAAGTTGAGAATAGCTTCTGATATTTTGTTGTTGGAGTAAAGGATGTCTAATGGACTTGGATAGATTCAGCTTCAGTAAAAATATGAAGTGTAGCAAAATCTGTTCCATACGACACTGACCTGGGTTTTGAGGGGGTGGACAGAACTCTGTTGCACCCAAGCTGACTTAAACTCAATACTGCAGTATCAGTTGCCTTGTTGTGTGGGAAGGTTGTAGCAGAAAACACACAGACTCACAGCACTTCTGAATTCTAATTTACTTAACTCATTCTGTAGTATGTGATTGAAACTCCAGTTACTCTGGGGTACAAAGTAAATAAAAAAGCAGTACTCTTTCTTTACCAAATTCATTGTTTTAAGAGGAAGTGTCAATATGGTGCAGCATCTTTAAGAGGAGAAGATGATGCTGTGGCAATACCTGCTTATTTTTCCTTTCTTTGCTGTTCACATTTCCACTATATTTTGTTTACCCCCTTTGTGTATTTGATACATGTTTTCCATATGTTGGATACATTTTCTTTGTCTTCTTTTCTTAAACTCTAAAATCAGCTTTACCAGCTCTCACAGTTGCACTCCTTAGTGTCTGGGAACTAATCACTTATAGTTCTTGTTTATACCTTTGGGAGTCTCTCCTGTTATCTGGTGCTTATACCTCCAGGACCTCCTTGACAACCCACCCATGCTCAAGCTCTTTTCTTAAAGCTCACCAAAGGCTTTATTATATACTGGCAAGTGGAATCACAAGGGTTTGGTCATGGGACATGTAAAGATCTTTGTTGTGAAATAATGCATAATGGCTGGCAACTTCTCCAAGCTAGTGCTGACTCAATATTTTGCTCATGCCAGGTTTGCTCACGGAGCTCGCCAGATTTGATTTACAAGCCATGGTTGGGCTGTTGCTGTGGCCATAGGCCTGACTCTCACCAGTGTAGTGGCAGACAGAAGCAAACAAAGTTAGTGTTTCCAGATTCATGAATGCACACCTTCATTGCTCTTCTGGACAGAGGTTTGGGTTATGCAGGTCAAAGGTGCAGTGAGGAAAGGGAAGGGAGACCTGACGCTAAGATAGGTTTAGGTGCCTAGTTCATAGGCCAGTATCAAGGATTATGTAACCCTTCCTCATCTGGTGAACAATAATAAAAATATTAAGTGCTACAGTTAATATTTATCAAAGGTGCCATGCTAAGCAACAATCATGGAAACTGTGAAAATCAGCTTTCACAGAGGTGTGTTTTGAATTTGGCCTCCTCTAACACATGAACTTGAGGGGCTTATGTCAGATCAGATCCAACAGTCTGAAACTCTCCTAATTCAGTGCAAAGTAATTCCTTTAGAAACTGAGGCCAATTCGCATGAGCTCTTCTGGGAACAGGGACTAGCAGTCAGATTACTCCCTCCTTCTCAGCTAAATGATCTAATGAATAGGTTAAGAAATCTGTTTTCTCCTACTCCTCTTTAGCCAAGTTTATTCCATTCTCTATAGAAGCTGTGTCACAGTGAGGAGAAGGATGTTGCTCATGTGCCTACCTCTAGCCTAGATCATCCTTCCGGGATATAGTGTCCTCATGCAAGGAAAGAAATATGGACCTGAAACCTCTTGCACCAAAGAGGGCTTGGAACCTGCATCCCACACAATTTGATTTTTAGTGGTCAGACCAAAAAAACCCACCCCATTTATTTTCATAGCAAATGGCTGTTGTACACAGCCCGGTAGTGCTGATGGTAATTTTGACTATCTGCTAAATCAGGATCCTCAGCCGTAGCATGATTCCATTTTGTGACTCTGTCAGAGGACCAGACAGATTCTTGCTGACAAGGACAATTCAGGTTATGTTTTGAAGGAGAATTTTAGCTTTTAAACAGGCAAGAATTGTGTTAAGAATTTTAATCTCAGTATCATGCCTAAATCTAGATAGGGACACATCTTATTTGTCTCTATTTGTGTTGGTTTTAGCTGTTACGCACTTATATAAGCAATGCCATTTCTGGGATAGATGGACTGTCTTCTGTCTCAGGCAAAACATTTTCTCTTTCCAGGAAGAAAAAAAAAATTAGTATTCAACTCTTCACACAGATCCCTGTGAACCAGCTATTAAAGCCTGTAAAGAAATTAATGAATTCATAATAATGACTTCAGTCATTTTACGCAGGAAATACGAAAGGCATGAAAAGTACTTAAGAAATGCAATGAAATTTAAGGGACAACTAACTGATCTTGACCTTGTGTAACCTTTGGGATAATTATAATTTCACTGGGTTTTTTCCAGCTATATAAATAAATAATAATAGAGTATTCCCTAAAGTTTAAATCTACTTTCAACAACTGTAGATTAAATGTTAATAGATATATGTAATTTCTTTTACTCTGTACCTGGTTCTTAATATTATTACAAGAACTTAAATGTTTGAAGATATTCTATGGGTTACAAGAAAACCCATAAACAATATTCTGTGTTTTTTCAGAGTTGTTCTGTATTTGTCTAAAGATCAAGATGACTGACACAGAATTTTTTTGTATTCAAATGCTTAAGGCTATAGAAAAAAAATATTTTTATTTAAATTCATTGAGTGAATTCCAAAGGAGTGTAAGCCACATGTGTTCAATGACTACTGCACTGTATATTTAAAGCTGGAAATTCATCTTCACTGTTATGTTAACGTGATACAAAATGAAAACAACCTTCTTGTAAGTAAACTACCTGTTAGGTGATGTTTATGTCTAATTATACCGTTAGTAGCTTCTAGACAAGTAAGTCCATAATATCCTGGGCTAAATTTTAAGGGATAATAACATTTAAGGAATTCTATAGAGTCTTTTTCAAGATATGCCTAAGAACTAGTATTAGTGATTCAGGAAGACACTCAACATCTGTTTAACTCTAAGTGTGTGAGTAGTTTTGAGTAAATATTATTTAGTATCACAGTATCAGTACTATATCAGTATGACTTAAAAAAATGATTAAATTATTCTAGCAATGGTTTGCTGAATTTAGAGCAAATTATTTGGGTGTTAACACTAAGAATGCTTTTTTTAAAAAAAAATCTTAGTATAAAACTTATGTTTGACCCAATGCTAAACCAATACCCCAACAACATGTACAGATGCCCTGAGCCCTGCACGTATGGAATAATGTGCTTTCTGAGTTTTGTATATTTGTCCCGGTTTCAGCTGGGATAGAGTTAAATTTCTTTGTAGTAGCTAGTATGGGGCTATGTTTGGGTTTTTTGCTGGAAAAAGTGGTGATAATGTGGAGATGTTTTGGCTGTTGCTAAGTAGCACTTACACTGGTCAAGGGCTTTTTCAGCTCCCCCTGCTCTGCCGGGTGCACGGCTTGGACAGCTGACCCAAACTGACCAATGGGATATCCCACACCATATGACGTCGTGCTCAGTCTATAAATCTGGGGGAAGAAAGAGGAAGGGGGGACATTTGGAGTGATGGCGTTTGTCTTCCCAAGTAACCGTTACACGTGATGGAGCCCTTCTTTCCTGGAGATGGCTGAACACCTGCCTGCCCATGGGAAGGAGTGAATGAATGCCTTGTTTTGCTTTGCTTCTGCGCGCAGCTTCTGCTTTACCTATTAAACTGTCTTTACCTCAACCCATGAGTTGCCTCACTTTTACTGTTCCGATTGTCTCCCCATCCCACCAGGGGGGAGTGAGTGAGCGGCTGCGTGGTGCTTGGTTGCTGACCGGGGCTAATCCCTGACAAGCATTGAAGAAAATGCACGAAAGTAAATGGCAGAAAAGATGGTCCTGAAAGCAGTGTTTTTAATTATATTTGCATTATGCCCACCTTTCACGATGAAAGGAGGGGAAATGTGCTTGTAAGTTTTTTCCTCCTCCTCTTTCAGAGGATCATAGGCCCTAAACAGCCTAGAACAGTATGCAATCTCCTCAGTACGTATTGAGATAGAACCACAATGTCTGCTACAAATTCATTTCATTGACCTTTGGGTAGGAGAGGGTGGACATTCACATGAAGGGAAGATGTAGGTGGTCGAACAATACTTAAAATTAACAAGACCATCTGTGAGAGATACAGCTGCCAATCACCATCTCTTATTTTGTATTATTGCAAACATGTTCTTTATAGTAAAAACAGCATTCTAGATAAGTAAGATGACCTCCATTCCTAACAGAATACTAAACATGGAAAAAGAAAATATGATATGTAAAAAAAGCATTTCAATATTGTTGTGGTTTAGCCCCGGTCAGCAACCAAGCACCACGCAGCCGCTCACTCACTCCCCCCTGGTGGGATGGGGAGACAATCGGAACAGTAAAAGTGAGGCAACTCATGGGTTGAGGTAAAGACAGTTTAATAGGTAAAGCAGAAGCTGCGCGCAGAAGCAAAGCAAAACAAGGCATTCATTCACTCCTTCCCATGGGCAGGCAGGTGTTCAGCCATCTCCAGGAAAGAAGGGCTCCATCACGTGTAACGGTTACTTGGGAAGACAAACGCCATCACTCCAAATGTCCCCCCTTCCTCTTTCTTCCCCCAGATTTATAGACTGAGCACGACGTCATATGGTGTGGGATATCCCATTGGTCAGTTTGGGTCAGCTGTCCAAGCCGTGCACCCGGCAGAGCAGGGGGAGCTGAAAAAGCCCTTGACCAGTGTAAGTGCTACTTAGCAACAGCCAAAACATCTCCACATTATCACCACTTTTTCCAGCAAAAAACCCAAACATAGCCCCATACTAGCTACTACAAAGAAATTTAACTCTATCCCAGCTGAAACCGGGACAGTGCTGTATTGTTTATTAACAGTTAAATACTGCTTAAGGTCCGCTACGTACCAGGACTGCAAAAAGTGGAGACTGCTTTTAGTTAAAGATGGAGAACAAGTGCCTGAAAGTCAGTCTCCAGCTTTTACATAAAGAATAAGGCTACAAGTCTTATAATGTCTTTCTTTTTCAATACGCACTACTGAGTCTGAGGCCACTGGATAAATTGCATAGGAAAATGACCTATATAAATATTTCCAGATCAATAAGGAGCAAGCTTACATGCATGGCTGACATATCAACAGGATTGTTTCTACAGAGGCTTTTACAAGCAGCAATTTCTGTTCTTGAACCATGGTTTCTGTTTAGATGTGTAAACACTTCCCTCCCCCCCAAGTGACAGGCAAATATAAAAACTATTCAAAAATGTACAGTGCCTTGAGCCTGCAGTGTTGGGGATTATAAAAGGAATTTAAGTAGAGGAAACTACTAAAATGGGAATGTTTAATTGGTTATAAAACAGTAGATTATTGTTGATGATCACAACTGCACAAAGTTACAGTGAGACGCTTGTTAAGATTTATTTTCCTTTTCTCCTTTGAAAGAGGAGCCTCTAGGTTGTCAGGGGATAAAAATGCATTTGTCTTAATCCTGGAAAAGGAATCATCTGCTGTCACTATTAAAAAAAAAATGCTGTTACCAGGAGTTGGGCTTATCAGTCAGTCAGGAGAATCAACTACTGGATATTAACAGGGTTGCAGGCCCTAAAACTATACAGCCATGTAATTGGTGCCTGTGGTATCTGGAATTCTCTGACCTTAGAGTGGGAGGTAACTGGTGAACAATCATCTTAGCAATCTGGTTGTTCTTCTTTACACAAATATGCACCATTTTTATGTATTATGTACAGCTATGGAGTCTTCTATTATTGTTGTTAACATCCATTATTAAATTTTCCAGTACTAGTTTTCTTAGACTATACCATGAGGGGCTTGAAGCCAGACACGGCATTTGGATACCTGAGCCTGGAGGTATTGGAATGGTGGGTTTAGCAGCAGTATCAGAAAATATTTCTATTCATTACAGGAGAAATGAAAAGGTGAAAGTGGTTAAAATAGCAAAAGCGTTGATGGTGCTGTAAATGCACTTTTAAGGTGGTGTTTGGAACATACAGGCAGGGTAAGAAACAGACATCACTCCATGGGTAGCTGTGTGTTTATGCCTTTGTACAAGTCTAATGTGTGACCGTATTTTTTTTTTTTTTGTGTTGCCTGCACTTCTCAGAAAGACTGATTGAACAGCCATTATAGTTCTATAGTTAAAAGATATAGTTTTGATACTTTTAATACCTAGCTGAAGCATATTAGTTCTGAAAAACTTCAGAAAAGAATGATCAAAGATACTCAATGGTCTCCATGTAGGAAATAATTCAGTAGGACACTTCTCTCAACCTACAAAAAAGAGACAGCTGAATAGGCTTATAACAGAGGACTGTAAAATAATGAGTTGCACGAAGAAGGTGAATGTAGAATGACTGTTCACCCTTTCTTCCAATACAAGAACCATGAGACATCAAATGACTCTAATAGGCAGCTGGTTCAGTGGAAATTCCTGCCACAAAACATTGTAGGTACTAGAAGCTCATGTGTATTCAAGCAGTGACTGACTCTAATGGGTCTTCAGCCCATGAATTTGCCCAAAGAAACCTCTTGTTCAGCAAACTGAACCTGTGGTTCACACCCAAGACTTGCTAAAACCTGTAAGAATGGTAAAATTATCTTTACATGCATTCCCTTACATAATTTCTTCCTGGGCTGTCATGATCAGCCATTTATCAGGACAGGATACTGGGCTAGACAGATCTTTAATCTGACAGAGGATGGCTTTTTACATGATTGTTATCTGAATCCCTAGCTGACTGATGCTTTTGTCGCTGTTGTCTGTCAGCTTATGTACTCTAGCAGTTAAAGAGGTTTGTAGGAAGTTACAGTGTCCTCAGAGATATATTTTTTCTTCTTTCCTAGAACCCTTAACATACAACTGAGTGACACTGATCCTTTGTATTTTAGGATCATCCCAGCTGTAATGAAATCATTAGTGGGGAATCTTGTATAATCTTGCTTAAAGAATGGTGAGCTTGCCTTTAATGATTAAAATATTATTTAACTGCGTTATTCATTTAAACGTTAGGAATGAGGTAACAACCATTCATGTTTATTTTTAAATTATTTTTATATTCATTTAAAAGAAGCATTTTGAGTCAAGGGCACTCTTTAACTCTTCAGAAATACAGCCCGCAGTCGGTGGTAGTGTGATGTTCTGTCCCACACGTGGAGACAGAAAGCACCGGGAGACTCTGCAGCATCACAAGCACTTTCAGCCCTCTGGGAGATGACAGTGGCAAGTACAAGACACTAAAAAGGAAAACAATCTGGAAGTTGGGAGGTCATGAGAGTTGTGGATCTTGGTAGAGAAACATTTCTGATTTAGTAGCCCCTGCCCACCAGTGTACAGGGCCCAACAAGACTAAGGTGAAAGACACCGTGTACAGACCAGACTTATGCCTTTGACTGATGGTTACTTTTCAATGGGAAGATTGGTCATTTAGCTGAGAAAGAAAATAGCACCCTTAGGAAGGGAAACTTCCTTGGGCAGAAGCTGTTTGATAGCACTGATCAGATAGAGAAAATAATGAAAATTCAATGCTTCTCAGCAGCCATTAGGAAGTTGTTATTATTTCCCTTAGCTACTACATTGAGAAGAAAGCTCTTGCATCAACTTTTTCACTTAGGTTTAAATCAAATAGGACTATCTGCTCTCCTTCATTCTTCTTAACCTTGTTGAACTGTAGTAGGACTTGTGATTAGGTTGAGGCTGTGTATTTTGCTGTAGTACTTGAAAACAACTATATTTAATGACTATGTAGACTTCAACAAAAAAACCTCCTGGCCAGGGAGAGATTCCCTGCTGTAGTTCATAACTTATATTTGTATTGAGCTGACTCAGTAGCACTCCAGTTTTCTCAAGTGTATAACAAGAGAAAAAAAAAAAAAATCACAATTTAAGTAATTAGTTCTCCTGCTCTTTGATACTGGGTCTCTAACAATGACAATATTTGTATGACAGTCTGTTTACATCTAGCTTCTAACCGCTGCAGGTGAAACATCCTCAGGATGGTGAAACACTGGAACAGGTTGTCCAGAGAGGTGGTAGATGCCCCATTCCTGGAAACATTCAAGGTTGGCCGGGTCTCTGAGCAACCTGATCTCATTGAAGATGTCCCTACTCATTGGAGTGGGGTTGGACTAGGTGACTTTAAAGGTCCCTTCCAATCTAATCCATTCTATGATTCTATGCTGAGTCTAGGATGTCAAACTGCTTTTATAATGAGGAATTAAATAACTCTATATACTAAGCACTCTGTTATGATATATTCAGAGAAATATGCTTAAAACTCATTAAAAAGCCTCAGCAGACACTCGCCTTAGGATGCTGTTTTTAATATATAATTGCTGCTAATAATCAATAAGGAGCACGCTAAAGATGCATTATTAATAAAGTGGCAAGGGGCCAGAGCAATAACAGATCATCACAATCATCTTTCATAAACAGCTTGCTTTGTACTGTATGCTTTCCCTCACCACACCACATTCTCATTCCTAGACGTTATGTAAGTGAATTTAAAAAAGAAATTGTTAACAATATCCATTGTGTTAAAAAAAAAAAAAAAAAAAAAAGTCCAGAATATAAAGGAACTAATGAGCTATTGAGGGAGTCTCTTGTTGGGTTATGAAACTGGAATGTACTTTTTTATGGCATACAGCCGTTGTTTGCGAAGGCATTAACCAATTTATCTTCCTAGAGGAGGAAGATATGCTGCACTTTGTGATGAACTGATAGTGTTATGAAGAAATTAACATTTTTTTATCTTGTTAAATTTTCCCTTGATCCAAATAAGATTCATAAAACAAATATTGTAATATCTATATATAGAAGAAATGCTTTGACACTTTAGTGGAACTTAATACCTGCTTCAATGTTCATCTGTTATAGATACTGAAAATAAATCTTGAATAAAACATAATGAGAAAAATATTGAAATAGTTGAGAAAGCTGGACAGATGTGGAATACTAAAGCTTTTCATCAATTTAATTTGTTAATATAAAGTGAGGAAAACGTAACATCTTAATCACTTATTTAAGCAACGAGACGACTAAATGTCAGTGGTTCTGTACACAATAAAAATATTCAAAAACTTCCTAGAGTATGTACCCTCTCATATAATCTCTTTTGGCATTTATCTGCCCTCTAGTCTGGTAACATCTCACTCAAAGTAATTTTACCACGGTAATTGCTACCCTACTATCAACTGCTGTCATTGTAAAGAGACTGTATTATCAGTGTTATTTTTAATTTATTTTTGTAAACCTACCTAGTCGGCTGTTTGATTACTTTGCTTTGGGACATGAAACCTGTGTTTGGGCTTAAATCTGGTTTTGGGCTTGAAAATTTGATAGAGGGATCATTCATAAATAGCGGTTTTCCCACCTGTTATCACCTCCTTATTAATTTCTTGATGACCTCTTTTCAGTCCAAACATTGATTGGAAGGTATTTTGTGGGCCTAGTTACGGAGCCACAGGTCTGCAGTGATAGAAACATCTGTCTTGTGTGGTCAAATTCCTGTACCTTTCAAAGAAGATGAGATTTTTGTGGGGGTTAAACTGGGGTAAGCAGAGAGGGAAGGTCAGTAATCATAGATTATCGTTGTAGATAAATTCAAAGCACCCACAGAATGAAATAATAAAGTTGAGTTTTAAATCTTTTATAAGACAGGAGAATGCCAAGATTTGTTGATTCTTCTTCTTTTTTTTTTTTTAATATTAACATCTTTTAGCCCAAGTCAATATAGAATTGCACTCTGGCATTTTTCTTTTAAGAGATAATAAAATATGGATCTGATTGTTAAGAAAACAAGTGAAAAAACTGAGAACCTCCAAGGTAATGACTATCCTACCATACAAGAGAAAGTCAATGAGAGCAGGAGATGCCAACTCCTCTGTATACGTGACATCTGAACTTGCAGCATTTCTAAAAGCTAGTTTACTAGTTTACTGAAACAAGTATTTATCTCATTTTCTGGAAAATATGAGCAAATCTGGGGAGAGGGGGGCAAATCTTTGCTTTTTGGACTGTAGTCTGCTCTCTCAGTATCTACCTTACTCTTCCCAGTAGTAACTCATTCTCCAATGCTTGATGCATGTTTTAGGATCTTAAAGTAATGAAGTAAATATATGAAAGAGGTTTCGCAGCCAGCCACTGGAATGCCAAGGTATATCTATGCTTGTATAGATGCTATTGACTCAGGCTGTTCTGGTGAGTAAAAGGTTTAAAGATGTCTACTTTAGCCTCTTTTCAATTGTCCATTTCAGTTTTTCTCCCTTCACCTTACTAATGACTCTGCCTTTGCCTGGGTTGGGCTCCTAAAGGCTGGGAAACCTTGCTTACCAACTTGATATTAGTTTTCATTTCTGCTTATGATAAATTATTCCAGAATGATGAGATATTGTGAATGGCATTGTTGAACAGCCTGCATGGCGCATGAGCTATAGATGGTGTTGCTGTAGTATTCTTCTCTTGGTACAAGATAGACAGGTTGCCAAACACATACCTGACCTCAAGTGGAGATGATGGTTATTTCCAGCCACCTTCTGATGTGGATTGACTCTGCAGCTGTGGGATAGCTTGCAGCTATCACCTCTGGCTCTGTGCATTGCTGGCTTCTGTAAGTGCAGAGTAGAGAGTGAGAAAGCCTGGGATGCAGTTGAAATTGAGTGAATGTTTTGAGGTGGGAGTTTTGGGACAGAGGGGCTGGGATTTAATGCAGTAGGAGAGCTAAGCAGACACCAGCAGGGGCAAGCAGCTAGCAGAGAGTAATTTGACAAGTATTAACTGTCCTTTAGAGGTAAGCATTCAGATGGGTTGAATAAAAGGCTGCAAGCATCTTGATTTCATTGACATGAGAAATAGGGGGCTATAATTTGGAAGTGCAGCAGTTGAATGAGTCGTACAGGAATGAAGTTATATGTACGCGTGTGAAGGAAATCCCTTCTATTTGTGGCTCTGAGTATTTGGCTTTTCCACATCATTCTATTGGATAGTACAAGACAGGTTTTTTTAAACAAACCCCTCATAGTAGTTTCCTCATCCATAGTTGAGAGGCAAATCCCATGCCTTTGAGTGAAAAGAATGTGCTCAGGGTTTTTGAAAATACTACACTCTGTTGCAGAATCATTAATCTTGCAGATCTTCTTGACTTTCCTAGTTGGTGTTTGTTATTTTGATGCTCTTCATGAAGCCTTCCTAGGCTTAATTTTCTCCCCCCTACCCTCTGCTCCCCTCTTGAGCATTTAGTTTTGCACACTGCTTTAGGTAGATTTTTCTTAGAGCCATAACCAACCCCTGTGGGCTTTGATGTGATGCTTCAGCTCTGATGTATTGCACTGCAGATTTGTGAAACAATTCACCTAGGTTTCAGCATATTTTTTTTGTGTGTGTTCTTTTAATGATATAAATGAAGTAAGTGTCTTTGATAATAATGCTTTGCCTTACTTTCATTCCAGCTCACACACATTTTTTGTTTAATGGAAGCTGTTTTGCTGATTGCATGGTATTCCTGCTTTCAGTAGTGGTTGCAGAACCTTCCAGTTCAGGTGCTGTGGTAATGTAATTAATGTGCTTTTACCCCCACTCTTAAGTAATTAATAGAATTGAACCTAACAGCGATTCTCAGGACAGGTATTAAATTTACCTTTTACTGCCTTTTGTTAATGGCCCTTCTGCTGGCAAGAGTGCTCATGTTCCAGACAAATTGAATTAATTTTTAAATTAATATTTTTGAAATGTTTTGTCAAATGCACAGTTTTAGTAGTACAGACGTGGTGGGCCTTAATTCATTCTGCTCTAAGCTTGCCTCTGGAACAACTCCTGATAACAAGCTGTATCTATAGCTTGATGCTGTGAGCAAACAATGTATCTGGAATGGAATAGTGTTCCCCTACTATCAGGGGATCTGACTGCAGAAGACAAGTTAGGAGTTGCAGGAGAAAGGTTGAGGCAACTGTGATGTGTATCAGTTACTGAGCAAAAGTAATGCTCAGATCATATTGCTGCAACAATGGTTTCCCAAAAGACTCCTTTTCACATGCCATCTTTCTTTTGATTAAAATCATAGGTTTTGCTGGATGGAAATTGATTTGGCCTGTGACTATGCAGACGTTCTTATACTCTCCTGCAAACACAATTATAGTAGTGAAGTAAGAAAAGTTTAAAAACTGTTTTATTAGTTCTGGGTCTGTCGTCTTCTTTTTCTTTCTAATTTTTTCAGTCATTTGGGGTTTCAGAACTGTAAAATAATTAATAAGCGCTATCCAAGGAAACTTCACTTCCAAAAAGATTGAGCAAGTATCTTCCAGGATTTAGGACCAAATGAACTGTTTTTAAAGCAATTTTTTGGATACACTGACAAAGATATTGATGAGTATTGGCAATGTGCTGAAGCAAGAATATCAATGTATGGAGAATAGAGAAGTTAATAAGCTGCTAAAAGAAAGCAAACAGAATGCCATTGAACCACTAAGTTGGAAATGAGGGAGGAAAGATCATCACTAATGATACTTAGAGATACTTTTTGCCAGCTAAATCTAACCTTCAGTTTGTATGCTTTATCAGTGTTCAGACTATCAAACATTTCAATTTTTCAATTCACTGTATTTTTTAGGACAATGTATTGCTTAATAATAATAACATAAAATACAGTAGTTTACATAGCAGAGATTACTTAATAAATAACACGAAGCTACAGGGAAAGTACAGCATATTCTCATCTGTGAATCAATCGAATATAGCAGTTCTAGATGTTATATACTTGTAACCAAGAAAAGTAGTTATAACGTGCAACTATCACCTTAAAGCACAGGATTGTAATCAAACCCCATGTGGCCAAATTTAAGGACAAATACACGCATGTCCAAACAGAGCCCTTCAAAGGTTCTTCACAACAGTCACCAGTATGATGGAGAACAGGCTCATGAATGGTAATGGATTGACCCCACATCCCCAGAGGGATGGAGAAGAGAATTGGAAGGGCAAAAGTAACGAAAAATAACTCATGGGTTGAGATAAAGGCAGTTCCAATAAATGGAGGAAAAAAAGTAAGGAACAAGTGATTAAAAAGCAATCACTCACCACCAGTAGACCAATACCTAGCCAATCCCCAAGCAATGACTACTTTGGAAAAACTCCATCCGTAGTTTTATTGCTGAGATTGATGTTAGATGATATGGAACACCACTTATGTCAATTCAGGTGAACTGTCCTGGCTGTATCCCCTCCCAAACTCTTGCCCAGCACCAGCCTAAGTGCTGGGGTGGCTGAGTGAGAAACAATGGCCTCGATGCTGAGAAAACACTGTTCAGCAACAGCCAAAACATTGGTGTATAATCAACACTGGTTTAGCCACAAACCTAAAACACGGCACTCTATGGGCTGCTGTGAAGAAAATCAACTCCATTCCAGCCAAACCCAGTACATGACTGAACAAGCACATTCAGTTGTTACAGTTCTAAGCTTCTGAGTGCTTTGCTTTCCAGTTAGAAAAACTGAAGAAAATCTTTGGGTTTCCCAGTATTCATTGGCAGCACTGAAGAGTGGGAAAGAACAGTTTCATATAATTCTACCAACATATCAAGTTTAAGAAGACATGAAAAAAACCCCGAACTTATATAATACATTATACAAATCTATAAATATACAATGTATGTAATATTAACTTATTAGCATTAAATGGTATAATATTGTTTATATTATATATAATCTTTACTTAAAACATAAAATGTTTATATTTTAAAATAAAACTAAATTAATTATTGTACTTAAAATATAAATATCTAAAATAAATCAATATTCCAATATTTGAAATTTCAAATTGAAACTTTTATTCATTACTCTCTGTTAGAGGACAATTTAAAATAACAAAAACATAAGTATAAAAGAACTTTTTTAGCAAAAGTGGTACCGTAAAAGCCTGAAAAGTAATTGAAAAAACAAAACAAACCAACTTTTTCAAAATAAAAAAATTGCATAATTTGCTCAAATTAGCAAATCTTACTGATGTCAAATCTGCATTTTGCAAAAATAAAAAGTACACAACAAAACATCACGTGAAGTCTAAATTACTCCTTGTATTTTTTGTATGTGTAATTGAATAGCTGAGCAAGACTGTAACAGATATTTTATTTGAAGGATTCTCTAATTCTAGACGCAGTGGTTACCTACAATAGCATGCATAAGGGGCAGCACATGCGAAATTCTCCTGCTGATTAGAGTCCTTTCTGATTACAGTTGTCTGTCATTTGCTAAAGGCATACAAGACACAATCAACAAACAATTTCTAGCTTGGAGCATAAGATATTTGAGCTGAGCCATTCAGAATGGAGAACTGAGTTCATCTACGTTTAGAACGCATTTACTAAATTTTTTGTTGCTTCTGAAAATCCATATATTTGAAATTATCCAGTTACGTTGTTTCTGAAGGACCCAGAAACAGCAGTAATGAGGACTGGAGCAGGGCTCTTAATTTAGGCTTGACCAGCTGATACATCTATATTCCTTGTTTGTTTTGGATCAGTGGTCTGGTTATGCATTTCTGGATTATCTTTGCAGTACACTGCCTGCTTATCTGCTCTCTAGCGTAAGCAAGACTGCATTCCACATGTAGTCTTAAATTATTGCACTTCATTAGTCTGCTGGTTTGAAAGAACAGACCTGCGGGCAGATCTGAGTAGAGCAGAGATATACATACATTGCCCCATGTCTAATGAAAAATTATATCATGGAGCTGAGGGAAGACAGAATTTTACTTTAAGCCACTGCAAATTTTGAAAGGAGCCTTTTAATCTAATGTATAAAAAATCAGAATGCAAGATTACAGCTAATCCTTGAAATTACCCCTTATTGATGAGAAATACGAACTTTCATAGTTGTTGTAGAGAACAGCACCAAATTAAAAAGTATATTAACAGGGCTTGGGAAAATCTGAGTCAGAGATTAAAATCTTTCTGGAAAGTGGATGTTTAAATTTTTGGTCTGAGGATATTATTAACAAACTAGCATGGACAAAAGGTATATGCAATTTCATGTTAGTATTAAGCCGTATCTAAAAAAACTTTTACTAATCCACATTTATTTACTTAGATTAATTTACATGACAGAGAAAAACTGAAGTCACTGAAGAGTTTGAGAGAATTGCCTTGTTTTCTACATATGCATCTAGTTTCTTTTATTTGTGTGTAAATACCTCAACACAGGCAAAATGAAAGATGCATTTTGGAGATCAGGCTTCAACTGAAAGAAGAATGTTTTCAAAGAAGTTTCTTAAATGCCACAGAAGCTTTTCAGAGGGGCCTACGTATAAACCAAAAAATAAATCAATATTCAAGGTATGAAATAAATTGAGGAAAGAGCTTAATACACCTGTGAAAAAGGCAAAAAAAAAAAGTTTGCACTCCCCCGAAGTATATTTAATTCTTCCATCTGTGTTGCCACTTTTCTGAAAAACAGAATAAAGGACTCTTACTTCCTTTGCCAGTAAACCTGTTGCCAGATGTAAAAGACCAAGTGTCACACTTCATTGTTTCCATGGCATGAGCAGCATTTCAACGAAACTGTCACTGTTCTGAACAGGCCTTTCCACAGGTCTGACTCATTACAGATTTGGATTGAATTATAAAGCCACTGAGGCTAGTGGTTTACAGAAATCAATATGAAAGGCTAGAAAACTTGTTTTTATCAAGTGGTTGCTAACAATGATAGGCTAATAGTTTAAGATAATGGTATTTAAATCTAATTTACATGATATCTTTATATGTATGACAACTTAATCCTGCCTTTTTTTTTTTTTTTCTGTAGAGTGATATATTTCTACCTGTGTTAGTTCTAAAGAAATCCCTACTACTTACTGGGTATGGAAAGCTATAATTTGTGAGCATGTTTTACAAGATACTATTCATGGGAAAATCACTGCACGGAATCTTTCATTTTTGATTATTGGGGAAAACAGCTATAAGGAAGAATCCTCATAAAAGACAAAAGACGTTTTCTGACAGCTGTCTGTTTCTAAATGCAGTTAATAGTAAATAATTAAACCAGAGTAACAACTAAAACAGTATTTTGTGATAACAGAATAAATATTTATACCCTTGTTAATTAGCAATGTAGTAACAAAGGGCAACTGGTAAAGAATAAGAAATAAACACACTGGACTGTAAATACGAAATTAGTTATGAATATACAGGTGTACTGTGTCAGAAAGGTTTTGCTGTAGGACCTTTATATTGTTACCGGCTCATGTGCACGTACGTCCCATACTCACATGCAGATATAAACACACAGAGAACCAGTGGGAAAAAGGCTCAGAGGACAAGCTTTAATTCATCTTATCTAAACTCTATAGTGAACAGGAAGAAAAAGGACACATGCCCAAAGCCTTTCAGTCTACCTATTTTAAGTCAGCTGTTGCGTGTGACTTTACTATAGTGGGAACTATCATACTAACGTCAACAGTCTTCTAGTAGGACGCATTTTGTGCACCTAAGTGTATTCTGTATCACCTATATAATTTTTAGTCGTCAAGCTCTATCCTTACAGATCTTTCCAACATAACTCCAAAAGACCAGAAAATTATTTTTATATTAATAACTCAAATTTTATTTTTATCAATGGGTATATGCTAGCTTAAGGAAAATGAATTTCTAGTTAAGGGGGTAAATTCTGTTTAGCTGGATCAGAAGGTGACGCCTTCTATGTATCCTGGTTTTTATTGGTTATTTGAGCACTCATTGTCAAGTATCAATGTCTTAGTTGTCTGAAATGTGTGAAAGGTAGAAAATCTAGGCAAAATTTACTTTTTTTTTTTTTAAGTGGATGCATACAAAGTGTACCTGAAACTGGCTAATATCACTTTGTATGCATCTGTTTTGTGTACCATCTTCAGAAGGGCTGCTGAAATAAGATTTTAATTTTTCTCCAGTGAAAAGAGTTAATGAGGCTCACCTGCAGGAAATCACTGAGGATTATGCAAGAGTATTTAGGAGTGTTGGATTTGTGCATTCAACAAACAACAGTGGGGAAATCTGACCTCTTTTATAGTTTTATTAGTATAATTACTACTTTCAGGATGCAATTAATCTCATCTTAAGGAAAGCTGTAAAGGTTACTTACAATAACCAACTCAGAAGGGACATCCACCTTATAGAAAACTAAGAGTAGGTGAAATTCAATCCAACCCAGTGAATGGGATTCAGTTGTCATAATGCAGGTGGTACCAGACTTATTGCCTCCAGCCACAGTTACAAAAGCGCTTGCAACTCCAATGGGTCCTTTGCCGTGTCTGCCAGCCTCTACAGGCTGCACCCTAAGAGACTCTCAGGCAGTCTAAAAGAGCAGTAGATGCCTGTTTTTCAGACAACTGAGTCTTGCTTTGTATGTCCCCAAAATTCCTCTTTACAACTCAACCTTAAAGTTTTAACTGTGACTGCAAATAAACTTAAATTGCTGGGCTTATGAGCCCAAGATAAAACCAAAACAACAAACAACAACAACAAAAATCATTGAAACAGTGCAACATAACTAACCGTCTGGCTCAGAATTGTCACTGAGGCTTTACTAGTGGAAGATGTGACGCTTTAAAGACTCTACTTTTCAATGAATATTTTTTAAAGATAAAAACAGTCATATTCACTATCTGCACAAAATTTAAGCTACTCCTTCCATACAGAGGTGTGAAGGTAAATAAGTCTTGTTTTCTGAGGTCAGTGTATTTTCTGAATGATGACAGTCAGATGACCAACTGTTGCAGGAGATCAGATACTCAAAAAGCTGGTGGATTTTGGTCTTAAATACTACCCAAAACTTACACCATAACATAGGTTTAATAATGAGGCTCTGATAACTTCCGTTCTTAAACTGAAATCTAATAGTATAACCTCAATTAATCTGTTGCTTTGTTCAAATATAAAAATGACCAAGTTTTTTTATATTTTAAAAAGATACTTAATGCTTCAACACAGCAAAACTCATATTAATATAAAGGCCTAAATGGAAAAAAATGAAGGTCAGTCACATTGCTCTTTGATGTAGAGAAATGTGCTAGGGGTTTAGAAACTGGTAAAAATGTAGTTGTTTTGACACTGTCAAAATATTAAATGTAATTGTTTCTGACCTTTCTGTTTGATAAATTTTAATAACATATTTCAATTTTATTGTGTGTCACTAAAGGCAGATTTATTAGGACTTTTATCTGTCAGCTGTGCTTGAGAAATAATACATGTTTTAGATAAACTGCTACTTCTGGTGAAAAAAAATACATCTCTCCACAATAAACATGAAATGGAGAGAATTCAGACAACAGTTTCAAAGATGTTTTTACTCGGCACACAAATCACCTGTTCGGTAAACCTGTATTACAGTAAGTTGTCTGATGCAAATATCAGAACTTCACACCATCAGAAAGAAGCAAACTTCCCTGGCTCCAGAAATAAGACCTATTTTGTCTTGTCATGTTACTGGATTTTAAGCCATCTTAGGAGATGGTAACTTATATACACTGTCTGCTACATAGAAATCTCTTTCTTGTTTGGTTTCCTTAAGTCATAACTCTGCAAAAAGTGAAAATCAACACTGAATACTTTATAACTAGCATGAAGTCAGGCCTCTAGTTCTCATATAAGAAAGAATGAATAAGAAAACTGTACCCACCATTTGTACGACATATATAGTTTTTTGCAGAACTTTATCTTACTCCAAGCTGTCTTTTTCCCAGGCTGAATTATTCGTTCTTATTCACTCCTTACATGAAAGTCATTATATACTTTGTTGCCTTTCTCTTTACCTTTTCCAAATCTATTTTATCATTTTTGAAATGAGCAAGATTTTGTTCAAGGTTCAGACACATATGTGTGCCAAGTATCCAAACTCCCCTTGTAGTTAATAGAAGTTAGCAGACAAAATGGGCAAGCTGTACTGATAAGCTGTAAAAGGACTGATAAAATTTGAGATCTAGTTGTGTTTCAGAGCCACCTGTGTAGATAAGACATGAGACCTGGGAAAGACATACTCCTTTTCTGTGCCAGAGGCCAGAAGGGGTAGCTTCAGCATTGTCAGGTAGCCTGACATATGAACTGAGCCCTAGATGACTGTGCTCAGGTGAACTGTTCTCCAAGATCCATTGAATACAATGGGAACTTGCACTCCTAGCACACCTATGGGCTTTTAAACATAGGTGTCTTAATCTTCAACTTCAGACATTCCCTCACTGCTATCTACCCCCCTGGAGGAGATTGAAACAATGTGCAATGTGCAAGATATCGACATGAAAGTAGAGCTTCCACATTACACACTATTGTAGAATTTATCTTCCAGATTGCTGTTTTAAACCTTTTTTCCCCTTGTTTCATTGTTGATATTTAGACTGTTTTCCTAATGGAAATAGTTCGAATGAGTCTTTCACTACCCTGAAGAGAGGTTGAGGGAACTGGGGTTGTTTAGTCTGGAGGAGGCTGAGGGGAGACCTTATTGCTCTCTACAACTACCTGAAAGGAGGTTGTAGTGAGGTGAGTGTTGGTCTCTTCTCCCAAGTCATTAGTGATAGGACGAGAGGAAACGGCCTCAAGCTGCATCAGGGGAGGTTTAGATTGGATATTAGGAAAAATTTATTTACCAAAAGAGTGGTCAGGCACTGGAACAGGCTGCCCAGAGAGGTGGTAGAGTTGCCATCCCTGGAAATATTTAAAAGACATGTAGACGTGGCACTTCAGGGCATGGTTTAGGAGACATGGTAGTGTTGGGCTGATGGTTGGACTTGATGATCCTAGAGGTTTTTTCCAATCTTAATGATTCTATGATTCTGTGATTCTACCTCTGTGCTAAGTATGCTTCCTTTCTTGAACACCTGAAAACAGAGGTTGAAGAGGTAAGTTTTGTGAAAAAGGTGGCTAGATAGCCTGTTCATATGCCTAAAGGAGAATGGCCTTCAGTGAAGATACTATTTTTGTTAGACACTAACAAATCCAGTTGTAAGACATAGATTCTGTGAGAAAACATTTTATATGATACTTAGGATTCATGGAACATCTTTTTCCTTCTGAAAAAATTGTGTCCTCCATGGAGGTGTTTAAAAAAAAATCCTCAGCATGTGGAGAAACTGATCATACTGGATGAAAAAATTTTTTCTTATTAAAACATGTAAATTAGAAGAAAAACATAGAGTATTTTTATTTTGCAGTCTTCTGTTGTTAGAAATATGAGCCTTCACTCTGGACAAAGTAGTTTAAAGCATTTACAATTTGTTTTAAAGGGATATCCTTGCAAATAAAAAAGTAAAACTAATACTGTGGTCATACTATCTAAGACATTATTCTGGTTAAAGATGTATCTATCTGGAAGAGTTTGACCACATACTAGAAAAACACACAGAAGAGAATAAAAAGGAAGAGTTGCTTTATATAAGATAACAGTTAATATTTAATCCATATAAGGATTCAGATCAGGTAAGGTGCATAACTCCTGCTTTCCTGCCAAAACAACTTTTCTATTTTTGCCAAGAGGCTTCTAATTCAGTAATTAAAACTTAATTATCAAATTAGTGAACAACTTTTTAGAGCATAATTATCATATTAGCTAATAACTTCTTAGCATTTAGACTCTTAATAAAACTAAATATCTGCATATAATTGATGATCAGTCTAAACCCAAACTGTTGAAACAACTAGTGCTGAATTCTGGGATATAGATGGAAACAGAGTGAAAAGGTATACTGTGGAAGTAGCATTTGCCCAACTAGATCACATTTCAGTCATTGGCAATATAAACGCCTTCCCTCTCATGGAAAATATAATTGGGTAGTTATTAAGAAAAACAAGTGACAGTCAAATGTACTGCAAATGAGGGAGGACTGCAAAGTATTCAGTATCTCTACGCTTCAGATCAAATGTTTTTACCTTCTGCTTCTGTACAACACTTTCCCCCAGCCCCTCCAATAATATTTCTGCAGGCTGAGAATTAAATACCGCTGGTTCATCACTGGAGGAGTGAATTGTTATCTCTTGTACGTATCATACCCTCTCGTGTCTCATTAAATATTTTTGCTTGTTTGCTTCAAGATCCCACTAGAATCTGTTCTCCACATGAATCTGTCATAAAGTATCTGTTTCTGAAGCACTCAACTTTCATAAGCATTAACATGCTTTTTATTTATATTTATCATATTAATTGAATGACTAGAAATATGAATCTGTGGCAAAATTTGTGTACCTTTTGTTTAATATTTAGAAAGAAAATAGCATGCAAAAGCTTTCAAGCAGCTTTAAATTTTAATTATATTTCTTATTTATGGAGGCTGTATAGTACATTTCTTTCGTTTCTTTGGAGAGCAATTTCCTGCTAACTTCTTGTTTGTGTAAGTCATGCTGAGATGCATAACTTATCTTAGGTCACATTACAAAATGTAGTATGTTTCACTATTGGTGTAACCTATGAAAAAGGTGAGCTCAAGGAATCTGAACCACTGTGTTTTCAAAACTGAAAATAAATTTGCACAGTCTAGCAGCGGATGCATCTAATATCTCTGCTTTCAAAGATAAGCTTTGTTCATATAGTTTAGCTTCCTCTTTTATCCACATTAGCACTTAACAATCTCACTACAGATCCGTGTCTTTTTGGCTCCTTGGAATTTTTATCAACACCTGATACTTTTTTGCTCATACTCTGCTTGTTTCTGTACTCACAGTACATATGTTTGTTTTCTTTGTGGTTTTTTTTTGTTTTTTTTTTTTCTCCTATGGCTGAAGTGTCAAAAAAGGGCATCACTGAGAGAATTCAGAAATACCATTCCTATGCAATCCAAGCAGCTGGTACATTATGAAGAGGAATAGTGAAGATTTTTCCAAATAATATTCAATAACTCACCTTAGTCTTCTGAAAATTGCTCCTATGTATTTAAACCATAATCCCATAGTAGAACATACCATATTTTAACAAGGGTAGCAATACTTTTGGCAAAAGTGATTTTGGTGAGATTGTTACTAAGATGAAAAGATAATGACTTAGTTTCTAAACAACTCTCTAGTCCAAACATTTTTGGAACCCGAACATTTGAGTACTGAAGTGAAACATCCTTAAATGTAACAGCAAAAATTGCTTGTCACATTTAAAACTTTTCCATCAGTCTAATTTTGATGTTTGTTGTTTTAATTCTTTTATTACTATTGTATTTTTTCCTATTATTCCACAGCATTTCTATAGCAGTGATTTCAAACTGTTTAATTGTAATGCAATCAGGAAACACTTTGAAAAGATTAAATGTTCCAAGCAGTACTGAAGAAAATCTATCTTTTAATAGCTTTAAGGACAAAATGGAAACAATAAGCTGTTCCAGTTAATGCACTGCAATGTGGCAGTGTTATGAAGTAGTAATACATTACTATGCAGTAATGTAAAACATGATGTAGCAAACTAAAATTAGAAAATATTTTCCTGAAATATAAAAATAACCAAAAAACTTCATTTTTTCTCACTTTACAGTGCCATATGCAGGACAAGAAACCATTATTTTGTATCTCATATATACAGTCCTTAGAAAACAAAACCACACTACTTCTATTTCCCTGCTAAACAAGTGGATTTACCAGTTCTTGCATCTGCTTATTCAGGGATCATGGAGAAACACTTGTAGAGTTCGACTTTTTTCCATTAAGAAACAAATTTTTGTTGATCCTTTGGAGGTTACTTTGCCTATGCACAGCAAAAATACCACAGTTCTCCTTTTTGTCTGAAGTATCTGTGGAAAGAAAAATTATTTCACTAAATAATAGCGATATGGGTCCTTCAAATAAGCAGTTGTAGCACCTTTCTCCACAATATAATTGTAAACACTATTTTATTAGCCCAAAGAATGACTATTAAGATCTATTAAAAAACCAAATCCACTTATGAAACAGATTAATCTGTGGATAGTGAAAGTACGTACAATTCATACTACTCATAGAATGATATTTGCTACTTTGCATCTCTTCTGTTACATTTGTGTACACGTGTGTGTATATATATATATTTTAAGCCTAGGTAGGTCCTTTTTCTTTTCCCGTCTTTTAATTACATAATACACTTAATAAGAA
The DNA here is from genome assembly GCF_963921805.1 of Phalacrocorax carbo. Taxonomy (NCBI): domain Eukaryota; kingdom Metazoa; phylum Chordata; class Aves; order Suliformes; family Phalacrocoracidae; genus Phalacrocorax; species Phalacrocorax carbo. The sequence goes on along the minus strand of NC_087515.1, from coordinate 82,652,237 downwards.
TTGTTTCAGGTTACTGAAGTATTCTGCCTATGAAAATCTTGAGAGAAGGAAAAAAAATGTGTAAATGCGGTTTTTAAACTTGCTTTAATCACTTAAAAATCTACAAACTCCTGAATATTTAAATATTAAGCATTAAAAAGAAAAAAAATCACCCTGAAGCAAGTGATAATCATGTATACATTTTACTTCTGGAAAAGATTCAGGGATCTTTAAGGACAGAATGGAAAAAATAATCTCTTCCAGTTCATGCACTGTAACATGGCAGTGTTACGAAGTATCAGGGATCTAGACACCCAGCCATCTTGATGTGCAAATTTCACTTACTTTAACAGAGGTCATGGCATTCAGCAGCTCAGGCCAGGCTGCTTTTTTTTTTTTTTTTTTTTTTTTTTTTTGATATCCATTTGCAGGATCCAAGCTTTAGTCTTTTGTGATTGCAAGTAAACTTTTATTGACCTTTTTTTTAATGTTCAAAGCCATGAGACTGAACACTCTTATACTCTTAGTGATTATTTTAAGAGTGAAATTGATTTTTTATGAGATGTGCTGTAATTTTAAGATTTTGTGAGTAATTTCAATACAGTTTTTGTTTCTTGATAATTTTGGAAGGAGGAAATGAAAGTTATTTACTTTGAAGATTTGTAAAGGCCTGAGGTGTGAGAATCTCTTTTTCCTTTAGAAACAAAATTATAATGCATTTTATGTGATTCTCATTTGCTAGATCCTGCAGTGCTTACTTTGCTGCTTTTAAATTAGCTCTGGGTCTTAGCAGGGTAAGTCAAATTAGCTGGATAACCGGGCATTGGCTCTGAAGGTACTTCCGGCTAGCACATGCCGACGTTTTTATGCTGAAGGTGCATAGGAATTACTTGACCAGAAAGAGCAAGCAGAAGGTGACCTAACTGTATAACACCAGCCCGGTAAGGTGCACTAATATTGTAGAAGGAAGCTTAGGATTAAATAAGAAAGCAAGTTGGAAGGTACAGGCTGGGACTGTAGAGTACTCAGGAAGAAAACCTGACTCCTAACCCTGACTTTCTTTTCAATTTAAGCATTTTCTACAAGAAAATGATTGGAAAAGAAGCAAATGACCTATAAATCATGTGCTGGCTTCTATTTCATCATACCCAGCAGAGGTATGCAGAAGTATATGATAACTTCAGGCTTGCTCTTGTTTTCTGGATCTTGCAAACTGAAAAATCCTGTCTATATGGCAGCCTATCTTCAATCACAGGTGAAAATTTTGTTGTACGTCAGTATATGGCCTGCTAGTTAGGGCACTGTTCTGAAAAGTGAAAGATATGGGCTTAGAGTTTTCTGCTTTATAGGCAAGTGTTTTAACACGTTGTTTACTTGAAAAAAAATTTAATAAGCATATAATCACAAGCAGTATATTTAATTGAAGGTGTCTTTCCATGTAGGCTGTGCTTTGAGCTGCTTCTACCAGTTAAGAGCCTTCTGACTCCTGTGAAGATTAGGCACTTTCTGTTTCATCTGTATACGCTGAGGGATCCCAGCATGAGCTCCTTATACAGCGGTAGTTCTCTACATGCTCAGATGCCTATGGCTCCTGGGAAACTTTTCAACTTTCCATGGAATCGTCAAGTGATTCCTGGTAACTGCTGAACCACAGGTTCTGTGGATTCCTTTGGAGAAATTAGATACGCAACTTTTCTAAGCCCTTCTTGAAAAATTACAATGATAGGATCTGACTCTGAGACCTACATTCTTACCTGACTCTTCTTTACCTTAAAAAAATAAAACTAATAAAAAAATATATTTTAAAAAAATTGTTCCTTTTGCTCCAGCTTTTGCATGTGGACATAGTAGTATTAAATAGCTTAATACTATAGGACTAAAGTTCAAAATACTTTTACTTTTTTAATGTCTACTTATTTTTCATGAGTCACTTATATTTTATTTTAAAAGCAAGAGAAAACCTGGGTAAAATTTCCTTCATTGTCTGTGTACAGTTTGGCTTCTCAACTGTTATTCTAGACACAAACCAAAGTTTGAGAAGGTGGATGAGTAGCATTCAGTGAATAAAAACTCCTGGCCTAATGCAATATTGTTAACATTTATCTATGCTCTGTATGAGGAGGTTAGGAAACTGTTTTTGTCAGTGTTCTAATATAATTTATGACTCTTTCCAGAATAAAATGAAATGTTCTATGATTTGTATATCTTCAAACCTATAAGCAGAGAAGTTTGAAGACTGTAACTGCCTAGTAAGAAGCCTATAAACACATGTAGAACGTCTGCATTAGTCCTTGTGAAAATGTTTATGTCAAACCTCAGCATTTAAGTTTGCATATTAGCTTCTTTAAAGAAGTTTTGGAGAAAAAAGTTTTCCTCATGGAGACTGAAAAACTTTTTATCTGGGTGTTGGATCTCTGTTTAGAAAAAAAGGAAGGAAGTGTGTTGTTTTCAGAGAGTTTAAAACATTTTGTTAGCTAAAGTAATGAAAAGCACATTTTAGCAAAATCTCCAGAGGCCATTTTTGTAGTCACATTTAATTTAGTGTTTTGTTTCTTTTTGTTACTGCTGGTCATGAGAGACTAAATATTACATGAATGTGATTATTGCATTGAAATTATCAAGTGTATTCCGTAATAATTTCCTTAGCATGTCTGAGGAAGCTAATGTATATCCTTAAAGGGGGAAGAAATCTTACAGATAGTACATTTTAACACAGTAGATGAATGTGTTTAAGTGTTCTTATTTTGCCTGTCATTTTTAGTCATGTTCTGCTGATATTCTGACTGAAAGGAGTAATATTCATAAACAGATATGCTATCAGAAGCTGTGTTTTATAAGGATGTTGCATATTCCGTTCTAGTAAATTTTTTAGTAGTATTTTATTTATGAGTTTTCAAAGCATACTTGGAACTGTGCTGATGAAAGGTAAGATTCTGACATGTGGTATTTGTCACATCTGACTTAAAGAAGATGTTAAAATGCATCAAATTATATTTAAAATACAGTTTAAAGATCCTTGTCATTTGTATGTAATCTCCTTTAAAAATCCTTTTCACATTTTATAAGATAAAGAAGCTTTTGTTCAAATGAGATCCATGCTTATTACTTCCTTATGTTACCCTTCATTATTTCCTCACATTTAAGAAAAACAGAACAACCTCTTTGTGTTTTGATATATAATTTAACGTTAAATTAACTGGATAAACCTAACACTGACTGGATATTTAGCGCCCTATGTATTGTGCAGTAAGAAAATATATTGCTTTATGTGTCTTAAATCTGTGAATAATTCAAATTCTTTTAGGAGAAATGTGTCTTAAAGTTGCCATTTCATGCGACTGCACTAAAATATCAATCAAAAGAGAACTTAGATGCTGAAGGTAATATTTCTATGCATTTTATAGTGCAAGATTTGCAGGATTCTGTGATCATGCCTTCATACACTGATTCCACAAATGCCTTTAACATAAATCATGTTTCATTTCAAAACATGTTAGTGGTTTTCCAATAGCTGTGCCTCTATTGCAGTGTTGAGGTGTTTGTTACATCTGTTTTGGGATGAGATATTTATGTTTTATAAAAGCTTCTTGTCCAAGGTCATACAGGACATCAGTGGCAATGAAAATAAACCCGAGAAATTCCAGGTCCTGCCTCCCTCCTCCAAACCCTATGTACACTCAGTATGGAAAAAGGATACTGCTGAGGTGTACCATCTTTTCCCACAGTGTCTTATCCACCTAAGAAGGACTTCAAAGACAAATGAGCAGAGTTTTCTATGTAAAGTGTTCCTTTTAAACTTTTTCCTGTTGTGAGGTTCAGAAAGCTTTCAATATGATTTTGAAAAGGAATAATAAAAGTATGGTATCATCCAGATTCAGACTGCTGTATTCTAAATTGATATAAATAATTAAACTGCATTGTTTTATGGAGAAGCTTGTAAAGAAGAATATTTTTCATTTGCTTTTAATATCTTGCTTGAAAGCAATTAGTTTTCTTAAATCCTGTTCCAGACAGAAATAAGTGGCTAAGATGTAATTCTGTTCTCTATTTATGGGAAACACATGTCTAAGATGGCAACCTTTAGAGGTCTTTGAACCACCTCTGTAGCTTTACAATCCATAACAGGAGCTGAAACAGGATTATTAGTACAGCCCATAGCACGCTTGATTAAGGCTAAAATGCCTTCAGCCAGCAACCCTGATCAGTCCCTGTAGCACAGCACTTACCATGACTCCTGCTCCCAGTATCATCCACGCCATGTCGGTGGTATTCGGCTTTTCGGATAAGCCTCTTCACCGCCTTCTGGCTATGCCTGTATTTGGAGAACTCTAGTCTCTTCACACTTCCAAAAAGCCATTGCTTCCACCTCCAGAAATGTTGACAGTATACTAGCATCCATGCTTTTCACTTTTTATCCCTCTACATGTAGTACCACCTTACATAATCACTGGCTCTGATTACCAAATGGCCAATTTCAAAACTGGAACACAGCAGATATAAGCATACATTTTAATGGTATAATACCCGTTAGACGTGCTGGATATTCTCTTGAAAAGCTTTTGAAGAAAAGTTGTTTAACACAGATACCTTATTCACAGATAGCAGTTACTCTTTCTCCCATTTTTCCAGGTTAATTAAATAAAGACTGTCTGAGAGTTCATGGTTTCTGAGTGGGAAATAATCAGTCAGAATAAGAAATTTCTGTTTGACACATCAGGATTACATCTGGGCAGCATAGTTCTCTTATATTCAAAGTATTGATTAAGGAAGAAAAAACAAAATAATTTTATTCCTATATAACTTCATAAAAAATTATTAGTGTACCTTAAACATATTTGTATGTTTTTAAAGTAAAATTATGGGAAGAAATGGGCAAGACCAATCGTTTTTAAAAACAATTTTTTTCCAGGCCCTCAGTCACCTTTTTAAAGTTAATTAAGATACAAGTTTACATTTTTATATTTTAAAAGTTACTGTATCATTAAAAAGATGGTGCTCATGCCACAATGTGACTGGTGTTATTTTTTGTAATGTATTAATAAACACCTTCTCCATAGCCGTTGGTAAATTTGTACAGATTGGTGCATGATAATGATAATATGGCTATAATGTTAAAAAATTATAGTTATTAAGAACTAGTGAGTGTATGTGTGAGATCTTTATCAAGATTTTTTGATATTAAAAAAAGTAGGTAACAGTAACTTGGGTGTTATGACATGCATCTCTCTCGAATGTTCTCCATATGTAAGAGAAGGAAAGATTTACAAAAAACTTGTTCTGGTACTTGTGTTCATCTAGTGATTTTTGCAAGATAATAAGAACACCTACATTACTTATACTATTTTAGACACTACATATTGTCCTTTTTGATAAAATATTACTATAATTTTTTTCCAGTGGTGTCTGTTTCCAAAAACCCCTATTGGTTATAGTAAAAGAACTTAGTCATGTAAGTGTTTTTTTTCAATAGTGACGACAGTGATAAAAAGTCCTAGTGGATTTCAGGTTCAGTAAAAGCAGTTCTAGTATATCAAGATTAATAGGAGATCTGAACTACCCTGGATATCACTGCAAAAAACCCACAATATTTAAAGATTGTTTTACAATTGCACTTGCATACCCGGTTTGATCTGGCCTGTCTTACATTGGACATCGCTGTGATTGTTCAGGTGATGATCACTACTAAAATCTTGTGAGCTTTTGGTAAGTGGTTATCATGACAGTAAAATCTTGAAGTGTTCAGCTATACAGCAGTCACCTACTGTACACAGTCAATAAAACTTCATGAGCTACAGATTGAGCTGTAACTACGTGATGCCGTATTCCCTAGTATTATTGTTATAGGGCAGAGATGAACTGCCATATCATTAACATTGTAAATGAAGAAGTCATATATGAGGCAATTAAAGCAAGCTAAGTATTAAATACACATTTTAGTACTCCTTTTAAGTTTTCTGTCTCTGTTTTGAGGTAGCAGTGACAATTCATCCATTTTCTCTAGGATGTGCTGCTGGTTGTATATGAGAACAGGTGTTTCTGCCTATTACGGATCTATAAACTGTGTTAAAAATAAGACCAACCCCAACACCTGCATTTTTCAAGCTGTTAAGACAGAGAAAGGCATTGGCTTGGCTGCTTGTCCACATGTCAATGGCAAGGTTTATGATTCTTCTGTCTGCTTATCTGAGAGCATGCAGTGCATTCCTCAATTTGATTATTGATAAGGCTATCCTGAATACAAGGTACAACAGCAGTAGAGAAGAACAGCCTGCTTGGGAGGGAAACACATGACTCAGTATGCTATTACAGCTTCTGGAAACTACTATGCCTTTATAACTTAGTATATCTGAAGTGGAAAGCCAATCCTTTTTATTAACTTCCTTTCCATTTTATAAAAAAATGCAGTTTAATTTGAGGCTTGTCTTCCAGTATTAAGCTGGTGGATTTACATAATTTTCCTTAAAAATACCCAAAGTATATTTTTTTGCTATTATTTACATATTCAGTAACAAATACAGGAACATAACGGTAAGACCAAGGCAGTTTAAGGTTACCAGATAAGTTTCTACTTGCATCTTATGCAGCATTGGAGAAAGCACCCTTTAAAACTTCCCATTCCTGTCAATGTCTGAACTCATTTATCTACCTCTGCTGAGCATCCTGAAAATATCTGAAGCATAGACTCCACAAATGCTTAAAAGGGCTCTTGTCTGGAGAATGAGGATCTGTTTTGTGACTGTATTCTGATATTCAGAATGCAGACCTGTGTCTGCCTAAGATCCTCCTCTGCTCAGTGTATGAGTTCAATTTAAACAGCTTAGAAGTTCAATTAAAAAACAGAGATGCCTTGTGCGCAGTATTAGGTTGGTCAAAGCTAGCAGGTGTTATTCACCACAGAGGAACCTGGCATTTTAATCCATTTTGCATATTAGTAGGTCACAGTGCACTTTGAGAACCTGTTGATTTGAGTCTTTTCTTAGTGTGAAGGTTAAGATGAACCTACACCTGCCAGCATCCAAAATATTTAATTATGGGATGTTCCTCCCCCACTGCTTGAGCAGACAGCTACAGAAATAGCATAAAACTGAAATGAAAGGAGCCTAGTGGAGGTTTGACATCCTACAGGTTAGAAAACTGCTGGGAAACTGCAAATATATATGGTCTAATCTATATTCATCTAGGGTTCTTATTTTTAATATAGTGTCTGTCTAGTAAAAAATGTGAAAATATTCTAGAGTAGGAATCAGAAGCTATGTTTTCCTTCCTCCTAGCAAAATATCCTATTCATGGGGTAACAGAAAGAGGATATTCTACCTCTGTTTTCCTTAAGAATGGAAATTTACCCTGAGGCAGACAGACCATATGCTGCCAGCTTTGCAGGAGATACATTTATCACAGGGACAGAGAATGTGTGAGTGAAGGAAAAAACCACTGAATGGTGCATGTGGGAAATTTCATGTTTTTGCCACTCACAGGAAAGAAAGACCTTGTCATCTTCATAAAATTGTCTTACTATGTAATGGACTCTCACTATCGTTAGGAATTACCCAGATATGAGAGGTCAAAATCAATTTTTATTTTTATTTTATCTTACGCTGAGAGTTGTGGCTGCACCTTTAAAAATGAATTCCCCATCTCAAGAATTTAGACATAAGCAGAATGAAAAATGCAGGAATAAAGAAGGAAGATTGTATTGAGCTTCAGACATTGAAATTAAGGAAGAAGTCTTCCAATGTTAAAACTTCAGGGAGAAGAAAGAGATACTGTAATGCTTATTTCTCTTTATGAATCCACTGTAACTTAAGATATAACATTTTTTTTTAATAACTGTTTTTGTGACACTGGTCTATTCAAACACGATTTGAATAACTGCTTTCCAGATGCATTAGGAAAACCTATCTTAATTTTCATCATGTTAATGGAAACATCTTTTTATATTTCGTGTCTCTTAATAGCTATACTTATCATTTATTCACTAATTTTTAGGTTTCTACAGCGATACTTAAATATTTTCACCAAATCAAAATAGGATCCTCCTATATGTCATAGTTTGATATATAGTGTTTAAATGCTGTAAGTCTCAAGCAGCACAAAATCTTGTCTATCAGACTATGTTTTCCTGAACAGAGCACTTCATTCATTTCAAAAGCAGTAGGTTGACTTTCATGTTAAGATTGCATTACAGTGCAAATAAACATGGTCATTTTTTCAGCTTTAAAGTGTAGTGGGCCTATATTTACCAGAATGTTTCCAAGTTTCTTTTGCTTTAGCTTCTGAGGTATTGTTAATATTGGTTACTGATTACTTATACATTCAGTGGTCAATCAGTTTGGATTATTTCCCTAGGTATCTAAATGTTTAAGTGTCTGCCTCTCCCATCAGTGCCTCATTCTCAGTTTTAAATGACTAATGTTTAAACAATTTTTAGTCGCAGCTCATCTCAGTGGTTAGCGCTTGTGCTTTTGAATTATTATTATTTGAGCATCTGCTCCTAGGTCTCTCACCAGGAATTTAAGGGCTCACCTGCAGGAAAAAGTTAACATCTTCAGTAAGAAACACGTTGGAGGAGGCAGGAGATTTGCAGAAAGGGAAAGAGTTTATAACTAAACACACATTCTTTTTGCTTTAGAAATGGTTTATCTACTTGTCTGCTCAAAAAGACTCTTTACAAACTGCCTGTAGTTTGTGAAGTTCAGCCTGACTCAGTTCCTGTACATTCAGATTCTGAGAGCTGTTTGCTGAGAAATTAGTGGAGTGTTGAATAAAATTTTTTAGAAAATACAAAGCCAGGTAGCAACATTACTTTGGAAATGAACAAGCACATGTTAGGAGAAAGCGAATGAAGCATGTTATTTGCACAGATACAATGCCTGGTGTGCGACTGGTGATCCTCAGATGATGGTTATTGGCCATCCATTAGTATTGACAGATGCTGTTAGCATAAGGATCATATGGATGCTGAGTGTTTTTCTGAGGCATTCCATGTCACCATAGTAAGGAAATATCTTCAAATTACTTTTAGTGCCACTGTATCCTTGGCCTTTCCAGACCCAAGAGTAAATGATATTACCTCAAAGTATGTATAAATTTACATTTCATGGGCCATGGTACTTCATTAATTAGAAAAGAACAGCTGAAGCACAGCACCATTTCACAAACTTATTTGCTTCATTTAAGATTAAGGCAGGCTCAGAAGCATTCTAGAAATTCCTTATGATTTGAGGTATGTCCTACTCCAGCAGTACGCTTTGTTTTGGGATGCTTTCATAGAATCATTAGGGTTGGAGAAGACCTCTAGGATCATCAAGTCCAACCATCAACCCAACACTACCATGTCTCCTAAACCATGCCCTGAAGTGTCACTTCTACACGTATTTTAAATACCTCCAGGGATGGCGACTCTACCACTTCTCTGGGCAGCCTGTCCAGTGCCTGACCACTCTTCCATTGCATGATAGAGCTTGTGCAGGGTGTAGTTGCTTAGATTCCTGTGTTTGCTGAGAATGAGGTTAGCATGTACATGTGACTCAGTGCAAGAGAGCTTAATTTGAACACTTTGCCTAGCATATTTATCAACTCAGGAACACAGTCATGCTAAAATATCAACATATCTTCATTTCTGGAGGCAATCTGGGGGGATGCCAGTAACATGATCCTTTATACGTTGCAATTGCAGTGAACTCGCCTGTTTATTATAGCTGTATCATTGGTCTAGAGCAGTAGAAAACAAGAATTCAGAAATCTCCCTACCCCCTGCAACACACACAGGTGGTGGTTGATCTGGAAGGGGTAAATGTAATAATTTCAAGTTTAACTTTGTAAAATAATAATTACATATTCTTCATCCCTCTCCTATTTTGCTTCTAAGTAGTGTGGTGAGTTTATATTGCCACACTTTTTTTATTCACAGTAGTAAAATGAACGTTGTATGGAAAAAAACGAAACAGGTTTTCTTTAAGGTAAGTTTGACTTGTTGCTTTGTTATTCATAGTTTGACCCAAACCACACCAAAACCATGAGGTAATTTCATGAGTTGCACTGTATCAGGTTTATTAAGTTAAAAATTTCAGGTTGATGAATCTTTTCCCAAACTGATGATTAAAGATGTTCTTGTATGTTTGGCTTACTCGTGGTTTGTTTTTTTTCTTTCTTCTTTCTCCCACTACCAGGAGGCATTTTTGAGTGTGTGGAATCTGGTCCAATGGGAGCAGAAGAATTAGCCTTCAGATTTGCTGTGAACACAATCAACAGAAACAGAACTCTTCTGCCAAACACCACATTAACATACGACACCCAAAAGATAAATCTCTATGACAGTTTTGAAGCATCCAAAAAAGGTAACCTTTTGCATATTTAAATTTTTTAATGAGCAACTAAGACTCACTTGGTTTACCTACCTGAAAAATTGTCTGTCCAATAAAGCCATATGCAACCAGGCTGTACAAGTTTGTGGCTGACATCAAAGAACTGCTTTAAAGACCACCCCTTGAAGGCTGTAATTGTAACTGCTGACCCTGTCTAAAATTTATTCCTTTAAATATTTAAAATGCAAAATAAAATTTTCTGAGCTTTGTGACTAGGGTCTTTTTTAGACCAACTCATTTGGAGTGAGAAAATGCTATCTCCAGACATTGTTCTGGAAAATGCCAAATGCCCCCAAATTCTAATGAACCTGGAAAAAGGCTCCAATTCATTTTTAGGCATTCAGTCACTTTAAGTACATCTCCACAAGTACCTTTAACATACGAATGGCTTATATAGTTAATCTGTTGTGGGCTTCAAAGGGGAACAAGTAGTTATAATTTTGTGCATCTTATGTCAACAAGGCATGAAAATAAGCCTAAATATTAAGTCTGTGCTTAAGAATATTACTATCAGTTTAATGCCTAGGTTTGGGTTCAGCAGTTTTCTCCTAACTACAAAAGATGCATTTAAAGAAAAATTAAAAGTTAAAAATAATTTTGAACATTTTTCCTAAATTTTAAAATCTTTAATTCTCACAAAAATTGAAGTTTTCAGATTTCTTTGCATTCAAGTCTATGACAATAGATGCAAGTTGTATTGCATCATTGCCATATCCTAGAAAGTACAAACTCCAACAAGTTCAATGTGTATTTACAGGCAAAAATAAAAAGCCTGGTGTCAGAACTCAGTAGGACTGAATTTTGCACTGCATTGCACATTCTTTAGAAACATTTTTTATATATAAATTGCAGAGCCAATTTCATATGAATGTTATCCTTAACAAGAAAATAAAAAGAGTGAAAGAATCAGAGGTGAACTTGCATTTCTTATGACAGGTTTCTAGCCGAAATCTGCCAAGTGATCTGCCATTCCCAAGTGTTGAAGTCTGAAAGCTTTACACAATAAGAGATTTTTGGTGTTATGGCGGGCTAATATGAATTAAAACATTTGATGCCACATTAGAAATGCTACATAGGGAAAAGCTGCTGTGTCAGGATGAATGTACATGAAGTACATCTTAAAAGTGGAATATAACACTGATTTAAAAAATCAGTTTAGAAATTATGTGATTTTTTTTTCTCTTTTGCTGTGACATACAGAGTTAATCCTACTAACCTGTTAGATAAAACAGGTTTGATAATTTGATAAACAAACAAATCTAATATAGGCTGTTGTTAGGTATGAAAACAGAATCTATGTACAGAAATACACACAGTTTGGTTATTGTAAGATGCTTTGATTTTTGAAAAATATCATGGGCTAAATATTTATGCTTAGCAAGATGTTTTTGTTTTTTTTTTTTTTGCAAAAGAGAGTGTATGGAAGAAGAAAGATGCAAACAGCACTGTTAACAAAGTATTTTGAGCTGTTATTCTGCTGGATTGGATGATGGATTAAAGTAGGTTCTGGGAGAGACTACTCTTTTCTTTCCATCTCAGCCAACAGTGAATAAATGGGCTGATCCTTAATTCTGGCCCCTTCTTTCTCCTTTCTTCCTCATCTTCCAAATTCAACTGCTTCCTGACTCCAGCACATGTTGTCTTGTGAAATTTAATGGGACCGTTTATCTCCGTTCCTGAGGGAGTATGTAGAGAGCAGAGAAACTTATTTTGCGATTTTTAATTCTTTAAGCCTTTCCTGAGACAATACAACTATTTTTAGTCCTTACTTGGGGCTTGCCTGAAGGTGCAAGCTAGCCCTAATATGATATTGGTAATTCTTGATAGACTGTAACAACTGAAGTCAGAATGGCAATATGCCATTGATTGGATATATTGAATAGATTGTATATATTCATTGTTCCCACTTGCATCTTGGATGAGAATACAACTCTGTATTTGTAACTGGTCAGGCTGTATCCAAATCTGTGTAATCTTCCAGTGCTAATAGCTTTTTGCTTCATCAATTCACAATACAGCCAACTACATTTGTGCTGACAGGTGCTTTAGTTCAGAATCAAAGGCTAAAGGCTAACATAAAATGGTTCATTTTATTATGATGGCTCAAAATCAGAGTTTTAACAATGAGGTTTAAGCATTTGACTCATTTTGTGGTTCATGATTATGTCCATTAGTGAGCAGGCAGACGCTGCATCAAAAATAGCCTGTTTAGACCTCTTAATAACACATACTTTTGAAGTTGAATAGAGATGAAATATTAATGGATTCTTAAAGGTACTGTATGAAAGAGCAACCTGAAGGCAAGATGATATTTCCAAGATACTGTTTCAGTGAAGAATAATGTAAATGCAAACAGAATACCCCTCCAATGCACTAGAAAAATTGGTATGCGTCTGATAGAGCCAGTGCCATATTAAATCACGTGTGAAAGCATTGCATTATTCAAATCTCAGAAACAGAGAAAAAAAAAAGCCCATTGAAAAGCCATCTGGTAGCTATTGCTGTTGTTAGTGATCCCATTTACTGACATTTGCATAAAGCTTGTTGATTACTCTTAGGAAGGGCAATATTAGCATAAATGTTTTTTTATCAAGCTAGTCATTTAGGCCCTGATCCGATGCTCAGAAATGCAATGCATATCCTGTATGTATATGAGAAGTTCACTTAAATCACCGGTGCTCTGCAGTAATAAAAAGGTGTGCCAGCATAGTTTCTGGAATGCACTTGAGAGACTTAGCAATGTTTTCACCATGCTGAAAAGGCTGTGCACAATAGAACAATATACTTTTGACTTGCTGAGAAAAGTAATGCAGCAAGATGTGTTTCTACTGCTTGTTTCTTCAGCTGTTAGGAACACTGATGGTGGAGTAGCAATATTAATTAATCCAACCTCATACAAATACTCTCGTCTAGAATGGATTAGGGAGATACCTTTCATTACTTCTCTCTACCAAATAGGATGTTTTCTTAGAAGACAGAATCTGTTGCATTTCACAACTGCATACTCATAAAGGTTATGTCTATGGTAGTGATCAAAGCGGGGGCAATGCATGGGCTGAAACACTGGTCTGCAATATTGACTAATTTTCCTGTCGTCTTTGTGAGATGTCCCAAACAATATTCCACAAGATAATACTGGAGTGTACTGTGGGAGGTAATACAGACCAGAGACTGCTAATGCACCGTATAGGCAGGGCCTCCCTGTATTGGAAAAAGGAGAGCTAAGCCACTTGAATGGAGCACTATTGTGTCAGTGACCCTCAGGGACAGTTTTATCTACTAATATAGGTGTAGCAAAATGGAGTATTTCCAGTGTTTAGGAAGGGACCATGAATTCTTTTGATTAGCAGATAGAAATTTAATTTTCTTTTAAGAAAAATGTTGACCTTTAAATTTTGCTAGTCAATATGCCTACTTTTCAGATACAGAAATTCAATGACCATTTCAATGAAATTGATCATTTGCCTGATATTTAACTAGAATCTACTTAACACATACAATTTCTGAGTAATTAGGATCTCAGTAGAAATAATGTTGATTGATTGAGGAAGAAGTTAACAGTTAAACAGCCTAGGTTAGAATACTGCCCATATGGCTCTTTTCCAAATGTAAGATGCAGCATAAAACTCTTCTCTTGTCAGGGCTTTTTAAAAGATGCACTATTGCTGGCCTTTGACTTCCACTGACATAGAAGTGTTTATTAAATGTAGCTGAGCACTATTTTGATGGTAAGTGCTATTCATCAGCTCATAGCGAGAGCTTAGAAATATATTCTGAAGTTGAAATCTGTGTAAGTGAAATTGTTATAGAAGAAGGGAGCCCTGTCAGCAACAAAGTTCTATTGCACGGAGTGCCTTTTGTTTAATATGAATTGTGCAATACCTTCTGGCACACTGCCTTCTTTCCTCTCATCATTGACAGACTTCTGTCTCCTCTTCAGCCTGCGATCAGCTGTCCCTTGGGGTGGCTGCCATCTTCGGACCATCCCATAGCTCCTCAGCTAATGCTGTGCAATCCATCTGCAACGCTTTGGGTGTTCCACATATCCAGACCCGCTGGAAACATCAGGTGTCAGACAACAAGGACTCCTTCTATGTCAGCCTCTATCCAGATTTCTCTTCACTCAGCCGTGCCATCCTTGACCTTGTGCAGTTCTTCAAGTGGAAAACAGTTACTGTTGTTTATGATGACAGCACTGGTAAGGCTAAAGCATTAGACTATGTGCAGATATATTCACATGTACAAAGAGAAGGAGGAGGGGTGTTGCTACTCATATTTCTTAATTTAAGAAATCTTAACTAAATTACAAGAGTTTCTATTGGCAAGGTAGTGTATAACAAAATGTGGATTTATTAGCATAAGTATACTCCTAAGTATGCTTCAGTTGCTGAGTTCTGAGTGTTTGAGCTCACAACTGTCAATAAATCAGTCACGCTCTATCTGCATTTTCTGCAGTGTTTTAACAGTTGCTAACAGCTATGTCTTCTGATTTTATTTGAAACTTAAATTTTGAAGAAAAATATGGTATCTTGAAAGATGTACCAGTATCCCTGGTGAAGCAGAAGACCTAAATTCTAGTGCTGCTTCTGGCATTACTTAAGTTAGAAAACAGATGTCATATTTGTTTGGAATTTCAGTATCTGCTTTTTTTCAGTGAGAATTGCAGAAGGACCCCTGGTTTTAGCTGCTAGGAATTGAAACCAAAGGAAATTGGAGGGTTGTTTTGCAAATGAGTTACACAAGATAAAAATGAATTCCTGACTTGCCAGCAGAAATATACCAGATTTCTACCTTTCCCTTACCTCACCCTCAACAAAATTTGTTTTGCCCTTCTGTTTTGCCTTGACAGTGACACCTTTGAAAATTGTTTTAAAAACTTCAGTTTGATTTGAGGTCTGTCTAGTGGTGGTCAGAATTAACACCATGGTAAGAGGAAAATCTGTAACGGAAGATACAAGGCGGGTACTTAGCCAAACAAGATGTATTTAATCTTCTTGGAAGTGTTGGTAACTTCTGTGCTGGTTGAACTGTCATTGGCAGGAAAAGAGCATGGTGAGCCTCAAACCCTTCTCATGGTTCAGTGAACTGGAAGACTGTTAATACCCTTGTTATATAATGCTACTATCTATCTAAATCTGAAATAAAAAAATAAGATCAACAAACAATGTTACATGTGAGGCTATCTGTAGTGAAGACTAACTGCTAGATAAAGAGCAGTTACAGCAAGGCAGAATGCCTGCCTGCTATTTAAGTTCAAATAAGATGTGTGTATAGCTATGAAAAGGTGAGGAGGGAACAGAGATGGCAGTGCATAAAATTATTTATAGCTGATTTTTTTACTTCATGCGTTTTAAAAAAAAGCAAGGCAGTGAAGTCTAGAGGCTGCCTCCCTAAAAGTTTGTTGGCTGATGTCACCAAAAGCCTTGAGTAATCAGACTTCTGGTTTAAACTTTAACTGTACTGAGTTAAATGTCTATTAAGAAATACATAGCTTGTTTATTTTTTTAATTTGTTCTGATACAGGACAGGAGTGAAAAAAGCCTCAATTTTTATTAAATTATGATTTAAAAAGTAATTTGGGGTTCAGTGAAACAGTTATAGACTTAGGTTTACATAAACTGGAAATATTTAGCTTTCTTTGAAATCACTTGGAGGTTAACTGTTTTTACAATAAACAGGTTACCTTTTAAAACAGGCCTCTCAGAAAAGTGGTATGTTTTAACACTTTGAAACTACTTTGCTCAGTGTTTTCAAGTATTTTTCTCCTCTCCCACACACACAAAAAAATTAACCTAATGAAATATTTCACATTTAATGGTCTCTCTTAACTCAATGCTTTTTGAAAGCTATGTTGTTAACGGCCATGATAGACCCGATCTATTCAAAAAGTATACTTAGAAGTCAGGATATAGGTAGAAATAGGAATGAAAATGGAAAAGAAGTTTTTATTGTGTATGTTGTGATCTACTTGATCTACCCATGACTACTGTAAACATTTGAGTGAAAAAAAGAACATGAGCTCTTTTTAAATAAATTTTTTAAAAAATGACAATGAATAAGGAGATTCAGGTATACAGCTTACTTAAAAAGCATAAAGAATTATTTCAGGAAATAGTCACTTTATATCTTTCTGGAGTGGCTAAACCCTTTAGATTATGGTACTGGTTGTTCTTGCTGATAAACAGTAATCCCAGCTACAACATCCTTCTTTTCTTGAAATCTGTTGCTGTCTGAAGAGATAGAAAGAGAATGAGTTTTAAAAAGGTAATCCTCTCTCTTTTTTTTTGTGGCATTTGCTTCAAGTAAATTTAAATTCTGCTTCTTTAAGACTCTCAGTTTCTCTTTGTTAGTAGCATCTCCTATGGATAATTCAAAGACTTCAGAAGTGGGACTCACTGCTGGGAAGTCCACAGCAATGCTTGCCTTTGAAGTACATAAGGGAACAACTCTTAGCTAGGGGGAACTGTCAATCTTGAAGTAGAGTTTAAATCTTGTTAGAGCTCAACTGCAAACTGGTGTTTTTTGAGGCAAGGGATGGAGGGAGAGGAACCTTTTGACAGGAAGTAGTTACTTTAGCTGAGGAAGAGGTTACCTCGTGCCATGGGATAAGATAAACATTTAGTTGTGACCCTAGGGCTGAAGCTGAATATGATAGTTTCAGCTAATATTTAGAAACTGTGTTGTAACACTCTTTGTGCCATTTAAGACTTAATTTCAATCACATTAAAATGAAGGCAACGGATACAAAACATTTTTCACTGTTTATATCTGTTTCTTCCACTTAGCCAGTCAATCCTTAAAGTAAGATGGATATCATTCTTATTTCTCCCTCCTTTGTTTCTTGTCTAATAATCCACATTTTACGCTCCTTTACTGAAAAGTTGTTTAGGATGACAATGCACGCCTTATTTTATGATCATTTTAGCATTATGGATTTCCTTTATCTGAATGCACAATTCACAGAAGCACATCCTGGTCAAGACAATCATGTGTTGGTATAGCAGATACAGTGCTAATTTCTTTTAATTGCTAAAATAAATATTTTTGGGGGGACAAGTTTACTTTATGTATTTCTATTATTACTCTATAAACATGGATACAAGGGGATATGATACTTTTATTATAGACAGGAAGAAAAGGTAGAAAACATACATAAACTCTGTCTGGATTCTTCTTAAGATGAATTTTGGGGAGTTGCTAATATGCCAAAATCCTGGAAGATTGCAGGTCCATTCTGAGGGAAAGCATTTATTTATTTATCTATTATTTTTAATTTTTAAAAATGTCTTTATATCTTAATTGTTAGGCTTCAGTTTTATGAATTCTCTAAGGAATTGTGAAAGTTTTACTTCTCCAATAAAGGAAAGTTACCTCACTCACTTCAAAGCATTCCAATAACAGCTGTGTCCATGTTTGTCATTCGTTCAGTATAGGGTATGTGTTCTTGAGTAAACACAAATAGAAAAAGCCGTGTGGTTATTTGATGCTGCAGTCAGTAAAGGCACATGTGTCATTCCCAGGAATGCGCTGCAGACTGATACTTCAGGTGCACACTTCTGCTGCTTCTTGATAGCACCATTGTGTCCAATTGTATGTAATCCCCCATGCCCCTGTCTTACAGGAAGGAAAGCCAGTTATGTGACTTTAATAGATAGCAGAGCATTTTCATGATGTTACATGAGGCACTCTACCTAAGTGTAGATGCAGTCTTCCATAGTGTCTGTGTCCCTTTCAATCCTTAGTATAGCTGCCCTCACAACATCCGTATGATAAGTGCAAAACAGACTGCCATCACTTGCATTTGATCTGGATCCTACTTGAACTGAGGTTGTGTGGTATAGAGGAAGTCGGTCCATGTTATAGAGCCCAGTTTGAAATAAGCGAGATTTGGAATCCCAGGCTCACTTTGCAATAATGAACATCTGCACATCTAAAAGATTACCACAAAGAACAGCCAGTACCGGGTTGTCTCCCTCACTGAAGTATTCTCCCTGTATCTTGTGTGGAGGAATAGCTGTACATCTTGCTACTAATTTGAGAAAAGACAAAGAAGTTGCTTTTCATGCACTATGTATAGCAACCGGACCCTGTCCCCAACCCTCCCCAGAAAAATAACACAGAAATAGCTAAGTCAGAGGAGATTAACCTATGGAGTCTGGCTATTGCTCCTTCTGTCATTATGGACCTCAGAATCCTGGGTTGTTCTGCGCTGATCAGACCTGCCCTGTGTTCAGGAGCCTGTAATGAGGAAAGCAGGATAACTTGGCACAGGAGAAAATGGAGATTGTGTCATGCTGAAATAGGGACAGAGATGCTTCTAAAGGGATATGATCAATAACACTGAAGGGAGCAAAGATCAGGTTGAATCCAGCGTAATAAGGAAGAGTCAAGGCTCTACAAATAGGATGAAGTAGATGAATAAACTAGAAAGGTTAATTCTATCTTGTCTCAGTAAGAAGAGGTGCAATCTGTTACAGTGGGGATAAGGTAATAGAAATAAAAATGAATGTAGAATGGGCAAAGGTTTTAATATTATAATAAAGCCTTCTGCCCTGGTAGTATTTTATGGAGTAGGCATTGTGACAGTAGGTAGATGAGTCTGTTCTTTCAAGGAAGGAAAAAATATGTGAGTCCTTTTTCTGTGAATCTGTCTTTGAATACTCCTGCACCTGGTGTTTTTTTTCCCATTAAATAATAGCTATATGCTGCTTCCTGCCACAATTTAGTTTCTCCCTTTACTTTAGCTCTCAAGCCTTCTTTTTAATGTAGTCCATCTGTTGTACAGACAAAAAATTGGAATGAGGCTCTAGAACACTTTTCTTTCTAGTCTGAAGATAAGTATTTCTTCCTGTGATCATTCTAAATGGCAAAGTATATTCCTTTTAACTGAATTTCCCATTAAAAAAAAAACCCTAGCAGGATGTAATGAGACGTTGGTTAGTTTTCGTTTTTTCCCTTACAGTAATTTATGGTCTCTTTGTTAATTAAATACCACTAAACTGTCCCTGGATACTAATTAAGTCCTTTCAGATTTACAGATTTGCTACAGTCAATTGTCTTTAGGAAAGAAAAGTGGAAAAATGGCAGTATGTTGATCAGCTGCATGTCCTAATGATTCTAATTGGTCTCAAAACAGTAACTTAATTTCAAGTACATATTCTAATCTTTGTGCTAAAGAAAACAGACTAGATAAATTCTAAATAAGTTTGTGAATCTCAGAGAATTCCAAAGCAAAGAATACAGGAACAGTTAAATGCTGGGGCCTTTAAATTATAGTGGAACTTGTATTGCCAACTAATTCTTTATGCAGATCAAGTTGATATAAACAGGGTTCTGGGTTTTTTCTTAATTAACATTTGTTTTGGTCTTGGGTGAATGAGTATAAACACCAAAAATCTGTTGCATTTATGAACAGAAGCCAAAGTAAAAGCTGGAAAAAATGACTTCAGAAATAAAAATGTTTTGTGTTGGTCTTCAGTATTGAACCCTGCGCTGTAATTCAAGTGAATGGAAAAGATGCTGTTTTGTTGATATTTTTACTGTGGTGTACAGGTACCGTTGATTTATAGATAAAACTGCAATTTCTTTCTTGGGACCAGTATTAAAATTATCTTATTCCTGCTGTATTTAGCGTTGTTATGCTCTCACCTTGAGTATTGTGTGGAGTTCTGGCCCCCACAATTTAAAAAGAATGTTAAGGTACTTGAACATGTCCAGAGTAGAGCAACAAAGCTGGAAGGCATGATGCCCTATGCAGAGCATCTGAGGACCCTGAGTTTGTCTAGGGTGGAGGAAAGGAGGCTGACAAGTGACTTCATTGCTCTCTACAGCTTCCTGAGGAGGGGAAGTGGAGATGGAGGTGCTGAGCTCTTCTCCCTGGTGAAAGGACGCGTGGAAATGGTTCAAAGCTGCACCAGGGGAGGTTTAGAATGGACATTAGGAAGCGTTTCTTTACTGAGAGGGTGGTCAAACTCTGGAACACGCTTCCTAGGGAGGTGGTCAATGTCCCAAGCCTGACAGTCATTAAGAGGCATTTGGACAATGCCCTTAATAACATGCTTTAGCTTTTGGTCAGCCCTAAAATGGTCAGGCAGTTAGACTAGATGATTGTTGTAGGTCCCTTCCAACTGAACTATTCTATTCTATATTTCTCATAACTTATTTCCAGATATCTTACATCTTGTGGTTTGGGGTGTGTGTGTGTGGTATTTTCCCCTTCTTTTTTCCCTGTGCTATTAATAAAAAAGGATACTCACCTTTGAACTTAATGTAAATTTACACTAAGGGGAATTAAATATGCTGGGGGTAAAATGGATGTGGGGTGATGACAGGTGGGCAATATTGCTAAAGCTTTAAGGATAAAAGCTTGTAAGTGATTCAAAGTAAATCTTGGCTAGGGAGAAAATTTCTCTTTAAGCAGAATATACATAGTGCACTATAAAGATGACAAAAGGTGTTCAAGAAACTTTAGAGAACAGGCAACTGAGTAGGATAGAAGATGAGATGGTCTGAAAAGGCTTGCTCATCTCTCTTTCTGTAAATGAATTAAGCAACATTTCAATTTATGTGAAAAGCCGTTCTCCTTTATAAACACTTCCGTATAACTAAGGTCTATTCTTAGCAGAACAAGAGAGAAGGAATGAAATGAGTTGAGGACGCTGTATTTGAATGTTTGACAACTGATACTGTAACGGTGCACTTCACCTGAGATTAGAAGACATGACCTCAATCATGGTGAACAGAAACTTGCAAACTGACATGGCTTGCATGCAGTAGAATATATTTCATGTTTGAAATTTTGATATAGAAAGGTAAAGTTTACTCAAGAATGGATGACAGGCAGAAATAAGGAGATTTCATAAAGATAGTCTGATGTGCTTAGTCCACAGTACAGTAAGAGACATCTGCTGGGAGCAACAGTGTAATTATAAAAAGCACAAATGAGTATCATTATTGTGATTTGCATTGCTGTGGATCAAGATCCTAAATAAACACTAAACCATGAAAATGAAGCGGACAAGGCTTTTTCTTCCCATCTTCTTTAGAATAATCTAACAAAACTAATCAAAGGCAAGGTTTTAATATCAACAAATATCTCAGACTAGGTGTTTACTGGGAAAAGGAGTATAGAAGGACACAGTTCTTACAATATTCTTAGAGAGATGTTATAATGTATGTTGTTTATTTTTTCAATACTGAAAATACTGAATGCCCATGTATGAGATGTTCTTGTCATATTTCTGATAGTGAATCAGTGCTTGGGAATGGAAAATAATGGTTTACTATTAGAGACTGCAAAACAGCAAAATGTACTGAACAGAAGTCAAGAAAGTGAATGTCATTAAAACTGGAATTTCTGCTAACAGAATTAATTGGAATCTAAAACAAAGAAGATTCAGATCAGTTGATGATTTCTTAAATAATAATGAAATCGAATAAAACAAAACAACAGTTGTCAAGGGAGCTAAGCTTTTAAATCACTTGAGTAAGAGACTTTTGAAAAACTTTAAAATGAAGTAATCTTAGATCTGTTAATAACCTTTTGAGAATTTATGGATGGTATGTGATGTTCTAGAAGTCTGGAAAAGGTAGACAAGATCAGATTTATCCCAACTTAGATATTTGGTCTAATTTTGAAGTATATTTATCCTCATTTGTTACATTCATTTAACATCTAAATCATCTAACTATTCCTAATAACTACTTTCCTAACTTGGAATCTCTTAAAAATTAGGTAGAATAAAGTGAGGTTGTAGTATGAAGGTTGGGTTTTTTTTGGTGGTTTTTTTTTTGTTGTTGTTGTTTTGTTGTTGTTGTTGTTTAATATACATCAGTCAGCTGAATTTCTATTCCTGGAAAAGTGCTGGAAAAATAAACTATTTACTTGTAAACACTTAAAAGGTCTCAAAGTGATGAATAACTATCAAGTTTGCTTTATCAAGAGCAAATAATGTAAAACTTTCTCATTGTGGATAAGGAAAATGCAGTAGATGTGATAAATATTGAGTTAAGAAAGTCATACTGTTCAAGGTGACATTCTTATATGCAAATTATAGAAATGGGTTGCTTATGCAACTGTTGTCGAATGGATGCAAAAAAAGAGCAATAAGGCATAAATAGACTCGTTATGGCTTACTGCAAATCTGAAAAGATATACTTAAAAGGTTCATTTTCTGGTATGAAGAGTATACAAATTACATACTCAGAAGTTACAATACTCTTGAAAATATGATTTGTGTTAAAGTATTTTAATATTTATCTATGAACTGTAAGATGTGTTCATTGTGGATAAGCCAACAATGGCATTACAAGAAAGAAAGCATAATGTACTCAGATGTATGACCTGGAATTTCATGTGTAAAAAATTCCCAGGTAATTCCAATTTAACCTGTAAAAGAAAAGCATCACACCATATTACATTGTTTTTTGCAGCAGAACTCAAGAAAGATGAGGGTTCTTCAGATCACAGGCTTAGGAATGTATGACCTGGGAGGAGAGACTAAAAGAGTGTTGGTTTAGTCTAGGGCAAGTAGACAAAATGGGCTTGCAAAAGGAAATAAATAAACTATCCTCTATGTTAAATGTCATAGTTAGAGACATGTTTAAAATTATAGCAGAAATGATTTAGCTAAGGACATTTACGTTAGAACGCAATAACAGATATCCTTGAAAAGCTGTGTAAACTCCATCTCATGAGGTTTTGTGGTTCGGTGTTGTTTCTTTGCTGGGTTGTGGGTTGGTTTTTTTTGTTGTTGGGTGTTGTTTTTTTTAATAGCAATGTATTCATACTGCTTTTGCTAGAGAGGACAGAAAAGACAGGTAAGGGTGACCTTTTAAGGTCACTGTCAGGACTATTCTCTATCACTGATGCTGACTGATGTCTCTGTTGAATGTGCAGAAATACTAAATTATAAACTACTATTAAGTTATTCCATTGATAGTGATTCTTCAAATTGGATTTATATTAGATATCAGTTAGATGAAAACTATACCTGTGTGTATTTTTGCATAGTTTACTGTTTTGCCTTGTGCAATTTCAACTAGCATTTATTCTGGTTCTTCAAAGCAGATGCAGAATTCACAGTAGTGGTTGTTCTTGAAGGGCTGGGTGGTACTCCTCTCTGCAAATAAACAAACTTGTATACAAATCTTATCAAAGATACAGAGTGGGATGGGATATCTTAGCACAGCATGTTAAATGAAAATATTTTTGTGTATTTCAAATTTGCTTATTATCAATTAATAATTGGTTATTCTGTGTTATTTAATGGAATGAATGGAATGAATATGTAAAGGAGGGCTATATTTGCCATGGGGAACAAAGCAGACTGAGGCTTCCTATGCATATCAGCTGGAATGGTAAGCAGTTCTGTTCCACATCTGTTCAGTCACTGAGTCAGACAGAGGTTGCAGCATTTGTAAAACACCCACACTTTTATTGAATCTTCTTATTAAAGACAATAAATTTTTAAGCCTTCCTTGAACTCAGAGTTGGTAGAATTCTGATAATTAATAGGCCTAATAATTTTGACTTATTTTTGGAGAATGAAGAAATATTTTCCAGACTGATTACCTATTGCATAGTATCTTTTAAGTACAGAGTGTTTAAAGTGCTGTGCACAGTGATAAAGTGAAAACACAATTAGTAGTTATGTGCTAAACCTAATTGTAGTATTTGGATGTAGCTGGTTATTTGGTTTGGTGTATTCCTTTCCTAAGAATGCCATTGTACCATTTGTTCAGTAAAGTTCAGAAATATTTTTCCAGTGATATATGACAATACCAGTGGTAAAGAGGATGTTGTGAAGTTAAAATTTCACTTTCAAACTTTTTTAGTCTTTTCGCAGTTTGGAACTTAAGAATTGTCTTAGCTAGCTCTATGAAGAGAAAGAAGTTAAATTCTGTTATTCTTTTTGGTAAATGGACCTGTAGTAGTTCTTTGAGAATAAATCAATGGAGATTTTAATTATTTTCTTTGAAAAGAAAAGTAAATGTCATCAAAGTAAACAGAATGCATAAGTCCAGCCCATCTTTCAGGAAAATATCTATGACAGACCCTGCCCTGTTTTGGCCAAGAACTGAATTTGGACTTACTGCAACAAGACACACTATTATAAAAAAGAAATCTATAGGTTTAAGATAAAAATAAAATAAATCCATAAGGTACTTTTTTTTCTATAAGCCTAAGGAACAGAAGTGGATGTAACATTTTCAGAAATTTTTGCATTAACAATGAACGTATTTCAAACAGCACCTTAAATTGTTTTGCTTTTGTGGGTTTGAATAAACTTAAGAATTTAAATCTTACAGAAAATTCACTAGGGAACTTAAAATCAAAATAATTCTTTCTTTCATGAAGATTGGAAAATTTTATTCACTATTTTCAGAAAAATGTGACGGGAAAATTATTTAAGTGAAAACTGAAAACAGGAAAATGGAGACATAATCAGTATCACGTCTTGCGTGGGGCATAAATTTAAACTCAAATTTATCCAAACTTAACTACACTTCTACTCCTACTTCAGTATTACATATTTTGTTCTCCGGTTGGAGGAACACTGTGAAATGCGCTGAGATGTCAACCCCTTTATGAATTGTTTTACACTGGTCTCAGCTCAAATATTCCCATTTTAATACATTTTAATTTGAATTCAGCTTTTTCTTCTTTCTTGCACTTTTATATTTTTTTTAGCGAAAATATAACTGCTTTTGTTTCCAGGAATAAATGTGGTTACCTAGTGTAAATTCCCATTTAGAATGTTCATTTATGTTTCTTTTCCAACCAAGTCCATTTTGATTTCTAGTAGATATTATTTTTTTATTTAGTTTTGTATACTTTGATAAATAGTGATAATCCTATGATATGGCTAGGAATTGCTAACTTGTTCTACTGCTTCTTTTGTCATTGATTCTGATGGCTTTGACAAAGGCTGTTTTGTCCTTTGACTGTAGTAGATCTCTTTTTTCCTCTTCACCCTCATTAAACTGCACTGCTTATAGATGTCAGCCACTTGAGAGATCATACTTCACACTATTACAAGAATTCTTTTGAAATGCCCAGGACTGTTAATTGTCATTGCTGTCACCATCGTCACACTGAATTAAAGATAAAGCTTTCTGAAAATGTTCAAAAACATGTTCAGAAAACTGAATAACAGTATTTCAACTCAGGCATATCATAATAGAGTCGCATAAGTGAAGGAACATCACACGTTGCTGGAGACTAGAAAAACATGGCAAATCTAACATAAAAGGCTTAATGCTTTCTTAATTTCCAATATTTCTTCAATTATATTAATTTTTTTTTTCTTACATTTTCACACACTAGGCACAGAGGTGAGGGAAGGAATGGACCGTTCTCCTGTTTTTTTTTTTCTAGCTGCTCTATGCTGCAGCTGATAAGTACTCAGGTGGTATGAAAAAAACTTATTTTCTTAATCTTTTTATGGTGATCTTCAAGATCAAAACCTTCCCAGGAACTGAAGGTCTTTCCTGAACTTAAGCAGCACACTGATTCCCTCTTGTGGAACTGTGTGGGATGGGGTAGAGGGCTTTTTTCACTGCAGTGCTGAAAAGCCATTATTAGAAAAGAATTGTTACTGGAAATAGGCTGAAATGGGATTGGCTATTTGAAACTAACTATAAAAGATGTTTGCACCCATGCTCTGACGTGCTCACTTAGCATATTTAAGGAAAACAATAAAGCTGATTATTGCCTTGCACTTCAATTACAGCTAGTTATGCTGAAACAGCAGTAAAATGGATTTAACATTCAGATGCTAAGACCCAAGACACAGAAAAATAAGTGATACGCACAGTATCAGAATGGAAATATGACTGTCTGTGGAGTTAAACCTGGATCCCTCGTTTTCTTGTTCAGTGATTTTTAACCCTAAGGCTAGTGTCTCCTATACATGGCATTTTAGTAACATCAATTTCAATATTAATTATGAATACAAACACTTCTGCTTTCCTGCAATAAGTAACTGTTTCCAAACAGTCTAAAAGAAAGTTTTTTTTCCTGTCTTTAGTCTAGACATTTTTAGATCTTTCATAATGGTGAGGTTTGTATTTCAAATACATATACATATATGCACACACATCTAGTTAAAAACCATAGGTCTGGCATTTTTTGTTTGCTTCAGAAAGGAGCATTTTTCTCAGATATTAGTATTCATGTGCTCTAAGTCCTCCCAAAGTACACCACTGGTTATATCAGCACCATTTTGTGGAAGTGCAGGTCAAGGAGTGAAAGAAAAATCCCCTCAGTCTGGTGACACATACTTATACCATTTGTATGATCACTGTTGATCCTAGGTTCTCCAACAAGTAGCTTCTGTTTGTTGAGCTGATGATGACTAAAAATGGGTAAGACCGCTGGAGATAAAGGTTAAAGGTGTTAGTTCAGGTCCATCCTTCCACATACGAAGTAAGGATCACCTGAAGTTTGGGTACTAGAATTTCTGTCCTAATGTGCCCAGAAGGTGTTAATAACTATACCTGAGCATGCAGCCTCATCAGGCACTGTGGATTTGAAGGCAAATCAGGTATTCTCTCTCTAACACTCAACCTTTAGGGCTCAGGTCAAATTTTTAAACCAAAGACATTCAGATGTGTCCCTCCTTCCCATAAACACTTCATCTTTTGAATTTGTGTCTTTTTAATAAAGGAAACAGTAAAGCCTTTAAAATGAATATAAACATCTAAAATATTTCTGTTGTACTCTTCTAAATATTGAGCCTTGGAACTCACGCAAAACTATTTGATTGTCTTGATAAATGTCCAGCTGTGTGTGACACTGAATAGCACACACCTCAATATATCAGTATGAGGGCAAGATGAACGTTGGGATACTGCATCATAGCCAACAATTCTGGAGCAGTTTAGAGAGAGGCATAGTTCTTAGCCCTAGAAATCTTGTTCCAGCAGACAATTAAGTCAGTAAATGGATTGCTGACCATTTTCTGAACCATTATTCTATGTTGAAGTTTTTATCTGGAGCAAAAGATTTAGTCTCTGTCCAGTCCAGACTATAAGTACTATGAAAAGATGCTGATTGAGGAAAAGAAATGCCAGGAGAGAACTAGCTACCTAAACTGAAAAGTTTTCTCTTACTACTGGCATGGCTACCATCCAAGAAAGAGTTTTTGAAAAATGTTGTCAGTGGAAATAATTTAACTTTTATTCTTCTTCTCATACTTGGTGACCCAGAACTGGCTTTTCAGTGTGTTTAAACTCTTTTTTTTAGTGATATGTTCAAAATAAATATATTTCCTCAAAACAACAACCCCTCCCCCCAAAAAAAACCCCAAACAACCTAACTTGATGATCAAATTATTTTTTCTAACAACTTAAATGCTTGTTTTGAAGCACTGTACCTTCTTTAAGTGTGTTTGTATAGCTGAAAGGCCACACATGGGGAGAGTGAAGTGTGGAATTAATTAATCAAGATATGATAGAACATGCCAACAGGTAAGGGTATTCTGATTTATAAACAGTTGTTCTTCAGTATCTCTGAAGAATAGTTGGGGGCAGTAGGTCACTGCTGTATGCTTTGATAAGGAGATAAGTACGTAGTTACAGGTATCTTGACATTAAGAGCCTCTATACGTCTACACTTTTCCCCCGCTGAAGGAAATTTTGTAATCCAAATAGACCTTTGGAGTTCATTCTGGCAAATACTATTATTATCATGGGTGACTAGTGTATCTTGGCTTGCCCTAATGAATCTAATTTTTAATTTTTCAGCTGAAGTTATTCTAAACAAAGCAGCTGTATTTCCTGACAAAGGGCTTGTTAAATAGAATTTGCTTTGGCAAAACTACTTCTAAAGTCAGTTACCAGTTACTTTTCCTTCTTTGTACTGATACAGTGCTATCATTTTCCTGGTAGGAATCAAGATTAATAATGGAAAAATAATTTAAGTCAACATAACTCTAGATATCTTTGAACTCTTCTTTAGGTCACCTCCACTAACTGTAGTAAATTTTTAATACTGCAGAATGCAAGTGGCACAAAGCTCTAATGAAGTAATATCTGTAATATATATACATACACATGCATACACACATAGTGTTCTGATTACTCTCCAGTGCTTCAACTACAAGACTAAAAAACCCTGCTAAAATGTTGGACTCTGAAGCTGGTAATAAGAAGTTGTATTAATTATGTTTACAGTAAGAGGATAAATTTTTTTAATTATGTATCTTAAAGTTCTTTCTCCATTAAAGACGCTTCACACCATTGGTACTCTATTTAAATGGATTTAAACATAACCGATGTCATTTTTAAGAATGCTTTACAATGTTAGAACTGGGTGAAATTATCTTAATGTAGTAAGAAGGCTAAACATGAATAAATGAGAAAGGTCCATTAAGCTATCTTCATCTCTGTTTTCTCTGTATTTTTCTTAATGGTGTTTCTATATTATGTAGTTATATCCAAAGAACAGAGAACAGCCCACACATCAAGTAGCCCTGCTAGCAAGTGAAATTTTTTTTTCTTTTTATTTTTAATCCTTTCACTAGAGGTGTTCTTAAAGTAGAGGGCAAGGATGATAAAACTAATCTTGAGAGTTCATGGGTAATCTGTTCAGGGTGTTCAATATCTGTGAATCATTTTATAGCAATGAACTGTTCTGGTTGATGTGAAGCATTCTATCAATGCCCAATGAACGGGCATTCTCCTCCTTTGTACCCATAGCCCTTTCAAAGTCCAACACACAATATTTTTCTGAGACATAACCAGAAAAACTGGGCAGGGGGCTGTCAGGGAAGGAGAAGAGTACAGAGAGGTGTGAGAGGAAACAACTTGCCAAAAATAGACAAACTTTTCTGGTAGCTCTACAAAGCAATATATTATTAATTTTGAAGTTTTTGATATTCTGAAGATAGGAGTAGCCTTTAAAAGAGCATTTGTGTTCTTTGTGCAGAAAAAGGTTCATGTGTTCAGCCTATTGCAAGGGGCATTTGCTTGCATTCTTCCTGTGCAAGCACAAAGGCAGCATTAATGGAAATGATAAATAGTTTGATGAGCAGGCCAGGTGGCATAGCAATGGCTCGCAAGACTGCTGAGCTGGAGACACAGGTTTTAAAACAAACTTGGGGCTCTTGCTTCCTGGACTGGTTGAAGTTGAACATGTCGAGGAGGTAATGTGATTGATCTCTTTGGAGGAAGATGCCAGCTGGAGAGCTCACAAACTGCTCCTTCAGGATTCTCCTTAAAGATGAATTGATGGCAGCTTCTGAAAAGAGTTACTCACACCACATTCTTCCCAGCCATTCAGAGGTAAGACTCTATCACAGTGGCTGCTAAAAGAAGGAATTGAGAGTTTAAAGGGACAGGAAAAAGGTGTCCTTGGTGAAAGAAACTGCAGGAAGTACATTCCCAAAATGCAGCTATTATTTCTATACTGTTGTAAAATAGATTTTTTTATTTAGGAGCTTGTCCACACAAATGGTTGGTTTTTGTTTTTTTTTTCATTACACTGGGATCCTGTAATGCTAATAAAATAAGAGGTCAGCATTTCATATGAGGGCTGTACTTCATTTTATATTGTAAATCTGTTGTTTTAAAAATATTCTAGTCTAAAATCTGTGCTTTTGTGTTGACAAGTATGTCCTCAAAATCATGGTGAAGAAAGGACTTTCTTTGTCCTTAGCTTCATTGTCCTTGTAGTTCTCATATTATGTTCCTCCCTTCATTGGAGGCTCTGATACCTCTTTTTCTGATTAGCTACATGTGAGCTACATACGTGCCCTTTTGAAACTGTCCCTTGCGGATCCACAGACTTTATTTCTCAGTGCGTGACAGCTTGTTACTTTGATCCTGAATAACCAGCTTGTCCATTTCCTCTAATGGTAGACAACAGGAACAAAAGTTACTTTGGGATTAACAGTAGCTCAGAAACTTAGAATTAATGTATAAGTATTCGATGCTTGCTTGACCTAAACTACCTTGGCCTTTGTGTACAGAGGGTAGAAGTGTAGAAATGGAGTCCCACAGACAAACTGGACACAGTAGGAAGAAGCAGTCTTCCTTGAATCTCAGGAATCTCACTCATTGAAATGAGCCACAACAGTATTAGGAAAAAGTGAAAATACAGAACAAATTTTGGCAACATATAAAAATGAAAGCAAACAATGAATTTGTCTGAATTCATCTGATGTATTGAGGACTATATGTTAAAGACAATAAGGTAGAGCTCATTTTAGGTTACTGGGAGGCACTAGTTCTACTGCAAAAAGCCTGAAATATATGATGTCTTACAGCTGTGAAAAACTGAACTCCAAACAGATTGTTACTATAAGGATGGTGGCAGAATTTATTTATATGAATACATGGATTGCCTGATTACTTCTCAACTGTGCAATGTTTTGATCCCCTGTGCCTTTTCTTTGGCCATTGCACCTACTCTTCCTGTGGAAACCAGGATGTTAGGGTGTGGTGGGGAAGAGAAGATGAGTGACAACAGGAGCTGGGAAGCAGTTAGTGTCCACTGCTGGACCCAGGTGCTGCAATTTACATGAAGGAGCTTATTCTTTTAGGTTGTATCTTTTCAATGTTTGATTTTTTCTTTGGTTACAAACAGTGACCCACTGTTCAACACTTGACCTAAAAAAGAAGGGGGTGAAAATTAAACTGCTCAAAATGATTGGAAAACACTGCAGGCAAAACAATGCAGAGTCAACGGTTTGTAATTGATTACTTTTAAATATAAGCTTCCAATCACTCATTTTGTTAGTGAGAAAAAGGACACAATTACATAAATAGGTACCTTTCCCCTCCCTAGGAAGAAAGTGAAACACCGTGGGTGTTTTTGCCGCCGGTTACACGCGGTCCATCGGAGTTTACCCTGGGAGGTGACCGGGGGAGCTGCAGGCTGAGGCCGTTTGGTGTAACGGTTTCTGCTGCTTTGCGCGTAACGGCTTAACCCGCAGCCCCTCAGGGGGGCCCTGCCCCGGCGCGAGGCGCCCGCGGCCGCAGCCTGCCTACCCGCCCCTCAGCCGGGCTGCGCTGCGGCAACGAGCTCCCCCTCTCCGAAAGGGTGTCTCTAGCCCGGAGTCGCGGCTGGTGCCCGCCTTCGGTACTTCTGAGAAGGGGCTGCCTCCCTTTGGTGCCCGGGGGGATTTTTTTCTCTGCTGCTTAGGTTGGCTGAACCGGCTGTGGCCGGCGCTGGGCAGGTTGTGGTGCACCGCTTTGTACCTTGTTCCTTGCCCAGGCCATAATCTCCAATGTATTTCAACTCCAGTGGCTTCATCCAGGCGTAATGGAGAGGAAAAGGTAAAGAGAATGCTGGTTTTTGGGTTTGGGGGTTTTGTTTGGTTTTGGTGCTAGTTTTTTGTTGTTGTGTTTGGATTAATTATGCCATTTTTTACTGTGGGAATTAATTTGGTGGTTTTTATTTTATAGGAAGACTAGACTGCTCTTCACACACTCTATATATAAACACCAGTACTGCATCACAAGTGTTAGGTATAGTGTGGAAGGAAACCTTCTGCCTTTGATTTATATTTGCAGGAGTCTCCTTTTGAAGGGTGATCCAGGCCTGGAAAGCCTTTACTCAGTCTCAGCTGCTACTAATGCCTGAGTGAGGAAATGCTGCTTCTCAGCACTTACTCGTCGGCACTCTGTCATAGAAATAAAAGTACCAGAGAGCGATGTGCTCAGTCAGTATTATGTGATTTTGTTTGTTCCACGAGGCGTCTCTCTGCAGTGAGGAGCTGCAGGGTAGCTGTGCACTACTTGCACAGCTTGTATGCTTGGCAAGTGCATTACTTGCCACCCATGACACAGCTTCATGGTAGCTCCCCACACCATGAGCTCTGTGCCTTGAGGGCTCTGCGCTGGAGGTGGCAGCCCTTGCGAGTGAGGGAGTTTTGTTTTCCAGACTTCTTCCCATGAGAGCCTGGCGAGCTGGAAACCATTGAATTCGTCCTAGCAAGGATATATTTTTTGAGTATGGACGAGAATGAACAAATATTCCTTGTAGTGGGTGGTCTGGTGGGCTACCGAAATGAGTTGTTCAGTAGACTGGAACAGGTTTTGTGCCCTGCATAATTCATCTGAACTTAGTAAGCGCTGGTGGATGGAAACACAATGAAAAATACATGTTAAAATCATAAAAATGAAAGTATGTGTTAACTGTAACTATTACTAAAATTAAATATTCTGATATACATAGAAGTTATGAGCAGCAATACGTACACATTAAAAGCTTAAGGTTGCTTTTTTAAATTTTGTATTGATAAGGTCAGGAGAAAAAACTTAGCTTTGAAATACCTGGAATTTGTTTCTGTTTCAGATTGCTTTATCTTTTAAATATGTTTTGAGGAAGCTCAAGTGCTACTGTTTATGTGTCCTGGCAGTTATTGAAGAGATAAATACCTCTTCATTTGCTTGCATACACACCTGTACTGCCCCAGCACTGAGGTCACCTCAGTGCACTAGAGGGGTGTGCATTCACACGTTTTCTTCCCCTTGTTCTCACTCTCAGGTTCCCCTGGTAGCTTCTACAGCTTTTGTACTGCCTTCGCAGTGTGGTACTTTGCTTATTGCTCATCATTTCTCTCTCGGATACGTAGGTAACCTAGCAGCAGACACTATACTTATCATAGTATTCTTGACAGTTTTTAATTGCTCTGGAATTAGTTCCTGCATGTGTAAATCTTCTCTTCCAAATTTTGGTGGTATTTTTTCTTTCTCTGGAGTTGCCCAGTAATGACAAGATTTATGAAGAGGAGGACTTTCTTTTTTTAATTCCTGACTTGCCCATTTAGGCTCTTGAGAGCATGAAGTCATGCACACTGCTCACCTTCTTGGGTAATGCTCTGAAACAGAACAAAGCTTGGAAGAAAGTTTTTGAATTGTTGGCTCTCAACCCCTGCAGTTTTTGTCAGCCATACAGTAGATGTTTAATTCATAAAAGTACTGTAAGACATTGACTTCACGAGCTCTTATAGGCCACAAAACACTTCTCCCCATTCTGCAACAAACCTTGGACCTGCAGTAAAAGACCAAAGCTGTATTGCATTGGTGCAAGAAAAGGGGATAGATCAAGGGACCTGTCAATTTGTGATGTCCTACATTTGTTTACTAAAATTTTGGAACTTGAGGACTTGATACAGAGAAAAGCAGCCTCCCTTTCTCCCTTCCTTGCATTTCACCTTAACATTCCTTGACAATCTTAACTAAGTCTCCAAAGGTGTAATGAAGGTGATTGGTGTAACACCTGAGAAAAAGTAAAACATACAAATTAGGCACTTTCCCGTCTAAGTACGCAATGCTTTGGAAGAACGAACAGTTTACAGTCAAGAAATAACAATCAGGGTTCCTCTTAACCCTTGATATATCAAAAATACTGAGTATGGTACTTGTACAGGAAACACGAACTTCATGAATCATTTTAATGTCTTCTACAAATTAATTTCACAGTCACTTCCACAAACACAGTAAGATTTGTTCTGGAGTGGTTCTGATTCCAAAATTTGCACAGTAGACTAAAGCTACTTTTGTCTCTTGCTATTCTTGAAAATTAGTTCAATATAGAAATACGAGAACAGGGACTAAAGGCCAGGTGTTTCCTGTCTCAGATGACTGTCATAACCATGATACTAACAAGTGTCTATTTGTCTCCTATGAGCAACTCCAGCTGCAGATTTGGATTACAGTGCTCTTAAGAATAGTCTATAATACTTTATTCATTCCTCGCCTCCCAAATAAAAACAAAAGGGCCAAATATATTTGAGATTACAGAAATCCTGAGGGAAAAGTCATCATGCTATTATCCAGAAACAGCCGTGTGGTTGAGACACAGTTCTGATTGTCCTCATTTTGAGTAAATGCGTATTTTGTAATTGTTGTCTCCATTTAAGACTCAAACAGCAGTGCAGTTTTGAATCTCCTAATCTTCAGTCTCTTTTAGCGTATTTTCACGCATGATGTTTATTTTTTAAATAGCTTTCAATTTTTCTGTACATCTCATAGATACGATTTTTGAGCAAATTGTGGACTTCTCATCTTTGGCAGTTTATTTAATGCTCTCCCATGGGGAGATTGATACTTGTTTTGTGAAACTGATTATCTCTTTCCTACCACATATCTGTGACATAAAGCTGTGTTTAAGAGTTTCATACTGTGTTAATCTTCCGTACTCACAGTGATTTCTAGTTGTGATGATCTGCTGCAAGGAGTGACTGAAGGTTCTTGGCAAGTGTTCAGTGACATAGAACTTTTTCCACTAAATATGACTTGGAGATTAAAATACAGCTCATCTCAGAAGTCCCCATTAATATTTTAATGCTTCAGGGGTACAAGGTCCTGAAGATGCCTGTACATTGAGATTCTCACCCCCCTGCCCCAAATCTGCCATTTTCCCCCCCAGTCTTCTTGACCTTACATGTGATGTAAGTAGTTCAGATAGATGCACGTCTGAAGTTCACATACTGACATCTCGTATGTCAGCTTTGGATACTGTTGTATGTTATATGGCAACGCATTTTGCAGCACTATCTGATTCAAACTAACATAGCTATCTAGAAAGACTGTCTTTCTGTCTTCTCAGTCATATTTGATTAGTGAGCATCAAAAGCCAGGATTTATGTATTTTCTGGCAGACGGTGTCATACTACCTGTCCCATATTGCTACTTTTGCGATTTGTAGTTCTTAAGTGGAAATGCATGGATATCAGAGCAAGTGAGCAACTGGCAGGACTTTGCCTTTGAGAAAGACTCTGCTTGGAAATGTGGTCATTCCCTCAATCTGAAATAATCTAAATTTCTTGACCGCAAGGGCATGCATTCTAGTTGCTTTATTTTTCTTAATCTTAAGCAATTAGGAAAGACTGGGGGACAATCCTGAGCGTTTTTGTTGATGTGTTTCTGTCAGTTATTTTTTGTAAGGTGGTTAATGGCTATGGGCTATGCTATGTTGTTCATGTCAAAGCCTTTCTTTCATGTACCTGACCCAGATCATCTGAAAATGGTACTAATATGCAGTAGATGTATAAACTTTTAAGTTAGAAAAGACACCTCCTCTATATAGTTCTTATGTATATTTATTCAAGATTATTTAGAAATCAAGTATTAAATCAATTTAAGCTTCCATTAAATGCATGAATTCATTTTCTGTAAATATCATTATAGCATTTGAGGGAAATATAGCAATTTTTAAAATTTTAATTGGTTTCTAAAAGTACGGTTTTTGCAACCATGTAGACTTATATCTGTCAGTTACTCAGAAGTCACATATACCCTAGTTATCACTTCTCTGTGTCTTAGCAGGCAGGATCAGGTCTAGTAATGAGAAAGTACTTCAGTTTCCATATCCGTTCTGCCCTCAGCATTTCTAGTAAAGATTGCCAGTGAATATAGTGAAGTTTCTGTGATTCTTTAGCGGTAGCTTTTATTTCCTTTTCAAAGCAGGACAAACAAAACAAAATGAAGCAAAGAAAGCTGGACAAGTCTAAAATTTGACTTGCTAAATACAATGTAATAGGAGTCAAAATCATTTACAAATTATTTGTGCTGGACAAAAGTTTCCAATTGTTGACTTTTAGCAAGCAATGACAATGTGAAATATGCGGAATTATTTTTTTATCCCCTCTTGAGTTAAAACATTTTACTTTGACCTTAAATTTCAGTATGCTGTTATGTTATGTACAAATGACCGTTAACTTTTTTTGCATTATAATTTTGTATGGAAAATGTCAGCCCACAGTGAATTACTGGGTATTATAGCCCTTCACAGTACTTCAGCTGTTAATGAAGATCCTATAGAAACGTTTTTAGAAGATGGAATTTTGAGAGATATTTGAGATTTTTGGAAAAACATCACTACGTCCAATTCCATAGTAAAAGTAAAGGAATTCAAAATGGTAATTGTGGAGCCTTGAAGATGAATGCAATGGCGATGAATAAATATTCAGCTTCTTTGCTGTATATATGTGTTTCGTTACCTGTATAATCAAGGGCAAACAAATAGTACTCTCTTGTGAATTATGTGAGAGTGTTCTACAGTGCTGAAATGATTCACAACTTTGTATGTAAACCTGATGGGTTAGTTAGGAGACTGGATAGTCTGATTACAAACTATTAGTCTGGGATATTGCTTTAACTGAATTAGAATAATGATATGTACTCTTTGAAGAGGAATGTCATAGTTGCATGGTAATGCTAAAGGAAGATTTGTCTGTCTTAAGGTAATCCTAACTCAGGCTGCTTACTGTCTGTTAATATTAAGGAAGAAGAAAGACTTGTTAGAAGAAAGAATTGTGAGTGCTGATACTTTATTTTTCTTTTCTTTTTAATAAATTTTTTGTATATCAGTTGCAACATGCTGAGACAGAGTAAAATTCAGGAAACTTTGAATATTTATAGCGAGTAGTCCTGCTAGCAGCTCAGGTTCTTGTTTTGATAATTTTCTCTTTTTTTGACTCCTCTGTTTTCTTTAAGGCCTTATTCGATTACAAGAACTCATCAAGGCTCCATCACGATACAACCTGAGACTAAAAATCCGTCAGTTACCAGCTGACACGAAAGATGCAAAGCCATTGCTAAAGGAGATGAAAAGAGGCAAAGAATTCCATGTAATCTTTGACTGCAGCCATGAAATGGCAGCAGGCATCTTGAAACAGGTAATCCTCATGTTGCTTTATATGGCCTAATCTTTTTCATCCCTAATAAATAAAAGTAATATCCAGACTTAATGGCATTTAACAACCAGGGGAATTGTATGTCAGTTTTACTGAGGCTAACTGAAAATCAGTCAAGGATTTCAGAGATTATTTTATTGGTGACTCTAAGAGTAGCTGCTTTCATTATGTTTTTTTAAAGTAAGGGATTAATCGGTTCATGTACAAGGGAAAAGGTATATCAGTCTTTCAACTATGAAGAATTGGCACTTTGGAGAATTGATGCTCTAACCAGGTTTTTAAATGCTTGGTTGATGTTATTTTATATAACAAAGATTTTTTTTTTTTTTAAATTGAAGCCTCTAAATTGTGTACTCTTAATCAGATAGCAATATTTGAATAGGTGTTACCAACAGACCCTGTTAATGTGTTCCACTGAGAGGACAGATATCTTTTAGAGCCATATTTTCCTCAGACTACTAATAGGACTGCAAAATGCCTGAATACATTTTGGGTAGGTGTTTTGAAAGTATTTGCTTTGTTGTGTACCAGTAAGATGAATTGGTGAAATACAGCAGAATCCCAAATACTTAACTGACTTCATATTGCAGAAGCAGATTCCAGTGATGTCTTCCAAGAGAAGGTGGCAATATAGCAGTATACAAAGGGCATAACTCGTAAAAAAAGCTTACTGTAACCCTGAAGTATATACAAATGACATGCCTTTGTGTGTCTCCTTTAGTTTAATGAGCTAGCTCCAAAGACTGGGAATTCCTTATACTCAGAGGCCGTTTTCCCCATAGTTTTTTCATTGAACTATGGCTTGCATTAAGAAGGATAGGAAAAGTACCTAAACCGAAACAATATTCTACATTTCTAATGCACAGCTTTTAGTGACATTAACTCCTGTTTATATTGTGTTTGCTAGCAGACTGTATGGCTTAAATTGAAAACAAAATGTATTTAAGATGTGAAAATATGTGTCTCATTAAAGGTACTTAGGAGTATTGTTGCAGATACAATTAAAATTGCTAGAAAACATACATGTATACTGTAATTTCTTTGCTTTATTGTTCATTGATTAAAGGGTTTTTATTAATTCCTAGTAATTTTAAACCTCTGCTGGTGGTTTTTGCCCTTTGCTAAGCATAAGCCAGCCTAGTTAGTCTAATTGTTTAGCCCAAATCATTAAATGTACATTTAATTATTTTAACATCTTAAAAATGCAAATGGAAAAGGTATTGATGGCAATATAAAGCTGAAGTACAATAACAATACAGACAATAACTCCATCAAGATACATTATTTTTACTGTGCTTAGTAGTTTTTAGGTGAAGGGAAACTCTTCTTTCACAGCATACAACATTGTGTAAAACATATGACTAGAGGGAAATAGGAACAAAATTGGAAGTGTTATGTCTTTAATCACGTCCCAGGATCCAAGAGTAAGAGTTCAACCTCAACCTCTTTAAATCAAATTGTAAACTGTTTTATCAAACTACTCTGCTCATCCTAAAGATTAAAGAAGGAAGATACAGGAACAGCTCTTTCATGAGTGTTTAGATCTTTATACAGTTTCCATAGACTTTTAGTTTTCCATTCAGCTCCAATATTTCAATGCTTTAAATACATCTAAAATTGGTAGTTCAGTAGCTGAATGTGAGCTCTTGTCAAAATTGACACAAAGAATGTTAAGGCTCTATTTATTATTTAGTGATGTCATTCCAAATATAGTTTTTACAAGTGTTTGCTGAAAAAATGAAAACCGAAAAAGATCTTTATATATTCGTTTGTGGATTATTAATTAACCAATTTTTTTTCTGGTGATGGAGGGATGAGCTTGGGGAGGCACACCAAGGGATTTCTTCTTGGAAGGATGGTTGGAAAGATTAACAATGAAGTTGGTGGAAGAAAAAACAAGTTAGAACTGAAGAAAAAAAAAAAGTACCTTGAGAGGCCAGTGAAATGGCAACTACTGTTTTCTGGCCAAAAATACATCATCAAAAGAAAAAGAAATATCCCGTCGTTCAGACAAGCATAATTAAATTAAGGCAAATCTCAGTGGTAACTGTATCACCAGGCAACCAGGGAAAGCAGACACATGATTTAAAATGTTAGGGAAGCACTTGAATAATGAAAGCAGAGAAATGACAGTGTTTTGAAGAGGAAAAAGGGGTGAGGTTTTTTGTGGAGTGAGGAAAGCGAAAGAAAGAAGACGTGGAAAAGCGACACCACCAGCATACAGCAGAATCAGGAACATGCGTAGGATGTTCTTGTGTAGAGATTCTGTGGAGTATGAAAGACCCAATTATAAGCAGTTAAGATATAGGTGACTCCAAATGTGTTGTGTATATAGAGGAAGATACCTTGGCTTCATTTAAAAACAACAACATAATTCATTCTTAAAAAAGCTAACAGTGTTTGTAGTTATACAGTTTCTAATGAAGTTATAACATTTCTCATGAGATACTGGTTTTCCTGTGTGTAAGAGAATTTAAATTGCTATTGGCACACTATACTGTAGTTCTAAGTATTATTCTGGAATTCTAAATACACAGGTATAGTCATGCTTTGGAAAAATGTTCTTGCCGTTTTTGTCAGAGTCTTATCTAAAATATTATAAATATTATAAAATCTGCAGCTGATATTTCAAATTAATTTTGGCTTTTAACTTTTCTGTGGCAAAGAACATATGGACTAGTCATTTAATCATTTTTCAGCCAATGTCACAAGTAAAAAGGCTCCCACACTGGCCTTCAGTGTGTTTATGGAAGTGTAACTAGTAGTGACTTGGCAAAGAATTCCATTGATAATTCGTAGAAGGGAAGAAAATACTGCTTACTTGTGCAGCTTTTTTTACAGTGCTAAATTAGGTAAAATCACTGTAGCTAATGAAGTGATTGAAAAAAATCATGCTAGTTTAAGGCAACTTTTGTGCAGAGCAAGAAGAGACATGGTTTTCAGGTGAAAAAGCCCGTAATGAAGAAGCCCTTAGTGATGAGACATCCAGTGTCTATTGCTTTAAAATTGTATCTACAAATTGTTGTTCTTATTCTGTTAAAAGTATGAACACTTTTAAAATGCACAGTTGATCAAAAACTATTTGATATTATATAGTTAGCAAGACAGATGAAGGTACTTTATAGATATCTGAGTTTATAGAATAATACTATGAATATTTGTTCTTCATTTTTACTGAAGTAGTATGTGTCTTGCTGTTCAAAACCTGACTTGAATGTTTTCTTCCCTGGTTGGAAAAATGTACACATGTATATTATAAGGTTGAGTCCTTCTTTTAAATGCATAGTATTGTTCATCAAAATAGAAAAAATATTTCCTATTAGGTTATTCTTTTTAAGGGAAGGCTTCAATAATGAATGAAAATATTGTCAACTCAAATTTTGTGTGGCAAGTTAATGCATCCATTAGTATGTAAAACTATAAGCCTCTTTCACATTTACTGCACTAAACAGTCTAATAATATTCTTTCTATCAGAAGATCTGGTTCATAAATTCCTTTAATAGTCAGTAATCTTCTCTAACTGCTAGGAAATGACTTGCTTGACCTAATTTTAGTATAATTCCAACCCTATAGTCTTATCCCAATAGTGTTCTTTCGCAGCTTTTCATTTGCCACGTAAGTCTGATAAAAATGTATTACGTGCCCTCAGAAACATTAATCTTTTGTTTATTTTTTTAAGGCTTTAGCTATGGGAATGATGACGGAATACTATCACTATATCTTTACTACACTGGTAAGTGGCTTATAAAAACATACTGATGACATCTAACAGAGATGTTACTTTCCTTAATTATATTACCTGACAATGTGAAAAAGGTCTCTCTGGACTGGGGTGTGAGTACAACATGTTTTCTCTGTTGAGTTTTCTTACTTTCAGTGAAAACTCATCAGGATGGTTTAATTATTGTTCAACAATGTGCCCTGGAAACTGATAGACCCAAAAAAGCAACTGACTCCATAGCACTGCAGTTCTTAACATACAAGCAGGCTTAAGTGTATAACTCATAACTGATTGTTTATATTATGAATTTGGTCCTTTTTATCTTTTAGCTGTTTGTACGTGAAGATTATGAAATTTTAAACTTCTCATACATTCCATATTTTTAATCTAACATTTTACAAGGTAATTCTTCACTGTCATATGATTCTTGAATAATTTGTTTTGAGTATTAACGGCATTTTATTTAACAATCCACATGAGCTTTTTAGGCGCATGAATTATGCAGTATTCTTTGGTGTCCATTTTAAAAGTAGCTTAGAAGGAATTTGAACACTTGGACGCATCAGATTTAATATTTGCAATAAATGAACATTTAAAATGTGAATGCTCTTATGAAACATAACAGATGCATGTGAAGACCTTTTTTGCTGCTCACCACGGCCTCACTAATAAACAGTTTAAAAATTGGTAAAATAGTACTCTAGAAACTACAGTTGTGCACATTCCTCTGTTTTCCATTGTGTTCAGATCTGCCTATTTAGATTGCAGTTCATTTAAGGTTCTTAAAATACAAGCCATTTCAAGCACGAGACAGATGTTCCGTGGTAAAACCATTCTTGAAATGACCTGTGTTTAAAGTCACATACATGTTTAAGACCTTACGGAAATGAGTCCTTTGTGGTTGGATGCGAAGTTCACCTCAGAATCACAAAACAGAAGTTCATGGAAAGTATTAGTATGGAAATAGCTTGTTGAATAGAAAGCAAAATAATTTGCGAAGTTCATTAGAACAGTAAAGGCAAAATATGCTGTGTGAGTATGCGTCTTATGTTAGAAGTGTAAGTTCTATTGCTTACAGATTCAGGATTGCATGCAGTAGGATTTCCCTCACTAGTCTATCAAAATGGATTCTGGATGTTTTAAGGGATTTTTTTTAAAAAAATTTTCATTTTGCTAAAGGTGAAAATTGTTTCTTTGAGTGGTATGCTCTCCATTGGCATTTAATTTTTATTCTTAAAGCTATGTTTAAAAATCAGGATTTTCTGTCATTCTTATTTCCTTATTAGAATATTAGCTTTTTTTAGGAGAGACAGTATTATATTGACTTGGAGCTATCAAAGGATAATTTAGTGCGCAGAAACGGTTGATAGATTTTGATTTTGCCATGTAGCTTTGGAACTTGCGTCAGAATTCAAGTGTTTTGATATATTAATTGCTTCTTACCTGACATGGTGAAAATCCTGTCAAATAAATTTTCCAGTCACAGTGTTTACAGCAGTCTTCTCTGTATTCTCCTCTTGATTGATTCAGGGTCTAATGCAGTAGCTCATTAATACTCCGACCTGTGTGTATTTATAATATGCGTAATATTGTTGTGTATATTTATTATATTCCAGTGTAAACATGGATATGTTTGGATTAAATAATTACATCTGAGGTTCTGAGTTCTTTCACAGTAAAAATGGAGAGAATTTTTAAAGGGAAAGGTGTGACATAGTTCTAGTTATGTTCAACCTTTCTTTAGAAGGAGGACATGCATTAGGTTATTTGTAAATAAATGTAAATTAGGTTATTTGTAAATTTGTAAATAAAAGCATTTTGATACCTGCATATCTTAGGTATTACAT
Organism: Phalacrocorax carbo; assembly: GCF_963921805.1. Lineage (NCBI taxonomy): Eukaryota > Metazoa > Chordata > Aves > Suliformes > Phalacrocoracidae > Phalacrocorax > Phalacrocorax carbo. The sequence continues at coordinate 82,609,674 of NC_087515.1, read as the reverse complement.
ATGGAAAATTGTATCATAATTATTGGCTATAATTAAAAATGGGTAGTGATTGATAACTTGTTGATATTTTCGTGGGCTGAGTGATGTTAACAGTGAATTATGAATTATCTGTTTTTTCCATGGTACAATATTTAATCTTCTTCAGCTCTAGCCAGTAAAATGGGTTCAGGCAAGTGTTACACCTAACACTACCATTTAATGGAAATTTATAATACATTAAACTCCCAGCAAAAAAAAAAAAAAAAGGAGATGAATGACTAAGTATGAATTATGTGGACAATTTCTATGTTCAATGAAAGTGTGTTATAGAACAGTAATGTCTTATGCATAACCTTGATTGTGTCACTTAAAGAAATTATTTAAAAAACCAGAAAGTAAACCAAATGAAAGTTCATTTATAATGCCCATACCTAGGCCTTGTGAGTCATGGCTGTTTTCTTCATCAACTTAAATTTTTTTTTTGTCCCCATGTTGAAAACTTGATCTTAGACCTCAGTTTCCTGAAGTCAAGTGCTGGTTCTGCATTGTTTCTAAGGACTCTGTAAAAGGATTGGGATAACCTTGAGTTTACTTTCTTGATCGAAAATTTTTTTTTTTAAATTAATTTATATTTGCCTCTCTGTGTGTTGGGGGGCTAAATATACACACACATCGATACATATGTATTGCAAATACATTAATTGGCATAGGTTATTCTTGCAAAGATAAATTCCTAATCAAAGACATGTAAAGCCATGTACATTTTCCCTCTCCCCCCAGTTTATCACCTAGAGGTCAACATGTTCAAGTTTCATAGAGAGCATGGGTGCAACCCTTGTTCTGTTTAGGTCCCCAGATAAACAGAGCATACTACCTAGCATGTATAGCACTGTTACTCCTGCAGATTTGAGTACTCTCATCTGGGGAGATGGTCTAACAACTGAAATAGGACTTGCAGTGTATTAAAGAATTTATACGACGATCATTTTTTTTCAGGACCTGTTTGCCTTGGATGTGGAACCTTATCGGTACAGTGGTGTTAATATGACTGGATTCAGAATTCTAAACACAGAAAATACCCAGGTGTCATCTATCATTGAAAAGTGGTCTATGGAGCGATTGCAAGCACCTCCTAAGCCTGATTCAGGTTTGCTGGATGGATTTATGACGGTATGAATATCAGTGTTTAGTTCCTTTTTTGTGTATGTTTGTGAAGCTAAAAAAACCTTCTTTTTATTTCTGTTACTAAAATTGTTTAGAGGTACAAGACCAAATGTTACTGTAATCATGAGTCAGAGAGTAACTGTGGTGTTTCTGCTAATATTCTGTAGACTGAATACGTGGCCATATTAACTTTCTTTCAAAATTACACATACTGCATTTTTTCCTGAATGATAATGCTACATTGTAAATGTCTAATTCCTCCAGTCCATATTTCCCTACTTTGTTGGTAAAAACATTGTATGTGATCACGTCAAATCCTTACAAAAATCAAGCTAAAACATAATTGTCTCTTTCTGTGTTTTGTGTCTTAATAATTAAAGATTCATTCATTAATAATGTGCACTATTTAATTTCTACATTTTTAAATATATTTTATGAATACTATAAATAACACCTTCTTACTATGTTTTCAAGTTTCTAGGCCTTCACAGGGCTAATTAGTCTGGTTGGTTGGGTGTTGGGTTCTTTTCACTTCCATTGCCATTATTCTCTGGCCTTACTTCAGTTCATGAAAATCACCCTTACATTCATGCAAATAAACTTCATTACTAGGTTTACAGTGAGTTTCTGCTTATTAGCTGGAATTAGATCTAGAATTATAATGTCAGGAAGGGTTTTATTTTAAAATATATCCTACAGTAGGACTTCTTTAGTTTTCAAATGTGTTCAGAGACCTAATTTTCTACTTTGGCCCGGAGCAATTTGTAACATCTTTGCTGACAGAGTTCCACTGCTCTTTAGATAGATTTTTTTTTTTTTTTTTTTAAGAAGCCTTTTCATGTTCCATTTGAAAAATGGCAATTCTGTTTCTCGAAGATTAGTATCTTAGTTACCTATCAGTTATTTAGATTGTGTCAGTGGAGCCACATAACACAGCTAAACTTTTGAATGTTTTTTCTATTGATAAGATTTACTGATTTTATAGACATTAGATAGTAAATGACAATATTTTAAAAGGTTAATTTCTTTTTTGTCTTGTTTTTGGAAAATTACCCTTTTTAGGTAAAAATACTTTTCTATTTACTTTTTGTGTATAGTGACTTGATATTGGAAACATTTTAAATTTTATTTATTTATTCATTATTTTGTCCTGCACTTTTAAAGTACTATATGCTGGGATATGTTACATTGTTAATTTCTCTAAATAATTCCAGATAAGCAAATGAACCCCCCAAAATTTTAGAAATGTGTGAAGTGTGCATCTGTTTTGCATATAGCTGTTGCTTATTATTTTAAGTCATTGTTTCATGCTTCTTTGCTTGCATTAATATTTTCATTCCTTGTATTTTGCCTTTTTCAATTTGAAATTTGTAGCAGTGCATCTCACTCATTGTATTTGTATATTTTATGCATTGATCAAAGATACAATTGATCTCAAACCTTCGGATAGTTACCAAGATCAGTAGCAATAGCTACTTTACCAGAACATAGGCCTATCATAGAATAATAAATATTGGAATAGAGTTCTGTGGGCCAGTCACATGTTTTTCATCTTCTGTGGTGCTGTTAAGAAAGTGCCATTCTCAGAAAAGCTTCTGGTGTGAGGCAGAAACCTATTATTGCTAGTATATTACTGTGTGAGACCATATTTTACACCATTACTGTGCCTCAGGGTAGAAAAAGATAAAGAAGTGCATGATAAACATACTGGTTTCTCTTCTGGACCCTTAAGACCCCTCTTTTTAAATCTAAGTGGAACCAAGTATTCATAGAGACTGTTGAATATTTTATGGGAATTCTTCATGTTGATTAAACATCTAAATGGACTTTGATCTCATCTTTTTGGAACGTTCCAAGTCAAATTTCCAAGTATGGTTCCTATTAACTTCAGTTAGGATAGATTTTCCTTGGTTTTGAGGCTGTTCCTCAGGACAGCTCTGGAAAAGGTGATGCTTTAGCACACCTGAGAAGATTAGTGGTGAAAAACAAATTTTCCATCAGATTTCACTGTCCTGTGAGTGTTTATTGAGATTCTTTGTATGGGTTTTGGAAAAAGAAATTTGAACTATTTAATGAATGATACAATATTTAATCATCCTAACATTTATTAAATAATGACTTATTTGTATAACTGTTGTGGTTTAAGCACACCCGGCAACTAAGCACCGCTCAGCCACTTGCTCACTCCCCCCTACCCTGCAGTGGAATGTGGGGAAGAGAATTGGAAGGGTAAAAGTGAGAAAACTCATGAGTTGAGATGCGAACAGTTTAGTAATTGAAATATAATAATAATATAATCTAAAAATTCTATAGAAAAGGAAAATAACAAAGAGGAAGAAGTAAAACCCAAGAAAGACAAATGATGCAAATGGAACAATTGCCCACCACCAACTGACTGATGACCAGCCGGTCTCTGAGAAGCACTCCCCACCCCCAACCTTCCCCCTAGTTTTATTGCTAGGGGGAAGTTTTATTGCTATACCTGCACAATAACAAAGAAACTAAATCTGTTCTATGATTTAGGAGAGTAACTACAGCACCATTGGGTGTGTTCTTTCTGTGACTCCAGGAAAATCAGTGGAAATATTGGAAATCATTTGCCTTGTTGTGTCAGACTATACATGTTTTCTTTACACAGGCTTCTTGTGGTAAAAGGTTTGCTTGTATAAATGTTCGCAAGAATCAAATAGCTATGATTTCTACTGAAGTCTAAATTAATTGGTATCTTTGAAATAAAACTGTGCACATACTTTTAATATGATACATGGAAGTCCTGATGAAGTCTCAGTGGTCTGCTTTTATTGAAGAGGCTTCTCTATCATGATTCACAAACATATTTCATTTATACTTTTGATGATTCTTTCATATTTCTTTATTGGTCTTAGGATAACTAAAGTGGTGCTTATCCTCATAACATATCAATAAGAGTCTAAATGTGTTACTACTCAAATATAGTCATATCTTTTTATCTCTGGCACACACTTGTGCAGAAATGCATGTGAACACATAGTATAGCTTAGTAAGTTACTTAAAAGCTTACATTTATTTCTTAAATCTGTAGAAGTCTTTCTGAGTATTCTCAGCAGTCTTGTATTTACTTTGGTCATTGTTTTTGTATCACCATCCTCTTACTAAACAGATAGAAATATATAGTGCTTTTAAAAGTAAAGATCACACGGAACTGGTACATGAAATTGCCATTGTTTCTTATAATAAAAGTTGAGGAATATGTTAATAATAATTGTCACAGGTGATAAACCATGCCTTTAGAAAATACCAGAAGTCAAAGGTGAATCTATTGCAATACTTTATCTTTCTTACTAGTAGAATTAACTGTATCTAACATTTCCCTATCTTTTTGTCATTGTTCCCTTGCTTCTTCTTGTTACCATTGGGTGGAAAAGTCCCAGTGAAATAATGAACAAAGCCTTTGACCATGTTAAATTCAAAGCTGGGGATTTTTCAGATTAGAATAAACTTTGTAATGAATTTCCATTTGATCTTGTACTTCCTAACTTAATTCAGCAATACATAAAAGTGGTTGGTTTTTTTCCACATAAAACCTAAAATGTCTCTAATCTGTCACAGTCTAGCTGGTAAATATCCATTCATTCATGCATTTCCCTGTTCCTCACCACTAATTTCACTTGTTAGCAGTTCAAAATACACAGTTATAAAGTTAGACTGTGGGCAGGGTGGGTCATTAGCTTTTGAACTTGCTCTAACTATGAGAATCTTAAATATACTGAACATTAAGGTAAGAAGCGCCAGGTATTGGTCAGCTGCCAGACTGGATTACCAGGGGCTTATTTCTGGTTTAATTATTCTGCTAGAATGTTTAGTTGCCTAGACATCTTTTACGGGTTATAGAAGTTGGTGCATAACAGTAAAATAAATACATCTGTAGAATATTTTTTCCATGCACATTTCTGTCCCAGAGACTAGTTAATTACAATATATGAACAGCATTCAAATCAAAAGAGGTTGAATAGCATCACTGAAGGTTTTGAGGTTTGTGCCAAGATAAATATTTGGAGTTGTATGTCACCAAAATGAATGGGGTTTTTTGTATACAAAATGTATGATAGATTCAGGTATGAAAGTCTATGGTTCTCTTGAGGCAATCTGCCTTGAAAGTAGTTCAACATTGCAGATTGCAGTACACACTGAAACTAGTCTGAAATGGAGCCTTGTGTTATGATGTTACTAAACAACTTCTAACTAGATTGAGGATCTTTAAATAATTCTCTGATATATGATATATTCACTACTGTTATTTTTCACTAAATTTATACTAAATTCTGAAAGTTGAAAGTGATTGCTACTTAGCAACCACTTGAGCAAAATGGCTTGGCATTAAAAAACTTTAAAACCAGAATAAGATTTCCTCTTGAAGAGTGAAATTATTATATAAGTAAAAAAACCCAGAATGAAATAAAATTATTTACTTTATGTAACTTTGGCTTTTATTTTGTAAAAAGTTTAGATTTGCAAGGGTTCATCCTGATTTAGCCTGGAGCAAAAAACTGAATTTTGGATTTTCCTGCAAGATGGAAAAAACTACTTAATTATGATGACTGAATATGTATGTTAAATTCTAACAGTATTGTAATCTGTACTGTATTAATGGAAAGATATTCTGGAAAACGGAGGAGTAACTTACTATTTTCAAGAAACTTTACCTTGGTATACGTGACTTATTTTTGAGTCTGTACAAGTAGCACAAAGTAAAAACATGCAAACAAAACCCTCTCAAAACTAACCAAAAAACCCTGAACATAAATGCACTCCTGCATTTATATATGACAACCATGTTTCAGACGAAGAAAAGTAGAGCATGAATAAAGTGTTATGAGTTCAGGATTCCTTTACTCTACAACTATTATTCTTCCACAGTTTTCTGTGCCTCAGGTCAGAACTTAACATGCATAATTAAGATGACCTAACAAGCTCTGCTGCTTCATTAACGTAAAGTTTTCCTTACTAATTGCTTTTGCCTGTCATCTGACCTAGCTACCTGCTTTCAACTTACGTAGGAAAAAAGTGTACTTTTTTAATTCTATGAATTCTATTCTTTAATGTTCACTTTAGTAGCTGTATGTGGCAGGTGCAGGGAAGCACTGAGGTATTTTATGAATGCTATAGATAAGGTCAATATTAAAATGTTTCCTCAGAAAAATCACTGTTTGGGTCTGATACACTTTGTAGGCTGTCTAGCAAAATGGAGTATCATTTAGTCGTGCGCTTTCTCTTTTCCCTTTTAATTATCTTGTTTATTTTTTTAAAATATTTTTTAATCTCTCTTTTCTTTTCTGGATATTGTGTGCTTTTCAAGCTTAGGTGCTCTCCACCATGAAACATAATATTTCTCAGCAAGCGAAAACTACTTGTAATAAAAATTTAGAGTGATGTTAAATACTGAGGGCAAAAATGTAGGCATTTGTTGCATACCTGGGATGGGCTTATGGTTCATTTCTGTGTATGAGATTTTCATCTGATTCAAAAAAAGAGATGAGATTTTATGTATAAAGATTTGAAATTTTTAAAAGCTAGTGTGTAGACTTCCTTTGATAAGGAGAATAGATCCAAGGATATTTAAATACATAACTGTAAAAAAAGATGCAAAGATCACCAGGGAAAATGCTCATACCTTCATACGTTGCCCTTAATCAAAAGAATATACAAATACATTCACTCCACAGAGCTGTCTAGGAAATAAATATTGAAACTAGCCATTTTGAGGGATAAGGGAAATATGCTGAAGTTATAATTGCTTTGGAACTTGAGAATGGAAATGAAAGAGGGAATAATGTTTGATTCATAAGTGTGTAGGTATTTTCCCCTAATTAGCTCTCCATATTTGCACACCCAAAGATTTTGGGGAAACGTTTTTTCTTTCTCTGTTCTCTGTTTCCCCTGACTGTAAGAAAACTTCCACTAAGTGACCTCTCAATGTCCGAACCTCATGACTGTCCTGTGAAGTCTAGTTTATCTGAATGTTCACCTTAGCCTTGTGGTTATGTTAGTTTAAGTTTTCAGAAGCTTTGCTGCTAAAGAATTGCTAAAGGAAAGAATAGTAGAAGGGTGAGTATGGATGGATGACAATGGTGTATTTCAAGTTGTATTAAATCAGTTTGTTTGAAAAAACCCTAAAACCCTGTACTACTATTTGTATAGGACCAATGCAGGAAGGCCATGTTAAATGGTCAGCTGTAAACAGGTGAAAGAGCCCTTTGGCTTACTTTTGGTAAAGCTGTTTTAATCATGTTAAACTAATTTGGTTAAGCTGGAAAGTATACTTTTTTTCCTCTTATAAACAAGATGGCAAGAGTTCAAGAGGGTAAGGGAAGGCATTGAAAACATTTCACCTGTAGCTTAAGAGCCATCTGAAACTTGAAAAACTAGAATTAAAAAAAGTGATTCAGTTTTTTAGCATGATATAACTAAGGCTTAATAATGTTTATAATGAAAAAGATAAATAACTCCCATGTCAGATAATTGGACGTGAATAATATTGAGGTTTAGGTGAGCAGTATGAGGCAAGAAAAAGTGTGAATAAAAAAATAAACTAGAGATAAAGGAAGAGATAGATTTTAACTGGTGTTAAAAACACGAAAGAGTGTTAAAATTAGGCTTTTAATTACTGACTGAAGAAATTGGGGAGAGGCAACACTGGAAATACACTCTACTAACAACACAAGTATTTTGTATATTTAGTTCAGTTTATTTTTTAATCTAATTTTGTTCTGTACCTCAATTTCTTAGTTTCTTGTGCAGTGTTCTCTAAAACTCACTGCTTTGTTTTCCTCCCCAAGGAAGCAAAAAAATTATGGTGTTGTCCAGGGCTTGCTTTCATCACACTTCTGGGTTTTGACTTACTCTAATAATCCTTGATGTCAGGATTTTCAATGGCTGTACAAACCGATATAGATAGTGGGGTTATTACACTGGGTACAAATTCTGCACTGTGATGGAAAGTTCTAAAATTTAGTTTTGTTTTTCTTTAGGCAAATAGACTTTTATAGTTATTTGGGGGTAAAAAGGAATATTCATTTAAGTATAGTATTTTTAAGCTTGTTCAATTAGTGTTATAATGAAGTTTAGGTGCTTATCTAGCTCTGTAACAGAATCCACAGCTGCTTTGCATCCTGCTAATTCCTTAGAGTATGCTTTGATATTTTTTAAAAATAATAAATTATTTCACACTTGTTTATATTCCTGATTTGAAATGGTAATCTCTTTAATTTAGCAATTAAGTTATTTTGTACAAGATAAAACTTCCAATTTGCTGAATAACTTGTTACAAATTAGTCCTTTAGTTCTGCGAACAGTAAAAGTAGATTTGTGAAACTGCAATTTATCTCTACCTAACAACACAGAAATAACAGTTATATTTGAGATAGCTAGTTAAATAGTAGTTTAGTAACTGCTAGCAGGCACTGTGACTGGACAGAAGGATTTGATGAGAAAAAGGTGCTGTTTAAGGTTCCTGAGGGTGAAAAGATACGTAAAAATAAAAAGAAATATTCATTATAGAAATACAGCCTCGGATTCTCATTTAGAGCTTCAAAGAGGATAACTTGTTATGTAGACAGCTTTATAATTACCCCTTTAGCAAAAATAATTTTCTGGATTTGCTGATGAGATGTGTTTAGTAAAACAGTGTGGCAGCAAATGTGTACTTCAAAGGAAATACTAAACAATTACTTATTACTGTATTACAAGCTAGGAAACTCCCCTAGGCTCAGTTAACTTCATGAGTTTAGGGACTATGTAGGATTTCATGCTGTAAGATGTTCTAGAAATGATATGTCAGCTATTCTGAGAATTAATTGCATTATTAAGTATTTGACTCCTGTATGTGGTCTTGGTATTTTAGGAGACAGGATCTATCAGAAACTTGTGATCCTATCCCAAAGGAAAGATATGCCCAAGCTGCAGAAATTGCAGCTTCTCTCCTATAGAAGGTTTCTTAGAATTATTCCAGATGTGGTTTGAGGAAGTATGCATATGTTTACAAATATAGTAAAATTAACATGGATTTATATAATGCTTTCATGTTAGAGCTCTCCTGCTGCATCTTTACAAAGTAATAGAGGGAACTCGGTTTAACAGCAAGTAGGGAAATGGCAGAGCTTTTGCAACCTGCAAAAACTCCTATGCAGTCTGGAAAACTCTCTGAAGCATAGGTCGTCTTTTGAAGTAGGAACTTAAGTGTCTTTACTCAGGAAATATGCAAGTGTCTGCACTGTATGAAACTTAAAGTCTGAGGGCTGTGACCCAGTATACCATAATCTGTCAAAGAAGATGCATTCTGAAAATCAGTTTAATAGTTTATACACTGTATTTATTGTAACTTTTCAGGAAAAGTGAACCAAAAGCAAGATTAATTTTGTTCTGTTTCCTTGGTGTTATGGTTAAAGAATGTTGTCTTTAGGATCAGCATAATCAATTAACGCTGGTAATCAGCAGACTTACTTGCAGGAATGAACAACTCTAGCAATCATTATGGCTACAGTTGTAGGATGTGGAATGGTGACAGTGTAGCCATGCTAGGTTAAGCAGCAATATGAATCATTAGCTTTGTGGAGAGAAGGGACCATCAATTTGGCTCTTATTTTGTGCTCATCAGCTTCACAGTGGCACTACCTGGTAGGGCTGGTATGTACTCAGCTCAGTAGTGAGGTTCAAAAGTCTGTTCTGGGTAAAATCTTGGTCCTTTGGAAATCAGTATATGTGTGTAATCTGGCTAATCTTTAGTTTGCTACGTGCATGCCAGGCTTAGATATGGTAATAGAGATTAACTCAAAAGGTGATATTTTTTTTTCTTTTTTTTTTGATGGAGTATTAAGTACTATATACTGTAATGGAGTCAAAAAAGTGGCAATCATATGTAAATATTTGCCTCTGAATATTCAGGTGGTTAATTTGGGCTTAGTTTGGTAAGCTCTGTTTGTCTTCATTCATTATATACTTCGGATTTATTAAAACCAAGAATGAGTTATTTCTTTATGTTACTAATTGATACTTACTAATTACTAGACCAGTTGACAGCTGGTAGAAATAAACAAGCTTCTGGGTATACCATCCTCTCCACTAAAGACCTGAAGTGGTACGTGCTTGACTGTTTTTCGACTTTTTTTCCATTTCCAGATGTATATAGATTAGTCTAATATAAGATATTACTTCTCTCTATAAATCTTTTTTTGCTTATCTCCTTAAGCTGCAGCACACTGTTTCTACTTTTAAATGGGTTCATATAGTACATGTAAACTTCACAGGGACTTTCACCCAGATCAGATATATAGTTATTGCCTAAATTAATTTTCCTAAAGGATAACTCTATTTCATGTCCAGAACATCATGGACTCAGTTTTAGTACTTTCCAGATGGCACAGGATGTTGTGCCTGGCCTCCACCTGCCCCTTCAGAAGACCATGGATCTCCTATAACTCCAAAGTCATGTCTGCCCACCCTCTGTGGATGTTTTGCATATCCTTGAATATTTCAAATGCTGCTGTACACCTGCATTTAGGCTGCTTAATCAAGCTTCTAACTAGAATTGTAGCAGTGAATATATTTTCCACTTAAACAGTCTAGTGGGAATACAGTTGCCACAAGCACGCATGTAGAGCTATTAAACAGTGCCTAGAAAATTTCAGGCATCAACCTGAAGCTGCATGTGAATACCTTTATGTCAGGCTGGCAACAAAATTAATGCGCTTTAATTATTATTTATTTTCTTTGTGAACCTGAGGCCTCTGCTGTCCCAAGCCACATTCAGCATAGGAAGTGGGTGAAAAAAATAACATACTGAAGCACTAAAGAGAATTAAGTATCGTGATGCTGTGAAACAGAGATTTCAGATATTACAGTTTTTATAGTCTTCATATTCCCACTTCCCAAGGCCTGAGTATATGTATAGTATGTTAATAGCAGAGATAAGGGTGTATCCTATTTCAGATAATGAGAGGCTATGAAATGTCCTGGAAATAAATATTCAACTTTTAAAAAATTCCTTATTCTTATGCTACAGAATCATTTATTCAAGCTTGGCAGTGAAATGCTACTAGGAAAGTGCTATTTTGTAAATGATATTCTGTGCTTGTAATTTCTCTCAATATTGTTTATAAAAACAAGATATCATTTTATCTCTTTTTGTCATATGTAGCAATGGATGTATATTATTCAATCCATCTGTTTATTGAGCCTCAGTTCAATAAAAAGGTCAGCGTGCTTTCTTGCTGAAATAGCAATACAAAGCTTGTCAGTAGTCCTATAGAAGTTAGCTGGACTACTTGGGCACTTAATGTGTATATAATTTGTTTAAATGGGTCTTTAAAGGTCACTTACATAAAAAAAATGGTTTTATGTAAGTCACTATGTTATACTCCTCTCTCTGATTTTGAGCAAAGACTGAGAATTTCAAGATATTTCTGAGCACAGGGGGCAATCCTTTTTTTGCCTTTTCATGATAAATGACAGTTCAGAAAATACCGCTTTGCAAATTGTGTATGCCTGATGATATGATTGTCCTCAATGTTTTTTGTATAAAGGATAAACAGTCTAAAATAGATTAGCTTTAGACTATTTTGGATTTCTTAGCCGCCTGTTTGCTTAAAATACAGGACAGTTATTCTGATGTAATTGCAAAGTTTGAGTAAGATTGTAGTTAGAATCCAAATAAAAATATCATTGTATCTGAAGGAATATTCTTGTCTGCAAGACTGCTGAAAAATAAACTATTTTTTTGTTTATTAATTTGCAAACTGACACCCCCCTTCCACCCCCCTACCCCCCCTTTTTTTTTTGTTAGAGTGCTCATCATTTCTGTCATGGTCCCTAGGGTGCTTCACACAGTGTGATTCATATTAACATGGACACTGGAAGTAGGGGAGGTCTTCCTGAACGGGTGGTTTTGCAGTATTGTATGTCTAGAATTGAAGCCAGGAAACATCAAGCTAGCAGCTGGAGGACTGCTGCCAGTTATTTAATGATGTTACTAGACTAATTTAGAAGGTGATGTCCACAAAATTTCCTGACTGGACTTTTTGGAGAAAACTGGCATACCTATAGACATCTTTTGGCCAGTGGTGGATTTCATAGACTTGTAGAACAGCCCAGGTTGGAAGATCATCTTGTCCAACATTTTGTGGGAAAGGGAGCTAAGATGAGATTATCTTGCACTCTGTATAATTGTCTTGAAAACCTCCAGTGATGAGAACTCCACCATGTCCCTGGGGAGGTTGATCCAGTGATTGTTCTCACTGTGAAAAATTTCTTTATCAAAATGAAACCTCTCCTCATGTACCTTGTACCCATTGCTCTTTGTCCTCCTTGTGTGGCTCCTTGTGAAGAGGGAGCCTTCATCCTCTTTGTAGCTAACCTTTAAGTACTGGAATTAGGTGATGAGGTCACCCTGAGCCTTCTCTTCTCCAGGGAAAGAAGACATAGCTCCTCCAGTCTCTCCTCAGAAGGCAGGTTATCCAGGCCTTTGATCATCTTTGTGATGCTCCTTTGGACCCTCCCAGTTTGTGTCTTTTTTTAATAGTGGGGACCGTAACTGCACAGAGTACTCCAGGTACAGCCTGACAAATGCTGAATAGAGTGGGATGATCACATCTCTACCTCTGTTAGTAATGCCCCTGTGGATGCAGCCCAGGATCTGATTTTCCTTTGTTGCTGCAGCAGCTCACGGCTAACTCACGCTCAGCTTGCTGCCCACAAGGACCCCCAAGTCCCTTTCAGCAAGGCTGCTCCCCAGCCACACAGATCCTAGCCTCTACTGGGCTGTTTGGTTATGTTGGCTTTGCACCTGTCATTGTTAAACTGCATAACATTCTTGCTAGCCTATCCAGGTCTCTCTGAAAGATGGCTTTCCCTTCTGACATGCCCCCTACCACCCAGTTTAGTGTCATCAGCAAACTATTTAGGAATGGTTCTGTGTCTTCCCTGTGCTTCTGGTTGCTCATAACGTTTCTGAAGAACTCTTTCTTGTTTCTGACATTTTTGTCCAATTTCAGTTCTAGTTGAGTCTTAGCCTTCCTGACTGCATCTCTGCATGGCTAGCAGCGTTCTTGTAGTCCTCAATGTGTATTTGATGCCTTTCCACAGCTGGTATTCTTCTTTTTTGCTTTTAAGCACACCTAAAAGTTCATTGTTAAGCCAGGGTTGTCTTTTGTTCTGCCACCTTCCTTTTACTTTGTAGGGGATGAACTGTTCTTGTGTTTCCAGGATGTTGTTTTTGAATAACTCCCAGCATATGCAAGCTCCTTTGCCCTCCATGGATGCTTCCCATGGAATTCCTCACAGCTGGGCTCTCAGCATATTGAAGCTGGCTTTTATAAAATCCAGGTCTTTGTCCTACTGCTGGTCTTCATTGTGCTCAGCAGGAGCTTAAGCTCCACAATGTTATGATTGCTGTATCCGAGATTGCTGTCGGTAGTTATGTTGTCAAGTAAGTCTTCTCAGTTTGTGAGCAGTAAATCTAGCAATGCACTGGTAGTTGGCACGTCCAGCAACTGTATCAGGAAGCAGTCCTCAGTGAATTCCAGGAACTTGGTGGATGACTTGCGTGCTGCTGTGGTGTTTTCCCAACAAATGTCCAGGTAATCAACCTCACACATGAGGCCCAGGTTCTGTTGGCTCATAGATGTGTATAGGGGCAGGGGGAATTAATTCAGCAACATACCTGCGTATTTATAAAATTTAAAGTCTATTGTTGATACATATATCAACATAATGTATATAAAACTAGATAGAAACCAATTTAGTAATGAAACTTTGAAGAAGAAAGTGCTATAACATTTTTTTCTTCTCTGAGCATTAAGCTTATTTGAGGGTTGGTTTGATGTTGCATTTTTTTTGCCATTAATAGAATGTACCTTTACAAAGCACAATACAGGGGAACATACCTCTGTGATCTTCATGACTTCTGGTCCCCTATGAATATTTCTGATCTGTTTCTGCATCAAAGTTTTTTTTTTTTATTCTTAAATTTTCTTTTTTTTTTTTTTTTTTGGAAAAAAAGAGAAGAATATCAAGCACATAGAAGTATCTACTATACAGCTGGATACATTTATTTTCAACTTCCTGTTGAATATGGAAATGTAAACACCGACATACCACTTCCTGTTCAAAGAGCACTATCATGCATGTAAGGTCCTCAGCCTGAAGTTCATTGCATGATCACAAATTGAAAAACTAAAATCTATATTCATTGGAGGAGATGTTTCTGTCTTGGACTGAAAGATTTATAGCAACATCTGGGAGCAATTAGAAAGTCTTCTTTGTTCTTTGGCACAGTTTGGTCTTCATATCTTTGTACAAAGCAAAGATGTGCTTAATGATTTTGATTAGTAAATGCTTAGATTTGCCAGAGTTTTGCAATTAACAAGGAAAATAATAACACAAACCTTTCCTTTAAAATTAAATATTCCTCTACCAATGTTAATACAAGTAGGATTCTCTATCTTCATTTGCTGGTTTTAGTCCTGAGGCAGCATTTTAGATGAAAAACCTAAATATACGAAGAAAAATAAATATACCTTTTTTTGAAATTTATGTCAAGTTGTATCAGAGAGTATCGTCTCTGTGGTGTTTTTTTTTTTTGTCGTTGAACATGCTTAGGTTTCTTTGACTTTACTATTCCACATTTGGCCTATATATTGACTAAATACTTGTCTTAGATAAAGGTCATTGATTAGGGACAGACACCACCAATGCCAGGAAATTGTTTTTAAACAATTTAAAGGGGTTTAAATGTGAAGATCTTGAAAGAATTTCTCTTCAAATGACAAATAAGTTATAAGGTCTCAAGCACAGCTGTGTCATATAAAGCAAACTTCTATTAGGTTTGTTTATAAATTGCAACATACGGAGCTTTGTATGTAGTTTTGCAAGGCTAAACATAAAGCTCAGGTTTACTTTGGTTATGAAGAAATATTAGCATTTATAAGCATTTACAAGGACATGTTTTTAAATCTACTAATGTAAAAAGAAGTCAATGCTGATTCTGTCTTTTAGGCATAGATGCAGAATACTGAATAACATTGTAGTGGATTTAGTAACTACAGTTTGTCTGGAGAAAGACACAGGAAAAAGTGAGAATCATGCTCTTTTCTGCACCCAGATAAAATGTGTGTGTTTGTTTAATGAAAACAGCTGTATTAGGTTATAAATAAAGGTATCTCTCAATTTTACTGAAGTTACCCTGAATTTGATGAGATCAGATTATCATTTAAGGTTCATTCCTAAATAAAATCAATATGCAATATACTTGGAAATCTACAAATGAAAGAAGAATAAAGTGAAACTGTAAAATGTGAAACACTATAATAAAGTGCATGTATACTGAAGTTTAGCTTCAACATAATAAAATTCAGGAAAAATAGATCGGTAGAAAATCAGTGAGTTTTGTGAGCTTTTGCATCATTGCTAGCAGTTCTCTGAGGCAAAGATTACATTCCTTTCAAAAAGCTGTGAATTAAGAGACTCATAATGATAATACTTGAGTAAAAATGTATTGTTGAATAAAAGATCACACAAGGGAGAGGAGATTCCGGGAGTAAAAATTACAAGCAGATTTTCACATTTTTTATATATATTAATGTTTGCCTGGCATATGTTCCTTTTACTTTTGGTCAGAATAGTCTTGGGAATCAAAATGTTTAGGTGATCTATATGAAGTTTATTTAATGCTGTTGGTTAGAATCAGAATGTCAGGGACCTGTATTGATTTACAAATAAAATCAAGGGAGAAAGTCTATCAGTAGAGCAGTGGAAGGTAAAATACTGTCAGGACAGAATCGTTACTTTCTGAACACCAGGTATCATAGTTGTTACAGAAAAGTACTGAAGGGCTTTTCTGGGAATACAATTTAGTACAACTAGCCAACCAGATCTAACAAAAGATTTACTAAAGATTTGCTCCTAAAGAGTGACCTGTTTCTGGAGAAGTTGTGTTCATATCTCTTAATTTGCAGAGATGGTGTTCAGCTTTCCAGAACTGCTGAAGTATTGTTTTCTTTGTATTCCATAAGGTCTGAAAATTTGAAATGCAGTACCAAATTTTTAAAGCAGTTTGCATTATTACAGGCAAGTGATTAAGATTCAGCCAAGTGGAGTTCAATGTAACACATATAGAAAAAGTTGAAAATACTTCCATTATGGCTTCATAATAGTGTAAAAAGTTACTTTTTTTTTTTTTGTACTGTAAGCTTTTTTAGATTTTTTGTGTGTGTGTGTGATAGAAGCATCACTGGGAGTAACCCATTGCACATCATGGAATGAAGTAGTTAAGCTTCCTTAGTGTGACTTTACCTCCTTAAAAATGGATTCTTAGAGTGATATTGAGGTCTGTGGTGTGTCTTCCATTGTCCAGTCCCCCCCTGCCCCTGCTTCTCTAAGCTGTGTTTACTTTGACTTCTATGGTTGGAAGTAGTGACACAAAGAACCAATAAAGAATGCAATTACTTTTTCCTGGAGACGATAAGGGATTGAACAAAATACTTCAGGACTCAAACAGAAGATTGAAATGTTTCAAATGTATTTGGAAGCATGAACAGAACATACTCAGTAACTTCTTTCTGTAAGGATGACCTTGATAAACTGGAACAAGTTCAGCGGAGGGCCGCCAAGATCGTCAGGGCTGAGGGGCTGGAGCACTTGCACCATGAGGAGAGGCTGAGGGAACTGTCCTCGGGGAAGGAAGGCCTCATGAAGACCTAACAGCAGCCCCCCAGCACCTGCAATGAGGTTATCAGGAAGACAGAGCCAAGCTATTCCCAGCAGTGCATGTCAGGAGCATAAAAGCAAAGGCATAAACTGAAAGAAGAGAGGTTTGGACTGAATATAAGGAGAAAAATTTTCACCATGAGGAAAGTAAGGCAGCTGAACAGATTGCTCAGAGAGGTGGTGAAGTCTCCATACTTGCAGGTTTTGAAGACCTGATAAAGTTCTGAGCAACATGGTCTGACCTCAGAAGTGACATTGCTCTGAGCAAGGGGTTGGATTAGGGAAGTCCTGAGGTCTCTTCACCTTGAATTATCTTATAATCTTTAATTTATACACAGCAACTATGCGTGTCTGTCCTCTGAGAGATTCATCTCCATTAACTCTGTAGAGCACTGTTTGATCTGAGGGAACTTCTTCAAAAGCAACAGCAGATAAAGCCATGAAATTGAAAGCTGTACTCATATTCCTGAAGGAGAATTGTAGCTTAATCACAGAGAAATCATATAGTTGGTAAACCAGAGTACCACTTCGTCCTTTAATTTGAGAAGTTACTCTTCTGTTTTGGGAGAAGCGTATGCATCGCTTCCTGTTTTGCTTGTATTTTAATCCTAACGGGCATGTGAATTTTTCAGATTACAACAAAACTTCATTAAATATACTGTGGCCTCAAATAGAATTTTTAAGCTTTTACAACCACAGATGATGTGTTTGAATATATATATAATGATATATCTATGCAAGACGAACCAATGGGGAAGACTGCCGGCCTGGCTGAAGAGGGGGCTTCTGCTGACACTCAGGAAAAAAAGGAGAGTCTACCGCTTTTGGAAGAAGGGGCAGGTAACACAAGAAGAGTACAGAGACCTCATTACGTCTTGCAGAGAGAAAATTAGGCAAGCAAAAGCCCAGCTAGAACTCAACCTGGCCACTGCGGTAAGGGATAACAAAAAATGTTTTTACAAATATATTAACAACAAAAAGAGAACCAAAATGAATCTCCATCCTCTATTGGATGCGGAGGGGAACATTGCCACTGAGGATGAAGAAAAGGCTGAGGTACTGAGTGCCTTTTTTGCCTCCGTCTTTCACCGTCAGACCAGTTATCCCAAGGGTATTCAACCCCTGGAGCTGGAAGGCAGGGACAAGGAGCAGAATAAAACCCCCATAATCCAGGAGGAAGCAGTTTACGACCTGCTGATCCACATGGAGAGTCACAAGTCTATGGAGCCAGATGGGATCCACCCGAGAGTACTGAGGGAGCTGGGGGAGGTGCTCACCAAGCCACTCTCCATCATTTATCAGCAGTCCTGGTTAACGGGAGGTCCCAGATGAGTGGAGGCTTGCCAGTGTGACTCCCATCTACAAGAAGGGACAGAAGGAGGATCCGGGGAACTACAGGCCTATCAGTCTGACCTCGGTACTGGGGAAGGTTATGGAGCGGTTCGTTTTGGGTGAGCTCGCTAGGCATGTGCAGGACAACCAGGGGATCAGGCCCAGTCAGCATGGCTTCCTGAAAGGCAGGTCCTGCCTGACCAACCTGATCTCCTTCTATGACCAGATGACCTGCCTAGTGGGTGAGGGAAAGCCTGTGGATGGTTATCTACCTGGACTTTAGTAGGGCCTTTGATACAGTCTCCCAGAGTATCCTCTTAGAGAAGCTGGTGGCTCATGGCTTATGGCAGTTGGCGGCCAGTCACAAGCGGGGTTCACCAGGGCTCAGTGTTGGGGCCAGTCTTGTTTAATATCTTTGTCAATGACCTGGATGAGGGGATCGAGTGCACCCTCAGTAAGTTTGCAGATGACACCAAGCTGGGCAGGAGTGTTGATCTGCTTGAGGGTATGAAGGCTCTTCAGAGGGACCTGGACAGACTGGATCGATGGGCAGAGGTCAATTATTTGAGGTTTAACAAGGCCAAGTGCCGGGTCCTGCACTTGGGCCACAACAATCCCATTCAATGCTACAGGCTTGGGGAAAGAGTGGCTGGGAAGCTGTGTGGTGGTGAAGGACCTGGGGGTGCTGGTTGACAGCTAGCTGAATATGAGCTGGCAGTGTGTCCAGGTGGCCAAGATGGCCAACAGCATCCTGGCTTGTATGAGGAATAGCGTGGCCAGCAGGACTAGGGCAGTGATCGTGCCCATGTTCTCGGCATTGATGAGGCCGCACCTTGAATATTGTGTTCAGTTTTGGGTCCCTCAGTACAAGTAGGACATCAGGTTGCTGGAGCATGTCCAAAGAAGGGTAACGAAGTTGGTGAAAGGTCAGGAGAGCAAGTCTTATGAGGACAGGTTGAGGGAACTGGGGTTGTTTAGTCTGGAGAAGAGGATGTTGAGGGGAGACTTATGGCTCTCTACAACTACCTGAAAGGAGTTTGTATCGAGGTGGGTGTTGGTCTCTTCTCCCATGTTGGTCTTTTCTCCCATATTAAAAAAATATAGATTCAAAAATGTCACTAGCAATAGAATGAGAGGAAACAGCTTCAAGCTGCATCAGGGGAGGTTTAGATTGGATATTAGGAAAAATTTCTTTACTGAAAGAGTGGTCAGGTACTGGAACAGGCTGCCCAGAGAGGTGGTGGAGTTGCCATCCTGGAGGTATTTAAAAGATGTCTAGACATGGCACTTCAGGACATGGTTTAGGAGACATGGTAGTGTTGGGTTGATGGTTGGACTTGATGATCCTAGAGGTGTTTTCCAACCTTAATGATTCTGTGATTCTATTCTATGGTTCTATTATATCATCAGACTAATGTTAGTATCAAAATGCTTAGTGAATTCAGGCAGTCAAAGAAACGATACAGTGATAGTTGCATT
Organism: Phalacrocorax carbo; assembly: GCF_963921805.1. Lineage (NCBI taxonomy): Eukaryota > Metazoa > Chordata > Aves > Suliformes > Phalacrocoracidae > Phalacrocorax > Phalacrocorax carbo. The sequence continues at coordinate 82,589,985 of NC_087515.1, read as the reverse complement.
TCTCCTGGAAGACACTACAGTTTGCTTTTGTTGGATGTTTATAAGACATCTTGGTGATCTTTCTAAAACAGTCAAAGTGGTGGTCATTACAGCTATACAGACACACAGACATAATTATGTCCCAAACAAATAAACTTTAAATATACTGGGAATTTAAAAGGGTCCAATATTTAAAATGATGAGCACACCATAAGAAGAAACAGCGAGAAACCTAGGAAGTCCATGTTCTGTTCAGAGCTTGGCCGGTTTGCTGTGTTTTAATGTAAGCAGAATTGTGAATTGAGCTTGTCTACCCTGTACAGTCATAGGCATAGTGATTAATCTGCCTGCCTCCTTTCTGTGCAGCTGTTGAATAGGCAATCTTGCGGAAAGCTTGTTGACAAGCCATGTAGAGCCTTTTCAGAGATGGCTAGTGGTCTGCTAAATCACCCAGCAGTGGCTTGGTGTATTCAGACATAGTCTTCCATGGTGGTGGCTGTGTCTTAGGCTTCATTTGTTTCTGTTCTCAGGTAAACTGCCCAGAGAACAAGCTTAATATCCTTTGCCTGTGCTTCAGAGTGAACTGTACATACATGTCTTCTAATAAAGAAGATGCCTGAACAGTATGTGTGGAATTCACCTCTCCTAACTTAATCTGTGTAAAATTCAGATGTCTAGTAATTGCCTATATTTCCTTTGCAGTCAGTTGAGGAAGAATACAGAAATTTGTCCTAAAAAGCTGCATAGACTATATAACTGGAGAGGTGTCTGTAGAGAGCCTAGGTGATTGGCTGGCCAATTTTAAATGGCTGAACTTAGACGAAATGTTTCCTTTCAGAGGTATGTGGGTTTTGCACATACAGACCTCCCCCCACCCCAGTTTTTATTTTATTATTTGATGTGTTTTGATGATGTGTTTACAACTCTAATCTGCCTTCACTGTAGCTCTAAGGAGGTATGTATTCTTTAATACAGACTACATTACTTTGGTGCCCTATCTTGAATCAGCGACTACGTACACTCCAATGTGATGACATATTTTGATAAACTAACTAAAAATGCAGTAACGATACAGTAGAAGTTGTACATAAAGAGGTTTAATTGTTTTGTGTTTCCCTGAAACACAAGAATATCATTGCTTTGAAGATTGGTCCCAGAATGTCAGTTGTCGGTACTGTTTCAATTTTTCCAAGCATTGTGTTCTGGTTTAATTCTTGTGGACTCTTGCAGATTTTACCACCTGAAGGAATTTCTTAACAATTAATCTAGTTGGATAGGACTTAGGTAACAAAGTTAATAACCGTATCAGACACTATAACACTTTCTTTCGGATGACATTTAGTAAAGGGTCTTGGACCTTATCTGTCCAAACCGACCTATGCATATTTTGTAGAAACCCAATGAAATTATCTCTTCTCATGTGCACTCTGTAAACCCAAACAGTTTAGTTCTTGCCAGAGATGGAGAGAGGGAGGAAGGGGTTTTAAACTCTTCAAATAGCAGTTCCGTATGTCAGAAAAGTAGACAAAACTCCAAGTCTTTTATGTGGATAAGATCCTAATTGTGTGAAGTACTAAAAATATTTATGAATTTCCACAACATTTTCAGATTATCTAGAAGCTGCCCTGCAGAAGCTAGTAAGCCAAATCTCTGTAGGCCAATTTATTGTGATCCTATTCTTTTAGTATGTCTTCTCCTCATTATCTGGACAAGAGCAAGAATCCAAGGGTGGTTTTAAAAGAAGTCAAACAAACCCCCAACAAATACACTTCAGTACTAGTCCAACAATTCATTTGACCTAGAAGTCTCTAGCTAGTAAGATAATATTATTTACATATATCTGTTTATGACTTATTCCAGTGGAGTAGTGCCCTGTGGGAAGACAAACTAGGGGAGAAGAATTTTTTTTGGAGTAAGTATGAGCCATCAAGTAGGCCAAGATTAGATAATGAGGCCTTCAACAGCCAGTAATGGAATAACATTAAGTCTTTTGAGTTCACTAGGCAGTTGGATGTGCTAATGGGGGTACCATGCTGGGAAAGCATACATTTTAGTTGGAATTTCTTATGAGGGGGTGATTGCACATTATGATATGAATAGCTACGCTAAATGCATGGAAATTTTCTGCCAGAAAATTAAGGCCCCCTCTACCAGATAATGGCTCACTGGAGGAATGTAATAGTGGTGAAGTAAAATCTGAAAACAGATGATTTCCTATTTAATAGTCCATTGACTTTCCTCCTAGAGTCATTGTCTCTACCATGATGGCCGTGGTCTTTATTTTCATATCGTAATCAAGCTCAAGCTGTTTTGGTATGACTTGGGAACGTACTTCTTTGTTGATAGAAAAAGGTTTAATTCAGTAAAGTATTATGTTTTTCAGTTCAGGTATAGTTACTGATTTCAGTTGGATTTTCATTAGTGTGCCTGAATAGATATCACATAATACATGAATTGTTTTATTCAGTTTTGTTATCCATAAATGCCACCCTGTCTTCAGTACAAATTTCAATATCTTCTGGTATCCATTTGTGTCTCCAGACATTTAATATTTCCTGGATAGTTCAAATATCTATTTATGCTGTAAAGGTCTTAAAAATTTTTTTGGTGATTAATTATTGAGATTTTAGGAGGACAAATGCATTAATGTTGCTTCTGACACCTGGTAAAAATTATTAGTGTTTATAGTGTACTGTGGGCAGATACATTATTTCCAAAAATAATAATAATAATAAATAATCTGATTAAGAGGTTTTTGTTTGTAGTGCTAACTGTCCTCCTCACTCTTCTGATGATATTTCTGACCAGGCAAATAACTTTCCTATTCTTCTCTCAACTACAATAGCAAAAGTCCTACTTTTCTAGGAACTGCTATTCTGCAAAAATTTTCCATTCTATCATTCAGTAAAAGATGCTTGGAGAGCAAGACATAAATAATCTGCATGTATCAAACAATGCAGAAAAGCAGATGTTGCCCAGAGTGTCTGGAGTAGATTATGTCTCTCCATTGTACAGCATGCTAAACTTGCTGCCCTGGTTTCTTTATAAAACCTACCCATGAATTGCTAACTGAAATTTTATTGTAAAATCAGAATGATTTTCCTTGATTTGCAATTTAGGGAAAATGATGATTAAAAATCTGTAGTTTTCAGAAATATGTGTAGCGAGGGAGGGCTTGTATCTAGAGCAACAAAAAAGGTAAGTCATGGGACTTCAATAAACATAAATCTATAGAATCATTGAATGGTTTGGGTTGGAAGGGACCTTCAAAGCCCACCTAGTCCCAACCGTTTCATCTTTCACTAGATCAGTTTGTTCAAAGCACCATCCAACCTGACCTTGAACACTTCCAATGGTGGGGCGTCCAGAACTTCACTGCCATCCTGTTCCAGTGTCTCACCACCCTCACTGTAAAAAATTTCTTCCTTAGGTCCAGTCTAAATCATTCAGTTGTCTTAAAATCTGTTACAGGAAACCTCCTTTTAAAAATTAAACATTCAAGGTATGCTAAATTCTGAAGTCGAATCAAACTGTATTATAATAGTCATTTCGCTTGGAAAGGACCTTTAAGATCATCAAGTCCGACTGTTAACCTGACACTGCCAAGTCCACCACTAAAGCACATCCCTAAGCACCACATCTACACGTCTTTTAAATACCTCCAGAGATGGTGACTCAACCACTTCCCTGGGCAGCCTGTTCCAATGCTTGACAACCTTTTCGGTGAAGAAATTTTTTATATTTATATTATGTGTCCTATATAAACATTTGAGTGGAAAGGGTTGTAAAGTATAAAGTACTTTCAGAAATGTGAGATGTGTACCCCTTTGTGGTCCATACAGTTTCAGCTCTGGTACCTGGGTGTGCCAGGTATGTTTCCTTCTGGTGTGTACAAAACTGCAAATGGTTCCAATGAGATCATGAAATAATAGGTGCGCAGCTCCTGTTTTGACTCTTATTTTCTTGCGAAAGCAAAATTACTGCAGAGCATAGGACTGTATTATAGAATAAGAGAAAGTATAATCTGCATAAGTTCCTTTCAATTTTTAATGCTTCATTTGGAATGCTTTTCTATCTCGGGCTTGTAAACCCACTAAAATAATTATGTCCTTTAATACCTCTATTATTTTTCTCCTACCTTTTCTCTCTAATATGTTTTTCAAGTCATTCTTTAATTCTAGTTGGAGACTATGCCTACTTTGAAAAATGCAATTTGAATAGTTGTAGGTTTTTGAGAGGTATTGTCTGTACAGAGCTAGTAATATCTGGGTCTTTGACAGTGTTGATTCAATGATTTCTTGTAGCACTAAAGGTAGTAGAGATGAACTGTTTCCACAAAGGAAAATAATCAGTAGGCAATAGACTTCTTACTAGAAGTAAATCTCAGTTACATTACTGTTGGCTTTATGACCAAAAGTCTTAGCTTTTGGTTGTTGTGAAAGCTCATGATTTTAATTTAGAGAAATTGGAATAATTTGGGGATACCTGATCGGTAGATAAACTACTTATATGTCTATCTGATAAATACGAAAAATGTGCAGAGAAGTAAAATTATTTGTACTTAAATGACTGTAAAGCAACAATCATTCATGGAACTCTAATGGGTATCAAGTAAATACCCATTAGTGTGGATCCAGGATGCAGAAATGTGAGTTGTGTTTTCACAATGGCTTGATGAAATTTATGAAATGTCCCCAAATAAAGAATTCATTAAAGTGAATTTTACTATTTAAGCTACTTTATTCAGAAAATTTGTCTTCCTTTTGTTAGGATTACTGATTTAGTTACTTTTAGGCATTATGATTGTTTATTGATTTTTTTAAATAAGATGATGCTCATGAAACTGATGATCTGTTTTCGACACACTGGTGTTTCAAAAAATTGCTAGAATACTGGTAGATTTAAGTTCTAAGTATTCACTTAGTACTGCATTGCATGAACCTAACTTCATTCACTTATGCAAAGGAAATAAAGATAAAACCACTCTGATACAGCATGTATGCTGTTCTTCCTTGGAGAGTTGAATTTCACCATGCTTTTGGATTTAAATGCTTACTTTATTAATAATTGCTTTGGCTTTTCTTCAGATTCCTGTTCTCTACGAACGAGAGGGAATTGTTAAAAAAGGCAGATGTTTCTCATGAGATTAAGAGAAGATAAAGGAACAAACCAGACTGAGAGTTAACTTTACACTCTCTGTTGGTCGATTGGCAGCTAGGAGTGACAGAATTCTGTTGTAGGCATTTCCTATAGTGCGTTGCCTTCTTACTGATATTGCTTTGACTGCCAGAGTAGATATCCCTATGGATGTTAAGAGATCACCAGAGAAGATATGAGTTTTCACCAGGATTACCCATCATTGAAATAAATTTCTAATGCCTCAGTGGCTCCCTTTCATCTGACTGAGCAAAAATTCTCACAGGAAATACATATCTAGGTATTATTATTATTATTATGAAGAATAAAGACCCGTGTTTCACGTCAAAGAAGTCTGAGAAAGAACATTTTAAAATGAAGTATTAAAATACTTTCTCACTGAGAAATTATTTCCTGCTCACTGGGGATATTTTAGGTAAAAATAAAATCATGCAGTATTAAAAATACTTGGAAAAGCATATGAAAGTATTTTAATAATCTTGGGGAAGCAAATGCTTTCTGTAATTAAAATACTGAAAGAAGAGAATCCCTTGTCCATCCTGAAACTGAAAACACAGCCTATAATTTATTAATGTTTATTATACTGAAAGCAAATTCTGTTTTATGACATACTGAGCTTAAATAATTTTTGGTGGAAGTTCAGACAGAGAATGGCCCATAGTGGTAAAAGTATTGACTAGGGTGTATTTGTCACTGTATATATTGACAACTTGAATTTTGGATGAACTGGACTTTCTTTGCCCTACAGCAAGTTTTAGATTATATGAACCATTGTACTTCTGGCAATATGTAAATGTGCTTCTGAATTCCAAAAATAACATAGAAAAATGGTGTATTTCTTATGTTCTGCTTAGACCATTATGAGTTGGCACTGAGGTAATAAAATGGATATACTGTTTCTGCTGCCAGTAGTGTGTACCTGACTACTGGGTTGATCCTACTTTCATTCCATTGTTACAATAATATAAGTAGTACCTTGAGCACTAGCAGGAAGGAAGCCTTGTTTCCTATGGATTTGTGTCTCCTAAGTGGTTAAGTGATGTCTAAGGCAGTAAGAGTTGTCACTGAATTTTTTTAAATACTGTTAGGGCATCTCTCCTGTGTGAATTCTTAGGAAGTCAAGACTGATGAGGCAGCTATTTTCTCAGAGAGAAATTCAGTCAGGCTTCTCTTCTTTGCCTTTCTTCATCTAGGACTTTCATATCTGTGAAACCTTTATGTTAGTATCACATCTAAAAAATGTGGAGCCCCCTTTTCTAACACATTCCCCTCCACTGCTATTGCCCTTTCTCTTCTCCACCTACCTACTGACAGATGATCAAATAAGAGCTGGCTAAGAGAGTTCATCCCTATTTTCTCCTTTTAATTCTTTTTTTTTTTTGTGTGTGTTTTGAAAAGTTATGCCAGATATTTTTAGTGTTATATATAAAGCCATTGAAATTTACCACTGGCTACATTGATGGCTATTTCTGGAACATTGCTACTACAGTATGTTAAGAGAGAAGTGGGATAGAAGTGCAGAGAAAGAGAGATTGATTATTTAGATGTTAAATGTTTATACTGTAAGACTGTCTTTTCTTTTTTTCCCCACAAAACCCCAAACCCGTCAAAATAATAATAATAAAAATTTAAAACCTAAAGCCTTAGCAGAATATATGCAATTTATCATCGGCTCAGTTAAACATTTGCGCTAGTGTTTTCAATATTCCTCAATGTACAAAGATCTGTTCTAATCTCTCTTGACTTGCAAATACCCTTTTTATAGTATTGTGTATTTGCTAATAGCTAGCAGATATTTAGTGTTAGTATTGCTTTGTATGTTCACTCAGTCTTGCAAATGATCCTAATACTCTCTCAGAGATGGTATGTATAACTATCATACATACCGACCATTGTTTCAGTCCTTGGCAAATTTGCTGTAAGTGATAGTCATGGTGCTGTAATTGTTTACCTATGATACAAAGATTGAGGAATAATTAGTTTCTTACAGGCTATTAACCACCAGAGATGTGTATTTAAAATTTCAGAAAGTTTAGAAATACGAGTTAAATACCATTTCTGTACATAGAAATAAAGTCCATACCTTTTTTTTACTGTTTATTGCTTAATATATGGTATTTCATATAGCAGTTAATGGTCTGAAGGGCCATGTTCACTTTAAAATTTGGGGTTTGTTTGTTAATGAAAATATCACTCCCCTGCCCCCCAAACTCAAACATACAAAAATTAATTAGCATATTTTTCTACTTGATTTATTTGACTTAGTGTTTAATCCCCACTGATTATGAAACTGTTTTCTTTGATATTCATAACACGTACCATCCAGCTTCCTTGCTTGCTGTGAACTTGTAACCCCCTTCAGTATGTGATTGATGAATATAAAATTGAATCACAGAGCACAAGAAAGGTGGTATAAACATGACTATACAGACATGATATATAGGTGCAGTCTCAAAAATACATCTGAATCTAGTTTTCAGACACTGACTTTGAGTCGGACTGGACTGCTTTCTGGACTGCCATAATTTGAAGACACCTGCCTGTGCAGTATCAGATTTCTTATGTTCAGAGAGGAACAGTGTATATGTGTAGCCTCACAATCATTTGATCACTAATGACTTACTCTGTCCTGAAGAACCTGGCAAAGGCTGAAACCAGAGGGGAGAGGAGTAAAGGTTGGCAATTTGAAGCATACACATTTTAAGGATTAAAACGTGCTTTAACAAACATTTGAAACCCAGAGATGATTATTTGTAGGAATTCATTTATATGTTAAATGTATGTTACAATTTAGGTCCATTTTTGTAAGATTAAATTGCATGTAAATTTTCAGGTTTTACCCTAGATATATGAGGAACATACTTTTAAAAATCAGAATTGATATTTGCCATAATAACTTGAGCAAACACACTTAAAGAATGGTGGATTTCCAAAATGTGATAAAATATCGAGACCTGACAAAACTAGAACTGCATGTTTTACTTTTCAAGATTTTTTTTTTCTGAAATCAGCTTTGTACAGTATCTCTGGTTACTGTGTACTAGAATGTGGTTTATGGATGTATATAAGGTCCAGACATCTACTTGGTTGTTTAGGCACAAGTCTGCTGATGTCAACAACCTCTATATTTTAAATGATCTTTTCCTTGTAGACTTTTATAAAACTCTCAGTGATTCTCTTTTATTGGTGCGATAGGCTGCAAAACTGAACCACTAGTTAACTTACGAGTTTTCAGAAGATTTTTTAAAATTATTTTTGCCACAGCCATAAATAAATTATTATTTAAATATAATTTTACCTGAAAAGATGGGAAACAAGAAGAAAAGGGTGGTTGGCTAGTGCTTTTATGACAGCACAGATAGATTTTAGGGTAGAATATGTATTACTAATATGCAGAATTTTTATTTGTTCAGTTCACTGTAAACATTAAATTAGAAGTTACTAATACAACTCAGCTATCTCCTATAGACAACCCCCCCCTTAGACAGTTCACAAACCTGTTATTGGAAACTATGAATAGTTATGTCTAAATGTAAAGTGGATATCTAACAGAATCATAGAGTGAAGTTTTTTTTTTCAATAGACTGGTAGGTTTTGGTTGTAGATTTGAGCTTTGAAAAATTAAATAGATAGCTGAAGGATATGCACCTTGCAGTATCCTTTTCAGAAGGGTAAAGGTTTAATTTCATGCATTCTTATGACATATCATTGGATCTAGTCTAAAACAGTCTGCCTTGCTTCAGCAAAGGACATTGCAACCCCCTCTGTTGGACCAGAGTTCTGTAAGATTAAATGACTTACCTTTTTCAGTGTATTTTTAGATAGCTATCTGATACAGATGTAAATACATTTTAAATGCTAAATACTGTTCAGACAACAGCAAAAATTCTGTCCTTATGTCTAACAATGTAAATATAGAAAATTCCAATATATACTAAAGAAAGTTTATCCAATAATTTGAGCACAGTTAAGACTAGAGTTAAAACACATGTGTCTGGCTGATATATAAAGGAAAATTTCAGTCTTTGCTTGGGTTGTTTTATTACAACTTCAGTAAAAAAAAAAAAAACACATGTTAAAAACATATTTGGAGTAATATTTTTCTATCATCTGATGTATGAAAAATATATTTAATGTTAGGGAAGTAGAAAACTTTTACAGACAAAACTGCAATTGGATATTGGAATTTTAATTTTTTTCCTGTGTTCCATTCTGACTAGGACTAATGAATGCTGGGGAAAAAAAATCACACACTATCTGTTTAGCTTTTAATTTTTGAGGATATTGTTTTTCTTATGCTGCTTTGCTCAGAAGTAGCTATTTCACTTTGAGCCATTATAAGAAAATAATTTCTTTACTAATTACAGAACTTTTCTACTCCATGGACAGATTCAAGAAATAACTGTTGTATGCTGAATAACCCCTTATGAAAACAATGTCCAGAGAAGACATCCAGTCCTCATTAAATATAGTTCTGCTTGGCTGTTCTGCACTTTTAATAGGAAATGAAGAACAACTGTGTGAAATACATTCTTGGTTGCTTTGTAGCAATGTGTCAGTGATTTTCCAACAGTTAATGAAAGTCGATGAAAAGGGATAGCTTCTGTAAGTGGTGCTTTATTTTTTTATGCTTTAAAAAGAACTAGCTGCATCATGCCCTTATGAATTGGTTGGAGCTGTGTTTTGATAATAAACATGTGGTTCATATGAGCATACAATTAAAGAATGAAGTATGACAGCATAGAGTGTAAACATCCATAAGAGCTTGTGTAGAGAGGAGGAGAATCACAGGCAGTTTATGGCGATGACTGAAGCGCTTTCAAACGAAGACGAGATTTTTAACTGGTGAATATTAATAAGAGTGCTGAAGGTTATAAATAGACAATATACAGAAATTATTCTGGTGTTTTTGAAGAGTAAGTTTAAGGAGAACATATAATTGCACAAATGTTAGTATTTTTAGTGTTTTATGCCCAGCATGGTGTTTTACATTTGGCATTTTTAAGCCCAGTTAGCTTTTGACCTGCAAAGCTGTAGATGTCCTCCTCATATTTTCTTCCCTCAACTGAAGGAAGAAAAAGGTGAAACTTCAAGATCTGGAAAATGTTAATATTCCTGTCCAGAATTTTCTAATACTGAATGTTTTTTTTCTCTTATGTTGTTTTAGATTTTATTCAAGTTCATCTACATCAAACACAGTTCTCAGACAAGAGTGAAATGACTGTATCAACTGTTCTTAGGTAGCACTTGGAAACAGAACTTTGATTTTTTGTTTTTAGGAGTCTAGAGTCTAATAATGTAGTTTTTCCATCCACACCTAGATGTCTAGCAATTTTTTACCTACTCTGTTATACTTCACCAGGCCTCCCATCTGCCAGAAAAAGGAGGACATGAGTTTTCTCTATATCCTGGATAAGTGGAGGCAAAATTGTCAAAAAGAATGAGTTGTCTGTCTTTTTACAAAAGAGTGGCTGAGGCCTTCTGAGGAGGAGAGGTTTCCAGGCTTTATGTGCCTGTGTTTTGGAGGGTCCACAGTTCCTCAGATATTTTAGTCTTAAAAAAGAGTAGGATTTCTTTTTGTCCTGAGCAGTTGCTACTGGCTAGCTGAACTGGAGTGCTGGCTAAAATGAATTGTGCTCTGAAATGTCTCTGTTTCTGTCACTGCATACAGAGTTGCATAAGGCATGTAGATTCCATTCAGAGGTCAGGGTGCCTAAAGGTTCAGTGTAATGATACTGAGTATTAAATATCTTTTCCCATGGTTTCTACAATTTTAAAAATTCAGCAAGTTGCTTGGCTCACCTTGAGAGAAGCATTTAAGAGGATCCAATGAATTAGTCAAGTGGCATGTCTAGATGATGAAATCAATCCAAGAAGTGTCAGATCTCAGTTTCAACTTCATCTAGGAACTGATGAAAATTAAAATGGAAATGAATTACATTAAAGAAATCTTACCTAATAACTTGAAGATGATAGCCTGCATGTAAGCTTGGGGTAATTCTTACTTATTTCTTCATGATGCTTACACTTATTTTGTTAGTACCATTAATGAATTGAACTAAAAAAACCATTGAGATATCACAGAGAAGAGCAGCTGAGGCAGCCGCTTGTTACAGCAGAACTTCTAATATAGCAAAGTCACAGTGAATTTTCAGTATGCATTCAGCATATACAACAAACACAGAAAAAATAATAAGGTATTCACTCTTGAATCCTCACAGTGAATTGTAAAGTTGAACGTCACTGAATGAAAGGTAAAACTTGAAGGTAATTAAATCCTGCTTTGCTTTATTTATGATTTGGCCAGGCGAGAGAAGCATTCTGTCTGAGAATGTAGCTATGATTTCTGCACTGAGTTTGAACAGATAAAGTTCAGTGCCTTTTTTCTTTTATTCCTGTGAGGGAATGGAAACATTTTCATATATGAAATATTCAAATATGCTAAGTGTGTAAGGCAAGAGAGTAATACTCTAAAAAATATTTGGGATCTTTGTTCAAGCTTTGGTGGAAAAAGGTTGCAAAGCGATTTTACAAAGTTAATGCAAGTAGAGAAGTTACAGCATGTACTAAACCCTCTGGAATAACGTCTCTGTTGTCTCCCATCTCTTCAGCTTGTTTTCTTATCAGCTTGCAACTTTTTAAACATCAGGCCTCTGTGACTAGATATTTGCAGGATCTCAGAGGCAGTTTCCTTGGAGATTAGTCCTCAGGTGGGTAGTTAGTGACCTTGGTTTGTGATGTTTAATGGAATTGGAATGCACTTTAAAAATGATTCTCTTTTTTGACAACCCTTTATTAGCAGGCAGCAATTAAATGTATTAAGAGCCCTTGTTCACACTCTTTCAGCCACAGAACACTAAGGGATGTATATGTTATAATTACAATTATCCATTCTCCTCATTGTCCTGCGGAGGAATGCAACTGTAATTCTGGCAGCCAGACTACATAGTTGGCTTGCTGTCCTTGGACTGCAGATGTCTAATTGCAGGCAACCATTTCATTTCAAATGGCTCATTAAAGCAGAAGCCATTTAGCACTGCTAACATGGATCTGCATCCATGATTATGCATTTAATTAGAAAAGTGCAAGCTTTTTTCCTTTGTAATCTAGATTTACAAAATTTCTCCTATGTAATCTGTTTTGGAAGAACTTGAATGGCTTAATTTATTATCTTTTTGCAGTGCTTAATATCTATGTTATTCAGCTGTGAACTTGATAAGCTAGATGTAACCACATTGCATGCATTTGTGTTTCACAAGTGTTCCCTGTTTGTGTAGTTTATCCAGTTTTAATTTTCCTTAATCTAAGAATCATTTATTCTGCCACTTTATATGTACCTGTACCTAAAACAAGTTTAGGTGTTCTCTGTTGACCTCACCCTGAGCAGCTACTAGTAAAGTAATAGGATTAGCTAAACCCTTCTGATTCTTTCTCATTTCTTTTAGCATTATAGGTAAGAAAAGTTTTGAGTATAAGCAGGAAAGATCATCTCCTTGAGTCCTTTCTTCTTTTCTTGAGCTCTGTAGTTTGTTTATTGTCCATTTGTATGTGTGCATTGATATCACATTTTTTGCTTAGCATAGCTGGGACCCATTTAAATTGCATTACTGAGTTCCTTTCTTCTCTATATGATATACATATGACTCTTTATATTTACTAGCTGAACCACTATAAAAAGCGTTAACCACTGAGGATTAGAAAAGTAATCTGGGGAGTTTGCTGAGGTTCGCCCCGCTCCCCACCACTTTTTTCCATTGCCTAGTATGATCTTTCAAATTTTTACATTTGGACAGAAAAGCACATTTGCACGGCAAACAGAGGTAATGGACTCTCATTTTCCACCTCCTTCCCCTCCCACCCGCTTAAATTTTTTTTTTCTCTTGCACTTTACCTTTGTGCATCTTATTCAATCAGTTGTTCCAAAGACGTCTAGCATCTGTGAATCTTTACAGTATCCCTTTCCTGAGACAGTTACCCATCACATTTAGGTTTCTATGTGATCCTAGTGGCAGGTCCCTTCTAGGTAAGGGCTAGGGAGGTGTGCTTAAATAAACATGTGAAAGAATGTCAGAGGAAACAAGCATCTATATAGGTGCTCATTTCCAAATACTGCTACAATTTCCTCAACAGAATGCTGTGCAGTGCTTTGAATTACGGGACAGGATTGGGACAATCTGAACTACTGGTTCCAGAACAGGGGAGGTCAGGACAATAAAATACATTTAGGAAATGGAAAATCTTCTTGCTCTCGTATTTTGGGTGGGTGCAAGGAATATGAATGAGTTTACAGCTGATGAGGCAATGTACATGCTATGGCTGTGAAAGACTACCTTCTGAAATGAAAATTATTATGAACAGAGGTAGGATGTCTGAATGGGTTTTGCATCTTCATTTTTAGAAATCTAATTAACTTCTACTTTTCTTAAGATATGTCCTGTGTCATCTTTTTGCTTCACATAGTCTTGGAGTAAATAGGAAAACACAAAGTTTTTGAGGCAAAAAAATGTTAGCTTAACTTCTACTGCTTGAATAACAGTAATAAACACAAGTGTGGTTTCTGTTCTGCCTGGTCTATTCAATTTAACATAAAATGTTTTATTTATTATCCAGGTACTTTAGATAAATGCTAAATGGGACATCTCTCGTTCCCTTTCCCGCCTCTTACAGTAAAGGGTGGACAGGATTAAGAAAACTAGTAATGTGTTCAGCTACTGCTTGTTCACAGTAGTGTCATTGGAGTATTGTTTGATCTGTTCTTTTTCGTTTGTACATCTGAAATTGCCCTCTAAAAGACGCAACATGTATTTTCAATACTTTTAGAAATGGAGGACCTGCTGCAGTTTACCTAGAGAGCAATTTGCTTAGCAGACACAGAAATCCATATCTGTGGATCACCACAGCTGTGAACCTTCAAGAGCAGTGTTATCCAGTGAAACAGTTTGCTTCCTTGGAGTTAACTGTGTGGATTAGAGCTTATTGTAATTACATAATGAAGTTTGCTTTGTATCACAGAAATTACAGAGTATGGTTTCCATTCAGATCTTATGTTTTAAAGTTTATGGTGTTTGAAGTTTTTCAAGAGACTCTTACTCTCAAAGTAGTGTATGCAGTGTAACCTAAATGTCTAGGCTCCCTCTAAACTCAGGATAACCAGATGAATCACTGTTATTAATTCATGGCTCTCCTGGTAGTTTTTAGATGGATAAAGTTAGGTAAATGAAATGTTTTTAAAGACACCTTTTTTTTTTGTGACAAATCAGGGTTTTTTTTTAGTTCCATAAAGCTACAGTTCACCAGGATCAAACGGTTTAAAAGGTAGAACATTTGGAAAATATTCATACACAAAGCCACGTGTGTATTAGGTACATCCAAATAACAACTCTGAAATCTTCAGAAATGCATATCCTAAGATGTGTTCAGTCTTTAAGAGGTTTTTTCATATATTTACTGCTCTCGAAGGTGATTTGGTGGTTCAGTTTTCTTTTTCTTTCTTCTTTTTAAGAATGTAAAACAGCTTGAAGAACCATTTCTCAGACTTGTGCTAGTCATAGAGAAGAAAAATAGACTGGAGTCTCAGCATATACTCCCTCCCTTAGCAGCAGTGATTAGATAGTCTCTCAGTTTGCCTCCTGAAAGATGCTTTCACTTCATATATTTTGCGTAATGTTAATCCTTTAAGAAAAAAGAGCAGCGCACAACTGTCAGTTTCAGTTTGAGCAGGATAACAGTCCCCAGAGGAATATGAGCATGTGGTAGGGTACTTTACAATCTTGCTTGTGTCTCACAGGGCTTGCTTGACTTGGCCTTGCTGCTGCTGCTTATTTCCCTGAGGAATGTCTGCAAGAGGAATTGTACTTGTCTCTGAAGTACAGAACCGCTTCCTGGGTTTATTTTCCCCACCCTTTATTTTTCAGGCAAAAGTCTACTTTCTAAATGCTTGCTGTTGTGTGACTACTATACACTGCTTAGTGGGTTGTGGCAGAGATGGTGGCTTTCTCAGAATTTTGATATATAGCTAGTTAGGCAGCTATAGTTTATCTAAGGAGAATCCAGTGATGATATTTTGCTAGTACTCCAATCTGATAATTTTTTTTGGATTTTAACAAAATGAAATTATATTAAATGCTTATTTTACTTTATAAAGAAAACAGGGTATGCAGAGATGCAATGAGGAAGGCCAAGACCCACTTGGAACTCAATCTGGCAAGGGATGTCAAGGATAACAAGAAGGGCTTCTTCAAATACATCAGTAGTAAAAGAAAGACTGGGGATACAGAGGGCCCACTGCTGAATGAGGTAGGGGCCCTAGTGATGCATGATGCAGAGAAGGCAGAGCTGCTGAATACCTCCATTGCTTCAGTCCTTACTGCTAAGGCTGACCCTCAGGCATGCCAGCCCCCAAAGGTGAGAGAGAAAATCTGGGGAAAGGAGGACTTCCCCTTGGTTGAGGAGGATTGGGTCAGAGATCACCCAGGCAAACTGGATCCTTGCAAATCCATGGGCCCTGATGAGATGCACCCACGAGTGCTGAAGGAGCTGGTGGATGTTCCTGCCAAGCCACTCTCCATCATCTTTGAAAGGTCATGGAGGACAGAAGAGGTGCCCAACGACTGGAGGAAAGCAAATGTCACTCCAGTCTTCAAAAAGGGCAAGAAGGAGGGCCTGGGAAACTATAGGCCAGTCAGCCTCACCTCTGTCCCTGGAAAGGTGATGGAGCAGTTCATCCTGGAGGTCATTTCCAGGCATGTGGAGGAAAAGAAGGTTATCAGAAGTAGTCAAGCTGGATTCACCAAGGGGAGATCATGCTTGACCAACCTCATAGCCTTCTGTGATGGTGTGACTGGCTGGGTCGATGAGGGAAGAGCAGTGGATATGGTTTACCTTGACTTCAGCAAGGCATTTGGCACTCTTCCATAATGTTCTCATAGGTAAGCTTAGGAAGTGTGGATTAGAGGTGCATAGAGAACTGGCTGAATGGCAGAGCTCAGAGGGTCATGATCAATGGTACAGGGTATGGTTGGAGGCCCGTTACTAGTTGTGTTCCCCAGGGGTCTGTGCTGGGTTCAGTCCTGTTCAATATATTCATCAATGACCTGGATGATGGGACAGAGTGTAACCTCAGCAAGTACACTGATGATACCAAGCTGGGAGGAGGGGCTGATACACCAGAAGGCTATGCTGCGTCCAGTGAGACCTGGAAAGGCTGGAGAGCTGGGCTGAGGGGAACCTCTGAAATTCAGCAAGAGCAAGTGCAAGGTCCTGCACCTGGGGAGGAACAACCCCAGGCACCAGCACAGGCTGGGGGCTGAACTACTGGAAAGCGTCTATGTTGAGAAGGAACTGGGAGTGCTGGTGGACAGCAAGTTGACCCTGAGCCAACAATGTGCCCTTGTGGCCAAGAAGGCCAACAGTATCCTGGGGTGCATTAAAAGGAGTGCGGCCAGCAGGTTGAGGGAGGTTATCCTCCCCCTCTCCTCTGCCCTAGTGAGACTGCATTTGGAGTACTGCATCCAGTTCTGGGCTCCCCAGTTCAAGACAGACCAGAGAGTCCAGCAGAGAGCTACCAAGATGAGCAGGGGGCTGGAGCATCTCTCTTATGAAGAAAGGCTGAGAGACCTGGATTTATTCAGCCTGGAGAAGAGAAGACTGAGGGGGGATCTTATCAAGGCTTATAGATATCTGAAGGGTGGGTGTTAAGAGGATGGGGCCAGACTTTTTTCAGTGGTGCCCAAGGCCAGGACAAGGGGCAATGGGCACAAGTTGGAACACAGGAAGTTCCACCTCAATATGAGGAAAAACTTATTTCCTGTGAGGGTTACAGAGCACTGCAACAGGCTGCCCAGAGAGGTTGTGGAGTCTCTCTCTCTGGAAATATTCAAAACCCACCTGGACACGTTCCTGTGCCCCCTGCTGTAGGTGTACCTGCTCAAGCAGAGGTGTTGGACAAGATGTCCAGAGGTCCCTTCCAACCCCTACCATTCTGTGAGTCTGTGATTCTGTGAAAAAGTAATTGACTGCACTTGCTTTTGAAACTTATACTAAATATATTTAAGTTACATTTGGTTAGATAAAGTAATGACTGGCTTCACTCTAGAGACAATTTTTACCATTTCCAGGGGAAGATAGTGGAGGAAAGCATTTTGTGATGAAGAGGTGCACATGGAAATGCTGTCCAAGGTCTAAGCTAAGAATGTTGATGGAAAATGTATAAAACTGGCTGCTCTATCTAGGGAAGCCACTCTCTTCAAGATTGTCCTGCATCTAGAAACAGGCTAATGAGAGATATTCTGTATCCCTGTAATGTTTCTCTAATTTCTCCTCAGCAATACTGTATCTCCTCTGACATTGGTTGATCCAGCAAACACTATCCCATGTACAGTGGCATTGAAATTAAACCTGTGGTTTTGCCTCCTTCTGATGCACTGACATCTTGTGGGCTTAAATTCTTGTTACAGAACTAACATGTTTGTTTGTTGGTTCATCTTTGTTCCATGTATGTTAAATGAGAATGATCATATATAGCTGCTTTATTATTAGTTTCAAATAAAATGTCATGTCTGGCAGTGGAGCTATGACTGAAGAGGTTTTTAAACTACTCTAGCATGTATGTAGATTTTAATCAGTCTTCATTAGTGTACTTGTCAACTTATTTACTATGGATTGGTTTTCTTTTTTCCTCTCCTTTTCCTGAAAAGGTAGAAGTGGCACAAATCAGATTACAAGATTACAAGATGTACATATCTTTGAAATTAATCCATCTCATCTTTCAAGCACCAATTATACAATTTGCATTATTCACATTTTTTCTTAAAGGGCCACTTTCCTTATGCATGAGTATCCCTAATACAGGTAGCTCTACATGCAGAAGAAGAGGCAATTCCATTTTTCCTTTTGGTCAACGTAATCTTTTTTTACCCGGTTGTCATTTTTTTAGCTAGAATTACAAATGTTCTTCTAAGACAAAAACTGGATCTGTATCTATTTGAGTTCCATTTCCCGCTTCCCAGGCTCTCGCTGGGGACCCTGAGAGCAGCCAACTCACCAATTTACAATGTAGGGATGAACAGGGTTAACAGTTTTCTCCCAGAATGGGAAGTAAGGTATCTCATGTAAAAGATGCATTATTCTCTTAGGGTATCTAGACTAAACTTCTTCTCTTGTACTTCTGTTAAGAGCTTGTCTTTTACAAATTTTTAAGTCTCCTTACTGAAAGATTTGCATTGTGTCTTGTTTCTTTCTAGTATTTAACATAAAGGAAATATGACACGGCATGGTAGGGGCCTAATGCATTTTCATTTTGGGTGTTAATGATGTCCATCAATCCAAGATTTGTATTTATTTTTAAAATGTAATATAAGTTCATGATTTCCACTACCATTTTCAGGTTCTACAACTTCCATTTTCTGTCTTTGTGTTTCTCTGGTAACTTATAGCAGGCTTGTGGCTGTGATATCCTACTGCCTATTGATTTAAGGACTCTTTAATTGAAAACTATTCAGCAAACATGGTTTTCAATTTACTGTTTTGCCCAGTTATGTTTAGGTGCCAGGGGCTCATTTGCAGCAGTTGATGGTTAAAGATTTAAAAGTGAAGCTGCATGGCATCTAAGTATACTTCAGTAATATGCAGGGTTTTCACCGAGGACTTGTCATACATCTTACATAGCCTGCAGGCTAAAAGTGTGTGTCTCTGCATTTGTGTCTGCATATGTAACCAGAGGAAAGGAAAAGGCAAAGAATCAATGATCTCAAAATTAATTAAAATCAGGAAGACTTTCCCCCTGCTGACAGGATATTTAGGATGAAGATAATTAAATGAGCTATTGTGGCAAATGCAATATCGATTGCTTACCAAGAGCAGGCCCTTGAAGACTTAGATGAAGATTGATAACTGTTTTTTAAGTTAGAGCCAAAGGCAACCATTTCCATCTCCAGTTTGTGTGCATGTGTGCAGTCTGATAAATGGCTTTCTACCCAACCCTCTATTGACCCCTACAAAAAGCTATTATTGACCATAAATAAATGGCATATACACGCTGCTTCTCCCCTCTTCTTCATACCTGTATAGTTGAAAATGCTTCATTTATGATTTTTTGGTTCCTCATACTTTAAAAGTAGTAGCTGACATCCTTTCAGGGCAGAAAGATTTTTTTTGTTTGTTTCAGGTCAGAGGTGAATTTTTTTTTGTTTGAGTAAACATGGTCAGGAATTGCACCTGGAATTAGAGACGAAGTGAAGATAAGAATATTTTCAGAACAAAAATGAAATGGAATAAACTTGCAGGTGGCACCAGATTTTCTCAGGTGATCAGTGAAACTTAGGTACAGTATGGCTACAGTAACAAGTGAAGAGGCCCAGTGGGTGCAGCCCCATAAAGCAAAGCTGTTGGTGCCAAAAACCGGACTATTCTTATTTCACACTATTCTGTTTTCAGCTAGTTTGCTTCAGACTATCTCTAGTCCTTTCCTTTGGATGAAGCCAATTAGCAGATGGAGCACATAAAGTACAGTCCTAGATTACATCTTCCAGTGAATTTTGTCTTCATAGACTCTGGTTCACACACTATGAGACTGCCTCATGACGTGAATCAGAACACTGGTATGTGGGAACAATCAGGAGAGTCACTTCAAAAGCTTGCTGCTGATCGAAAATTAAATCTATGGTAGACATTTCAGAGTAATGGAGCCTTACAAAATTATTATGAGAACAAATCTTAATGAAGGGAAAATGAGTGGACAAGTGCTGTTTTTGTTTCGGTAAGAGACTAAACCAAAAATAGACATAGAAAATCCTACAGACAGAAGGGGAAGTAAATAATATAGGCTTAATACTTGTTTAAAATATCAAAACAAGCCTGTTGAAAGCATTTGCCTTTGAATCACATTAATTTATCTAAAAGTTTATGGAAGCAGACTCTCATACATCAGCTTATTCGTGGAAACACACTTGCAAGAGGAAAACAATTCCACATCATCTAGAAAGTAAGCAGTTCTTTGCAAAATATAGTAAGTGGTGAGAATTGAGAAGGGCTTAACAAGTGCTTCCTACCTGTGCTTTGGCAGTCTTGTCCTGCTAATGGCTCTGGCATCAAACTTAGCTGTTCGTGTGTCAAAGCTTGTGGTGAGCTAGAGCTCTGTGAGGTAAGATTTCTCAGCTACTACACTGTACAGGGAGACTGGTTCTTCTCAGATCTTCCAAGATAAAGGGCTTACACAGAAAAAAATTCTCTGCAGAAATAATACTCTTCCATCTCTTTGTTTCTGATCAATCTAGAAATAAGTATACCTTTTTGGAACTTAAAGGCTTCTTGTGATTTTTATAACTGGATAATTTTTTGTTCCATTCTTAATTAAATATTAAAGAAGAATTTGTAAAGAAATCAACTGCTAAGAAATTTGAGAGATTGAAGTATCTACCTTTTGAGCTTTAGGTTACTCAGACTCTCCTTGTTTTGTTAAAGTAAGAGATGAGATAGATAATCATGTTAAAATGAAGAAACTACTGTGTTGTAGACTTCATTTGTATGCTGCCTGCTGCCTTGAACCATTTATGACCATTCAGAAAAGGTTTTTCTAAACAGCCATGACATTTCCTGCACACTGTGAATACCTGATAATTTCTTCTTCAAGGGCAGAAGTTAAGACCATGGATTAGCTAGTTCAGGAGAAACAATTTTCCTTCTATGAATATGTATCATTCCACTGTCCATGAAAGTTTGGCTAGGAGATAATAGATGAAGAAAAGAAGATGATAAATTGTTAACCTGATTGAATTTACTTCTGTTCAGGATTCTTTTCAAAGCAGTCAGTTCCATTAAGACCATGACATTAGGCATCTAGGTTAAATATGATCCGTTGATTTTAATTTCGTGGCACTGTATTTTGAGTTCATTCAGTTTCTGGGGGTATACAAATACTATATTTTTTAACTAATTTTTCCATACCTGATCAATAATCACTTCCACTTAGTTTTAGATATAGGCCTGGTGTATTGCTTTATATTAATTAGAGACTTGCAAATATAACTTCTTTCAATTTTTTATAGTTTTGTCACACTGTAGCCACATAGCTGAATATTTTCTGAGCAGATATATCTCTTGGGATAAGTATTTTGAGAAAATTTCAGCTAAATCAGGTTAGCCAGTTGTGGGTAGGGAAGTAGGGCAGAAATGTGTTTCCAGCAATTTTTTTTTGTTTTGTTTTTTTGCAACCTCTCCCTAGAAAAGTGCAAGTATTCCTTGATATTCCCTGTGTTAAAGTAGAAGCTTGGAATTTTGTGGAGAGCATCAACGAATTTTATGTTGCCTCCACAAGTCAGAAGCTTTTTTACTGCATCTGATACAAATGCACTTTTGTAATCCTCCTGGAGCAGGATTTTTTGATCTGTCCTAGCTATACTGTAGATCCTGTAGAAAATACACTCTGTGGTTATGTAAATTAAAACTCGCATGTGCACAAGAGAGGTAAAGCTTACATCCCTACAGCTGTTATTTTCTATGTGGTAAATGTTGATTTTGTAAAGATTTTTTTTTACTATATGTCTACAGGTATTAAAAAATATGTAGAATGTGTTTAATTTGTTATGTAAGTATTTTCCCACAGAAATGTCTGGATGCTGTATTTTTATGTAACAGGCAGAACAAATTATTTCCTTATAACTATCCAAAACACCAGTTACACTTAATAACTCATGAAAATAATTTCTTTAAAATATCACACACCATATAGAGTCATAAATTATAAAAATATCTCTATAAACTCTTACCAAAATCCATCTTATAGTAATAATTAGATTTAGTTTTCAATTTTTAAGCAGTCTCTTGATAAAATCCCTCTTATCACACTACTTGGCTGTCTTTGGAAGAAGCCAAGAGGTAACGCAGTTAAAGGAGGTTGCTATTTGCCTTGTAAAGAAACCTGACATTGCTTTGGATGCTGCTATACCTACATTCTGGTTTTTTTCAGTACAGTCTCATTGATATGGTGCTTCTTTGAGCTAATTTAGACAAGTGAGGGCATATAAGACTGGCTTAGTACGAGTAAGGATGCCTTTAAAGGAACTATTTATTTTTCCTTCTAGTTTATCTCTCAAAGGACATTTGGATAGTAGAACTGTTTGTGAGTATGAATGAGAAAACTAGAAATCTTTGTGTTACTGAGGTTAAAGTAGAACATATTTGCATATTTCCTCTATTTTCTTCCTCTCCTCCCTTCTTTCTTCTCTATTCAGTCTGCAGTTTCAGATATGGAGAACCTTCTGGAATATAAGGGATTAACTTCTCTAAATATAAGATGAATGGTATGAAAACTATGTTTTTAGATCTTGCTAAAGCATAGTTAAGAGGTATTTGTACACTTCAGGAAAAATAAAGCCTCATCAGATTAGTGAGAGGTATGCAAAAAACTTGTTAAAACTTGTGCCTCAGCTTGGATGCATTTTTATTTTTAAATGTAGATTTAGATGTAGTGCAGAAATTTGACTGTTATCCTGACGGATGGGGTCCTGATGGAGTATTGAAAAAAGCTGGAAGTATATTCAGTTTTCAATTCCTATTTTTGGTTTAGTAATTGTGATAATTATATGCTATCGGTTGGCTTTATGATATAAATATCCTTTTGAAAGTGAACTATATTTAGAGAGAGAGAGCACTCCAAAATTTTGGGAAAGGATTACTGAGTGAATTTGGATTTTGTCTACTGCCACAAATTTTGTTGGACATCCCAAGATTCCTATATACCTCCAAAAAACCCTGATCACTATGAAGATTTTCGTTCTCATATTGACTAAAACGCAGCTATGTCTAACAGAATAGCAGTTATTTTGAGTGGTTCTTCTTAGTAAGCCTGTATTTCTTTTAGCACTGAATTACTACAAGTGACTTCTAAGTTTTGAAAATTTCATATACATAAAAACCACCCATATAATTTTTCTTTATTCTTACTTTGTTTATCTGTCTATCCTTATGTTATTTATGCTTTGAACTTCTGAGTGTTTTGCTATTTAAATACTTAAAACTTCAGTTAAGCTTTCAATGTCAGGGTGCCTCTCAGCATTAGCCATTGAGGTTCCTATTAAAAGTTATTCAGCTTTTTCTGAAACATCACAATTTGAAGCTGTACTTAAAGTACGTAAATTTTTGTGGGCTAACATATCAGAGTAACAGACGGTCTAAGATGGCTGTTTTTATGGGGCATTTTTAGAAGATAACCTGGAAAGGTAGTATCACAAATCAGAACATAGCTTTTGAATAGATTGAATTGAATAAATTGACTTAGTATAAGCAGATTTTAATCAAAACAAAATGTGTCTAATGCAAATATGTCTGAATGTATTTAATTCTCTGTCTACTCTGATGGTGAAGCTGGGGTCAATATATGAGAATCTAATTATTAGAACTAGCATCATAACATGATAAAAAGTTTATTCTGAAAGCAAACCTTAATTAACAGAGAACTTCATTGAACGAAAAAGCATTATACAGTGAAATGCAGTTGATGGAGGCACAATTTGAAAGAAAAGAAAATGTAGTGCTAAAAGGTCACTTTGCTTTTCTGTAATCTGTGTAGGATATGATCTGCATATAACATACATGTTGTTTATAAAAAATGACAGAAAACAATGAAGAATCTTGAAATGGATAGGCCTCCAAAACTTAAAAAAACCCCAACAAAACAACACAAATGAAAAAAAAAAAAACAAACCCCCAAAACCCCATAAAATATCTACTTTCTAAATCTAAACAAAAGATTGATTTTCTATATCACAGGCCAGTGGTCTCTTTTAATACCTTTTCCTTTGGGTGTTACTGATTTTAAGGTGGTGTTAATCCAAAAGAAAAAAATCTACTTATTTAAAACAGAGCCATAGGATTTAACTTAATAAAGGAATTATATAAGACTGACATAAAGCAGAATTCTGTTCTGAAACAAACATATACTCTTTTATGGGCTAGATATGTTTTACACTGCTTAACAATTTGTTTTCTCCTCAGACAAGAACTTTGCAAGGCTGCACATCTAATAATCTTTTTTTGCTGAGGATATTAAAATCTGTGTCATTAGTTGTTTCTAAGGGGAGAGAAACGTAAAAGGAGCTTGGTGAAAGCAGGAGAAGGTAATTTATTATGAAGATTCAGAACTGTTTTGTCTGTGCCTTTCAAAGTCATCAATATACATTTATTTTTGTAATTTTATTTTTGTCAGCTCTGAAATCCTCAAACATTGTGAAACTTTAACAGGATACAGAAATAGAATATGTAGAGATTCATTATTTGGAATGCTTATTTTCCTCAATTCTTGATCAGATTTGCATTTAATCTCTGGATTATTCTAACTATGCCTCTCTAGTTCGCATTTTCTTGTGTACTTTCTTGCTGCACATGGGTACAAAGGTGTTCAGTGTGTAGGCGGAGTAGGATCTTTCAGTAATGACTTATAAATTGCTCATGCAGAGGGACTTTTCCTGTGCTGTGATAACTCGTGAATACTGAGCTAATATAATAGTAGCAGGCAGCTCTTTATTATGGATGTAGTTGATGGAGTTGCAGTGATCACAATCATATCGATTTTTGAGCAGGAGAACAGATGAAAGGAAATAGACTACCAAAGACCAAATAATGACCCATTGTTCCTGGTAATTAGGTTTTTGCTATCTGTCCTTAAGGTATATAAAGAAGTGTGATGGGGTTTTTTATTGCAAAAAATATTATAGCACACATCATCATTTCTAAAGTTCAGAAGAAAAGTTGAGGAAGTACTTCAGAATAACTTTCACCTGGAAATTTTACATTTGTTTTTAAGGATATATAGAAACCTAACATCATAACGCATTATTCCTAATTGTCTACTATAAACACAGTTCTGCAAGTGGTTATGCAGTCAGACAGCATTTGCTATTGCAAGCAGTACACTGAAAGTCATTTGCTTCTTGGACTAGTAGAGTTTATGACATGATGGGACATTTACAGGGTCTTATGAAATCACACTTTATGTGGTCTTGTTAGCCAGAAAATAGAGAATGGGAGAAAATAAATTTCTAAAAAATATAATTATAGAACTTTTTTTTGGGCCTTTATTTTTTCATACAGTTAACAGTGTTTATTCCAGCTAAATGTAGATGACCATATAGGCTGAATTATTTATATTTATATTTTTCCTCTTTCTATGATTGGAAAGAAGTAAACCACCCTGAACACTCAGACAGGGTAGTAACAGATAACCTGTCCAATAAATGGTTAATTTAAAAAGAAGTGAAAATGAGAAGTTGATCAGAAAGTTCAGGAAATCAATCACAGCTTGACCTTACATCAGAATAGCAAACCTTTTGTAGAGGGACTGGCTTGGAAACCAGACTGTTGTCCAATCAAATTTAAGCATTGAAGACAAAGATGCATTTCTAAATATTCTGACTTTTCCTACTTATTCCCTTAACTGAAATTTTCCCTTATATTTAAGATTTAAGCTTTTGCTCCACAAAAATGACAACACATCCATGTCAGAAAACATAATTGAAAGTTTTCCTATGCACTTCAAGGTGTACTCAAAACCTTTAGCTAAAATGAAATTCAGATCCTGAATCAAAGGTCAAGCAGATGAGAGAAATACTGCTGCTGTTCTTATTTCAGAAAAACCTGTGTTAAAGCTACTTCCTAACTACATCTCCTGAGTTAATTGGTGGCAAAATTTCAAGTTGTCTGAAAAGTTCACCTTCAGTAAGTTAAAATCAAGCTGCAATAAGTGACTACCTGCCTAATTCATTTTCAGATACTTCGAGGTTCTTAGCACCATACATATTCTATCAAATTACATGATTATCTGAGATTGTTTTGTTGGATAAAAAAGTTCTACCACTTCAAATGTTTATACTGGGAAATATGTTTTCATTCTGTCAATAAAAAAATGCATACTCTTTCCTATGTAATGACATTGTAATGGCAAGAAATGTGGCAATGGCACCACTGTCCTTTGGAATACATTTCCTATTCTTTTGTTCTCTTGACGTTTTCTCAAAGTTTATAATTGTTTCATGTTCCACCTTGCCATTTCTCTGAGAACTGGAGATCAGACTATGAGACATCGAGGCAAAAGAGGGAAATCTTTTCCTTTCTCTTTCTGGGTAAGACAAAATTACACCTTTTCCAAAAAAATTACCCAGCCTATAAAAATGTTCTACTTTTAATCGATTAAAAAAAATGTTTGTTAGTTTTAGGGCCATCTTCAATAATATAAAAAATAAATCATATGCTCTGTTTGGAATATAGAACAAGTGTTTTGATGACAGGAAAATAATTTGCATCTGCTTAGTCTCTACTTAAAATCACATACACACCTCTGTAAACAAACATCCTGTTTAAAATACACTAGGCAACTAAATGTTAAAAAATAATCTAAGATATATGCCCTACTGTGACAATTATTCAGCTGATATACTACCATATTCTTGAAAAAAGAGTATATGCTAACATGTTCTTTGATTTTTAAAAAAGTTAGGTGAACGTTGTTTATATCTTGCTGATGCTCATGTCTTGTTCTCAGCTGGAATGCATTTTTGGGGGTGAAAACAAAATCTCTACTGTTTGCTTAATTGTACCCCAGGGTGGAGTTGGGAACGTGTCAAGAAGTAAGAAAACACCAGCTTTAATAAGGATACAATGCAATTTAACAGTTCATAAAACAGTAAAATTTAATCCCAGGCTGAGAGATTTATTAAATCTCACTCAGCAAAATGGTTTTGTGGGATGTGTTAGCAAGTGAGAATTAAGTGAAATGATTTCAGGGGCAATAGATTTTATTACCTGAGGAGGGGAGGAACTAGTTTTGCAAGCCATTTCTTCTTAATTTCATTCACTCGTTATAATTGCCTTGAGTGGGAGAGCTTTCTGTGAGGAGTAGTAGTAGTATGTTTGGTCTCTGGAATTTGAGTGCGTGCTACTACATATGTCAGGCATCATCTGACTAAAATATCTTCTGTTGGTGGCCTTGTGCAGCAGTTCTTTTAATAATTGTTATAGATTTTTAAACCTAATACAATTTAAACCTCTATATGTCAGTAAGTTAAAATGCCTTCTATTAATTTCTTTGCTTTGTCATTTTGGCATCCATGTTTGTTCTTCGTGCTCTTTAGGTTTCCTTTCTTCTCTCCTTTCTGTTCCCCTTAACAGTTGACATATGTTAATTAATTAATTAACAACTGTTAACAGACCATTCAACTGTCCAAAAATATATTTTTTAAAAGTTAATTTCTTCCAATACTCATATTCCTGTAGCCTTGTAAACAAACTCCTTGAAGACACTGCTCAGAGATATGATTTTTAGAAGTTCTAAACATGATCATTCCTTGCTTTATTATCATAATAACTTATTATAGAAAATTATATTTCATATATATATGTAAAACATAGAAAATAACATAAAATTTTAGGAACTGCATTTCAAACACTGACTGGAAGCAATGGAATATATTCTGTCCCATTAACCATAGACTGTAATTGCCACAGATAAAATAACAGTAGATAGATCCATGGAGTTTTGTAATTATCCTAGTACCCTGGAAAATATTCCAGATTATGGTGATTAAAAAACACTGTACAGCCCATGTATAGTAAGATAACTTCTCTTCATCTTCTTATCCAACCATTCTTTCCTTAACAATAGACTAGAAAAAGTTAAAGAAAAATTGCTTTCTTTAATATTAATCTCTTGTTCTGGACCTTGTTGGAAAATTGCTTTAAAGTGCAAATTTGAAACTACCTGTAGTTTGGAGATAGCTGATCAAGGCTATGTGGTGAATCATGCTTCTAGTAGGGTAATGGTGGCACTATTGGCACAACACTATATGAGAATTTGGGGAAAAAACGTTCTTATGTTTCCAGTTATTCTGTCTTGTGAGTTAAAATCACATTGTCCTGGTGTAATTCAAGATCTGGCCCTTAAAATTTTCTGAACAGGCAATAGTAGAATCTATAATAAGAAACTACAGATTTTTATAAGTAGATGTTAGCTTATTTTTGTATGTACACTATCATAGATTCTGAGTTCATATCCGGTAATTTTTGAAGGCAAATTTGTAATTTTCCATCAAACAGGACAGCTTTTAATGAAAGTAATAGATAGTCTTAGCAATGAGAGCTCTTCTGCACAGTAGGTGGTCATCCCTTCCTGACTTCTGAGTGTTGTCAGTTTTCTCACATTTTTTTCTTATCTATTTTTTATGAGTTGTTTCAAAGAAAGGAAGAAGATCAGCTTCTATGATGAAGTAGGTCTTCAAAGGAAAATAATAATAATAATAACAATGATAAAAAACCCTATAGAGAGGCCTATTTCTGTTCACTGTGCTCACAATGGAAATAATCTGGAAAATAAGACTAATATGGGAAAAAATAAAGGCAGGTGGTGGGAGTTCACTAGAACAAAGAAAGTGTTTTGCTGGTTTGTGGAATAAGCCATTTATTCAAGCTTCTGTAATTAATAATTATGTATTGTGTGTTAAATTAACCAGTATATGATAAATGAGAGAGAAATAAATAATTATCGAAGAGGACGTACTGCTTAGCAGGCTAAGGAGATTGATTATGGAACATTTTTAAGGGCTTTAAAATCAATGATTATGCCATTGTAAATTTCTGTTGTGCAACACATCCTATTTCTCCATAAAAAGGTTATGCTGGGGGGGGAGGAGATTTGACTAGGGTGTCCTGTTCATTGTACCTCCAGTACATACCTCCAGTATCCACTACTTGCTCAGTCTGTTAGATCAAAGAAACAAAGCTGCTGTTCTTATCCTCCTGATTGTACTATGTCATCTCTGTCCCTCCTAAAGCTGACTGGATAGATTGGGAGTTGAAAAAAAAACAAACCCGAAACAACCACCTGACTTTGCACCTAGTCTTCTATCCAGGGCATTACCGTTGTGTAAGAAATAGAATACAATATATAAAGGCCAATGGAAAATTCAGTCCTTCTGGAACATGACCTGCCTCATGTACTTACACTCCTTTTGCCAAATGGGAACATAGCATTCTCATTATGTTCTAAACTCTCACAAGGGCAGGTACTGTAAATACAAACTCGGCAAGAGAATCTTGTTGCAGTATGAAATGAGCATGCTAACACTTTGTTAAACCAGTAACCACAGTCAGTCTGAACTAGATTTAATTCAGAAGATACTTTGGTCGAAGATGGCTGGCTGTGTAGCTAACTGAAATTCAGGAACAAATGGTATTATAAGTTTCAGAATGCATTAAAGATTCCACATGAATTGCTTTTAACCTGTTCACACAATTTCAAGGACTTTGTTAAAAAGAAAAAAAAGTGGAAAGTGTTCTTTCACTTTTATGCATTTATCAGGGTAGTTTTGTCCTGGTCACCTAGGAAACAAATGCAGATATCCATTCGCAAGCATTTTCATTCAGTTTAATTTCATTTTTGATGGAACTAATGAAGTCACACTTGAAAAGAATTTAAGCCTCATTTTAATTAATGCACAAAATTTTTCAGAATACATTGCTGACCATCAGACATTAGGCAAAAGCCTCTGAACACTTTGGCCTTTTAAATGTGGTTGGACTTATTTCATAAGGGCAAAATTTGACTGACTAGAGACAGGAAGACAGAAATAATCTTGAAGAGAATAACGAGCTGCACATGGAAAGTATAAGTTATTCTGCTTAATGTAATAGTACTTATTCAGATAATATGTAGGTAAAGATAGCATAAGAACTGAAAAGTAGAGAAGTATATGCATACATAACTAATCAATGCAAAAAGCTTGGCTCATGCAAAGCAGTATTTCAAGTGAACTGTACAGTGTCCTCTCGAAATTTTAGTGAGTCGATCCAGTTTAACACAGAACTGACTAGAAAATCAGATTACTACGTTTCAAGATTTTTTTTTTAACTTCAGTTTTGTTTTGCATGGAACATTTTGTTTGTTAAAGAACTGTTTAAAAAATTTAGAAAAATATTTGTGCATAAAAATCTAGATATATTTAATTTATGATGTATTTGTAACCTTATACTAATGACAGTAGTGCCTGGTAAATGGAGATTCAGCTTTCCACCTTCTGACAGGACAGAGCCTGTCATCTGAGTTATAGAATATTACACTATTGCGTTTTCTTTCTCATTTGCTTTGTCTTTGATGAAGAAATATATTTTGACATCTTTTCAGAATCAAATATTTAAAATTTTTATTGTGGAAAATGCTGTCTTGTTAGACTGCCTAGAGAGTTTCAAGTTATGTTATAGAAGAGCCATATCTGAATTTAATTGAGACAAATTTTGAAGTTTCATTCCTTCTTTTACATGCATAAAAGCTTTCATTTTCTTTCCCCCTTCCTTTTCTTTCTTTCTTTCAGAGTTAAAGGGATATTAATTTGCTTTTATTGGACATGACTTGAGTGAATCAAGTCAAGTTCAAACACAAAATACAGATCACTGTAAACAAGTATGTACCATACTTGCAAGAGGTCGTCTTTAATAATATCTTACACCCACCATATAAGCATTTTGCAAATGGGTAAGCAATCTAATCCTTATATTGTTAGGGGGATAATTTAGTTAGCTAACTAAACCTTTTTTTTTTTTTCACCTCTTACTTAGACCTCTTTTTGACTCATCTTCTGTAGAAAAATGTTCCCCACAGTCACTGAAGAAAATTGGCAGATTAAAGAGGGCAATTACGAGATCTTGTGTGTCATAGATTTCTAAATACAAGAAACTTTTAATCTAGGGAAAATACTAATATTGCAAATAACTCATTCTTGTCTGGGATCCATACTGGATCAAATGCTAAATTGATATCAGTATTAAAATAACAAAAAGTAAATTTATTAGGCTTCTCTTTTTATTGACTTACTTTGTATAATACTCAATGTAGAAAACTTCTTGGTGTTTTCAAGTACCTCACAGAGCACTTTTTAAGTAGAAGACCATATTTCTTCATAGACTTTTATTAGTGGTAAGTTTAATTAAGGGAAAAAACAATCACATTAGTTTAATTTAACATTTAATGGAAAACCTCAGGGTTTTTTCCTGCTTTCAAGCTGTTTTTAATCATCTGTATTTGAGTAATTGAAAGTTATTCCAGATCATGCCTATGTAATATTTCTTTTTTTTTTTTCAATTGTAGGTTATAGAGGACTACAATTTGGTATAGTAAAAGCTGAAGTATGTTTTTTTTCTGTTTGAGAATTATACTATTTCTGATATAGCTCACAAAGAAACAGAATTAGCCTAGCAATTCTTCATCTTAAATTAATGTTAAACTTGATTGTGTGATAAAAATCCTGTTTTCTAAAAATAAAGCACACATTTTTGCAATTTAGAGATAATTCTGGAGCACTGAGATATGAGTGAGAGAGAGGAGTGGTTAATTGGTACGTGAAATCCTCATATAGTTTAATGGAGATAAGTGGAAATGCCATGCAAAAACATTGCTGTGCAAATAAAGTGCACACACAAGTCATGATTCAATGTCATTAAATGTGGAATCTGCAATTTTTTTTAACCCTAAATAGTTAATTAGGCACGGGTATTCCAAAAGCAGTTAGCACATTTGTTGAGTCAGATATCAAAGGACATCAACGAGCTCTTATGTACCTTAAGTCTGAAGATGGTTATGAAGACCATGATTCCTCTGCTCTGTTAGGCTTGCTTGTATTTTATCTATATGTCAGACTGTGACCCCTTTCTCTCACTTTTTTGGAAGGTCTTGAGATACAGACCTAGATCAAAGGTTGCAACTGTAGTGCATAAACAGCCCATTTGGTTTCAGGATTTTCAGCTGATTCTTGTCTAACCTACCAGCCATGCTGAAGGTCACTGAAAATCACACCTTTTGTATGTCATAACAAGGGCAGAAAAACTTGTCAGAAGATTTCTTCTTGGCTGAGACCCAGGCTATGGTGGGTTTCTTCTGCATCAGCTTTGCTTGTGTAGGTTAGAAACCAGTAAAAAACACAGTCCTGCCAACCTCCTGCCCCAGCTCCAAAGGTCAACTCCAAACTCAAAACCTCAGTATTGTAGGGACAATACTGATTAACCAGGACAAGGAAATGTGACAAAAATCACAGCATATATCTACTAGAGCTTATCACATGCCTTTGACATCTTTGGGTGTGGCTGGGGGCGGAGAATTTCTTCTCCGCCTCTTACTCTGAGGGAGCTCGGGGAGAAATCATAGACTCTTTCTCTAATAACAGAGGGACTCTTTTTCTACCTTCTTTATACTGAGTCTAGCTCCACCAGAGCTCTTCCACGGTGAGATTAGAGTACTTACATGCAATTTGTTAGACAGTATTTAGCAAGTAATTTAGCAAGACTCAAAAGTGATTATACAGAAATGTGTAAAAAATAGAGGCAAACACAACACCCACAGTAAGACACGAGGTAAAGGAATGCCACAACAGTGCTGAGAAGAAATGTGTAGTATCCAGCTGAGTTTGGGATAAAAATCAAACACAGATTGGTACTTTCTCTCTATTTGTGATATATAGTAATTGAAATCCTGTCTCTGATTAAGCTGTTCCCTCTGAGTGCTAAAAGCTTGCTTGATACTTGACAGAGTCAACTGAAAACCAGACTTGTGGTCACAGACATCTGTCACCTGACATCTTAATCATCTAACTCAATCTCATTGTATTTCAATTTGATGAAAAATTTTTGTAGCTTCTCTGGTGGTAGTAATTTTTTTCTTTTGTAGTTGTAGAAATACAAATGACGGTGTCATGAGCAGTATTTTAGATGGATTTATCTGTATCCATGCAACTCATCCTAAATACTTGCTTAGTATTGTAAACCAAAAAAACCCCACATCTTATGGTTCAGAAAGTGCACCAAGATATACTTGTGAAATACAACATAATTCTTAGAAGTTTTATACAAGTTAACTTAAACAATAGTAATCTCATTTTTCAATATTATTTTCTTGTATTATATGTGCCGTAGTGACTGAAAACATTGTAGCAGCTTTCTATATAAAATTCAAGAACCATTGCT
Source organism: Phalacrocorax carbo (assembly GCF_963921805.1). Lineage (NCBI taxonomy): Eukaryota > Metazoa > Chordata > Aves > Suliformes > Phalacrocoracidae > Phalacrocorax > Phalacrocorax carbo. Next base: position 82,556,856 of record NC_087515.1, on the reverse strand, counting down.
TCTCCTGAAGTTTCTACCTCTTCTTCCTTCCAGACTGCTAATCTCTGTTTAGATAAAATAAGGAATCCTAAGATTTTAATTAGGGCCATTTCCTCCCTGGTCCCCAAACAGTCTTTTGCTGAAACCTGCAGTACTTCCTGTACCGCAAACCATAGTTCCAAAAGTGTGATTTAAGGAAGAGAAAGTTGTATGGGCAAAGGGCAGCAAGGCACAAAGTTTAGCAAGCCTAATGGACGAGGGTGGGGAGCTAGGCCAACAGCTATCAGTTCCTACTGTCTCTCAGAGGAAAGGTAAAACGATCAACCAAGAGAAGGGCCCAACCTGCAAATTCAAGTATATACGTTATATCTTCTCTTGAGTTCTGTGCTATTTATTTCTCTTGCAGTGAAATCAATGATTGCACCCAGTGAGATGAGTGCAATATTGAATCACTAAACCAATATATTTTTGAGTATATGGTTCTATCTGCCTTTATGCGGTACCAGCATTTAAGCCTACATTTAACTTTAACCTTCCTATACAAGGTGGATTGTGGAATCTTTTTTTTTTGTGAATATGGGATTTATCTTGTAGCATCTAAAAATCAAATAGGTCACTCAACTTCTAGCCAGTGATTAGTTTATGTTGTGTGCATTTAAAAGAAGTACATCCTGATATAGATTTCTTTCCACTGAAACAATATTCATCCATCAAATATGAAGAATATTATAAAAATTTGAATTACTTCTAAAACTCCACTGTTTTTTTTAATGCTTCCACTGGAGTTGACTGTCTTGTGATCCTACAGTTTTCCAGCTCAGTGGCTTATAGACTTTGACAAAAAGCCATGCTGCTCTGCAGCTGGCATAATGTCCATTTGATTCCTGCTGATGAGTCTTACCAGTTCTGTGTCCAAATTTATATCTAATTAATCAGTTAATGCTGTTTTTGAACTTCTGGCTGCTTCTTAATGGGCTGCTTTTGTTAAAGTCTCACAGCAATTTCAATTTTCCTTCATTGGTTCTAGGACCACAGTTTTAGAAGTAAAGCTGATTAAAAAAAAAAGTTTGCATTTCTGAGCCAGGATAATGTGTCATACTTATTGTATAGTTTATTTAAAAAACTGTTGTCTAGACTCCAGTTACTGCCAAGCACTGCTTCTAGAATATTAAGCTTTGTATGATGCTTACTCAGCATGTCATTCCAACTTACTGGTGTTTTGCTGCCTCCTTGTCAAATATCAGCTTGCCTTAAAAGCACTTTAATGCCTTGAAGATAATGAACAATTTGGCAGCAAAAATATTTTCTGACTGATTTGGAGCCTCTGCATAAACTACTTGGCATCTCAGATCGTTGAAACCTATTATACTGGCTACTTTAAAATTAGGATTTATTTCTCTTTGAATTTTGAAATCTCTCCTTGGGAGAGCCATTTAAATGTAAACGTATATTTTCCCCTTTAACTGTAGCTTATGGGCTATAATGGTAGAGCATTTTTATGTTTAGTTTTATTGTAAAGAGCCTTGGGATGCATTTGCATGAAAGGCACTATATAAGCTCATTTTGTATTGCATTGTATTGTATTGTGACAAGTGCAATAATCTCCAGGTTTTCTATCCATTAAAGAACTAATTTCACAGCTCACTAATTATGTGAATGAGAATCGGAAATAGGTCCTTTTTCTCTAAGGTATGCTGAGCAGATGGCATGGCATTCATTTCCACCAGCTGAATCTAAGGTCCTCTCTTGCTTTTCGTTCCAAGGCTTGCCTCTCTTTATCAAGTAGAACAGGAGAGAGATGTCAGTTTCTTGTACAGCATGAAAGTGTGTACTGAGAGGTTGTCTCTGTCCTTTGCTAATACAATGTTAGTTAGCACATAGCAGGTCTAAACAGCCTATTTATTTTAGGTGGGACATGACAACCATTAAAATGAATGTGCATTTTAATGCAGTTCTAATTTGCCTCTGACTTATAGAAGGTACTGGTTAGATCTGTCCTAGGGATTTAAACAGATACCGATAAAAAGTTATTAATGTATCAGTTGAGTACCTTTGGGACTGTATCTAGTCTGTAATTTCAAAACACAAAAACATTATTTCTTTAGCCTATGTACTTTCCTTCATAGGTAAGTTTTTGCTACCTTGTTAATCTTTTTTTTCCTTTCACCTCACATATGGAAATAACTGACTTGAATCAAACATGCATAGAGTGATTTATATAGTCCCCTAATGCACTGCTTTTTTAAAGTAACGTGAGTCATCAGAAATACAGGTGTTGTCCTGTGATCCTGAAAAGCTGGTATTTGAGCCTTTATTTCAGCATTAAAAAGAGAAAAGCTGAAACTGAAGGTCCTGACACATTGCATGTAGGACTTGGTAATAAGGCTTCATTTTACAGTGCTACACAAGCAATCAGATAATTTTGTCCCTTTAACATAATAAGCAGTGCTAAGTTTTTTGTTTCCTTCTCTCACTGCTGGGCTGTCACATGTTTTGCTTTGTGTTCATGTTTCTGATTTCATTCTAATTTCAGACGGATGCAGCACTAATGTATGATGCGGTTCATGTGGTGTCAGTGGCTGTCCAGCAGTTCCCACAGATGACTGTCAGTTCACTACAGTGTAATCGCCACAAACCATGGCGCTTTGGGACACGCTTTATGAGTCTCATTAAGGAGGTAAGGCACTAATAAAGTATCCTGCTTCATTACTTTCCTTTCTCCCAACTTCCATTTTCTTTTGTTCCCACTCTACTTGAATTCTGCCTTTATTTTTCCCCCAGTAGATGGGAGTCTCTTAGCTTGTTATGTGTGAAGAGTTTAGCAGGCAAGACAGCATTTTTAGTTGAAAGTGGGTTTTCCTGAGGTATTAGCTGGAACAAAGAAACATAAAAGGGTGAAATAACTGCATTCGAAATAAAGCTTTTGTTTGTAGGTAATTGCAGGGGGAGGGGTTGGAACATTTGTCCCATAAAAACCCAAATGCCTGAAACCCCAAACCATAGACTGACTATGAAAAATTCAGCAACTAAATATTGGCATAAGTTCAAAGGGGCCAAGAATGAAGTTTAGTCCCTGGTTTTAATTTTCTTTCTTTTTTTTTTTTTTTGCTATAGAAAATGAATATATGTGGCCTTGATCTCCTAGTATACTGTTTAGATACTGATAGATAGTGATTTAAAGTAAAGCTAGGAGATTTAAGGTGCTAAAGTGAACACTGTAGAGTCTTCACATCTCTTGTGCTGTAAGGAACTCCTAATATAGTATTTCTTTTTCTAGATATGCAAAATACTATGATAAAGAGAACTATTTGCAATGCAATATAATCTTATTTTTAGTATTGGTTCCTTTTAGGATGATAATTTTGTTTTCCACATTCCCTCCTCTACTTTAGTATAGTTTTGAACTAGGTAGACATTAAGTTATAAAAAAATGAGGATATTGCACTTTATTAAAAGTAAGGAATGAGCACCGAAAGATTGGATCAATGACCTCAATTTTTGCTGTCTCAGTGTATTTCAGGGGACTCAGCATCTTGCAAAAGTAAGCCTTTATTTGAATGAAATTTCCTGACAGAAAAATCAAATCCAGTTTTAATGAAAGAGGGTGAGGCTTGGGGGAGGGAAGGGGCATGTAGGGGCACGTAGTGAAGCAGAAGGGGAAATGCATGCATGAATGATGGAGGAATGAAAACAAACAGCCTTTTATCTTGTTTAGTAAGGTCTATTGGCTAACATGGGAAGTTGTTTAAAAGATTGTCTGTGAAGACTGAAGAAAGGTTGATTTAATTAGCAAAAAGTGAATACAAAATATTTTCTAAAAAATCAGCCACAAGATAAATTATTTAGATAGAATGAATAACTAACGTTCCCATTTTGGCAGAAGTAAAATTTTTCTTCTTGGGCAAAAAAAGGAAGAGGTATTTATTTATAGAAATTGTTTTTTCTTTCTCCTTAGGCCCACTGGGAAGGCCTCACAGGCAGGATAACTTTCAACAAAACCAATGGCTTAAGGACAGATTTTGATTTAGATGTTATCAGCCTCAAGGAAGAAGGTCTTGAAAAGGTGTGTAAGATGGTTACTCCAAAGTGATGGGAAACAAAACAAAAACCCACCCCCTAAAACCAGGAGCATTTTCAATAACATTTAATGTTTTACATAAAACAATATCCCTGTTCTCAGCTTGATATCTGGTTTCAAACTCTTACAGTAAAAGCTGTTATCTTGACGTCTGACAGTTAGTGGCCCCTTAACTGTGTGCTTCTAGCCACATTCTTAGATTCAAGAGGACTAGGGAAGGGTGAACAGCTGGACCTGGAGTCACTTTGTCTTCAATCTATATTGAGTTTAGTTTTAGTTGTGATTCCAATCCTCTTGCCTATCCTCATGTGTGAACCTATGGTTATGTATATTTGTATTTTCTTTGCATCTTACTAATTCAGGAAGAATTACCTCAGACAGAAGGAAATAGCTTTGTTTTGGCAATTTTCTGTGTTTGAAGAGGGAATTGCGATTATCTTCTCGGAATACAAAGTTTCTATCTGTAAGTGGTACTAAAGAGTTAAGAATAGGTAGCCTGACAAGTTTGTCTGTCTTCTGGCATGAATTTTTCTTGTACAGAGAAGGAGTGAAAGACCAAAGGATTGAGAAATGCCCTTTCTGTGTAGCCTAATACTGTCTATATTTGAACTAAAGGCCTTGGGAAGCATGTACAGGTATTTGGCCTGCCTGCATGTCACCGTGATGATCTGAAATCAGATCATCTTCCCTGTCTTCTCCAGCCACCCTGCCATGGAGAAGCAATGCAGGAAGCTGCAGTGTGTCACATAGCTGTGGCCAGCAGACAAAGGTGGTGTTCAGTGTTCTGTAAGCGCTATGTTTTCCTTCATCTTTGGGTAAAGTTTTATCAGCTATTGCCCCAAGGTAATATTGTGGCCACAAATGAAAAGAGAAATTAAGGAAAGGCACCATGCTGCAGAATTGAATTTCATTTCTTCTATAAATCAGTGAATGGAGAAGCTAGCATGAACACCATATTTGTCCAAAACTTTTCACCCCAATACTAGTTTTGGAATATGACTCCTCTCTTACTAACAAGAATTTAATAAAGTTCAGAAGCCATGAGCTTGCTTTAAAACACTACATAGGTAATAACATTTTTGAAAATGTCCAGTGGCAAACCTGGGATTAAAGACTAATCCATATTTTAAAACATTCAGCAATGCATTGAGAGGAAGGAGTCCTCCTATGAAATATTCCATGAAGGGAACTTTGGAAACTTAAGGGGAGAAAAAAGGTATATAGTAATGATTAGATTTGAAAAGCAAATTAGCTTTGTGTATGACTAGAATAGGTGCAATGCAACCTGTCTTCCTTACTGGAAACAGAAATGGAAGAATTGATGAGATGGGAATAACTAAATAAGACAGTAGTGGCTGAAGAGTCACTGAAGTGATAACTGTTGAAAATGAGGAAAGGAAGTCTCTGTAATCTGGAATGGCTTTAAGAACATTGGGTGGCACTTGAGAACCATCAAGCCACATGGGTTTTCTGGAAAATAAAATCTTTACAGTGTACTTAATATCTTTTCAGGCAGAAATGCAAAATACTTAAGGAAATACAGTGTAACATATTTGCCTTTTAATGACATATGTGATACTACTTTGCAATGCAAAAAAAAAAAAAAAAAAAAGATTTGGCTTTGTTACGAAATTGTCTATGTGGACCGGAAATTTTCTGAGAGATCATTGGTGTAAAATATTGCATAATAGATGTGCAGTAGGCTAAAGGGATGGTATCTTCCATCTGGATCTATGTTATGTCTGTTTTTATTTCACCATCAGTATTGATATGAAAGTAGAAACATAAACGCAGGTTAATTTAGCTCTCAGTTGACAATACATTAGGAGATATGTACTCCACTGAAAATATAGAAATAAAAAGGTCTACAGAGATCAGAAATATGAGAAGAAAATAAAATTCAGCAGGAAGTACAGTACCCAAACACATAATAGAAAAAAGGAACTTGGGAAACAGTAACAATGAAAGATATGTAATAGACAGCAACAGAAATAGTTGTAAAAGGATATGGGTATCTAAATAGAACCATCATAGGCTTGAGCTCTGTATGCACATTTCACAGAAAAGGAAGATGCTTTTACTGCCTTCATGGCTCATTTTGGCCATATGATAAAGGGTTGTGATAGTATGAATTTTTCACCAATATGTGCTGACAATCTTTGGAAAGAGCAATGAGAATTAGTAACCATGTATTAGATAGAAAAGTTTAGGAGTTAGGAAAGTGTTAGCAAAGGATGATGAAGAACGCTACACAGATTCAAAGATACCTATGAGCAAAAGGAGAGCATTTTCCGTATGGTGTGGTGATATGAGTTTAGGAAAAGGAAAATTAAGGTGTATTAGATTGAATTGCTTGGTTAGTATTTGGAATGTGTAAGGTATTTTATTAAGAAAGAGAAATCAATGCAAACAATTAAATGTTTTTCTTTGAAGAAAACTTGTTTGTTCTGAAAGAATATAAACCCTATTCTTAAATCCATTAAACTCTAGAGCAGGACACTTCATAGTAGAGTAATTTTTAGGCAGTCCTGTTATTTAAAAGAGCAGTCTCAAAGAGTTGTTTTTTTTCCCCACAGGATTATCTTCTGTTAAAGCTATGATGAATCCCTCTCCATTCTGTCCGTGCCCTCCCTCCCTGCCCACCTCCCTCCACATGTGCACTCCATCTTTCTGCATCAGTCTTTCCCTCCTGCTTTCTGCTACTCTCTCCTTCTTTCCCTTCCCTCTTCCCCTGCCCCATTCCTCCCTCACTCCCTTGTCACCTCCCTGTCCATTTCCCTTTCCATCTAATTTCTGTCCACATATCCCTCTTAATCTCTTTGCCCTTTCCATCTCTTTTCTTTCTATTTTCTTCTTTCTTCAGGAGCCTTTCCCCATCTTTGTCCTTATCTGTGTGGTCCCAGTGTTCTTCCCAAACCACCATTGGTTGAGCTTCTCTGTCTATGTAGTTAGAATTCCAGAATGGTCTTGCTTTATTTATTCATTCATTCATTCATTTTGTGGGATGAGAGAAGTTGGGGAGATGGGATTTATTTGTGCTATATTATGTGTGTTGTGTTGCCATACTGTAAATAGCTATTATTTCATATAATCTCTTTCCAAATATGGGGGAATGATATCTTATGTGAAGGACAACAGTTCAACCCAACAATTTCCGCTGTGAACTCTAATGCTTTTATGACAAAAAGAGATATCTTGAGGAGAAAGATATTTATGGAGGGGAGAGAAAGAGTTATCGTGAAATATTTCCAGAAGAACTATTTTTTTGAGGTTTTGTAAAAAGATGTCCTAGATAAATTGCCTGGTTAGTGTAATGGGAAATGAACTAAATCATATATTTTAAGTGCAATGACTGCTGAAGTCAGTGACAACAGAAAAATTGCTCATTGATTTAAAAAAGATGCCATGTGTGATCTCAGATTTTATATAAGATACCTGTTCTTGAAACTCTTGAATGAGAGGTGATAATCAAAGATTAATCAATAAGAAGTATGTTTCCAAATAAAAATTCATGTCTGACAAAAATGATAGCTTCTTGTAAGATTAAAATGACAAAATTAATAGATGATTGGAGTGCTGCTAATGTAATGTACAACTAAATTTACTGACTGTCAATGTGGACACACTAAAACTATTTATGGTTAAGCACAGTGAAAATCCCAAACTGTGGCAATCCAGTATAATAAGCAAGTTATAATTTAAATTACAATCAGTCAGTATTTACACTGAAGCTGCATTGTAAGAAAAATTATTTTATACTTCAGGGAGATAGCAAATACCTGAATTTAATACCACTTTTGATATGAAAATCTGTCACTTAAGAATAATCGCATTTCTTCAATAGAGGTGTTAACAACTGGCTCAGGAACCTACACACAGGTTGAATACAGATGATGAAAAATGAGTTGTAATTTGTTGTCCAGCATATCAATTTAAGATTTTGTTTTATTTAGTATCTTTATTAATGACCTGGTAAAAAACAGAAAGTGGCATAAACAGAGGGTTTTGTGAAAGTCAGAGAAAAAAAGAGGGTGATATAACAGATCTATGGAAACCAGAAGTGTTAGTATTAACATACCATGACATACATGGCGAAGAAGGCAAGCGCATTAATATTTCTGAAGAAAGCAAAATAAATGAAGCAATTCCCAAATGGGAAATACATAAATAGGAAGAAATAATATTACTCACACTGAAGTATAAATAATTATTTTTGTGATGTAATCATTGCTATTACTAACTAATCTACAGGTGAACTGTAGACATATTTGTTAATTCTTCAGGGGTTGAATAAGGCTCTGATTTTGTCTGCACGGGTAAACAGTTGGTATCAGATGGGCATCTGCCCTGCAGATGGGCAATGATCCTAATACAATGCTTGTGGCACTTCACTGTGAATAGTATGTACAATTTTGGTTGACTCAATGCCAAAAAAAATATTACTTTTCTTATGAGAGTTTTGAAGGAAATTAGTATTGAAGAATACTTGCTTATTCATAAAGATAAATTTCTATTTGTCAAACATGTTAAAGTAAGAAAGTTGCTTTAACCTATTGAATTTTTGTGGATAACATCTCATGAGACTGATGCTCAGTAAACTATCCAGAGTATATGTAAACTCAGAAATTCTAAGTTTCAGGAGTGTACAATGCTTTTTATTTAGGGGGTGGCAGTACTGGTTTTGTCTGAGAGAGTTAAATTTTTTCGTAGTGGCTTGTGTGGGGCTATGTTTTGGATTTGTACTGAAACTAGTGTTAATAACACGCTGATGTTTCAGTTATTGCTGAGCAGTGCTTACACAGCATCAAGACCTTTTCTAAAGGGATATCTCAGACCATATGATGTACTCAGCAATAAAACTGCAGGGAGGATGTTGGTGGGGATTGCTGTTGCTCAGGGACTGGCTGGGCATCGCTCAGTTGGGGGTGAGCAATTGTTTTCTTTTGCATCACTTTTTTTCTTAGGTTTCCTCTCTCTTTGTTGTTTTTTTCCCTCCTTACTCTCTCTCTCGATATATATCTATATATCTATATATCTATCAATCTCTCCACACACTTAGTTGTTATTAAACTGTCTTTATCTCAATCCGTGAATTTTCTCACTTTTGCTGTTCCAATTCTTCCCCCATCCCAGTGGGGGGGGGAGTGAGTGAGTGGCTGTGTGGTGCTTAATTGCTGGCTGAGGTTAAACCATGACAATTATATTGGATTAGTCTTGGTAAGGGTAGTAGCTTTGAAGAAAGTCTGGATGTTCCTGAGAGACTACAAGTTTGATTTTTTTAAATAAGTAACTTGCTGAATTGTGATTAGCATAACTAGAAGTAAATCTTTAGTATATGACAAATTGTATTTTTATTGTAAAGAGGAAATGCTGTAGTATACAAACTAGGATTGTGCTGTGTCTGAACATAAATGGAATAAGAGGCGGCTCCCACTTCTAATAGAACTGTTAAATTTACATACTTATGCCTAGATATTCACCTGTGAACTTTTTATTTGTATGCAAGCTTAATTTATGCTACAACCTATAAAAATTACCAAGTCTGAATATCCCTTTCAAATTACATTTATGCTTAACTTTATAGATCAACTCAGAAATGGATTATGTTATTGATCAATAACCTGGAAAAGAGGAGAATTTTGATAAGGTTTGAGAAGATTTATGTCCTTATTCTGATATCAAATATATTGCTAAATGTCACAAAAATCCATCTAATATTTCCAGAAGAGACTAGTAACTTTGAGCTGAAGTCCAATATAGGTTTCTTCTTCTCAAATACCTACAGATTGCTGAGCAGACTATATAAATTTTATACAAAGAATTACTATAATCAGCACGCTCCATCATAGATAAAGGTCCAAGAATGTATCATAATCATCTCTAATTATTCTACTATATGAACCTATATAAGGTTTTTAAAACATTTTTATTGTACATATTAACTGTGTGTAGTTTTCAGTATTCAGAATTTGAATTATTTTTCATTCTGATTTAACATGACTGATATTTTTACGTAGTTTTTATTATTTGCTATGTACTTTTTTCTAGAGTATTGTTCCTTCACAAATCATGCCAACTGCATTATAATATGAAATTAAATTAATATTTTTGGAAATAAGCACAATTGTGTTGATCTTGTTTTGGAGACTGAATGCACAAAATACTTGAACCCTAAAGAATCAAATTAATTTTAAATTTGTGTGAACATTAGCCAAACTTCAGTATTTGCTACAGTCTTTCCTTTGGTAATGACACTGGTTATTTTTAAGCACTTCTGGTGAGATTTAGTTTTAAAATTATACCATTGAACTCTTGAGTAGTAAATATTGTGATAATTATTTAAGAGTTTTGCTTAAGTGGTATAGGATTGATTGACCATTTGGAAACCTCAGACTGTACCTGCCTAAAGGTGAATGGCAAACTTTTCTTGTGGTACATGAGAAAATAATCTCTGGATTCATCTAGTCCAGTATTCTGTATCTGAAATTGGCCAGTTGCAGAAGTGTAGGGAAGAACATAAGAAAATGGTGAGCATATTGCAGTACTCTACCAGAGCACTCTCAGAAACTGAATTTATTGAAGTCTGAAGGGATGGTGTCTTCATAGACGCAGGTAATTTTCTAATAAATACATAATTCTGAGAAAATGGTGACTCTACAGTCAGAGTTTAAGCACATATTTCCTGGCTTTTCCTCTTTATCTACCTTTCAGTAATGACTGTCTCTGTGGTCATAATCTCCAATGAAAGGAAAAAGGTGAATTTGCTGTTAATTTCCTATTGGTAAAATGTCTGATAGTATCACAAACATGTATTTTTCATTTGGATTGCCGGTTTAGGACTTGTTTCATACAGTTACATAATGAACTTTATTGTGTTGCCACCATTGTCTTAGATCAGATAATGCAGCTTAATTAAGAGACTTTTTTTTTTTCCTGGATACTGTTTTATTAAAAAAACCCCAAACAACAACAACAAAAAAGACACCAAAACCACAACAAAAAATCCCAACTGAAAACCAGACAATTGTGGTTTATCAAAGCAACAATAAAAGAATGGAAACTTCTTTCCAAACTTTCTGCAGGACTGCAGTAACTTGATAGTTACCTAAAAGTTAAATCCATGGAAGCTTGGATGCAAGTTTTAATTTATCATTCAAATGTAGTCAGGACACTGTATTCCTTGTCCTTGAGGAGGACCCTAATTGCCATGTGACAGAATATTCTATGATATTCAATGATAAGTACATCAGTAGCTCTTGTTGGAGTTGTTTCAGCTTGAATAAGCTGATTCTTGACTAAGCTAATTCTTTGTATCACAGAGATTCTCTGTCTCACTGTGGAGCACAGTGTCAGCTTCATAGGAACTCCTGATTTGGGTCCTGTGCTATGGATAATAAATGTAAACATGTTCAAATTGGCATGCTCACTCCAAATTAGTCTAGGCATTTAGGGGACTTGTATGGAAGAATAAGGGAGTGAGGGCTTGACAGCCTCCCTGTGACTATATTTACTGTGTGAACATTCTCTGTAAGGTGTATATTAGAATATACACCTCGTCCATGTTGGACACTTTCAAGAGTCGTCTGGACAGGGTGCTGGGCCATCTTGTCCAGACCGTGCTCTTCCTAGAAAGGCTGGACTAGATGATCCCTGAGGTCCCTTCCAAGTTGGGATTCTGTGATTCTGTGATATAGTTTGTTTCACTTTTTAGGAAAACTTGAATGTTTGTTGGTAATAAATGTAGTGCAGTAGAAGTAAACTGTATGTTGTTCGAATTGAAGTTATACATAGCAGAGTACCCTGAATTGTTTTTTCCACATTTTTGGCATTTCAGCTTTTCTGGTAAAAGCACATTATCAATTCTACTCTGTTCAAAAGGCTACTTCAAAATTAAAACACTGTGCTTAAGCAAATAGGAAAGAATGAATTTTCTGCAGTGTTTATGCACGGTTTTCTCTAGAAGAAGCAGCTTAGAGAAGATGTTTGTGTGATTTGGGAGCTATAAATATCAGTAGTATATCAGAATCTGTGGCATAAGTTGTTGAGTTTGAACTCATTAATAAAGATAATGCATAGAATATCTTGTTTGGAACATGCAGATTTTTTTCCATTTCTTAGATTGTTGATCCACAAAACTAGCAATACAAGTGTAATTAACCTAATTGTGATAATTTATCAAGACAGAAGTTTCTTTTTAAAGTAGTTGTCTTGGTTTAACCCCAGCTGTCCAGTAAGTACCAAACAGCTGCTCTCTCACTCCCCTGCACAACGGGGTGGAGGAGAGAATCAGAAAAGTGAGAAAATTCATGGGTTGAGATAAAGACAGGTTAGTAGGTAAAGCAAAACCCACACACACAAGGAAAGCAAAACAAAGAATTCATTTACTGCTTCCCATGGGCAGGCAGGTGTTCAGCCATCTCCAGGAGAGCAGGGCTTCATCACGTGTAACAGTTACTTGGGAAGACAAATGCCATCACTCCGAGTGTCCCCCGCTTCCTCTTTCTTCCCCCAGATTTATATGCTGAGTATGATGTCATATGGTGTGGGATATCCCTTTGGTCAGTTGGTGTCAGCTGTCCCAGCCGTGTCCCCTCCCATCTTCTTCTGCACCCTGAGCCTACTCGCTGGTGGGGTGGGGTGAGAGGCAGAAAAGGCCCTGACTCTGTGCAAGCACAGCTCAGCAGTAATGAAAACATCCCTGTGTTATCAACTCTGTTTTCAGCAGTCCAAAACACAGCCCCACGCTAGCTACTATGAAGAAAATTAACTCTATCCCAGCCACAACCAGCACAGTAATGCTATTGATAGCTCTTTTAAGTCTAGATAGATGTAGTCAGATAAACCCCAAATTCTAACAGTTGACAATTATTCATTTGCTAGTGTCTGTGGCTATGTTAAAAAGCAAGTATTTTGATTAGCAACATGTTAGCTTTTGCCAAGATAAATTTGAATTATGAGCTTCAATTTGAATAAAGTATATGATTGAATGAATTTAGTATTTGAAATTGATCAAATAAGGTGAAATTTTTGTGCTGCTTGTGTACCTGAAGTTGAGTCTCATAGAGGAGCTTAGTCCAGCTTCAGTTATGAGAAGAAAAAGCAGTGGCTGGCTCAAGTTCCAGTTTTTGTCACTCCTTGTTATTCTGTTCAAGTTTCGTCTTTCTCTGAAGTAAAGGAAACACTATGATTGCCATAATTAACAGAATATTGCAACTAAAAGTTCTTGATCCTTTTACAATTTCTTACCTGTGGTCAAACTGCAAGGCTGAACATTTTGCCATTCCTAAAAACCATTACTCACCAAATGAAATAGTATTAAAAGAGTAAATTAAGAAAAGTTTTTTGGTAGGAATCTTTGCTTTCAATATTTTGAAATATTTTGTTAGATGTTGTTTTTCAGTTGTATTTCTGAGATACATGTTTCCCTTTCTTCCCTTCATAATTGTTTTGTCAGTTTACAAGGTACTGAATAGCCAAAATTGAAGGATCACAGCCATTAAAAGGGGTGACTTCTTGGGACTGAGCGTTATGCAAAGAAGAAAGATAAAATATTGATTTATGTGGAACAGAAAATCGTAGAAAAAGAACAAATTCGTCTTTTCTGTGTTACATCCTCTGCTGATTTATGCTCTGCTGTATTCACAGTTTTAGAAATAAAACTTTTTATTTAACCTGTACCAAATTGCATCCTGAACTTACTTGGCAGCTGTACTGCGACAAATTGCTTAAAAGTCTACGAACAGTTTCTCAGGAATCAGTTTGAAAGATTTAAAGAAAAAGTTGTGTGTGTTTATGTATACATCTATACATACATAAATATATATATATTTGCAATCAAACCTCACAGAATTTTTTAATTCTTGTCTAGATTTAGTTTTAAAATATCTTTATATTATAGATATTGCTCAGTATTTGCAATGATATTTAAAAACCTTTGTAAAAACAAACAAGAAACGTTTGGGGATTTTTTTAGACAATAGAGTAATACAAACATTCTCATGTCTAAAAATGGATAGTTATATTTACTGCTTGCCCAATGTATTGTATAGTGATGAAATTGCAGATAAATGATGTAATCATAAGCCCCGTTACTTATTGCTTAGTATGTGAGATTGTCTTTGACCTGAACCTTAAAGGATAACCCTGAACTTCCGAACTTAGACAAAAATCCTACTGACTTTACTAGAATAAGAATTTCAAGGTGTAAAATGTCAGAAGAGGTATGTACTGAACATTTATCTGTAAATCAATTAAGTTATTACACTTAACCTACTTTGAGTCTTTTCCATTACGTTTTCTCCAAAACATGTTTTTGCTCTGCTGTTCTCTCTGGTCACAGAAAATGGTAAATCCTTCTGTAGAGACAGTGCTCTCTGCTCTGCAAATGAATTGCCACCTAACTATTAAGTTATCTTCAGATGTGGTTTACCTTGAAGAATGAAAGTTAAATGGAAAATGAAGTATTCAGAGTAGCTTTAGGCATTCTGTGCAACATTTTTCCACTTAACGTCACACTTCACGAAATACACTTTGAGGTATTGGGAATCATACTTTAAATAAGCAGACTTTAAATATAATGATGAGAATAATGGAACAGGGTTTAATAATAAATATTAGCAATATGTTTTTTTTTTCCTGTAGCGATCTGTTTTTCCTTATAGCGTTCTTTTCTAGATGCTGAAATGTAACTATTGGACAATTCACATGGTAATTTACTCTTTTATAGGTTGGAACATGGGATCCATTGAGTGGCCTTAACATGACAGAGAATCAGAAAGGAAAACCAGCAAACATAACAGATTCCCTGTCCAATCGTTCTTTAATCGTTACCACCATCTTGGTAAGCAATTATATTTGTATTTCCAGAAATACAGTTGTACAGGAAAGATGATAGAATATTCCATACTAATTACAACAGTAATGAACACTCTGTAGTATACGTTACAGTTACTCAGAATTTACAGTGTCATGAATGAACTCCAGTTGTTAAGCTAGTCATGGATATTTACTGTCATCTAAAATGTAAGTAAATTATCCCAGTTTTAGAGTTATGTCAGTTGATTAGTAATTTCACTTTCCTTATTATTGACTAAAATGTTTGGTTCCTTCACAAAGCTATTTGGTTCAACACCATGTGAGAGGGCAAAAGGTGTTTGTTTAAAAAAGTCATTCGGCTGTTAACCTGATGATTTCATCCAGCAAAATTTTTTGCTTTCATTTGCTAATCTAACACCATGATATTACCTCTAAGGAAAGTATGAAGTATTTAATGTTTATTTCATCATTGTTATTACTTTATTAAGTTGAAATTTGTGATCATACAGAAATTTAATTGAGCTGTCATTTGAACTAGATCAGAAGTAATTTCTTTTCAATCCAGTTTTTGACAAATTCACAGTGGTGAATGAGGCATTTTTTAATTATAATTACATATATTTAGTTATGTAAAAACAAATATTCTCTAATTTCCACACCATAATATTGAGATAGTCTTTCCATTCAACACCAGCTGCAAACTTGCCTGAAGTGTATGCTGTGTTTGTCTGCTACCATCATTATTGTGAATTTGCAGAGATAAAAAAATAGTTCAGTCCCCAACGGTTTTTTTCTTCAATAAGCTGTTACCTACCAACACATATTTTGACATTTCAAGCTAGAATGAATTTTCATAGGTACATAGATACAAATGCCAGTGTGTTTTTAACCTTTTATGTAACATAAGCCATATAATTTCATCCAGTGGGTAACTTTTTGGTTAATAATGAAGTCTGGTTTTATTTGAAGATCTATGAGTTATAGAAAATAACCTGAAATCCTTTGTTTCATTTATTCCTCTGACTGAAAAATACATACCTGATATATAATTGGAGCATGGCTGACACTTTCAGATGTAAGTTCTTGTTATTCTAAGACCAGCACAGTTTTACCACAACTTTCTCTGTACCGTTAATTACAGTTTATAAAGATATTATCTCTTGGGTTTCTTTGTTATAAAATGTAAATGAACCTCATATAGACTCCTAAAGTAAAAGTATGTTTTCTAAATTATTAGTCTGTCTTTTCCCACTGCCCTTCACAAGTTTTCAAATTTTGTGTATATAAGAGCTACTGCATTATCTAGTAATGGTTCTTATTATTTCCAGTTGAGCCCCCTGTACCTGTTACATTGCATCCGGATATCCTGCCTGGGATTTTTCTTGAAGCATTCCAATGATATATAACTATGTTTCACATTTTTCCTAGTTGATTTCTAGAATTACTGCTTTCCAGAATATAATCCTATCTCTATTAGTGACCTGTTCCCTTTGTTACTCAGTCCTCAACCAGCCTTTGTATCATCTGCACTTTTTATTAGCAATCATTGCATACTTGATTCCAGATCAGTGATACCAATACCGGGACAAGGATCAATTCCTGCAACGTTGCATACGAACACTCAGTTACTTAGGGTGTTTCAAGTTTATTTGTATTTTAACATCTATCTATTGATGAGGTTTGAGTTTATATACTGTATGTATCATATTGATTTTGTATAGTGATACTTACACTTGCATGATTTTGTTTGAAATAATGATCTTAAGACAAGGTAAGCTGCACAAATGTAAACAGCAGTGCTATCAATGAGTACTGATTTGGGACTGGTAAAGCTCACAAAAGTAGATTCCTGAGATTTATGATAGCAGCTGCTTTCTGTAATCAAGGATACACATCCTCTTAATGGATAACTTTTGGTTAGTGTTTTTTTATAAGCATCTGTCCTATTTGCACATATCTAAATAAAATAATAAATAAAAGAAATACAAGGACTTTAAATTGGTGTTACAAGTTGCTCACTTCTAACTGCCTTTTATACTTTAGTTATTGTTCAGTGAAAATTTTGGTAATTGCAATAACTCTTTTAAGCTATGAAGACATTATAATAGTGGTACTCAGAATAATGAAATGAACCAAAAATTCTTCTAGTGCAGAAATCGCATGTACTAGCTTACTTCTGTAGCTATCTTTTTGCACTTATTATGGACAGAACGTATATTACTGAATATTCATTTTGTAGCAATGGAAGGAACAGTATAAAATACTTCAGCTCCTGTAAACCTATTTGCTTCTTCATCACCTTCCTTTTCGCCCCCTTTTTCAGTCTGGAAGATACTACTTTAAAAAAAAAGGCAGTTCTCTCATTTAAACTATTCACGTGATTTTTCTGTGCTGTTTTTTCACTTTAACAATTTTCTACAATAGTCTATAGTATACTGCCAGCTTTGAAGTCTTCATTTTTGTCTGTAGTTTGCTTTAATACTCACTTTTCTTTTCAAGATATAAGTCTTTCTTCTATTTTTAATTCTGTCTTCTGAAAATCTGAGCAATATCTTATTTGTCCTTTATAATGTAATCATAAAGATCTTTACAACTGTGAGTATACCCTACTTTTTCAGTGGTGGCTGAGTCTACTGAAGATGAAAACAAATTCATAGGCAAAATAATATTAAATAAACTACAATTCATAAATTCATCTACTGCAAGTAAGGACGGAATGATCTGATCTTTTTTGTCTTGAATTCTGCATAATCCATGGTATAGATAACCATCTGAAAGATTATTCCTTGGTTTATGAGCAATTCAATAGCTCTGTTATGAAAAGGGATCAGGGTTCCCAGGACTTCATCACTTCTCAGAAGTGTACTGGCAAGTAATTTTGGTGCAGAATCACGTCTGGTTTCCAAATTCTGGTTTCATAGCAGCCCAGCCTTCCAGATGAATATGTCCGATGGAGTGATGGTCAGCTTTTTAGGGGGGGGAAAGGTTTTCTTATAATTTGTTTCTCCTAAATTGTCTTTGTTATGACAGCTCTCAAAACTCTGGGTTTTTTTTTTCCTTTAGCTTTTAGATATAAGTAGCTAAATATTTTTGTTCTTGTTCATATTCTACCTTTACTTTGGAAGCTTTTAAACTTTGGAATTCAATTTTCATATTTATAGATGTATGTTCATGGTGTTCATTTATTTATGCTAAATTGCGTGCCAGCCTGTACACAGAATCATACAGGTTCATTTGTCATGTTCTGCTGAAATGGGTGCTCCTTCCCTTTTCCTTACAGCTTTTATGTGCTTTTCTTTATCTTCTTACATGAAAGCTCTGAAAAGCTCACAGTTGTCAAGTTTAATTTTTTTAAGAAACGTGTGAAAGTTAAGAAAGGTGTGTGATAATCTCAAATTTAGAAGTTTTTTGTTACACTTTTAAAATGTGAAATTAAATTTTTTTTTACACTATACTTCCCTGAAAAAACCTCTGTAAATATTTTAGAAGGAATAATTATAATGTACTTTCAGAACAATTTTATTTAGTTCAAAATGTAATATCTCTACACTGTATTTTATTTATAGATGCTGCTTTTTCAAATGGTTATAGCATTTTTTTTTTATTTGGTTTTTTTTTAAGGTATGTGATTTTGTATGTGATTTTTCATTTTACATACTTTCTCTCCCTTTCTTTTGGACCCAAAGAATATTTCAATCATGAGTTTTTAATGGACAAAATTTAAATTAATATATATATAAAAAAACCCTTTACCATTTGTCTTTATAAAGATGTGGCACTCCTTGTACATCACTTGTACACAGAGTTGCAGATTTGTAACCTTTTTCATTTTTTTGGTATATTTTGAGGAATGATACCTGATGCTGGCATTTTCTCGTAATTACTGTTGTATCATTCTGGAATAATTCAAGCAATACCTAAATTTTGAGATATGAGTAATGCAATAATGCTTGGTTCCTGTTGATGTTATAGCCCTAAATAATTATTTTTTTCTTACAGAAAACGACCACACAATAGTTGAATCTGGTTTTGTCTAGCAGAAAAAACTGTAAACTTGATATTTTTCTGTTGTTAGTTTACTTAGATATGACATTTTTTTCCTTGGAATCTAAAGGAATATACAATTCCTTACATTCCAGTTTTAGTACTTTTCTTATCCCCTTTTTATCTACTTTTGTGTCATGATCAGTGTGCCTAAATACCTCTCCCAGACTTCTCATATCCACTTCAACGGTCTTCACCCTCTCCTTCCTGAACTTCATTCCACTCCTGCTTCAGTTACACTCATCTGTCTTCAGCCACCAGTACAGTCTGTACAACTGAGTGATTTCTTGAAGGTGTAGCAGAAATGTGAAGCAAACTACTTCAATGTGTTTCAGGATTTTTTCCACTGAGGAAGGTAAATTAGCTTGCTTTAGAGTTTATGGTGCTCAAAATGCAAAAATGTTTATGTTGAAAATCACCCTTGTCCTAAGATCCAGCATAATGTCTGTGTACTTCTAATAACCTTTGGGGCCTTCAGACTTGCAAGGTATCCAGAGGTATGCTTGGCCACAGTACTTGTTTGTAGTTCAAACATAAAAGTAAGCGATGCTTATCAGACAAGAATGAATGAATGCAGTGGGATCAGCACAAGTTAAAGTTTGACTTAGTAGAAAAGGTCAATAAAGCTATTTCTGTCCTGGCTGGGTGCAAGCAGAAGGTAGGATAGCCATGTATTTATATCTCTGGATATTACTGAGAAGTACTTTCTTTGGGTTCCAAGTTTACATCATCATTCCAAACAACCTCTCTCAAATAATTCTCTAGTGCTTCAATTCCCTTCTACTAAAATGTTAGTAATAAAAATATACTTTTACATAGTGGAAGGATCTGTTTATAACTCCACTTCAGGATTTGCTTTTATGAACACCAAGGCCATCGGCTGAGGAAAATGCTTGCTGTATTTGTTGGATGTCTAGGGTTTGCATTTTTTTGTTTGTTTTCCCCAGTCTTCTGAAAATTTAAGATACGTCATAAGAGAAAATAATGTTTTGCTTTCCATTATAGTACGATCTAATAATGTCTTTGATATCCTTCATGTATCATGAAGACAGTATGATTCAGTTCAGCTGAAAAATAGGTTAGTACAGTCTGCAGTGTTGCCACAGTTTAGTGATTTCACGTACTGTGGTTTATTGAATCAAGTGTGTTTGCTTGAAATAGGCATCCAGTCATATCTGTTTTGCTTTAATGGAATGGAAACAGTACAGATTCTTGGGATGCAGCTGAATTAATTTAAAGTCTGGCTGAAGTGAAGAGTAAGTTGTGGGGGAATAAAGAAAAATATATTTTTCAGGGGCCTGACAAAATGAGGGAAACTGCAGAAAAGAACAAATATGGCTTGAGTTCTTTCAGCTGTGATTTATCAAAGCATAGTTATGACTACATGCTTCATGACCCAAAAGGTCATGCTAGGAAATCTTTCAAGAAATATCAAGGTGTCAAATAAGTATATTAATAATTAATATCTCTTATAGATAATATAGTGGAGGATGACAACTTTGGTGTTTTGTTGTGTCTGGCCTTAGTTTCCTCTATCGGAATATCCTGGCTCCAAAGACTAGTGAGATGTCTAATATATTACATTGTTTTGATTGATTGTAACTAGTGGATTGTTTCAGCTCTCCCACTTGAATTTTGACTGCCAACTGTGAAAGCCTATTGTGTATTCCTTACATCTGACATAAATGTTAATTAGATATGGCAGACTTTTGACTCCAGTATCCCTGATGAACACGAGCTAATGATTAAAATTCTCTCTTCCAGCAGTGGCAGATTTTAAAGATGGCTTTCCTCTTTTCATCATCAGGACTTCCACTGTTTTTTGTTGTTTTGTTTTGCTTTTTTCAATACTGATAGCAATACAAAAGTTCTAGATTCTTGAAAAAATATCTATGTCCATGTCTAAAGTATTAACGAACAATCCATGTGTTTGATAACTATCCATAAAAGTTAAAATTAGAATAATTTCAAATGTAGAGTTTATTGTTGTCATTTCTACTAATATCTTTGTAGTTGAAATATAATACATCTCACCGGTATAATTCAAGTAAGTATTTCTTGTCCAAATCTGAAAAGAAAATATACAGATCAAGAGAAACAAAAATAAAATTCTATCAGTAATTTTTTTCCATGGCCACAGTTGTATAGAATAAGTGAGGTTTCATTCAAGTGTTAGTTGTACTTTTTAAACATTAAAACAAGCCTGAAAGCTAAAATATTAATTCAGCATGTAGAAACATAAGACAATAATCTTTTATTGTGTAGGGAAGCTTTAATATTGTGATGCAACTTATGCATTAAAAAATGAATACCAATCAATTTTGCAAGTAGAATACATGAAAATGTGTAATGGACGAACTGTTACATTGACATCCCTAATGAAAAATGTCTATGGAGGTAGTATACTCATGTTTCATAGAAGTGATGCAACGTAGAGAGTTATTATGAAACCAATTGTTTATATTCATGGAGGCTTAACACATAAAGTCAGAAGAAAACATTTGGATCATTTAATCTGGCCTTTTATACAATACAGTTGAAATTTTACTCCTTGTTTCTTTTTGAAACTTGTCTGATTTTTGTCTTATTTGAATTTTGGACTTCAGAAAACTGTTTATGTCAGATAAAGACGTTATGTAATCTCTCTACTCCTTGATGTAATCCTCTTTTTTGCATCCAGAAGGGTGCTACCCCTTCTGATAATGAAGTATGACAAATGACTGGCATCATCTGATTATTTTGACTTCACTGTCACTGAAAGGAATCAGTGTGGTTAAAGTTCACCACGCAGCCAGGAGGACGTCACCTTATCAATAAGGCAAAACATCTTTATTAATCAACAGTACATGTAAAAAGAAACAGCAGTCATCTGTCACTTGGGGGGGTGTCATATAATTCTTGAACGAACTTCTGTGATTTTTTTTATACTACTTAATAAATACTTTTCAGGGATTTATCTTCTCTTAACTGATGCAATTTTTGATCTACCTCCTACTTTATTCTTCCTTGTAACCACATCTTTATTTGCAGTAGTTAGTGTACTTTGCAGTAAATTTTATCAGAAAAATGTTTACTTGCATTTACTAGTTTATCTGCATTCTCACTTTTAGTACTTATCTGGTTGAGGGGGTGAGGCTCTTCTGTATCAATCTTCATTGGAGATATTTTAGTCTTCTGAGACATTAAATGACTACTTGGACCTTAAAGTTTTGTAGCAAGCTGACCTGTTGATGAAATTAAGTAAATAATTTCTCCCAACAGGGGTTCTCAGGGTAAATTTCTTTATGATTTCCATCATTGTTTCTCAAAGCTTTCCTTTAAAATGATAAAATATACACTATTTTCTTGAGTCCATCATACCAAAATCTTTGTTTGCACATCCCCTCCTTGTTACTTGCTGTTCACGTAATATTTGTGTTATCAGAAAAAAACCCAGATAATATTTTTTTGTTGTTGTTAAAAGTCATTGTAAGAAAATGGGACAGTGTTTAAAAAAAAAAAGTGCACTGGAAAGAATCACAAGTAAATACTGATTGGATGCCTAGAAAGGTTTTAACACTTTGCTCTTCAGAAGGGGTTACTTGATTAGGATTAAACTTTGGCCAGCCAGATTTTAATGAATTTAAATGTGTGTAAATTTCACTGCAAAATTTTATGTAGCACAAATTCAAGAAGCTTGGGTTTTGCAGTCAAACATCACTTAAATGGATAAGAAAGATATAGGATTAATTTCTATATATTATGAGAAATTTATTTGATCCCTTTCTATGTTTGTTATGAAGTGCTCCAGTATTTTGCAAATATTCACTTCAAGGCAGGTTTGGCCTTCTATCAGTTTATATGTGAAATAAGTAATGAAGTTATGACAGTTGTGTTTAAATTAACATTAACCTTTAATTCTGTAATTATTTATTTGTCAGTTGAATCTGATATGAAAAGTGCTTTCAGTACCTTTGAGTTAGGTATTTATATTTTAATCTTTAATTATTTATTTATTTTAGGGAATTTTCTTATTGGCTGTGTCAGTCTGCTATATTTTAATCATATTGGTGTCTGTTATAAGTCTGATTTTGCTTTCTGATACATACACAGTTGTACTACCAGTTAGTGACATGTATTTATAAATGGTGTCTCGTGCTCTAATTTATCCTTTACAACATTGACCAAGGGTCATTCAATTAATATATGCCATATGAGCAAGAAATACAAGTGTTTTAGCTAACTTGGTCCTTTCTTAATGGTTGAAACAAGAAATTTTATCACTTCTGAGAATGCATATTTTCCTGCTAGGTTTATCATAATGATTCTAATTCTTGTCATTTTTTATCCTGGCAATTATCATTAGTAAGTTTTTAATAAAAATATTTTTCTACCTTGCATCCTCTCTAGACCTGATTAATTTTCTTCTTGTAATGTTTTGTACTGAACAAATACTTATTTCTTTCTAGTCAACCAGGTACTACTTAGCTGCTTTTGCAGATAATTGATTTTCCTTATGCTAAGGTAAAGGCCACATACTTTAGATGCCTTTTTAACTAGGCAGAAACCCGCGTTTCATGAAACAAGATCACTTTGTATTATATCACTTTTTGAGTCACTAGAATTGGCTGTCTTTTGTTTAATTTCTTTCTCTGGGCTAGAATGACCGCCAAGAATAAAATGCTATCCCCTCGTGATCCTCTTCAATCTTTGAGAGTTCTGCAGGGTATTGCAGAGTTACATCCATGTGAATTTAAAGACTACTGAGATATAGAATAACATATCTGGAAAGGAAAGATTCCATCCTGCTATATACTTGCTTCATATAGATTTCTTTTTAGACAAAACTTGCTCCAAAATTTTTTTTTTCATTTTCTTTATTCTTCAGAAATCTCTTTACAAGTGTGTTGGATTTTCTTATGTTTTATGCTGAACAGTTGTTGACAAATGTGTTGATACCATTTTTTATTTCCTTTGACCTGGTGGTTTTTAAAGGGCAGCTTTCCTCTGCAGGATCCAACTTGCACTCCACATAAGGTCCCCATGGGCAGGAAAAAAGTAAAGTCACATGATCATTGACAGTCATGATTGTTGTTTCATAACTAGTTGTGACACTTTTTGTGCTTGAAAAGGAAACATTGCAACTTATTGAAGTCAAACTTCAAGAACAGGATACAAGACCACACGCAGATTTAAAGGTATATTTCCCTTTAATGTTATTAAGATGGTACTTATATCAGAACTAGAGAATATAAATTCTGCATGCCCTACAAATTCTACTCTGGCACTCAAACGCTTGTCTGTGCAAGCCTAATACACAGTTTAAAGATGGCTCCTCTCATGTTAGCAGCCACGGGCACCTTCAGTAGTCCGGTATACTTGGTATGACCCCCTGTACAGTGAGTAGTTTGTTAGTTTCCTGTTTTTTCTTCGTCAGCCTTTAAAGATATGGTTATCATAACATACACTGATGTTTTGCAAACAAACTCCAAGTATTCTAGTCAGACAGGATATATATTCTTGTTCTATGATCATTGAATAAATCACATATGCAAGTGATGAGCTTGAAGAAGCCAGCTAACTTGGCAGAAATTTGCTAAAAATGGTAAAGACAGCTCATACTTGGAAGACCTATTTTTAATACTCACATATTGAAATCGAACTGGCATAACAACAATGGTGCTGTAATGTTATTGAGAGAACCAGTGAAAATAGTCTTGATGACATACGCAAAAAAATTATTTTCAACTCTGTAGTGATAAATTTTTCCAAGTTGCTCATCTGTATTACATTGACAGAATGTTTACAGCCACCCATGGTGATTACTTTCTCCAGACAACCCAAGCTCATGTTCATAGTGTTAATTAGGCAAACTGAACATTTCAGACTACTAACTGTTCATGTGACTATTCCTTCAAGTGCAATGTGGGTGCTTAGCACTGAAAATAATTTGTTTGCAGTATATCTCAAGTTTCTAAAAAAGCCCAGGGAGGGTTATCTTGTTATACTCTTGTCCTGAGTTTTAGAGATACTGGCGGTTTATGTCCAGTGAAAAATTGAAGTTTCTGGTTGTTCGCTTTTGTTGTTCTAAGTTGTCCTGTTTTAAAAAGAAGTAGTGGTGTGAAGACTTCCCCTTCAGAGAAAAAAATATCCATGAGAAATATAACCAGTTGAAACAAAACCAGTGTTTGATTTCAGATTAAATTTGATAGTTTGGTGATAGAGGTATAGACTGAAACTTAGAGGAGTGTACTGCACGTTTCTGAGAACAGATACTTAAGGATACTGTTGCTCAGTTTGTAGCATGCATTGAAATGACACCCCTCCCTTCCTTGCTTTTTTCTAAGAATATTTACATTAAATACTATGAATTATCTAACTGTAGAATTAGATGTATGGTTGATGATATGTGAACCTTTTGAGTATATGTAATTTAGACTCTTTGTTCTTGCACAAATTTTATGAACTCCTATGATTTAAACCTTTTGAGAAAACATCAATTAATCTAGCCTCCCAGTTTCAAATGTAAGCTAATGATAACAAAACTTTATTTACCCACATTCCTTTAATCTCTCTCATTATTCCCAATGCCCTTTATCTTTTCATTTATTTCCATATTCTAAGTATTTCTATATGCATAACCTTAATTTGGGTAATTCCTTCCTGCTGAGCTGGTCAAAGGTTTGCTACAAAGTTAACAGATTCCATACATCAAGAATAAGCTAAACTAGAAGCAAGATTAATTCGGGTGACAAAAAGGGTTGTTTTTAAAGTGCAATAACTTTTTACCAGGGGAAAAAGAGAAGAACTGGAGAAAACTGTGGGATTAATAAAACCCACTTCCTAATAAATTGAAGCCGAATCCTGTTGAAGCTAAGTAAGAAAATGCTTTACATGGCAAATAAAAGGTCTGAAGAGAAAAAGTAAATGTTTTGGACAGTGAAAGACTATAAGGAAAAGCAGCAAGAGCCATTAAGTAATGGCTTAATGTAAGGATTGTAAAGTATTAAGGGAGTAGTAATAACTCATTGATCAGTCATCTCAGCAAAAGCTTTTTTTCAATAACAAAATATTATAATTATTAAATAATAGCATAGAGACTATTGTAGCCCTTATCCAAGCTGGCCAGGGTAAAGAAAGAGTATGGAGTTTGAGCTATGAATTTCAGAAAGTGTTGCACAAATTTTTTTTGTAAAAAAGCATTAGCAGAACAGATAAAGTGATTGAGGAATACTGTAATGATCTTTCAGGAAAGTATGCAAGAATTTATGGATGAGCTGGATGGCTCAGTGAAGAAAATCCTCCTGTCCTTACTAAGTAAAGGAGACAAAAAAGCATGAATTGGCAATTATACTGCTTCCCTGATATAGCACATATTTAAATTCTGCCCCATATAATTCGGGATTGCATGGAATGGAAGTTAGAAACAAAACTGCAGTCAAGAATCTTGTCAAGATTGCAGAGTGACTGGGGGATGTGTGACTCTACATATCCGAACAACTCAGAGAGCAAACGTCTAGGATCTGTGTACACGAGCATTCGAAGCTACATAGCAATTTCATAATGCCTAGAGAGGCATATATAGAATGTTATATTTGGGAAGCACAAGTCTGAGGTTTTTTACAACTGAAACAGGGTTTTTTACATCGTCACAAAAGAAATTTTAGGATTTAAAGTGTAGCTAAACAATTCTATTGAGTATTTAATCCAAATTTAATATGGGATAATATATTTGAATTAACTACTGTTGATAAAGAAGTTCCAGACATTTTGGAAAGTTCCAAAAACACAGACTGACACAGCTGAGATGGACAATTTTTCAGTTGTGAATTCACTTCTTGGATGGTGAATGTTCTTTTCACATCAGAAACAGTTGCCACAGGCCTTCTTTTTTTTTTTTTTTTTACAAGAGGTGACTGAACTTAGTTTTTTTCTTCTAGCCAAACAGTCTAATTCTTAGATAACCTAAGTATAGTCACCATTATAAAGTGTCTGCTAATTTCTAACCTATATTTCTTTTGCCTAAGTTTAAGAACATTAATTCCTGTCCCCTTTTCTGTAGATAAAGAACTTTCTTGGCTCCTTTTTGCGACAACTTTGTATGTGTTGAAGACTTTTACCACTTCCCTTTCAGTCTGTTTTTCCTTAGGTGAAACAACCTATATTCTTTCAGTCTTTCCTCATCCTATTTTGTAGACCTTGGTTAATTTTTCTTCTGAACTGCAATATTCACAACTGAATGGAATATGGCAACTGGAATGTTAATAGTGTCAAAAATATAAAATGATAGAGTAGTTTTGATGGGAAGGGACCACTGTAGGTCCTCCAGTCCCAACTCCTGCTCAAAGCAGATCCAAGTAGGTCAGGTTTTCTGTTTTTTTTTTTTGTTCTCTTCATTAATTGTTGAATCTAGTATATGATCCCCATGTCATCTAGAAATTAATTTTATAGAGCTGGTACCTAATCAGCTCTTCTTCTCCTGAATTTCTGCAATTTATTATTCATCTGAAGTGTGGAAATTTCATTAATTCCTTCTGAATGCCATTTTTAAACTAGTCTTCTGTTTTCTGAAACTTACCAATTTGAATTCTGATCCTGCCCCATTGTAGAGTGAATACACATCCAATTAGCATCTTTTCTGTTTAAGAATAAGTGGAAATAATTAACTGTACCCTGTAGAGGCATATCACTTATTATAACTTTACAGATTGATAAAGAATCTCTTTCAATGAAGTGCACATTTCTGGACAGTCAAATTTTCTTCATATTTTTAGGAAGAACAGGATGACTTTGCATATAACACAATGCAATGACTTTCCTCAACTTCTTCCCTTCTCTGTATTCTCTTAGCTTTAGGTTCCCACAAGTTAAATAGTTTTATAACTTGCTTAGGATAAAGATACTGTTTTTCTAAAAATTGCATCAATCACTCCACAATTTCATGGCCCTCCTTTCTCCAATTTGTGAAGTTTTTTTTGGATTGGGAAGAGTTTAACGATAAGCCTTTTACAGTCTCCTTGAAGCTTCCATAAATTCCTAAAGGAAATTCCTAATGGATCTGAAATGACTAAAACTAGTTCTTCTGTGAATTCATCAGGTCCAAACATCCTGAAAGAACTTGAAGTTCAAGGGCTCACTGAAGTTATCTTTCCCTACTTTAGTCTAAACACTTTTACATGTGTTTCTTGTGTTAATTTTGTACATTATCTGATCAGTGTTAGACTTGACAGAGAAGACAGGCACAGGAAAATCATGAAACTGTCTGATTGTCTTTGAAATGTTATTTCATGGTTTTCTTTTCCTGCTGGGCAACAGATGAGCTAGTGCCTAGAATTTCCTTTTATCCTTGCTTCTAGAATGTCACTTTTTTCCCTTAATATTGATTGCTAATTGTACTGTATGTTTTGCTTTGGCATTTATGTATTTGTCCCTGCGTAAGTTTTATGTTTGTTTCTTTGCTTTTCTGTTTGTCCTTCACAATCTGAGTTACATTTCTCTTCCTCCATGCCTCTTCCTTTTCAGAGTTTCAGTTTACTGAAGAATTCATGTTTGGGTCTTGTTACTTCTTTTTCTACCCTTTCTGTGTTCTGTCTTAGCATAGCTTCTGCTTGGCCAGTAGTGTACTTTCTTTAAGGAATTCTCATTTAATCTGAAAAACTGTTTTACTTACAGTTGTTTTCTGTGAGATATTTCATATCAGTTGTCTGAGTTTAGTAACAACTGTTGTCATACATAGTTTTTGCTCTATCGCTGTCTCTGCTTCTCAAGAATTATTTAGTGACTCTTGTCATTTAAATTGCGTTGAACTTTCGTGATTCCTCAGTAATGGTCTTTGTTCTTGTCAGTACTACATCTAGAACAGCTCTCCTCAAGTCATTTGCCTATCTATTTTTTGAAAAGTTTCTGTCAAAACATCCTAGTAGTTTCTATGGACACTTTATATCACATTACATTCCTTGTTAATTGTATGAAGACCAGCACTGTACTTTTTTAAAATATGGCCATAACCTTCTTAATTTCAATAGGGGTATATAAATTAGAATCCCAGCAGAGTCTTGATTCAGTAGTTTATTTTATTTAGAAAAAAAAAAGTGTAAGAGGCAACAGAGGAAGAGATATACTCTGAACATGCTTCTTTTAAGAGCAAAAGGTCTCCCAGCTTTCTTCCTTGCATTTTGGGTAAAATCTTATGTGTCAAAGTTCCAGTTTTATGCAGCTATAATGCTTAAATCATAGGACACCTCGAAATAGATGCTTACATCAGGAATACTGACAAATAATTATTAAAGCTGTCAGGTACCTGTAGAATGAAGTGCCTTTAACCCTGCTCAGTGCTGATGTGGAGATTTAGGGCTGTATGAGTTTTGTTACTTTACCCCGGAGAGTTTATCTTATTATTCATTGAGACTTGTATTTGGTGAAGTAATTGTATCTACTACCACTTGTCTTACTTTACTTGGTTCTTATTTTTGTATTATAGTAAAAAAATGAAAAAAACCTTTCTAAAACATGACCAAAGACTGACTTGTGTATTTAACCTGTCAAATACAACTTGAATATTGGTGCCATATTGTAGTGGAAAACTCTACCTTTTGTTTTTTGCCTTTTTCCCTTCAGTTTTGCATTTGAGGAAGGTTATCCTATATTGAGAAACAGATGTAAAAATCCTATTTTTTGCTAAATGTTGTTTCTTTCCGTAATTATGAATATTCTGCCAATCATTTTAATTTGTTTGCTGTTCTGTTTGCACATCACTTTATGCAAAAAAAAAGTCACATTACAGTTTAAATTAAATATAAAAAGATAAATGTTTAAAGAAAATAAATTCTGTTTTCATGGAATGTATATCATAAAATTTGCTTTATGAGTTAATTTTTTGCTGGTTTTGCTGCAGTCTTGTAAATGGCAGCCTATAACTTGACACCACAGAGCAGTAGGTGATTTCACTGACTTTCCCCCCCCACCATGGGTTTTCTATTCTTTACCTAACAAAGTGTTGAGAAAACAGTTAAAATACTTGTGTAAAGAAAAGTATAAAACCTAATACTTAAAACATTTGACTGATGTTTGGCGTTTGAATTTTTTTTGTCAGTTGCCAAAGCACATTGTTTCTGCATTTTATGAGGCTTACAATGTCCATCCAAACAATGCGTTTGATGTTAACATATAATGTATGTTGTTAAGGAGCACATTTAAATTTAATGTTTATATTAATTCCTTGAAGATATGTGCACAGTGATTACAGTGTCATTTTTTTCAAATAAAAATGAGAAAGAGGGTCTTCTGACTAACTTCAGTGTGAAGAAAAATAGACTTTAGACAGATATAAAGAAAAGGTAAAAAGATTCTACTTTTCATTTCATTCTTTGTACATGGAGTGGTATCATGACAGTGTACTACATTAGGTTAAAAAGAAAAGAAAGGTGTGGGGACACTCATTATCCATTCTGTCTTTTTAATTTTTACAGGAAGAGCCATATGTTATGTTCAAGAAGTCTGACAAACCCTTGTACGGAAATGATCGATTCGAAGGTTATTGCATTGACCTCCTCAGGGAGCTGTCTACTATCCTTGGATTTTCCTATGAGATTAGACTGGTGGAGGATGGAAAATATGGAGCCCAGGAAGACGCCAGTGGACAGTGGAATGGAATGGTTCGTGAACTAATTGATCATGTAAGTAAACTATTGGAAGCTTTCTACTAACCATTTAGATTTCAGTTCTATCTATACAATTTGTACAACTTCTATGATAGTGCCATTTGATTAGTACTATTTTGGAAAATGCAGATTTTAAAGAAGTAATGGAAGTAGATTCACATCAATGGTTTCTATAGTGTAGAATTTGTTCGTTAAACAAAGATTGCTCTGCATCTCTGTTTTACCTATAGGCAGTTTTTGTTTCTGCCAAGCTGGTTTAGCTCTTCCGTGGCATATGCCTAAGTCAAAATAAAGAATAGATAGTATTCAGAATTTATTTCAATATATACTTTTTGTGACAAAACATACATCTTCATTAATCAATAGAAGTTAGGCCTCTTCTGACAGTGGATCTTAGACAAAGTCTAGTTAGAGAAATTTCTGTGCATGTAGTATAAACACAAAAATCATTTGATATACACCAAGGAGAGGAATATCTTTCTTGTAAGTGCAAGCAGTAAGACAAAAATGTCAACATACACTGAAGCAACAAAATAATACAATGTGTGCCAAAACAGGTAGCATGACAATTACTTATAAATGAGTAAGGCAGGTATTACTTTGTGTCCTTCAAAGCATGCATTCCTAGTTGGTCATGCCAGTTGAATTCAGTCTCTTAGAAAAATTTCAGTCAATTTGAAAATTATGTCATTGTCCCTTTTTGCATTTATTTGGGTGAATTGCTCAATATAGAGACATCTGATCAAAGAATGAGATAAAACATTCTGCAAATCGCTGTCATTTAAAATATGAAGAGAGACTCTTTTATAGCTAAGTCACGTGAAACCTCCTAATGAAGGCAGAAATGCATTAATAACTCAAAGAAAAATATTCACTAATCTTGTTTCAATTTGCTTTAAGATTTCAGCAGATGGGCAGAACATGTGCTAATCAAAATATTCATATTTACTAGAAGGGTTGTTAACTTTGTGCTTTTCTAGTAATTAATAATTTGTTATTGCAGTTGCAATAGATGTTGATTATGCCTAGCTTCAAACTTTTAAGAAGAATGCGTGGGAGTATTATATTTATATGATCTTTAAATGTGTATATGTATTACACCCAGTACACACACACAGAAAGCAAACAGATGTTTAGCTAGACTCTCTGTCCATCTTTATATATGCATGTTTTTACACATGTATAAATACACAGGCATGCATAGCTATTAGATTTTATAGTTGTTAAGTAGTATCATCGTCTGGAACTAATTTTCCATGATTAGGGTGGGGATTGTGGAAGCATTTCTTATATAATTCTTCTTCAGAAAAAAAATCACATTTTGGTATGCTTTTATTATTCAGCCTTAAGGCTTTCTTGAACATGCACTAGTACAGCCTCCTAAGCTTTTCACTAAGATAATCTTGAAATATAATGCATTTGAAGAAGTTGGAGCAGTAAATTATGTGGAACAGGAGCTTTTCCAATCCTTTCCTCGTGATAACTCAGAATGGAATGTGTGTTCCTTTTTCACATAGATAACATATAACTAAACTTAGAGTAAAATTTATTTTGGCTTTTGAAATGATGTTTACTTAGGAGTCAAAAAGGTTTAGATACTATGCTTAGTCTATCATGGAAGATGTAGTCTTAATTTGGATCATAACTTCTACTAGTCTCTCTCAATTTCATAGTTGTTAAAATTTTCCTTTAAAATTTTCTCTGTTTTCATCTATTTTTGTTTTGTAATCTGTTTGGATACATGCAGTTTATTTATGCATCTGTGCCCTTTATTTGCATGCATGCTACTGGTACATTTTACTAGCAAGCAACCATTCAGAGAAGAATTCCAGATAGACAGTTACCATATTTGATGTTTCCATATGATTAGTACTTCACTTGGCCCATTATCTTAGCTTTCCAGTCTTTCTTTTCCCTTAGAGAATATTTTTCAAAGTGTCAAAAAGGTTTTATTTGGTATAAAATAATGTAGTGAACTCAATTGCTATTTCTTTTGAAAAGGTGAAATGATTCTGTCTACATTTTTCAACCTGAGTTTCTAATTAAAATAAATAGACTACAGAATAAAGACAGAGCTCTGAAAGTTGCCATAGTACTTAAATATATTTGAAAAATATTTTTAGAATTTATTTTATTTTAATCTGTTTGTTATATTTTAACTGTCAGTCACTTAAGTTCAGAAAGAAGGGATACTATAGTATATATCTTTACAAGGGTAGTTTCTAGCATTTGTAATTCAAGAGTAAATAAAATGGATAATTTCTGTATATTATGTGTGTAGAAAAGAAGATGCATAATTTATATAAAGATAAAAAGTACCAAATAATCTATTAATTTTTTAAATAAACTTTAAATCTGTGCTTACTCACTTTACATGATTGCTTAGACTCAAAAGTGTAAGTGAAATGAACATAATGCTATCTGAACTAAGCTCAGCATATCTGTCAGTTTCAGGCTTGAAATTCTATGGTGTCAACAGAGACTTAAACCTTTACATCAGGCTTTCTGTGTTTTCAGTCTCCTTTCCATAGTTTACTCACATTTCTTCTTTCTTTGACTGTTTTACTCAGTGTTCACTTATGTCATCATTCTGCTATTGGTCTCCAAACAATGACTAGTCTTCTTTTGAATAAATGATAAATACTAAAAGTGAAAAAAGAGTTTAGTGATTCCTTGCCTTTGAGAACTGAATGATAATTAATTCTTCTTGGAAAAGACAGTGGTCTCTATAGCTGCAAAAGCAAGAGAAACGTTCACTAGGACAGCAGATATAGATGAGATTTCCCTATGAAAAAATTTTAAATTTAATTTCTCCAGTTAAACAATCTGATTTCTTTGCCACATTTTTTCACTCAGTATCTTACCGTCCTCTCTGGTTAATTCATGTTAAGGGTGTTGGTTATCTGGGGGAGGGAGGGCTAAAATCCAGATATCTCTATCCTTTATGGATTCATTTTTCATAAAGAAGTATTATTTATACTGACTTGTTGCCTTTGGTTTAAGAACTTTACTCAAGGATAGATTTTTTGAATTGGTTTTGAATGGAATTATAAATTCTGGAGATTTCAGGTTTTTCTGTGGTGCTAAAAGTTGTTATGGCATTATATTTTATTGTATAAGATATATAGTGTGAGTTTGTAAATTTTGTTCCCCTATAGCTAGCAGATAACAGATACAATAAAAATATATAATTTTGCCTTTTTTTCTGTTAGGCGTTCTACTTTAGAGCTCCAAAATTACTTCTAAACATTCTTATAATTGGGTTCTAAAAGAGGCAAAATTTACTATTTTACACTTTCCCAGAGATATAAGTGAAAATTAAAAATTCACTGGGAAATAATTCGGTATTATTATATGCCATTAAAAATAATGTTATTTTTTCCTGGCTCTTTGTTTGAATGATTCTTCTACAGCACAAATCTTATGCATTACAAATAGACTTTAAGGCTTGCTTATCTTTTAATATTAATAAATAATTATAGAAATAGTCCACTTTTTAGGTCATGACTGTTCTTTTATTTTATGTGAGGATTAACGGGAACTTTTCTTCATATTTGAGAAGAGTAGGATTTTCAGCTTGGAGGAAGTTAAGACTTATGCAGTTGGGTACTTGGATAACATAATTTGAATTATCTTGAGACAGCTTTGCATTTCACTTCAGTGTCTTCTGAATTTTTTTAGATCAAAATTCTACTAATAAATGCTTACATACAAAATGCTTACATTTAAAAAATGGTAGGAGCCTTTTGTTCTCTCAATAACAGAATAGCTTCAGATGTTCATATGACGTGTCACAGGACAGCTTAATTAGTAAATCAGAGGCAGAATATCAGTATTGACTTTAGAAACCTGTTTTGCCTTGCTTATCTGAATTTGGAAAATTCAGGACTTTGGCACAGTGGTTTATCTCTGTTCCTTTTTGGCCAACATTTATGGCTGTGAACTCTCATTCATTTAATATTTCTTTAAAAATATTATAGATGTCATAGCTGAAACAGGTATATCAACTGAGTAAGCATTAGGAAAAAAAAAAAGGCCTGAAATATAAGACAAGAGGAGATTCAAAGAAAGACGGTTCTTCAGAGAATTCCTTTATATATGATAACATTTGAGTGCACTGCTGATGAGAAGTTAAATTGGTGCTAATAGAAAAATAGTGAACTAGTATTGTAAGATGTTACTTAGGATCCACAAGAAAGGTTTCAAACTATTTAGGCCTTAAGTTTAGAACATGTTTCTATATTGGCCTTTTAAAATATTTATTCAAGTCACACTAACAGCTATAAAATTATCAATTTAAATCCAGAAATGGTTATTTCTCCTTCTTTAACGCATTTTCCATTAATTCATAGTATAGATTAATTACATGATCACATAATGCTATAACACAAACAAAAAATAGATAGGAATGTATCGTAATGCAAAAGTTACTCTAATTCATATTTCTGAAAAAAATCTACCTTTTTTCCCTGACCTATCTTTCTCCATTTAAACCTGCATCTCAGACTTCTCTTAATGTTCGTCTTGCCTATCTTACTGTCAAATTCAGTTGGACATCAAAACTTACCTCATTATTTTTTACTCATCTATTTTATTTTTTTAATTCTTGTCACTGTTCCTAACACCAACGTTCTAACGTTCTCGTAAAAGTTCAGGACCACAAGGGAGCCATTTTAGATATCTGCCTCTTTATTTCCCTTTCCATAAAGACTGTGTTCACATCTTGCCATGTCTTCTATAAATCTTGAAACATCAACTTTTTTAAAATATTATTTTCTTGCCCATACAGTAAAATAGCTCTCAGGCCAGACCTTTCTTTTGTACATTTGCCTGCAGTAGCAACACTGTTTCTGTCTTCTAAGAAGTTCGTTAATCCATTTGTTGAGCTCCATGTTCCTCACTGACCTAACATTTTATATGAGTGCTTTTCTCTTATTCTGCTACATCAGTGCTGTTTTAAGTGCTTTATTTCCATATCACTGTTGTTGTTTGAATCATAAGAGTATAATTAAAACTCCTTGATATTTTATTTTTGTCTTCTGCAGAAACTCTTAGTAATAACTGTTTATATTTTGACAGAGAATTTGACGCTGAAATGAATCCTAAAATAGATTTTTTTTTTTGTTCCCAGTTACAAGAATTTACTGATTTGTAACTGTTGTTATTAAAAACATTTTTTCATTAGACATTCCTTTGGCATGTATTTTTCAATCAATTAATGATAAGTGCATTTCTCTTTGGCATTTTTTGTTCTAGTTTTGGTACTCAATAGAGGAAGTGAAACAAAATCTAGTCAACATTGTAATTTAAAGAAGTTATGATAAAATGAGAACTTTAAGATCAGATGTTGAGTTTAGGATTGTATTTTGACCCCCAGTCAATTTGGGGTCTTAGTAATTTTCCTTTTGGAGACTTGGGTAAAGACTTGTTCTTTTCATAGAACTTGTTAACTTCAATGCAATAAAAGAATTCTAGGACACAAGTTTATCAGCTTTCTTAGGAATAATTCTTCCCCTGCTACTACGTCATGTCAATGGTGAGCTACCAGGCAATGATACGGGTATTTTACATTTTCCTCTATTCGAGTAAATAAAAAAAGATTTTTGTTAGAGGAAAAAAATATTAGTTTGATTTTGATGCTGTTCTCTCTGTCTTAGCGCTGCTCTACTTGTGCATAAAATCCCAGAGCAAAACAAAAAACCTCAAACTCACGAAAACTGAGAGCACTGCTTAATTTCCTTTGCTTTCTGTTTTTCACAAGGATACTTATTTGCATCCTTAGAAGGGGGGAACTAGGTACATGTAATTGCAGTATTTTATCTGGTAACACTTTAAGGCTTAGTTCTTAAAATTTAGCTTTACAAAAAATGTGTTTCTGTATTCTTGAGGTGGTGAAGCTTTATTTTAAGTGTATAAGTTGTTGAGTTTTTTATATTTCTTATTTTTGAAGGACTTTAAATAAATAGCTATAGAAAACTTAAGTACGATACGATATGAGAATCAGTTTAAAACTGAGATCTTACTTTTTTTACAGATGCATTGTATATTGATCATTAATATTAAGAAAAAAAATTCCTATTCTGTCTTCCTTTAAAAAAGAAGCTGTGTTGAGTACATTAAATGTACTTTTGTTTGTTTGTTTGTTTCCTATAAATAATATTATTCTAAAGCCCTGGTAATCCCTGGCAGATTTTCTTTTTTCTTAGAAGTAGTATCTTTGATTTGTGTCCATTAACATGTTAAATAGATGCAATTTTGATGACTGTCTCCTGTGCATGTCAAATTACTTGCTGAGATAATTAACATTATGGCTATCTTGTTAATTTTGACTCATTAACAAAATTAGGTTTATCCGTGAAAAACATGGAATTTGAGAGGGTAAAAAATGTGGTAGTTTTATGAAACAAGGGCATTGTAATAGATGTGAAAACTAATTTTTGACAATGCCTACTCTTACTCTTAGTGTTAGTACTTAAACAAGGTACTAATAATTACAGATGTTCTCTGCAGATGTTCTCTGCAGATGTTCTCTGAGTCAAAGATGGAGCATTTTGATGTCAACTCCTTTTTTCAGATACATTTTTAGAACCTACTTGGTATCTTACATCAGGTCTCATAACATCAGTTTAATCTTGAGTAAGTACAATTCCACAGATTAGAATGTTGTAACTTGGAGGGGAAGACAGGCTGTGAGAGACTAAGTTCAGTATTAACATACCTACATGAATATTTTGGTAAAAGGTGCTTGTTGGGGCACTAGATATAAAGGCTTCTGTTTTAGCCAGTAGAGACCTAGTGAAAACAATGATACCAGAGCTGAGAGATAAATCTTCTAAAGCTGTGTCCAATGGAGTAATTCAGGTTAGATGCTTCATGATTTCAAGCACATCTGCATAAGGCAGCAGATGTGACAGAGGACATCTGTCCTATTCTAGAGTAGCACATTTGAGGACAGGTTGGCTATCCAAGGTATTTCATATGTGGTAGACATATTCAGGAACACAAAACACTTTTCTAGAACTTGGTCAGATGAATTGCACTTTAGACTCCACCGTCTGTATTGATTAGACCTTCACTGGCTCTGATGGGAGCTTAAACTGCTAAGGATCAAGCCAGTAGCCCACACATAAGTGTCTGGTGCCACCTGAGCTTCCTTAAGCTGTCCAAGACACCCACATAGTGCTGGCACATCTAAGACATATGGGAGACCCTTTCACTGATGGAAGAGCAACTAGAGTCATGGGGATACCTTAGATCATGTCACAAGCTCTAGTCCAATTCAGAAAAGGGGCTGGAATAAGAGCCTAGGTGTCTGATATTTGGTGTTAGCTCACACCTAGGTCTTGCTTGAAGCAACTGAGTTTGCAATTTGTCTTTAGAAAATTATATATAGACACCATACTTGCTACAGTATTTATTGAGTGTTCATCTTTTTTTTTTTTTTTTTATTACTGTCAGTAAATATGAGTAGGTAAATTGTTCTCTCAATAAAGTACACGAAGACTTTTCCAAATGCTGGTCCTTGTTTATGCAAGTAAACGTAGCTGTTTTCTCAGGGAATGATGCTATTTTACAATTATTTGTTTTCGTTATCCCTGTCACCTATCACATTTGTATTAGGAGCTGGAAAAAATGATTGACATGAGATACTATAATGTGAGAACCTTTATCCATTAAGACAGCAAATAGTAATTTTGCTAACAGCACCTTTGTAACCAGGAGGGGAGTTGTGTTCCTAATTTCCTGTACCTTTAAACAGATCATTTAGGCCGTCTGTATAGAACACCTGTCTTTCATCTGGTGGTATAGCTTGATAAAATATTTTTTTATTAGGTTAGTAGCATAAGATAAATTATCTTACAAATCTTGGTTTAAATTAATCATCTTGTTTCTTAGATAAAACATCATGGGGTTTGCCCACTTATTCAGTTTTAGTTTGAATGAATATCATCGAGAAGAAGATAAATACTCAGCTCAGCAGATGATGGAACATTTTACATGTCTTTGAATGGTTTTTACTCACACGATCCATAAAACTATCTTGATTTTGGAGTTCCTAAGTCTTCTTTGCTCATTATAGATTTCATTACAAAATGTCCTGTTCAGCTATAAAGCTTTCACACTTTTTATAATAATCCCTCCTTTCTTTGTATAAGTTTACTTGGGAATACACTGAGCAGTTTTGTGGAACTTAAATTATCATTTAATACATAATGGATGGTACTTACAGAGGAGTCTAAGTACAAAATTTAGGCTATGTTTTTGACAAACTGTGTGAGACTAGGTTACACTTTTTTCAAACCTTAGGTCTAAGCTAGCGTCTGCAACTGAATCTAAGGCGTCACATGGTGAACATTTTAATAATGCTAAACTTTTTCTATACATAACATACATTCAAACTGATCCTTTGGGAAGATGATGTTTTGAGGGGTAACATTCCATAAACCACATAGTGTTCTGGCAAGTCTGCAGTTATGGTATAGTTGTTGCATGAACCAGCAACTTCAGTGAGTATAGATAGATGGTAAGCTGAATGCCTACTGATTTCTGCTGAGCTTTTTTTATGTTATTTTCTAGTATCTTGGTATTTTATTTTATTTTCACCTAACCTCTTAAAAAAAAAAAAGAGGCATTTTTTCTGTACTCTCTATATTTGTTTAAACTACTACTGTTTGTATTTCAGTTTTCTTATCTTTATCTGCTTGTATTTTCAGCTGTCTCTATGTTTTGTTTATAATTTCTCTCTTTCCTGATTTATCTGTTTAGTCATTTGAAGGCCATCTGTTGTGAGCGCATTTTTATTTCTTGGTATACATTTATTTACCTTGCAGATTAAACATTACTGTTCTATGCCAAACCATTCTTCTCTGAATTTCCAGTAATCATTATTAGTTACATTTGTTAACTTATGTTGGCAGTTTTCCAGCACAACCCTCTCTTTAAACAAAGCTACTAAATCACATTATTTAATGCTTAAAAATAGTATTCCAACTTCTTTCAGTTATTCTGTGTCATGATAAAGCATCCATAATTCTTTAACTTTTAAGTGCCTGTAACTTATTTTTCATTTGTATGCTTACTGTTTTAAATATTCATATTATCTTCCAGTTATTATTGTTTGCATGTTTTCTTTTCCTCATTAAAGTAGCATTTAATTACTGTGTGAAATCTGTCCTGGGGTCTATGGGATAATTTATTATGATAATTTGTAATATGCCAGAAAATATCACTTGTGCTTTTTGTGCGTTTCAGTCAAATTGCTAATTCATCAATCCACAACTTCAAGTGCTCTGACCTTTTATTTCCAATGTCATTTGTCCCAAGCTGAATAAGGAGCAGCAGGTGTCTCCCTGACAAGCAACTAACTGTGTCTCTTTTGCTTGAGCTTCTGTTTTTCGCTTCAAGCCAACAGAATATATTCATAGACTTACAGAACCTCTCTGCAAATTCTTATCTTACATGTCTGAATCTATCAATGTAATTCACTCACATATGCCGTACTATGCATCTACTGTTCTTTTTTTTTTTTTTTCTTGCTTGCTTTAAGGTGAACGATCATAGAGAAGGTCTTCTACATGACCGTAGAATTACTAAAAACTACAGCTTTACAACTACTTCAAACCAACAGCCAAACAACGGTCTCTACACTCACAAGATGACACTTAATTCTACTTAGTCACCCTCTAGTAAAGGCTGTATTTGATATTCCCATGGAAAAATGTACAAACAGATCCTAACTCAGAGTAAATGTTTTGTAGAAAATAAACTTCAGATGGAGTGCATCATAAAGGATTGCAGAAAGCCAGGGAAATATAAAACCTCAGCCATCTAAAATGTCAAAGAAATCCTTAGCCAGAAGTTTAGGTCAAGTGTGCAAAATATATGTATTATTTCAGTTAGGAGCATAGCAGATGTGCATGTATGAATTCCCTATTAAACTGCAGGCAAGAGGTTTGTGAGTGATTTCAAGTACAGGACAGAAGGAAGATGTCGTTTTCAATAAAACAGCATCTGAGAGTGTGGAATTATTTTCCACACAGCAAGGAACTTCCACACAGTCTGCATTTAGTAAAGCAAGGCCCAGCAATAATTCTAATGTTACGTTAAGACATAGAGAATAATAACCATACACTTCTTAGTAGTAGTAATAAATGTTATTTATTACATGATCTTTTGAGCTGATCACATCTTATGTTTCCCAAGTACATTCTCAAGTTAGTTGATAACAGAAGTAGTAGGAAACTTGCACAGTAGGGTCTTCTCAATAAGTGCTCTGAGATCAGTGGAATTTTTCTGATGATCTGTACTCAGGGGGCTGTTTATCTGAAATTTCTTGAGACTAGGGGTAAGTGAAGATTGCTTTCCTGTTTGTTTAACTACAATATGCCTAAGTAATGTTTTTTATAGTTAGGATATTATGGTTTTCCAATTTTAATTTTCACAATTTTAACCACTACAAATGAACCTTTTACTTTTAAAATCCCTTTTCTTTTGCTATGTGAAAGCAACCTTTCTTCTTTTTCCATTTCTGAATTTTCTCTTCTTCATTCTACCAGTCTTATCAAATCCTATCAGTGAATTGCCAAAGAATTCAACTTATGTTTTGGAACAACATCCATACTCTGTCTTTTGACATTCTGCTAGATAACTCAGGATAAGTATAGATGAAATTCAGGAAGTACACTAAATGACTTTAGTAGCCAGGATCTCTCATCATAAATAGCATGTTTTCCTGTGTAAAACTGTTAGTTTTTAACTTCTGTTCTCTGCCTTGACTGGTTTCCTACCTGACCACAGAAATAAGATATTTCCCCACTTGCCCCCTCCCCGCCTCCTCCTCGGCCCCTTGCTTTTTCTTTTCTTTTTTAGGTGTGGCCAGTCACAGGTTCACAAGTTTCTGGAAATGATGGGGAATTATTTAAAATGTTCTCTAAGTTACTGGTAAAAGGATGCCAACACTGAGCCAAATCAAGTGTGAATTAGGGACCAAATATTTTAGAGGCTTAGTGAAAGAATTAGTATATAAGGATTAACACAGAACAGGTTTTAAGTCTAACCAGTATAATCCCCATTTCTAATTATTAGCCATTTGGACATGCCTGGCTAATGTACTTGATTATATAAAATTATTAAGTTTCAGTGACAGGTAAAAACTGTACAGTGAATAATTGGAATTAATTTTCACTGCATTGCCAGTGAAGTGAATCATAGCCCATCAGGGCAGCGGCATTGAGTTTTTCAAATGAGACTCCAAAAGATAACTCTATACCTCAAGCGTCATCTATGCTAACAGCAATGATTGGGAACTGATTGGATCCAGGGCTAGTGCTGTATTCATAAAAGTGTTACATTTTTCATATCTTCATACAGTTTTCTGATCTTTACAATCACTTTTGTTGCTATAATGATTGTGAAAAATGGTAGAAAATAAGATGGGGATTATTTTTTCTATGTATATATCTGCTGAAGTGAAATATATATGAAAATTAGAATTCTCTAATAGCAGAGTTAATTTCCACTGGGACTTGTCCCTTTTATTAGGTAAATTCATGTGTCTACATTTTTATTCTTGTCTCTTCTGGTTCAGAAAAGGTTGGTCATTGGGGTTGGCCCCATTTAGTAGAAATTAAATTACCTGGAGAAAATTGATGAAACAACTTCTCTATTCAGATATCTGCTTTTCCTCCAAGGAGGTGATCTGCAATTCTGCTTTTCATATCAAATCTTCAGCAAGTTATTGTTACAGCTGTAGTGGTTTAGCCCCAGTCAGCAAGCAAGCACTACGCAGTCGCTTGCTCACTCCCCCCTGGTGGGACAGGGGAGAGAATCATGAATCTGTTCATTCAGTCTGCTTCTACAGTATCTATACTTCAGCGTACGGTATTTGATCACTGCAGAGATCAAAATAAGTTCAGCTGTATAGGGAAAGTTGATCGGTACCAGTTTTCCCAATCTTCCCTTAGTCCTCTCTGCCTGCTCAGATCTTATTTTAACCTCATTCCTCCCAGAAGTAATGATTAAGGGGTTTGACTGCATGCTTGGTAGATCAGAAATTCATAAATCATAAATTCTACCCATCACTCTGAATATGGCACACTCTGAACATGTTCATAAGAAATGTTGCTGCCTAACCTCTACTTGGATTTTCTTCATTTGGAAATGGTAAAAGAAGGATTTTGGAACAATTGCAGGGGACCTATATAAATCAACTAGAGGTGTATTCATGAAACACAATTAACAATGCAACCAAATGAATTCTTAATATTGTTACTGATACTGAAAGCTCAAAAAAAATATCAAAAGCTCTGTGCTGCAATTTGTCTTTTGCTCGTCATAGAAGGGAGGAAGGAGAGACTATGGAGTCCTGGAGTATGCCAACTTTCAGCAAAACAACATTTTAGTAAAACAGTTTCAGGTTGTGCTGGCAGGACGTGTCCCTGGGAATGATGCCCAAAACACATCATCACCCATACTGATTGGGGAACTGAAAAGTATTAGTTCTGATTTTTTATTCTTACAGCATCAAAGATAATTCAGTTGTTTAAAGAAAATTATTTAAAATTAAAATATCCAGAATTAAAAAAGAAGGACACTGCCAGTTCAGCCTTACTTCAGTCCAAAACACACTAAATGAGCTTTGGGAAGAAAATAATTTTACTTTGTCACAATACCTTGAAACTGATTTGCACATTCCATTTTTATTCTGCTATTTCCTGACTCTGAGGGCCTGATTAGCGGTAATATGTGGTAACCTCCAAAGATGAGTAACTTCTTTTCCTGAGAATATACATTAGTTTGAAACAAATATATATACACACACATATGCATAACAATGACTGCATATATGCAGTAAAAAATGTAAACTAAACTCTTGTAAATTCTTATAAAGAATGAAGACATATTTTTGTGTGGATGTGTGGGGCATGGTATTTACGAGGTTCCAGTAGAAACTATGAAATTGTATAGATACTTGATAGTTTTTTTTTTTTGTTATGTGGATTGGTATTGTAAAGAATGCTACACTTACTCTAGAATCAGTGTCTTGTCAAAAATATATCAAAATCTTGT
The DNA here is from genome assembly GCF_963921805.1 of Phalacrocorax carbo. NCBI lineage: Eukaryota > Metazoa > Chordata > Aves > Suliformes > Phalacrocoracidae > Phalacrocorax > Phalacrocorax carbo. The sequence continues at coordinate 82,513,233 of NC_087515.1, read as the reverse complement.
TATATACAAATCCTCAAGTAATTCTTCAAATGCATGGTAATTTATTATTTTTATTAATTTTTAACTTAGTTTGCCTGGATAGAAAAATAATTGAGCTTTTTCAAAATGTCATGTGCAGCATTCAGCCTTGTCACTTCCATGTCTTAGGATTTTCAAGTTAGTTTGGAAATGATCCCTCTGGTCCTCAAAAAAGCTATTGAAATACTGTAGTATTCCATAATTCCAAAATGTAAAAGCAAAACTAGTGTAAGATCTACATTTAAATTTTTGTTACAGTGTCATAATAAAGAAGGGTCAGATAGGAAAAGGCACCACAGAAGCACAGTGCCATTGCTATTCTCTGGTCTCAAGTTCCACTACAGGAGGTTTGGGCTGGATATTAGGAAAAAAAACCTCACCAAAAGGGTTGTCAAGCATTGGAACAGGCTGTGCAGGGAACTGGTTGAGTCACCATCCCTGGAGGTATTTAAAAGACTTGTAGATGTGGTGCTTATGGATGTGGTTTAGTGGTGGACTTGGTAGTCCTAGGTTAATGGTTGGACTTGATGATCTTAAAGGTCTTTTACAAACTAAATGATTCTGTGATTCTCTGATTATAATCCTGTTTCTATTAGAGACCTGCATAAGGGTGATGAAATTTTGCTGAAGAGCAGCAGCCTCTTAGATTACAGCTGAAGCATGATTTCAGATGTCACTCCTGTGTGCCTGAATCAGAAAACTAGAAGCAGGCACCAGCATAGAGTACCATCATACCAACCATGCTTGGTGAGACTGAGAATAGCACATTTGAATTCTAGACTTAATGGCCCTGTGTCTACTACCTTAATATCATGCTATCTCTAGAACTTCTGTTGAATTATTTGCTATATTTAAATGTCTAAATTTATCAGTTCGAAGTATCTTTAAGAAATTTTTTCTGTAGTGTAGCCATCAGACAAGAATATTTTCTTTTTTTGTCATAATTTCCCACTGTAAAGCGATAATAGAGAAATAAGGGAAATGAGATAGATGCCATGTTTTAGTGTTTAAGTTCATGTAATATTTGAGAAATTTCTGGTTGTCTTTGTATTTTTAAAAATTACTTTATCTATTTATTTAACTACTTGTAGGTTAACAGAAAACCAACAATATTACGGAAGTTTTAGGAGACTATATGTCAAACCTACTTTCACTAGTTGCAAACTTTCTTTTCTCACTGCATCCAGAGTAGAAATAAAATTGCAGTTTGGTTACAGAGTTGTGTGTAGAGAATTGGAAAGAGAAATTACTTACACTACGGAATCAGATTGTTGAGGTTAAAACTGACCCTAGAGATCACGTAACCCAAATCCCTGCTCATAGCACAGCCAACTAGAGCAGGTTGGCCAGAGCCATTTTCCCATCAGGTTTTGACTGTCCCTAGGGATGAAGACTCCACAACTTCTCTGGGTAACCTGCTACACTGTTTGACCATTCCTACATTAAAAAGGGTCTTTTTATGTTTAAATGGAATTTCCTGCATTTCAGTTTGTGCCCATGACCTCTTGTTTCATGGGTACCACTGAGAAGGATTTGTCTGTCATCTTTACTTCCCCTACCCCCTTCAGTTATTTGTATTAATTAATCAGATTCCCCTGAGCCTTCTCTTCCGCAGGCTGAACAGTCCCAGTTCTCTCAAGTCTCTCATATAGAAGGTACTCCAATCTCTTAATCATCTCTGTAGCCCTTTGCTAGATTCATTGCAGTATGTCCCTGTGTCTCTTGTACCAGGGAGCCCAGACCTGGACCCATCACTCCAGATGTGTCTCACCAGTGCTGAGTGGAGGTCAAGGATTACCTCCCTCAACCTGCTGGCAGTGCTTCTGCCTAACACAGCCCAGCTGGTCACCATCCTTCCAGCATTATTACTGGTGCCTGGGTTTATGCTTCCCAGGTACAGTGTTTGGCATTTTCCTATTTGAACTTTGTGAGGTTCCAGTCTGCCTATTTCTCCAGCCTTTTGAGGTCCTTCTAAATAGTGACAAAACCCTCTGGTCTATCAGCCACACCTCACAGTTTTGTATAATGTTAAGGTTTGCTGAAGGCGTACTCTATCCCCTCATTGAGTTCATTAATGAATAGGTTAAGCAGTATTGGTGCTGGTATTAACCCCTGGAGTACACCACTAGTGACTGATGTCCAGCTGGACTTCATGTTGTTAATCGCAGTCCTTTCAGTCCAACAGCTCAGCCAGTCTTTATTTAACCTCATCATCCACTTATCTAGTCTGTACTTCCTCAGTTTGCCTCTGAGGTTGTTACAGAAGACAGTGCTGAGAACCTTGCTAAAGTCAAGATAAAGAACATTCAGTGTTCTCCACTCATCCACCAAAGCCAGTCATTTCCTAGTAGGAAGCTATCAGGTTGGTCAGACAAGATTACCCCTTTATAAATCCATGCTGATAACTTCAGTTATCTTCTTGTCCTTAGGATGGCTTTCAGGATTTGCTCCATCATTTTCCGAGGCCTGACTTGAAGACAGAAGTGACATTTGTTTTCTTTCAGTCCGCAGGAGCCTCATCTGATCTCCACAATCTTTGAAAGATAATTGAGATTGGCTGGCATTAGCCAGCTCCCTCAGCACTGTCAGGTCCCATGGACCTTGTGTATGTGCCGTTTGCTTACATGTTCCTTCACCTGATCCTCCTCCACTAAGGGTTAAGTCTTCCTTGCTCCAGACTTGCCTCATAGTCTCAGAGACCTGGGATTTCTGAAGGCCAGTCTTCTTAAAGGTAAAGATTGAGGTGAAGCATGCATTGAGTACCTCAGCCTATTCCATGACCTTTATCACCAGGTTCCCTGCCCCATTCAGCAGCAGTTCCACATTTTCTCTAGTCTTCCTTTTGTTGCTTATGTAATTGTTGTAGCCCTCCCTTGCCCTTGACATTCCTCACCAGATTTAAGTCCAGATGGGCTTTGGCTATCCTAACCCTGTCTCTGCATGTCTGGACAGTGTTGCTATATTCCTCCTGGGTCACCTGTTTCTGCTTCTACCTCTGGTATTCTTTCTTATGTCTAAGCTTTGCCAGGAGCTCCTTGTTCATACAGGCCTCATGCCATCCATTCTTGACTGCCTGAATGTGGGGATAGATGATTTTTGAGCTTGGATGAGGTCATCCTCATCCTTGAAAATCAACCAGCTCTCCAGGTTCACTCTTTCCTCCAGGGCAGTCTCCATGGGTTCCTCCAAGCAAGTCCCTGGAAAGGCCAAAGTCTGTTCTTGTGAAGTCCAAGATATAGTCCTGCTTTTTTCCATGTTGCCTCCCTTCAAGATCCTGAACTCCACACTATCTCTTTGATCACTGCAGGCAAGACTAATGCCAGTCTTCACATCCTGGCCCCATTTATCCTTGTCTGTAACTGTGAGTTTCAGCAGAGCATATCCCCTTGTCAGCTACTTCATCACTTGTGTCCAGTAGTTATCATCACTACACTCTAGCAACCTCCTGGATTGCTTGTGCCCTGCTGTGTTGTCCTTCCAGCAGATATTGGGATAGTAAAGTCCCCTATAAGGACAAGGACATGGGAACTTAAGGGTTCTAGTTGTCTGAAGAACTTGTTATCAGTAGTGCATTGCATTGACAGCTTTGTAGCTATGACAGTGACAACACTGCAGCCTGTCAGGAGAAGATATGATTCTGTTCATTACACAAAATAGAAGGCACCATGGCACAGGAGGAAGCAGGTTCCTCTCCACAGGCAGGATCTGCACAGCATGCCAGGGGAGGACCCATCTGGGATCTGTCCAGTGCTGCAGTAAGCAGGGTTCCCTGCATCACAAGGGTGTGAGATATATTCCTGTTTTTATTATATCTTTATTATATCTTATTAAAACAGATAATTTATTAAGCCATTTGTTGTCAGGCTTTCCTTACTGAGATCCAGAAAGAACCGTGCATCATCTCTCTTTCTGTCTCACCTCAAACACAGCCTCCTCCGTGCAGACATGCATGGCCTGTAATGCCCTCTATTTAATGCATTGAACTATAAGACAGAGGTTCTTTTTTTTGTATAAAATAGTATTAATAAATTTTCTTCAATTATTTCAAAATCTTGGCATCCACAGGTTCCTAAAGCAAGGAGTTTTACAGCTTAATTATACTTAATGTGAGGAATCATTTCCTTGTTTCTTGTTCTGAGCAAATTTTATTTACTGTCTTCCACTTATTTTTGTGCAGGTTGACATAGAGCGATTCTTTTACAGTCCTTCTGCTTTGAATAATAACTTAGTGTCATCCATAAATGTTGTTATTTAACTATATATCCATTTTTTAGTTGGGCAGTAGTTAGGCTAGGAATTTGTCTACATCTGCCTGTCATGCTGGTCGATGTTTTTTCTTGTTATATTTGTGTTCTTATTCATTGTATTTGTACCCCTCTGTTGATCCTCATCTTCCAGAATGAAGCAGAAAGATTTTAACTCAACCACCACATATCTCATCCTTAGGATTTGCATTTTATTTTTATTAAAGCTGATTATTAATAAGTTTATCCTGGTATCTTCAGTATTTAAATAATGCCTGGAGCTTGGATAAGCTTTGTTGAATTTAAATAAATGTAACAAGTTTTTCAAATGAGTTAGCTTACATATACCCTAGGCAAAACAGAACTAAATTAGGATCTACGGCATAAAAACACTGCTGATATTTTTCTTCCTTTGATTTGTGAAAATATTTTTGGGTAATAAAAAATGTACTGTGTTAGCCGTTCCTTTATAATTATGGCACATGTAAACCATTGTGTGATATATAATGTTTTGAGAATATATCCAATATAAAAACACTTGTTTTCATTTCATATATGATGTTCTCTAAAAAGACCATTTTTATAATTGTTTATAATAATGATGAATCTTAATTAAAGCCTAAGACACTTGAATTTAATGATTAATTGAGAATTTCAGTGTGTTGATTCTTTTTAAAATAATGTCTGGTCCTTGTGATGGCTGCATCAAAATGCATCTAAAGGGGATGAATGTGCAAGAGGTTGATTTTGTACATTTTAATGGGGTTTATCCCATTAATTAATTAAGCTGATGAAATGAAAGATTTGGAAAGTGTTTTTCAATAAGGTGTAGTATATCCTGCAGTGATCTACTGCCATAAAAATTATATTAAAAATTGTCATCTGCGATATTTTAGAAGGGAATCAAAATGATTAATAACAAAGTGATACTAAAAGAGGGAGCAAGTCAAATTTGACACAAGTCAAACTTGATTGCATGATGAAATTAATTCACTGAAACAATTTGATAAAACCCCATATATTTGAGAACAGAATTTATGTAAATATTAAAAAGTGCAGGATTGTTTTGTCCGGACTGCAGTAACTGAAAATCTAGGTGATACAGCTGTTAACAACTGGAAAAAGAACCACTTCCAAGATTTGCAGTAATTCTGCAAAATATAATGGTAAAAATGCTAGCTACAAACAAGAAATCAATGTTACCTCTCTATTTTTTTTCAGGAAGCTTCACTTCAGCATGGTGTCCAGTAATTTTCATGTTTAGTAACCATCTCTGGTACCAAAATATAATTTTGGAAAATGAGTGTGATAGCTGTAAAGAACTGTAACATATTAATTAAGTACTATTATAATTATTTTTTTTAAGGGGGCATTCTGCCTTTCCTGAGTCCTGACCCACAATATCTACAGTGTCCTGTAAATATTGTCTTTGGCAGTTTGCCCTTTTTCTAACCATTAGAAGAGCCCTTTGTGGGAAACTCTGGAGTGAAGTGATAAGAATTAAGGCTGAGATTTTCTATTGTTGTAACTTGTTATCATCCATCTTCCTGCTAAGTGTAGTTTCATAGTCCACTGCCTCTGGTCGTCTTACATACAATTTGTGTAACTGTTGATTGAAACAAAGTTGGTGCAAAAAACTTCAGTGAAATGGTGTCCTATAAATCAACAGAACAATAAATCAACAAGGAATTCTTAGTTTACAGCTTGCTGAGTCTTGTACTGTATAACCTCTCACTCTTTCATACATGCACATGTACATGCACACACACATACACACATACACAGTAGTCTTTCAAGACCTGTTGACAGAGATTAAAAAGTAGATGCTGTAGATTTCTTGTCACTGATTTCCATTGTTTTAAATAAAAAATAGTATAGACCATTTACTGATCTCCTATTAATTATTGCCGTAATAACTAAACTAAATGTAAATTGACAAAATACATTCTGTTGCATTATTTCATTTTAAATGCTGCAATTTTTTAATTACACGATATCTACAAGTTTCATACTGATTTCTGCAAACTAGTAAGGACAGTTGTACGTTTGTTAGAGCTTACTTCCATAGCAACCTTTCAGGTGTAGCACTTCCCATTTTAAAATGTTCTTCATTTTGTACCAATACTTTTATGTTAAAATAAGCAAAACTGATTCCTGGCACTTTCCCTACACTTGCACAAGCATATTCACATCTGCTTCACAAATACAATAGTTTCGAAAGAGCACAGGAAAGAGAAGACATACGTTGGTATGTACATTTTTAAAAGTTTTAAAAGACGTGGTAATGGATGTTCGTTTTTTCTGCAAGCTGCAGTATTTTTCTTTGCTTCTATCCCTGGAACAGCACTTTTAATTTTCTCTAAATGCTGCTATGTCAGTTTAGCAAAGAAGTAGAATAAATCTATTTCCTTGCTTATAGGGAGAAGAGAGTTTTAAATTTCAGCCTGCCTAGTACAAAAACAAACCTCTTCCATGTGAAATTTGTGTTTTGCCTAATCTGATTGTCTGCTTCTGTTTCATCTGACTTATAGCCTGTTTCTCTTTTTGTATTTCTGTTAACAGAAAGCTGACCTAGCAGTTGCACCATTGGCAATTACCTATGTTCGAGAGAAGGTCATCGATTTTTCCAAGCCCTTTATGACTCTTGGAATAAGTATTTTGTACCGCAAGCCCAATGGTACAAACCCGGGCGTCTTCTCCTTCCTGAATCCTCTCTCCCCTGATATCTGGATGTATATTCTGCTGGCTTACTTGGGTGTCAGTTGTGTGCTCTTTGTCATAGCCAGGTAACATGTCAACTTTTGTGATTTTTTTGGCAATTGTTATCTTTTTCTTACTAATAATTGTCAAAAGTCACAAAACATTTCTTACTTTCATACTCTTGTATTTTAACTTCATGATGTACAGAAGAATAATTAATGATGAGGGTTCTCACTATTAATTTTCTCCACTGCTATACTAAGTCTCCAGTGTGCTATGTCACTAGGTCCTGAATATGCTAGCTAGTTTCCCCTTTTATTCACAAATTTAGGGACACTAGAAGGTTTAAGAATTGTGCTGTGATTAGAAAGACGGGTCAACATGTTTGATTTTGTTAGCCTGATTTCATTTGATGCTATGGTGCTTAATCTAATTTTGAGTACTTAGCTGCCCATGTTAATCCTAGTTGTCCAAATTGGGCCTTTACCTGTTACAGAACAAGTTACTTTATATAGATTAGTATTTTAGAAGTAGGTTAACAATATTTAGTTTTTAATTGTGTGCTAGGTAAAATCCCTGAGATACCTCACATAATTTAAGATCCCAGATTGGAATATATTTGGAAGCATATTTAACTGAGCTTTTGGAGTTAAGGAACTCAATACAACAATTGTTAAATTACAAATTGATTTGATATATAGGGCTCACTTTTTTATCTATTTTCTTCAACAGAGACAAGCAGGAAAATACCTTTTGTCAAAAATTCCCATAATATTTACCATTTCCTTGATAAGTAATTAGGACTGACTCCAGATGCTCACAGAAATATAGTCTTACCTATTGTAACTTTGACTTTTGCTGTGACAGCAAAAAAAATTTCAGAACAGTAAATCAATGATTCCCGGGGTATAAATGTAATCTCTTTTGCAGATTCCTCCTAGTAGTCACTTTAAAATATTTTTTAATCAAATACATATAAACTATATTGTCTTTTATCCCTTTAATAAGATTTTTTTTTTGTCCATAGCAATGACTTTTAGAAGCATATATTTGATTTGATAGTGCAATCTCACTTCAGCCTTAAGATTTCTATGATTTCATTCTGTGGTACAAGTAGAATCTTATTTTTTTTTTTTCCTATTGTGCTGTAGTTGATATCAGGGTTCTCCATCCTTTGATACTATCTGCTTCATTTTAGAGAAGTTGTGTTATTCCTCTACTAAGGGGAGAGGTAATATTTTTAGAAACAGGTTTAAAAGTAATTCAGCAAGATCACCCATACATAAAGTACATGAAGGATTGAAGTAATACAGAGAACACTGAAACATATTCTATAATGAATAACATCACTTGTGTGCCTTCCTTAAAAGTCTGCTTTAAAGAGCCAGACTTATGTTGAAAGTTTCGTGATAGAACAGTACATTTTAGTGGACCATATAACCAGAGTAAACTCATTCCTCTCGTGCTCCTGTGATACAGGTACATCTAAAATCACCATTGAGCATAAATCACAAATGTTACCTTGTGAAACAATGTAAAATATTTGTGTGTGTCCAAAAGTTTTAACCCTATTGTTTCACTAAAGGACATTTTCAGCATGAAGCATAGTGCTTTGACAGGCAGTTCCCCATAAGGTTAGGCTGAGTTCTTACATACGCTTTGAAAATGTTTTTTTGTCATAATTTGTAGCAAAGATACGTTTTCTTTAAGTCTTTTGTAAATTAAGCTATTCAGTCACTTGGTCTCACTAGCAGAACTGAAAAGAATGTTTATTTTTAAACAGAAACGCCACATAGTAGACCAGTATTGCTGATTTTTGTTTTTACTTGTCTGTTTTTGTGAACAGCACCATAAATTCCTTATCTTCATTGTAAAGCAATATGAAATACATTTTATACTGAGCAGAGGAGTTTGGTTTTTTGTAGAGTTGTATAAAATACCTTTTTTACGCCTAAGCTTATATCAGCCTTCAAATCTAGAGATTTTCAATACCTCTTAACTTGTACCATCAAATATTGATAACACGTTTAGAAATAAAAGATCTAGGATTATGTAAGACAATCTACAGATTTTATTCATAATGCAAATGACTTAATAGTATGTGATAGCATTTTCTAACACTATAGTTCATATAGGGAAACTAGTCTAAGTTAAAACTGTAATCTCCTGCTGAGTAATAAAGAGAGAAAAGAACTTGAGTCAAAAGTAAAAGAGCCTTTTGTCAATATAATTCACAAATTGCATCCGTCATGTAAAGGGAGATACTGCTAACTGCAGCGTGGTAGTGAAGAGGACTTTGCAGCTTAGTTTTGACTATGTATTTTCAGTACAGATTATAAGTTAGGTATTGCACAGCTGATGATGGTATTTTTCAGTCCTGGTGTCATGAAACTGTTGGACTGTATGCCACTAAATTAATAGGTTCCACCTAGAGTGTCATATTAAGAAGATTTCTATTTCATAACAATCCTTCCATAATGAGTGTTTAACTACCGGTGTTTCATAATAATTACTATGTGTTTCATAATAAGGTGTATCTATGTTTGGAGCAGCACTTAGTAAGTCTTTTATGATATGATGTTTTGTAATTACAGCTCATCAGAGTATTCAGTGTAGAATATTTATTTTTAGATTTAAACCTTCCATTTTTTTGTCAAATGTTTCGTGACTTTATTGTTTTACTACGTCTTCCAAACAGTGTTGGAATGTAAGATCTTGGTACATTGAAAATGGAAAGCATAGTTCTGTTGTGGTACTTGGATTTCACCCACTAATTAGTGGTTTGGTCCTATTTAGGGAAAGATGAGGAAATTAGTAAAAGGTTCAAGAATCTTTGAGAGAGAATTGCTGAAAGGACTTTCATAGAGTAACATATTAGGTATAAATGGGGGAAAAATGCAATATAAATCTTCATTAGTCTTTTCCTGTATTTGAAAAAGTGTTGCATTTTCCTTCCAGACAAAAGGGGTTGGAATCTTTGCATACTCAACAAGACAAAAAGCTACAAGTGTGATTTATTTGTTAGCTGGAGGGTTTTTCTATGTCATTTTCCTCTTGTAGTTCCCCCCAAATGATAAGTAATCTATTTACGTGGGCGTTACAGATCTTGCATTTGGACAGGATGAACACATGTATGTGTTGTACACAGAGTTTTCTTTAATTGTCATTCTTTGTGGTGACTTACAGTAGGCTGTGATTTCTCCATATATATGACAACCTCTTGTTTGTTGTGATTGTTGTGAATCTAAGTAGTTATGGTGGTTAGTCTCTGAAAGTTCCTTTGTCTTACAGACTGATCACTGATAGATAAACCCAGTCTGCTTGACACTAAGCTTATCACTTCTGTGAACCAAGAAAGCCATACAGCATTTTTTTCTCTTGTGGCAACAGTAGTAGATCTGTTTCTGATGGTAGCTAGCAGTGTCTTTGTGTCACTGCTAGTAGTGTCTTGTGTCATCTGATGTCTTTTTGCCTTCCAGTTGAGGTATCTTCCCTTTTTGCCGCTGCCTTTACTTGCTTCTTTGATTTAGAATCCCCATTAAATTTACAATTTACATGTGATTAGAAGGAAAACTAAGACTGGAGTGTGCCAACTCCTTTTTGGAGTTCTGTCAAGTGTACAACATTTTCCGATGAAAAATTTCAATTAGTGGAATTTCTTTTCATTTCTGTCTGTTGGTGCAAAACATTGTTTCATTTCTAAGAAGCATGTTGATTTCTTACAGTGTTGTATACCAACTTCATAAACATATTGTCCCTTCTTTTCCATTTGTCTGTGTTTACAAAACACCTGTGTCCTATTTATGGTCTCTGCAAAATCTGATATGTTGATAACTGGAGGATACTTCCTATTCTGCATAAGCAATATGAAGAGATCAGTTTCATACTTTTAAAAATGCTAAATAAATTTGATTTCCATAGGTGTTCTAATAATGCCTTTCAAAATTAATCTTCAGCTGGCTTTCCTCATGATTGTATTATATTTTTTTTGAGTCTTTTATGTATGGCTTTAAACATTCATGTCTTCATGATTCTTTTGTGGAAACACAGATTGGAGGCTAAGCTCCTTAAATATTTTTATCCAATCATTTTTCACCCACTTTACTGGATTTCAAGTTATTTCCTGCACATTGAAGTATTTCTCTGTGTAGTAAGGTCTGTTTGCTGTGAACGTGTCCGTCTGTCATAAAGCAGTTTACTCTTAAGTGATCTGTTTCATAACTGGAAGAGATACACCTGCCTTAGCAAATGCTTCACCTTTATGGATCAGCTGTGAAGCAGGTAAACTACCTTGGATAAAATGGTCCACTAATGAGCTCTTACGCTTCTTCTACTGAGCTGTCTGGAGTATCAGTGAATATTATGTAAATATACATTAAACTGTGCTCATTGCCCTAATTGCTAATATCGAATCATGAATTATCATTTTAAAAGCCTTGATTCACCTTTGCTTGTACCACATTCTGTATGTTAGGACTTTCCTGCTTTTGCTTCCCTTCAGCAGAATTTGCTATCCTACTTCTCATAAGTCAAGCCCTTGTGCTGGTTTCAGCTGTCAGAGCAATTAGTATCAACTATTTTTCCATTTCCTTGTAAGCAGTGATAAAAGCACAATGAACATTGCTTCATCACCAAATTATATATTTCCCTTACCAGCTGGAATAAAACATAATAAAAGAAGACAAGAGGTTTAAAAATGTCTCCACACATTTATCTTAATCTTCTCTGTGAAGAAGCTTAGGAATAGCCTGCTGCTTCAGACTTGAACAGACGCCTGAGCATTATCTCTCTCTGGAGTGCATGCATATCCTTTTACATCTCATCAGTCTTCATTTTTATTTCATATTTCTTGATCAGCTGATTTCTGTCCTTGAGCTTGTCTGATTGATTTTCAAACTACTACTTGGAGACTATCTTGATGGAAAGGAATTAATGGCAGAATGAGAGAGAACTACTTTTCCAGTTACTATGAAGCTCTGGTTACTAAATTTCTATGTGGATATTTATTCAAGTTGGAAGTCAGCATTTTTGCCCTTTTTCTTAACAAGCACTCTTCCTATGAGTACCTTTTCTCCTGAAGCCTCCCTAGAGAACTACAGCATATGTTATGAGGTGTTTTCAGGAATGGATTCATCATCCAATAGGGCAATCCAAGTGGCAACCCTGAAATCTGCTTCTCTTACCATCTTACCGTTTTAAGATAGTTTTGCCTCAGTTGTAATGCAAGTGGCGATATTGTCACTTGACCATAAAATACTCTGTAAATAGACAAGGATGAAAGCATGCCAGAATTTACACTTTCCGAAACTGTTCCGTAACAATTGTTTCAAATTTAAGAGATTTTTAATTCTGTTAAACCAATTTGCAGCATATGACCCTTAGTTGATTGCTTCCAAAAGATTCAGTATAGTCTACTTCTTTTCATATAATTTTTCCAGTTGAAAAGCAAATCCTTGTTAATGCTAGAGATCATCTTTCTTGTGAACAGAGAGCAACTGTGCCAGCCTCTGGACACTGGGGGTTTTGTCAAATGAACCAGGCAGATTACATGACAAGAATTTTTTCTCTCTCTTTGATGGCTGTTCTAGCTTTTTATTAGCTGATATGTTTGTGTAGCTATACCAAGAAATCATAGTATTAAGTGAGAACTTCCTAAAAATCTTACTTGCTGATCTAAATTTCTTCTCCTTTACATCAGACCTGGAAAAATTTAATTTTAGATTTCTATAATCTAAATAGAATTTCAATAACTGAGGCTAATGTAAAGAAGATACCTCAATTATATCTTAATTTTTTGCACTTATAAGCAAATTATTAAGTGCATGTTTTTCACTTAGTGTGTCCTACTATATGTTATAGCAATTAATGTATGTAGTAGTCATCTTTCCTGGACAGGAGTCACTGGAAATGTTGTAAGCAAGACTTGCACATAATATTTCAAATATGCTGATATATTTCTGAATGTCACTTTTCACAAAACGTGGATGACAGCTTTAAATTGGTTAAATAGAATGGGAGTTTGCTGTGCTGTATGCCATCAACATTACCATAAATCTGAATAATCGCTGTAATAGCATTTAAGTTTAATTTTCTGCGGTCAGCACACAGATCTTATGCTCCATCTTTTTTCTATATAAAAAATGCGAAACATACTGGAATTAATGCTTTCTTATGGTCATCATCTAAGTTGTGTAATTATTTTGAGAAGCTACGACACAGATCACAGTGTTATAATGTCTAAATATTGTGGATGAGGATATATGGCTAAGAGAAAGACTTGTATAGCAATGAGTTAAGCAGCAATCTCTCACTTTGCAACTTGACACAGAGATGTTTTGATCTCTCTGACCTCCTCCACAAGAGATTTATCTGGGTTCAGTGTCAGTTTATAGAATCTCTAATATATAAATAAACAACTCAGTATGGACTCCTCATCCTTACCCCTCAGGGTTCTCTTGAATCACTTCTGAATACTCTCAGTCTCCTTCAGCTGTTCAAGGAGAGACAAAAGTATCAAGAGGTCTCCAAGTCTACATACAAGCACAGCATCTACATAATAGCCTCTATTAGAATACTGTTAGAGATTACCATAAGATAAAACTTCTTATCTTTTACTTTTTTCAACATAAATAACCTTCTTAGATTTTAGGGGGAAAAAAGCTGTATTCTGTAGCCTTGCTATATTGGTGGTAGATAAGTCTGACATCCTGGATACTACATACCATGCATCAGACGTAACTGAAAAGTTTTAACTGAGAATGGCTGAAGAACTCATAACTCACCTGCCTTAGCAGTCCAACAGATGATATAGTACACCTACATTGGCTAAATCTCCATATGCACTTTGAAGAAGAAAAAACATGCTCACTTCAACACACCTGGTCAATTCTGGATTCTTCTGTCAAGAAACTGATTTTTTTTGTGTGTGTGTACGTCTACCCAAACTTTGCCTTCTGTAGAGTTAAGAAGTGTGTGGGGCCTTCTTAGGCAAAAAGTAGTAAGTCTGGTGACTTCTGCCGTAAGGAGAACACTTTGTAATATTGCATCAGTTTGTAGCACTTACTCCAGCAGTCTGTTTTATGTTAATTCTTGTTACTTTGTAGATTAACATAAGAAAATGGAAACTTTTTTGTAATGAAGAGTATAGTAGTACCCCTATGCTGTGTAAAATTGAAGATGGCCTAAAAACTCTTTCCATCCTTTCTGTTATTTTTTCCCTCGTTATCCTGAAAGCCATTACAAGGTTCTTCAATTCATCACTTATTATCCAAGAACCTAGGTATTTTGAATCTCTGAACTGAATCATAACACTGTTAATCCTTAAGGAATTTGGTGTCCCTTACTACCAGCAATTAAATCTCTTCATTCTCATTTACTTAAGCACCTGTGTCCAAAGCCAGGAATGAAATTTTAAATAGCTATAGGTAGATCATTATCTCCAATTAGGTGGACAGCTCATTCTGTCTGTACTCATTCTGACTTTACTTTTTAAGCCTTGTTACATACAAGTGTTACATATTTATAAACGTATATTTCCTTTCCATTTTGATGGAACATTCTAACACAACCTTTTATAGAGTCTGAGGGGTATTTGTGGAAAGTAGTATCAAAACTCATGTTTTCGTACCATGATTTCTCTTGTTTTCAGTTTCTCATTTACATGTTACACTGAATATTTGACTGCCCACATATGTCGGGATCTTATATACCCTTTTGAATCTTAACTGTACCTTGTATCTTAGGATCCAAAGGCTTTTCACTAAAGCTCTTAGAGAGGATTCAGCTGGGTAAACCATCTTTACTAGTAAAATCTCCTAAGTTTTCATTGAATGGCTTCTGATATATGAGTTTACTCTCTGGCCTTCTTCCATTTTGAGTTTTGACTGACTAGAATTTTTCTGTTTGATTCATTCTGTTTCAGACAGCTCATTACTAGACATCTGCCTGAATGCCACTCACTGTTTATCTAAATCATTATTTCAAACCACCTGCGACAGTTTAATAATTGCATTTGCATTCCCTTCGTCTCTAGAACAAGCTGGGAGATGCTGGAAGGTATTATGCCTTATGTATTGCAATTTATTTTCACACACATGTAATCCTAGTCCATATAATCATATTTAAGTTTACATGCGCAGTTTAATGTGATTTTTTGCACACTATATGACCATGCTAAAAATATTGTAAACATACATACTATGGAATTTGCTTTTGAAAGTATCTTAGCAGCCAAAACAGTGACATTTCTCATAAGAAATATGTATTTGTCTTCAATTGGGTTTAACTACAAGCAAGGCAGATCTCTTCTACCTCATTTTGTGTCTTCAAATGCCTTGGGTAAATAATTTTTATAGGTCAATATCTGAAAACTGTTTTGTCAAGAGTTCTATAACATCACACAACATAATATTTCGTATCTACAATGGGCAGTGATTTGTTAGTCTCTATGTACTGTGTTACCATCCATTACCAAATAATCCCATAGACCTTGCTGACAAACATAAAAAACAGTCTGAGGAATGATTTAAGTTAGTTTTTAAAGATCTTCACACTGTGGTAACATGCACAGTTGTTCATCCTTATTTTTTAACAACTCTTGCTAATTGCAAGCACATACATTAGATGAGAAGAATATTAGATTGCTTCTATGAAGTAGTTTGCTTGAAAAAAAGTTGAGAGTGTCCAGAAAAAGTGCTGATCATTCTTTTCTGATATTGGATCATTTCATTCTGTTTTGTCAAAACTTTTTTTTTCCCAGTACATGACAAGAAAAGAAAAGAAGATGCAAGTCTAGACTTGACACTTTGTATATTTGTTTAGCAAATCATAACATGGAATAATGTTAAATGTGCCTATAGAGAAGGGGTCCTCTACAGATGAACCTGAGTGTTTTCAAGATAAAATTATGCTTTTCAGAAAGACCAGCCTCTCTTATGTTTTTGGAGTAGGGGGAAGGAGGCTTATTTTCTTTATTTTTGGGGGTTTTTTGCATATGTTTTGCTCTGGCATGTATTATATTAGTGGGGAGAAGGAGATTGTATCTCTCACCATAATGCATAGCAGCAGTTGTCTCATGAGATGGCCAAATCCATATAGTCCGCCAACCTAAAGAACAAAACACAGGAATCTAGTGAGAATCCAAGAAGGTACTACAGTGCTGTAAAAAGATTTTGTTAATAATTGGATACAAGTGGTAATTTTAAAGTGTCCAAGTTAACTGATTGACTCCTTTTCCATTAACATCAGTGACTGAATTTAAAGATTGCCTGGTATGTCAGAAGATGAATTCTGTCAACAGCTGAGCTGTGGATTTTTTCTTCCCCAAAACCAAAACAGGAAAGCTGATGTAGGAGGTATTTTATTTATTGAAGTCGTTTCACATATGCATCCTGCTTGGAACACCTTGACTGAACAGGGAAAGGTTTCCTCAAGAAAAATGTAAGGGTTATAGTGATAGAATGTAAAACTTACCATTAGCAGTCGTGATTTCTACTTAGCCTGCTTCTGGAGGGCCTAGAAACATAATAATATTGAGAAAAAGTGGCTGTAAAGATTGAAAGGCAATTTTTATGCTATATGAGCCAAACATATGAAAATGAGCATTATTTGTTTGCTAAATATGTGGACCCATATGCAATTAATTTCTTTAGATCATCTAAATGAAAGGGAAACATAAACCATTGGAAGCACAGCCAATATGATATGATGGTTATTAACCTAGAAGAAAATCCTTGCTACAGATTTTCAGAGGAAGAGCAGTTTCTGTAGGATAGTATTTCAGAGTTCTCCTTTGAATTCTTTGGTTTCAGGATTATTTGAAGGATAGGAAAACCTGGGTAAAGAAAGGATTTTTTTGATGTTACTCTTTTATTCTCTAAAACAGATCTTGTATTGTTGTGTAATGTTAACAATGGAGATCTACAATCTTAGGCTACTTTTAGATATTTGTGACTGAATAGTCAAATGTCCAGTTATTTGGAGTGGTATAAAATGTCTGTTAGAATATAAGGTGGGTTTTTTGTTTGGTTGTGAATTTTTTTTTTTGTAATTAATTATCAGTTTCTGACTTCAGAACTGGAAATAATTTAGTTTCTGCAAATTTAGCTGAAAACAGATTTCCTAAACTTCTCTGACTCTCAATCATCATTATCCATTTTATTCTGAAAATATGTAAATAGAATTAAATTGGAGGAAAAACAAAGCAGAGAAAGAAAACCCCAAACCAAAATAAACTTACCAGAACCTTGCCTCTTGGAAAGATAGAGCATTTTGTTCTCGGAGGAAAAAAATATTAGGCTTGGGTTGTGGATAAACATTATAGTTCAAAAAAGAAACATATCTTTAAGAGAAATAAGGAAATGAATAGGGAATATATCTGGATTTTAAATATCTTTTAATATCTGGAGAAAAGTAAGATTGTTCCCTACAAGTTCCTGTAGGCAGAAGTATGAGAATTATTTATCTCCTGCTTATCTTTCTGATTTAGCTGTTAGCCAGAAGTTTACCTGGCTTATACAACCCTCTAGTCTCTAACTCACTAGAGAGTAGTAATCATTTAAGGACCAACAGAGCTTGACCAGAAATCAGCCTGAAAAAAGAAGTATGGTAATTGGTTTTGATGCTGAAACTAAATCAGTAGTGTGTCCTCCAAGCATTTCTGTTTTATCTATAGAAATCACCCCGTGTTAATTCTAATGATGGTGAAATTAGTGTAAAGCTAATCATGCATTTTCAGGCGCAAAGGTGAGTGCCTTTTTGGTTTTATTATAGTATTATCAGAACTTCTATCTTTAGCAACAAGATTATCGTTCTTACAGGGAAATAATTATACAATACTGAAAATTTTCAGCATCATAGTTAAAAATCCCACATCAGCTAAGGGATATAATTACTATTCTTAGAAAACAATAAACCTTTAAAATATCAACGTGTTCATCATTAATCATTCTTACAGCACATCAGAGAAGAGTTTAAATATAAGTAATTTTTATTAAATAGGCCTGTTCTAGCACTTCACTCTCATTATACTGCTTTGTTTTGTTTTGTTTTGTTTTGTTTTGTTTTGTTTTGTTTTGTGTGGCCATTAGATATGTGTGGCACCTGCACTTCCCAATCAGGATTTGTCTAAAGACTTAAGCAGATAACCTCTAGCTGTGAGAATCATGAAGGCT
This sequence comes from Phalacrocorax carbo, assembly GCF_963921805.1. NCBI lineage: Eukaryota > Metazoa > Chordata > Aves > Suliformes > Phalacrocoracidae > Phalacrocorax > Phalacrocorax carbo. Next base: position 82,495,100 of record NC_087515.1, on the reverse strand, counting down.
ATGTTACTTCAGCTTGATGGGATTTTTTTCATATAATTTCACCAGACTTAAGAGAGCAAACCAGCCAGAGCTGCTGCCTCTTTCCATTTCAGCTTCCTTCCTCAACTATGTGGAGTAGGAATGCTGCACGGAAAATTTTCATGTGGTAAATAGTGAGGTGGTAGATAGCAGAAGAAGGTTATACAGTCTTTCCATTCTCCCAGAACTTTAAAGAAGACCTTGTCCTTCCCCATGAGAAATTGCTTTAGCTTTACACAGAATATGATGCCTATTTGGTATTAACTTATGGTTTTTTTGAAGTAGAGATATAGTGTTTTTGTACCAGAGTACCATCACTAGTGATATATGACAGTTTTCAGCTAAAAGGTACCACAGCAATTAGTTCATGTTTTGGAGCACTTTTCTTGGTGGATATTTTGGAGTGAAGATTAGAAAGGTTTGTAGTATGATGGACGTTCAGAGGAGTTCCTGTGAAAGAATTCCACCGTTTAGAAAATTCTCTGGTTTTGTGGCTGACACAATGTAACCAATGAGCCCTGTCCAGAAGAAAAATGGAAGCAGTTAGCAGGATTTTGTACATTATACTGCTTTGCTGTGCTCACAAAGCATGGCAAAGTTAATGTCAAGTTACAAAAATATCTGAAAAAGGCTTTTAATTAGTCATATTTATCCTCCACACACTTCTCTCTTACTTTCTCTCTCTTGGTCTCCCCTTCTTCTAAATGGGCATTAGTTAGAGGAGAGTGAGTAGTTAATCATGTCAAAATCTTGGTCAGTGTGCCCTTCATTTACTGGAATGAAAGGAATTTTCACCTTGCTTCAAATGTAACTGTAATTAGATAAAGTTCCTAGGTAGATGGATACCGGGGCTCCTCATATCTTTCTGTTCTGCTGCTGCTAGAAGCCCAATTCTGCCTCCAGCTTAAATGTAGATGGGGATTGTTAATGTTTGTAACATCTTCCTTATCATTCTGACTTTCATATTGTATAGTAATTTGTGCCTGTGCAAGAGCAAATGTCAAAACCAAGGAAGATGGCGGTGGTGTGCCTCTATGCACAAAAGTAACTGACTCCACAGGTGAAGGCAGTGGAGATTCCTGGCTGGTATGGAAAGCTTAATTGGGCTTTCTTGTAACACAGGACAGCTTTCAGAGAGCATTGCCAAGCAGGGTCATGTCTTCTTGTTACATAACAAATATCAGATACTTGCTTTAAAGTGTTCACAGTTCAAAAGGAGTAGTTAAATAGTTTAAATAGTTAAACAGGATGAAAATTCCTATGAGGTGTGAAGAAAATGAAGTGAAAAATGACTGTTTTCTTACATAGTCAGGTTCAGGAGTCATAGTTCATCAGCTACTTAGGGCAGGACCAACTGTTTACATTATAAAGACAGTGAATTTTGAGGAGGATTTTGAAAGACAGGTATTGATTTTGGCCTTGAGGCTTTTTTCACACAAAGTCTGGATGAGATTCAAATGACACTGGTGGAATAACTGCATAGGTTGGCCTATAGTAATGACATTAAAATAACTTTCCAAGTTTGTCTTTCTCTTGGGGAAGAGCGGTGGTTATGAAGAACAAATAAAGAAGAAAATCTGAACAGTTACATTTCAGAATAATTTGTGTGTTTGTAAGTATTGAAACTTGATGGAAGGCTGTGCAGGTACATAGGACAGGAGCATGCTCTAACTGCCTTTACAGAAAAATACAAGTGGCCTGCAGGTCCTGTATCACATATACTAGATTCCTAAAGATATCTTGAATATGTTGGGAAATCTGAAAATTCTGAGACATTGGTGTTTAGGCAGCTGAATCCCTCTGATGTTTTTTAAGTCACAAACATTTGTTTTGGCAATCTGGTCAGAGGGAAGATAATAGATTGGATTCAGGTAGGCTGTGTGGTACTAGAAGCAGAATATTTGAGTCAAATTGACAGGGTTAAATGCAGAATGAAGTCAAGTTAGTGGTCTTGGTAATGAAAAGGTTAGTGTAACTGTTCTTCCTCAGGGGAAAAGAGAGAAAAAGGAGTTTCCATAGGCTGTTTTTGTAGAAAAGAATGACTTATTACATACGTCCAGAATCAGTTTGGATGTAGTCCCTGCACTGTTGAAATACTACTTCTAGAATCTTAATTTCTTGGAAGCATAGTCTGGAAGAAATCCTGAGCTGAGGCAAGACCTGATATACTCAGTACCCTTGCAAGGTTTTATCAAATTGGAGAGGTAGATGGGTTAATTCCAGCTCATTGATAATGCTAGGAAGGAGGTGCACGGGTGGTGAGTGTGTGAGGATGGGAGTTCCTAACTGTCAGAGCTACCAACAAAAGAAGCGCTGGTATCTTGTTAGTACCCAGCTGATTGTTTTGCAGGTAGTTCAGATCCAGGCTTTAGTTTTTTGTTTGAAGGTAAGAGAAATATTTCTAGATTATGTAAGTAAAAAAAACCCTTCAAGTATTTATCCACTGTCATGGTGTAGAGCTGCCATTCACTAGTCCCTATGCTCACACAAGATACTCAGGTAGACCCCTTGTAGCTCAGGTGAAGTTACATGCAAGCTTAAAATGAGTCATGCGTTTGAATTCCTTTAACCATAGTCCTTCCTGAAGAAAGGCTGTGCGTTCTATTAGCAGTAACTGAAGTATTTGTACAACTACTGGTACAGCTGAGAATTGTAATGGAATAATCAGAAAGGGTGAAACATTTCGTAATCAAATGTCAACTTGAATAAGACAGTAAATGACTGTCCTGTCATGTTCCTGTAGAAGTCAGTGTGAAAGCTCTCACTGATTTTGATAGTAACACAGTGGATCCCAAAGACTATGTATGTACTTTTCGAGGACTAGGGTCCAGGGCTTTCTTTCTGGCCCAGAGGACAAGTGACATGGCGTGGTCTATGTTTCATATGACTAAATGCTCCATCATCCCACTTATGCCACCCACAGTGGCATTCTGTCTCTCTGAACCACATCTAGACATTATCTGAGAGTAGCATAGGCCAAAACTGTTAATGGGAATGTGCTAACAAGTTGAGCTTGTGGACGATTACGTGCCATTGCTGAAACCTGAGTCTTTCCCTTCACTGACTGTTATAGATGTAACCACAGAAGCTCATAGAATTATTTGGATTCCTATTCATAGAAAATTTTTGATGAGACTTTAATCAAGTACCTTAAATACAGATCTTTTTTCAATATATAAACAAAATCATAAACAATTTAGTAAACCTGTGTTAAAGTTCCAAATCTGAAAGCTATTCTGTTTATTCAGACACCCACTAGGAGTCACAGGCCAGCAAAAGGCAACCTTATGTGCCTTAAATCCGACTGTGGATTTTCTTTTAAGTCAGTGTATCTATTTATTTACTTATTTATTTCACATCAGATCAAAGATCTCCATTCACCAAGCTTTACCAAGCTGTCCTAAATTTTAAGCATGTGATTGCTCTGTTTAAATTGATGAGAATAGTAACATTTCCAAAATATGTTTAAAAAACATGTTGAATTGGACAGAGGTTCTCACACAGTCTTGTATTTCCTCAGGAAATGGAAATTCTTGGTGAAGAATTCCATTTCACATCTCTCTGGATTTTGGTGATGTCCTTAATGTACAGATAGTAAAAAAGAAAAGGGTTTGATTCTTGTTTTGAAAAAAAAAAAACCAACGCATAAAACAACAATTCTCTAGGTGTTAATTTGTGATGATAAAACTTTTTAGTATCAGAGTGCCATGTAAATGCATAAAATACTCACTATAAATACTGCAAAGTACTCCACATGACCCCATATAACCACAATTAAATTTTATAAAATGTACTGGGTTTATTTAAAGGATGTTTTATTTTGAGAATTTTACATACTTAAAGAAACATTATGTTACTCTTGGAAATATTCAGTGGTTTATTCTGTGTGTAAAAATCACATCCATTGATATTCTGTTAGATAGTGACTCTAGTGTAATAATTTTTTATTGCTGTCATTCTGATGGGTGACATTTAATATACAGTGAAGGGCAACAATGAATTATTATGCAGTCTAAACTAGATAACTCCTTTGCTGTGGTGCTCAATGTTAAACTAATCTGCTGTCAAGAAGGCTTTTGCAATATTGAAAAGAAATGCCAAACTTCTTGTACAACCTTAGAATGAGCCCACCCCATCTGTTTTTAAGAAGTCCATATATTTTTGCATTGCAGAATATGATTTCACCCTTCATTATGTGCCTTCATTATGTGCAGAGGAGGTCCTCTGCAGTACTCCTTCCCTCAAACTTGTGTGTCAAACTCTTGAATGTACTGAGGAAGTTAAATAAGTGCTTCACTTTTAAAAGAGGGAGTGAATTTCTCATGTACCCTTCTTATGCTGTGTTTTATTCTTTTAAAGGGAAATAGAGATTAACTTATTACTTTATGTTACTAATATAGAATGGAATATCACTTTTGAGTATTATTAACTTACAGTAATATCTATTATTAATCTTATTAATCTATTATTAATCTAATTTAATTATAGATATAGAATAACCATTGTAAAAAATTTGTTTGGGCCAAGATAATAAGATCTTCAAATCAATAGTGTCTATGAGTCCCTTACTTTTGCAAACATGCCAGTCATTCAGCTCTAAAACTTTAAGAGCAATAAACAGTAAAAGCAACTTTGCAAGGGCCAATACAGTGTTACACAGTCTTGTATTAAACTACACCAAAAACTTGCTGTCACTTTTCCTAATAACACATATTTGGAGATATAAGCAAATATAGGATATGATAGCATAATGTTTAAGACCTAAAAGTAATCTTACAGATACAGTGTTTGGTATGTGTTTTAATTAAAAAAATAATTAAATGGCGAATGCAATGCCTGTGCAGCTCCTGTCGTCTGCATAGGATGTTGAGATTCCTTGAGGTAGGAAGACTGACTAAATGTAATCTTTAAAGATGTGCCAGCTTGAGAATTATTTTGGTAAACTAGTTTCTGAGAACTCAGCCCACTGTTGCCAAAATTTGTTTCAGTTTAGGAACACTGCAATATCTTGTGAACTACATGACAGTAACAGTACGGGGGTTTTTAGGTTATAGACCATCAGAAATACAAGCATTAACATTCTCCAGACAAAATGAGGTGAATCATGTTGATCAGTACATATTTTACATATAATACATATTTTTTTTATTTCTTGTGTAAAATAGATTTTTTTTTCCTGAAGGATGAAAGTCTCCTATTTTTTTTATAACGTGGTAGAGCATGGGGTAAATATTCACATGTGTTATTTCAAACTGTTGATATTGCTAACATTTTGCTGCTGCACACTGTGCATATTCTTGAATATTCTCGTATCAGCAGATACAGATTTGCTGATGATCTTTGATAAGAATTTCTGAGCTCCAGATCAGAACTTCAGTTTCTAGTATTTATTAAAACCTTCTTGAAGGTGTGTTTAGGGGGTATATAAGAGAATCCATGCTAAAATTGCTTTTCAGTAGATTTGACAATCACCCTGTAGGAGCAGAGCAATGAATATAGTAGGAGGGAAGCAAGTTATTTTATATATTAAGCTGAGGAAAATTGTATTGTTTTACTTATCATTTTAGAGTTACTTAACGAGTCATTCTAAATTCAAGACAAATTAAAACAAATTGTGATAATAGATACTTCTCTGGACAGACGTAAACAATATGTTTTGCAATCTTTTTTGATATTAATGCAATTTCAAAATTAGGGAATAATAGATGCATTTTATTTTTTAGAAATGAGTGATGTATCATGTTTTCAGGATGTGAAAGGGTTTACTAGTTATTCATCGACATGGCATTTTTTGAAGGTAAAACTTCATAATGCACAGTAATGTTATTTTTTTTTGTTGCCACGTGACAGGAAGATAACTACTGTAGTTCAAATATTTGCAATTTTATTAAAATTTAAAATCCAACTATTCTTAGTGTGAGCTAAAATAATGCAAATTTTACTACATTAAAAAATCCTGTTTTTAAAACAGTAAAACCATTCAGATGGAGAGTACAGGGCTATATGAGGATAAATGATGAAATTATAAGGAAGAGAGAATTATGTGGAGAAGATAAATCATACTTTCCTATTTACACTTTTTCAGAATTCAGAAAAAGAAGGAATGTTAAATCAAATTGAAAGTAACAAATTTAAAACAGAAAAGAGAATTTAGTTCATTTATTAAAAATTGATAATTAACCTCTGGAACTTGTCTCAGACTACAATAAAAAATGAGTGGTTTGTAATAAAGCTATAATGATTAGAAATGCAAGCACATCTGAGGTCGTGCTTCATGTGTAAAGCAACTGGTGGAGGTTATAAAGAAACTTTCCCTGTAGCATGTGGACAATTTTCAATTTTGTTGTAGTTTTCAACTTTCAGGTTTTTTGCAGCTTCATATGAAATGCTAGTACTAATACTAGTCAGAATATGTTTTTGTAGAAACTTTCATTATCTGTTTTCCTTAGTCCAGAGAGCAGTAGAGTTGAGGAAAAAGTAATAGTTAATCTGTGTGGAAAATAGCAGGCTTCATGAATTTCTTATGTTAATATTTATTATGCTTCATTAAAAATAACATTCCTAGTGATTATGACAATTTTAGTGAAATAATAAATCTACCTCATAGATGGTGCTGTGTAATGTCATTTTATTTCATGTTCTGTATTCATTTACCTGTTTACACTGTCTGTTGTGTAAATTCTTTGTGCATCAGATAAGTCCACAGTTTAATTCAGAGGTTTGGGAAATATTACTGCAGACTATAAGTCTATTACAGTGTCCACGGAAGATCATGGAAAATATTTCCATCAACTTCTGTAGACATTAGCTAAGGTTCATTTGAACATATAAAATAGCAAAGATAACATGGAATGCAGCTAAGTAGAGGAAAATGATAATTCAGTGGGGTGAACACATATAGGGTGAAATGTTCTCCTGAGTGTGTTGAGTTAGTATTTGAAGCAATGGTGAAAAATACGGCCTTGAATTTGGGCCTCTATGAATGTTACCGGCATCATGACCATTATGAAACAAAAGCTGCAACTGTCATCTAAGTTGGTTCAGAATATGCACCTGAATATTTATTTTATTGTAGTAAGTGACAATTAGGTAAGTTTTTCCCTACTTCCCTGTTGATAATTCCTGGTTTGCAAACTTATGTCTAGAAGTTCAATTAGGTTAAATGGCATGTGTTGAGACTGAAAACTGTTGTTGATTAAAATAATTTATAAATTATGACAGAGTGGTAAACAGGTAGGCTTTTACTCTTGTGAAAAAAAAAAATTGAAGAACCATAAGCATTTAAGTTAATGCATTTGTCAGTTGAAGATACTACTGTGAAAACAAAAAGAAAATTAAAGCAAAAATTTGATTCATAATGAGGTACAGGTAACTTTTAATTTAGGTAAAGGGTTTTTTTATACAGACATGTTGAAGAACAGCTGATGTTCGAGCAGTTTTAACTATAATAACAATTGCATCTTTTTTTTAAAAATTTCAAAGATCAGAAAAACTTTGTGCATAGGTATCTTTAAAAGTGTCTCTCTACCTGTTTACTGTGCTGTCATTATTAAAAAACACAGAACCAAATATTATTCTACTTTTATTTATTGTATGTAATTTTGACATTCAATTTTAGAAGGGCATCAAAATGCACCTAAAATAATTGGTGCACATAACTGATCATAAAAGTTAATGCGACAGTATATATTTTATATGATAACTAGTCATTTTGTGTAAATTAAACATATATTTATCCATATATTATCTTTGACTATGTAGATTCAGTAAAAGTTAGTACCTATAAATTTAAAACATTGCAGCAAGGGGCAATCCAGATACGAATTTGCTAAGTCTCATTCAGTCTTACAGTATACTAGATGATGCCATAAAAGCAAATATGTTTAGTTAAATTGTTAGTGACATCCTTTTGTTTGATTGAGAATACTTCATAAAGTCAATATGTGGCTTAGTTGTTTGATGCTTATAATAATACTGCTTGCATTTTCACTCAATTAATTCAAGAAAATCCATTGGAACATAAAGTTTTTGCCTTTTTTTTTTTATTGATTAAAATTAAAACTTCTTTTTTCAGGTCAAAAAAGATCAGTACAATAGTTTAAAGACTGGTTTTGGGGTTTGCTTTAAAAAACAGCAAGAAAAGAGAGTTTGTGGTCAGGTGAAAATATTTTTGCTGAATTGCCTAATGTGTGATGACTGCTTCATTTACAGAAAACAATACTGTTCTTATGCATGAACTTTTTCCTGTTTCATTCTCAAATTTAAAGCCACTCTGACATCAAGGATGTATGTGTAATAACTCGGTTTATAGCAGGGCAAAATTATTTATTCATGGTATTAAACAATATAAACTTGGATGGATGAATTGTAGTGTTATATCCCAGTGAGCTACAGTAAAATTTGGGTCCATTCTGTCAGTCCTTAATCAAAGAAGCATGGATAAAGTAGTGGTAGTTTCTCCTTAATTAATGATTTTATTCTCTATTTATTGCTTAATGAAAATTTGGGGGTTTTGTTTGGAAGGATAAACCAAAATAAATTACCTGTGTATTTCTACAGGGGGAATATGACTTGAAGGTTTTTATTGCAGTTGAACTTGGCCAAAAGTGCAGTATGTCAGAAATATATAATAATTTTGTTCAGGAAGGTCTGCTCTTCAGTAAGTAATGTATCCAAACTAAAACAGCAGCTTTTTGACTTTTGGTCTTTTTCTTTAAAAGTCTTAAGCAAGGATATTTTGCATTTGAAAATGAATAAGAAAGAAATATAGTGAATCTACTTTGCCTTTATCTCTTCCATACTGTCTGTTTTCATTTTTGTGACTAATCTGTGCTCTAAAACTAAAAGTCAGGTTGAATCCTTTGAGAAATATTTATGACAACAGAGTAATCATTTTTATAGTTCTGAACAGTTCTTCCTTGTTTGTAGTAAAAATAAAATGTTTTGTTTGGAGTTCTAAAGTGTAGAGTCAAATTAAATTTTTTTTTAAACAAGTATTTGAAAGTATAGATTTCTCTAGTTGCCAGCTTCCTCTTGTTTGATTGTAAAATATGAAAAACTAGTTCTGTTTCATGTAGGTAGACCTGAATTGCTCAGGCAAAGATGAAAGGAACAGGTAGTATTTCTTGAGCTGCTTCATTCTACAAGCAGCTGGGAGAAGCCTCACAATTGCCAGCCCTTGTCCTCATGGGGGACTTCAATCTACCTGATATATGCTGAAAATACAATACAGTGGAGAGGACACAGTCGGGGAGGTTTGTGGAGTGTGTGTAAGATAACTTCCTGACACAGTTGATGAGTGACCCAGCTAGGGAAGGTGCCTCACTGGACCTGTTGTTTGTGAACAGAGAAGGACTTGTGGGTGATGTGATGGTTGGAGGCTGTCTTGGGCATAGAAATCATGATATGACAAGAGTTTTTGATTCTCAGAGAAGTAAGAAGCGGGGTCAGCAGAACTGCTACCTTGGACTTCCAGAGGGCAGACTTTGGCCTGTTTAGGAGGCTGATTAACAGAGTGCCCTGGGAGGCAGCCCTGAAGGGCAAAGTTGTCCAGGAAGGCTGGACATTCTTCAAGGAAGAAATCTTAAAGGTGCAAGAGCAAGCTGTTCCCATGTGCTGAAAGACAAACTAGAGGGAAAGAAGACTGACCTGGCTGAAGAGAGAGCTTTGGCTGGAACTCGGGGAAAAAAAGGAGAGTTTATGTCCTTTGGAAGAAGTGTCAGGTGACTCAAGAGGAGTACAAAAGTGTACTGAGGTTATGCAGGGAGAAAATTAGAAGGGCCCAAATAGAACTTAGTCTGGCTACTGCTGTAAATGACAATAAAAAATATTTCTATAAGTATATTAGCAACAAAAGCAGGGCTAAGGAGAATCTCTAGCTTTTATTAGATGTGGGGGGAAACATAGTTACAAAGGATGAGGAAAAGGCCGAGGTAATGAATGCCTCCTTTGCCTCAGTCTTTAATGGTGAGACCAGTTGTTCTTGGGGTACCCAACTGCCTGAGCTGGAAGACAGGAATGGGGAACAGAATGGAGTCCCCATAATCCAACGGGAAATTTGTAGTGACTTGCTACACCACCAAGACACACACAAGTCTGTGGAGCCAGATGAGATCCACCTGAGAGTACTGAAGAAACTGGTGGAAGTGCTCACCAGGCTGCTTTCCATCATTTATCAGCAGTCCTGGTTAACTGGGGAGGTCCCAGTTGACTGGAGATTAACCAATGTGATGCCCATCTGTAAGAAGGGTCAGAAAGAGGATCTAGGCCTGTCATCCTGACCTTGGTGTTGCAGAAGGTTATGGAGCAGATCATCTTGCGTGCCATCATGCAGCATGAACAGGATAACCAAGGCATCAGGCCCATTCAGCATGGGTTTAGGAAACACAGGTCCTGCTTAACTAACCTGATCTTCTATGACAAGGTGACCCGCTTAGTGGATGAGGGAAAGCCTGTGGATGTTATTTACCTAGACTTTAGAAAACCCTTTGACACTGATTCCCACAGCATTCTCCCAGATAAACTGGCTGCCCATGGCTTGCACAGGTGTACTCTTCATTGGGTAAAAAACTGGCTGGATGGTGGGGCGCAAAGAGTTGTGGTGAATGGAGATAAGTCTAGTTGGCGGCCAGTCACAGGGCTCAGTATTGGGGCCAGTTCTGCTTAATATCTTTATCAATGATCTGGATGAGGGGACTGAGTGCACCCTCAGTAAGTTTGCAGGCGACACCAAGATAGGTGGGAGTGTTGATCTGCTTGGGGGAAGGAGGGTTCTACAGAGGGATGTGGACAGGCTGAATCAAAGGGCTGAGGCCGACTGTATGGGGTTCAACAAGGCCCAGTGCCAGGTCCTGTGCTTGGGCCACAACAGCCCCATGCAGTGCTACAGACTTTGAGGGGCGTGCTGGAGAGCTGCCCAGCAGAAAAGGACCTGGGGTTATTGGTTGACAGCCGGCAGAATATGAGCCGGCAGTGTGTCCAGGTGGCCTACAAGGCCAACAGCATCCTGGCTTGTATCAGGAATAGTGCAGCCAGCAGCACTAGGGCAGTGATCGTGCCCCTGTACTCGGCACTGGTGAGGCTGCACCTGGAACACTGTGTTCAGTTTTGGGCCCCTCAGTACAAGAAAGCCATTGACTGAGGTGCTGGAGCATGTCCAGAGAAGGGCAATGAAGCTGGTGAAGGGTCTGGAGAACAAGTCTTATGAGGAGTAGCTGAAGGAACTGGGGATGTTTAGCCTGGAGAAGAGGAGGCTGAGGGGAGACCTTATTGCTCTCTACAACCACCTGAAAGGAGGTTGTAGCGAGGCGGGGGTTGGTCTCTTCTCCCAAGTAACTAGCGATAGTACAAGAGGAAACAGCCTCAGGTTGTGCCAGGGGAGGTTTAGATTGGTTACTAGGAGAAATTTCTTCACTGAAATGGTTGTCAAACATTGGAACAGGCTGTTCAGGGAAGTGGTTGAGTCCCCATCCCTGGAGGTATTTGAAAGACTTGTAGATGTGGTGCTTATGGACATGGTTTAGTGGTAGACTTGGTCGTGTTAGGTTAACGGCTGGACTTGACGATCTTAAAGGTCTTTTCCAACCTAAACGATTCTGCATGTGTATTCTGTGTGTATTTTACTCTTGTTATCAGATACAGGAAAAGAGAAATCTTTCATTGCCTATGACTGAGGAATTTTATAGTGAATGATCGTTAAGGTAGAATTAAGAGGGATTCTGAAGAGCATGAACTAGAAGTGATTTGTTTTTTCAATTTTCTCAAGAGATCTAGTGATCATGCATTACCGATATTGATTGTTGCTTGGGTTAATAATGGAATTAATTATGGCCCTTTTCAATTTTCTTCTGCTTCTCAAAACTGGAAAGAATCATTGTCATTCATAGCAGCTTTAGATTAGATCACCCGAGTTGTATAAATATAGCTGGGCCAGAACAAAGCTACCGAATGCGTTCTCAGCTTGACTAGGGGTATCTACATGAAGTGCACTGCAATTATAGTATTTTCTTTAATGTGAACATAACTACTAGACATTATGAACACAACTACTAGTAAAATGAAGGCAAGTTGATTTTGGCATGATAACATCATTGCTAATGATTTCTACAACTTCTGTAGTTGAATTGAATTAAAGAAAACAATACCAACAATTCCAATAGTATAAAACCAGAACATTCAGAATGTATACATGTGCAATCCTTGACTCTTCCAAGATTGTAGTAATTGTAATTGAAATTCTTACTCAAGTATAATTAAGCCACCCAGAGAGAACCTCGTACAATAATTATTACACTCCAGTGCACTCCTGCTGGTGTTTCTTTTATCCTACAACCGAGTTGACATTAGTTCTGCGGTCTGTTGGTGGCTGCAGTAACAATCCATAACAAAGTATATCCAGCAGGAATATTTTCCCTGGAACCTAAGCTGTGTCAATAGCAAAAAACTTCTCTTAAGGGAACTGTAGGGACTCAGACAGTACAGAGAATATACTCTGAAAACAAAACCAAACAATCATCCCCCCATCTAAAAATTATCCTTTTCCCATTGCAAGAAGGAGGTATTCCTATGCTACTTTTTTTTATTGGACCCTTCCATGATGCAGGTAGTATCCTATTGGCTTTGTTCCATGGGTGATTTTTATATTTGATTTTCTTGTCTGGTTTTTTTTAGCAGTATTTTTTTTTAAATTTTGTGAGTAACATTATTATGTATGGGTCAGTTTGACACTGATAGTTGTTAAACTTCTATACTGAAGAAACATGTATATAATATTTAAACAATTATCTACTCATGTCGAATATACAATCAGTAAATGCACTACTTTTCCTTAGGAGAATGGGTGATATTAACACGGCCATCATCCCAAAGGGTTTAAAACTGAACCCTAGATTTTGTAGGAAATTAATAGAAGAGCAGACTACAGTTTTCCACTTACACAGCTCTCATTTGCTTTTCCTTAGCAAGTGGACAGGTGGTGATTTTGAATGCGTCATCTTTGTATAATCCTGTGATAATTGCATCCATTTAGTCTACCATGTAAGGCATCCATGCATTTTAATCTTTTGTTTACAGCTACCTAGCACTTCTCATGCTTTCCTGTTGAACGCTAATGGAGAGCTCAGGTCTGAGCCTATTCAGAATAAAATAAGCAGTTAACTAAGAGCTTTGAAAATGATAGCCTCACTAAACTATTTAATAAATTTTTCAAGTGTCATTTTTGCACATAATTCCAAGAGATTGCTTCCAAATGGTTAATTTCTCAAGAGAGGCATTTATGAATATGCATTCATTAAAGTGAAGAGTGTGTGCATTTCTGCATTTTGTCATTGTTTTGGTGGCTTAAATTGCAATTAATTGAAAAATATGTCAAACCTGTATAATGTAGTTTCCCAAAACCTTTACAAAGCAATTAATCAGGATTCAGTATCCAGGAAATATATATGTATGAAAAGATATGGTTAATCTAACTTGCCAGAGGACATAGAAAAATCTTTAGGGAATCATAGAAAAAAAATCAAATTGTTCAAATGGTTGTACTGTGCAGCAGACCTCAAACACTGCTTAATCTGACTAGGAGTGAAGGCTATGATATGCTCAGACTGATACCAGATGTGAAACTATAATCTACACAGTTTTCCAGATGCACTGTAATGCTTTTCTCCATTCTTTCCCCAGAAATATGCATTATGAAATTAAGCTTAGTAATAGCAACAACAACATAATTAAATACTTTTTCTAGGTGAAAAAAAAGTCTTCAGAATAGTAATAGTCTTTCTTTCATAAACAAATCCAGCCTTTATATTTGTATTTTGCAGTAGGTTTATCCCAGCTGATTCCTTCCATTTACTGAGTGGGGCTGTGTTGTCTTCTGCCACATTAGAAATCTCCAAGCAGGAGATCTCCAAATAGGAGCAGACTCTTTCTTACTTAAGCATAGCCTAGACTACATAAGGGACAAAACACATAAAGGAAGTGTACTGTTCTCTGTAGTTCCTGCTCTTTTGATGGTCTTAGGGTCATGGATTATTCAACTTCCATTTAGATAGCAGTGCACCCTTTTTGGTCAGTGTTTCTTTTTTTCATAACATTTAAAGATTAGACAAAGGGAAATAATTCTAAGTACCAAAAAAAAAAAAAAAGAACAGATCTACCATGAGTAAGAGGCAGATCTTCCCCATGACTTTTTAAGTTATTTACAGGCAGTTATTTACTATTTATTACAGACTGAAGCAAGGGAGGGAAGTTCTAATGCAGCTGATAGAATCCCAGCAGGCATTTCAGCCTGCTACTAACTCACTTTCTGATTTCTGACAGTTATACTTAGCATGCTAGTGAGCCACCTAACAACAATAGGTGGCCTTCCTCTTGCTGCTTTTCAGTTGCACTCCAGGGAAGGGATAAAGAGCAAAGAAGCAAACAATGAGATTGGACTCTTGCTTACCCGAGTTAGTAGTGTGATGTGAAATAGAAATACAAGGGATGAACTGACAACAATAAAAATGGTATTGTAGAAGGTGCTTTACATTTGCATTCAAATATGTAAAATAATTTTAAAAGTAAACATATCCTATTGTTGTCAGATTTAGGCCAAACCCAAACACTTCAACCTCTAGAAAAGTAGTCTTTTACTCTGCTGTACTCCCCCTTCCAAAGAAAATAATACTGATATTTTATAGATGTCCAAAATTCTGGATATTTGTATATTTCTAGAACTTAACTTTGCATTTTGATCATTTTTCATAGTACACATTGAACTGACGTATAATTTCTGAACTATGTTTGAGAGTGTTTGGGTACAGAATATAGAAGACTTGGATAACTTACCTTTGCGTGAAGCATCTTTCTTTTCTCAGTCTGTTTAAAAACTAATTCTTGTTTTCTTTCTGTTTACTTCAAATGAACTATTCTTAATTATAATTATAACTTGGATTTGTTGATGCTAATTCTTTTTCGTACTCAATTTTGGATATGACTTTCACTGTGTTTGTGTTGTGGTGGAAAATGAATTATTAGCTGAAATATAGAGGGGTTGTGTATTGAGGCAGTACATGCTGCTTTTGTCAGAAAGGAATTAGAATTGCGCGTTTAATGTTTAAAGAGTAATTAATCGGAAACAACTTAGGAAACACATTTGCCCAGATAGCAGTTGAAATTCAGTCCCAGTATAAGTTTAAGTGTGGTTAATAGTTTTGTTCATCTACATTATATATTTGTATATCTATATCCACATATATATACGGATGTGTATATACATGGGTGATGGCTTTGATTTGTATTTAAATATCCTGATATTTTTACAAATCCTACTATCAGATGGCTTTTTTCAATGTCAGTGGTGAAACTGCCTTTGCTTAGGTCCTCAGGTGTTGTGGGTTTTGCCACAGCTGTAGTGGAGCTAAGGCTGGATACTCCTTGCATTTGTCAGCTGATCTAAAACCTAAGGGGGACAGAGAAGGTTCTAGGGTCAAGTTACGACTTCCTTGGTACCATTCCAGTTCACATGAACAGAGATGATCCTCTGGGAGCATTTACTAGCATTAGGATTACTCTTACTATTGTTATTACTATTCCGATAGTAAACAGTATAGAGGGAGTAATTTAAGCCAGGCTAGTGGAAGAAACCATAGCTATCTTCCATTGACCTCAAAGTGTTTGGTAAATTGCCCTCAAAATTTGTCCTTGTGTTTCTTCATGAAGAAGTACCTTATATATTTAAGGAATTGGTTTACTTTTTGAATTGCATCTGTGTTGTTTTAAGTGGATGTGAAGATCTGTCTCCTCACCTGCACCTCCCTGTTTTTGTCAGTAAAAGGCAAATCCCCAGTAAAGTATGATATTCTCTATATATCTCCTAGGTAAATAATTTGCCATATAGCCTATAAGTTTATGCTTATTTTTACAGTACATCAGGCAATACAATTGTTCTTAGTATTTCTTTTCCTAACAGTAGTTACAATGCATTGACTTTGAAGGTTTCTTTACGTCATCTTTTAAAATCATTTGCTTAAACCATCTGGAGGCGATTAGTGATGAATGAAGCTGAAAATAATTGGAGATTCAGCTTAGCAGTTCAAATGTTCACTTAAGCTATATGATCTTGTCTTTCTACGCTCTTAGAAGTACGTTTAGAATGATAACCCATCATGGAGTGTTTTGACACTTTGTTGATAAAAAAAGATGGAGAATTCTGGCAAAATGAAATAGACTAGAGAATTTTAAAAGCTTAAGTTGGTGAAATGTTGCTCAAAGTAGAATACTAGGGAGAAACTTCATTAGTGTTAGGGAAAGAGTCAAGCTTCTGACTTGGTGGAGCTAGCTAATATATCTCTAAATATGACTGGAAAGCAACCAGTTGTCAGATGAGGAGTAGCAAACTTGAATAATTTTATCCCCAAAGAATATAACTCTGTAAAAATGTTCTTTGGTGCAAAATATTATCTCACTCTATACTCAAACCCACTTTTTTTTGTAAGACATATAATTCACATTATAGCAGGTTTCATGGACCCTGTATCTTCAATTAGCCTCCAAGCATTTAGTAAATTACCCTCAAAATTAATCCTTTTGTTTTTACATAAAGAAGTATTTCATATATGTAAATGGTGTCTTGATAAAATCTGATTAAATACAACTGCAAGTAACTGCTACCATTCTGTTCAGCCATTACTGTTCAGGTTATAAAGTGTATTTAGCCTCCACTAATTGAATTAAAATCAGTAATTAAATATTCATTATATATTTATAATTATTTGTTTTAAAGAGGTTTAGGTGGTTTTTTGTAATGTAGGAACGAAACCTGAAGGTATGTAATAATGTAATACAGGAATGGCTGACTTCTTTTCTTGACAGAATTACTGAATATTCATATTATAGCTGAATCCTCTGCCCAAAATAAATCTGTGCTCCCTGCTACAGTAAAATAGTAATACTCACTGCAGTCATGACATTCATATCTCAGCTGGGCCTATCTTTCAAACAGAGTGTTTAAAAGGATTCTGTAGGCATTAGAAAGATAAAATAATACCCTTTTTGTTTTTCTGAAGCAACTCACTACGTTATCAAGTTTGTAATTATATAAAAAACACCTGATTTGCAATTAAGTCTCAGTGAAGTGTGTTGATAATAGTTTAATTAGAATAGAAACTGACCGTAATTATTGTAAATTTTATATTACAAGAGATGGCAATATTGAAAGAATGCTCAAGCATTCTGGGAGAGATTTGCGAATATGACAGTCATATAATTGTAAAATGATTTCTTACATCATGAGAATACTCATAATTTTTTTGTTTCTCAGGATTGTTTAGTACACAGCATAAAAAAAAAAACCAAAAACAACCCAAAACATCTCTTTCAAAAGCAAAGCCATAGTACTATATCCTTTAGAAGATTATAGTGTGGTAAAACAATAACCAACGTTGTTTTGAAGAAATAAAGTAGGATAGGTATCAATTGTAGTCTTTTTTTTCCCCTCAGTAGAGTGGTGAATAATAATATGCTTCCCTGCAGCTATATATGACAGGAAAAATCTCTTTGCATGTAGTAATTAGTTTACAGCACCCTATAGCCTGGAGCGCAGCAGGAATTATTTGCGAGCAAGTACAATATAAACAAAAAGATCCTGTTATAAAGCAGCTGACTTGCTTCTTTGGTCACCAACCAGTTTCTTCGTATGAGAAATACTTCTCTTATTTTAGAGATGAATATAGGGGGAAAGTTAAATCGCAGAAGGTATGAGAAAGCTATCTTGATTTATATTGTGATTGTTGCTTGAAAGAAGTGATAAACTTGGTGAATTTAGGCTATTCTAAATACAAAATGAAAATGTTTCATGGGTTTTTGCAGTATAATGGATTGAATGAAGCAAATAAAATTTTATGCTGACAGAGTTCTTAAAGAAAATATAGGAAAGAAAGAAGGGTATCCCTCTTTCAGAATTTTTTTTTTAAGTCTCTGAGGGGTTTAGGGAACCCTCACATATTTCTTGCTATGACATACTTTGATTGAACCTAGATTCAGACAAAATAGTTTTATGGAACATCTTTAATGATTTGCTTTCATGCATATAGGAGCTATGTCAGCAATTTACCCATTTTATATGTACACACTTGATCACTCAAGGTACAGAGTATTGTGTGCTTACAACGAGAAGAGTAACTCTCCCAAACTATTAAAAGCAGACCATAAAATTTAAAGGCAGTCTGAAAATTTAGCCTGGTGAAAAGCTAAAAGAACTACTGATATCTGATACTGATACTACTGATATCAAAGGAAAAATTCCTGTCATGTGTTCCAGTCCCTAGTAAGGATAAAGGCATAAAATTACACTTTTTTTTTTTCTTCCTTAAATTACCCTCTGCCACCAATACTAATGTAACAAGGAATATTCTTAGGTTATCCTTGTGGCAAGATAATATGTATTAGCTTAAGTTCAGTAAAGATAGTTTAAACTAATGAATTTGACCTTACAATCGAAGGGAGAGACAAAAGGAGAATACACAGATGGTGGTGGTGACCTGCGTGGAATTCAGAAATGATCACTTAATCATGTTTGATTGTGGGTCTGTATTCTTCATAATCTAATGCATAGCACCTTGTTTTTAACAGGGTTTTTTTTTCCTTTTAAAATAAATTTTACATCTGCAAGCAAAGTCACTGTATAGTTGGATTAACAAAAAACAAAAAACCAGCTGAGTTAGTATTGGGGTATATTGGCCAAGAATGCTGCTCATAACAATAGTTGCTTCTCAAAAAAACAAGGAAAAGTCGCCTATCAGAACCCTATGTGATTCTTGACTGCAATGCATTCTTGCCACACAATGCAATTAGCCTAAGTAAAAGCTAACTTGGGCTGTGAAAGCTAACTTTAGTATCTGCATGCTGTGGTGTAGATTTAGATGCTGTACTTCATTGTTCACTTACCTTCTACAATATCATTATCTTGCTTCAAAATTCTTAGTACAAACTTGGTTGTTTGTTAGAGGAAAGTCATATCAGATAAGAAGCAAAATTCTATGCCAGCTTTCCCGGGCAGGTTTGATTTATACTATATTTTAAGTATTTCACAGTTTCCTTTCTAGCTTTTTCTTTAATATTCAAAATTCCAGAAAGAATACTGCTGAAAATAAGCAGATTCGGGGTAGGGGGGGTGGGAATAAATAATAAAAAAACAAGAAATAGTTGTAAGTGGGAAATAATTTCTGCTTTGGCACTGTGCATTTAGTGGACATTTAAGGTTGATGCTGAAAATGCTTTGAAATTGACTACAGAGGAAGAAAGGGCTTCTTTTACTGAAATTACCAACAGCTTATTTAGCTTATTAGACAGTCTGTGCATGGGCCTAATACTTACTACTGTGACCATATTTGTTAACTTTGTTATCACAGACATTACAGACTAGGAACTCGTCCATCATGAATATGTTATTTATCTCCCACATGACCTGTTCTGTTCAAAAGCAGAACAGTGCTCCTGAGAGATTAATTTCTACTTGGCTAAATAGTAACAGTAATTTTTTCACTGAATGAACAATAAGCTTTATTTTTCCCTCTAACACAAAAAAATTAATTTCTCATGTACAAACTTGTAAAAATATTTTTCTTAATATATTTAACTTTTTATAATAATATTTTTCCATGTGCTAAATAATACACATTCCTATATATTTTTGTACATTAAACAATGTGTATTCCTATACAATAATTAATAATTTTATGTTTCTGATTCTGAGATGCCTGCCTTAAGATGCATAACCATCTTGTATTAAAAAATTTCAAAATATTACCTGATCCTTATCAAGCTCCTGAAAAATGAGAACTGCCAATCTTTTAATACTTTATGGGTCAAGCATGCCAGAGAGGCCATTCCATGGCGTAGTCCACAGCTGAAGCTCATGCTTGAAGACAAACTTGCATATAATCCGTATTTTCTGCATCCTTGTACACAAGGGTAACATGCATATTAACTTGTTCAGGCAGGTTACATAGCAATCGTAAGCCTCACTTTGACAATGCTAACAAAGGCTGCTCACCTAAATGTCGTCCTCTCATATAAATACATATTTCCTAGACAATATGATAGAATTATAGAATAAACTGAGTTGCAAGAGACCTTTGGTTGTCATCTGCTCCAATCCCCAGCACTGAAAGCCGGGAGAACTTTGAAGGTCTCCCAGAGCCACACCCAAATCAAGTTTTGGACATCTCCAAAGAGGCAGATTGCACAACCTCCCTGTAACATGTTCCAGTGCTTAAGCACTCTTACTGTGAAAAACTTGTATGTCCAGACAGAATTTATTTTTATGCCTTTTGTCCATTCTCTGTACATCTCCAGGAAGAACTTAAGTCCATCTACCCTTCAGTTAACTGAAAACAGTAACTAGATCTTCCGCTCTTTTTATTTCTGCAGGCTGAAACCCAGCTATCTCATTGTCATCTTTTACATCATGTACTCTAGTTCTCTGACTATCTTGATCTCTGCTGGACTGCAGTATTTCGATGTCTTTCTTTAGCAGGTGGCCCAGAACTGGACACAGTACTCCAGATGTAGCTTCATGATTGCCCAACAGGCAGGAATGGTCACTTCTCTTGACCTTCTGAACATACTTTTGCTAGTACAGATCAGTACATGGTTAACATTTATTGTTTTTAGGACACTGATGTTTAGCCTGTCCATGAGGACATCCAGGTCCAGTCAGTATCCACCTGTACTGTGCATGGTGTCTCTGCTTCCAAACTGCAGGACTTTTCATCTGCCTTTGTTAAACCTCATAAGGTTTTGGTCAGACTGTTCTTCCATCTTGCCCAATTCCATCTGAATGACACTCATAGAATCATGGAATCATTAGGGTTGGAAAAGACCTCTAGGATCATCAAGTCCAACCATCAACCCAACACTACCATGCTTCCTAAACCATGCTCTGAAGTGCTGCATCTACATGTCTTTTAAATACCTCCAGGGATGGTGACTCTACCACCTCTCTGGTCAGCCTGTTCCAATGTTTGACCACTCTTGCAGTGAAGAAATTTTTTCCTAATATCCAATCTAAACCTCCCCTGACGCAGCGTGAAGCTGTTTCCTCTTGTCCTATCACTAGTGGCTTGGGAGAAGAGACCAACACCCACTTCACTACAACCTCCTTTCAGGTAGTTGTAGAGAGTGATAAGGTCTCCCCTCAGCCTTCTCCTGCTTTCCAGTGTATCAGCCTCTTCTCCTGGTTTGGTATTACCCGTAAAGTTGCTGAGGTACTTTCCATTCCACTATCCAGGTTGCTGATGAAGCTATTAAAGAGTTTTGGCTCTTGTATCAACCCAGTGTGAAATACTGTTAATTATTGGCTGTTCTTCAAGCCCGAAGTCCAGTAAATTTTTTCTCCACCTTGAAGTCCACTGACATCCAGGCATTGCCTTCCAGTTTGTCAATAGAGATGCTGTAGGACACTCTGATAAACAGTCACTAAAATCAAGATAACATCTACTGCTTTCCTGTCATCCACAGAACTAGTCTTATCACTGAAAGCAGTTAAGTTGGTAAGGTATGATTTGTCCTTGGTAAGTCTCCTCTGGCTCTTCTGAAATACCTTGTCATTTTCTATCTGGTAGTAGCTTCCAGAAGGACTTTTTCCATAATCTTCCCACAGACTATGGTGGGGTTTACTGGTCTGTAATTCCCTGGATCTTCCTTTTCTAGCCATCAGGGATTTCCTTTGATGATTGTGACCTGATGAAGAGGTCTGTCTCTACAAACTTTATCTATTTACTAAAACTAAGTTTAGAATGGGACAGTGGAAAATACTTCCTTTGCTGGAAGACTTTCTGAAAGTTATAGGCCTGTCTTTTGACTATGCTATAATAGTTAGTTTGTAGAGAAAAAAAATGAATGGAGAAGAGTTTGGCTTGATAAAATTTTCAAAACTAATCAATATCAAATGGGGTTGCCCTCATGGACCTGCCTACTATAAAGCACCTGGCTTATGTCAGACGAGGATCACTCCAAAACTTTGTAATAGTCAACATCAAAAAAAGTATCATTCTCCAAATAGAGAGAGATGGTGTTCCTACATTCAATAATGTTAAGACATGTCTATTAATATTTTCAGCACAGTATTGTTTGTCTTTTCCTGTTTACAGAATACTTCCAGGGCTGTTGAAGGATAAATTCTAATCATCCAAGCTAAGATGGCTGTTAACAGTACTTTTATTCCACTGATAGGTACCAGGCAGGAGTGACTGTTTATGTAATGCATTATAATAAAGGTAAGCCTTGATTCACTGCAAGTCAGTGTTTACTTCAGCCCTCTCATGGGAATAACGATAGGCTTCTGCAAGTGGGTATGCTTCCATAAGTGCAACCAGTTCATTAACACATGAGAAAACTTAAGAGAAAAAGTTGGCTTTTTATATAGATGCAGTAGCAGGAATATACAGAGTACTTGATGATTCCTTTTCTGGACTTCTGTAATAATTTATTAAGTTATTATCTCTCCATCAGACAGGTCTAATGCTTCCTATATTTGAAACTCAGGACCCCAGTGGCACAGGAAGCATATAGAGCTCTGTTGTGGCCTTCAGGTCTGTAGCATACTCATTCTAGACATTCCCAAGTATATTTGCTGCTAAGTGAACTACCTGTATTACATGTAAATTTTTATATGAAAATGTATAAGTAACTTTTTTGGGTTTTTTTTCCCAGCACAAATTACAAATAATCAGAAGACAGTCCTGGAACAAACAGTTAACTCCTACTCTTTCAGCCTTCTCTTCCCTTGCCAGGTTCAACTAGAAAAGTAATTGAATACTGGTAATCTTAACTATTGCTGGTTTTAGTATTGGTCTCTTTACTATGACAGAGTGGATAAATTTTTTTAAGTCACTATGACTTGAATCAAATATAAGGATGGTCACTATTAGAAAGATGCTACTTTCTAAGATAGAATGAAGACTGAATTAATTTGGATTACCCTCTTCATCTTCTTTGATCAAATTTTGTATTAGATAAATGAGTTAGGGATACAGCACTATATTCCAGATGCTCTGTGACCTTTTTCTTTCTTGTCTCTGCTGAGGGCCATTGTCACAGTCTGTATTCAAAATTTTGGTTTCCCTTGTTCATTCTCTTTCTTTTTCAAATTAATTCTTTGATTTACCATGTGTTTGGGGTTTTTTTAATTATTTTTTTTTGTGCTGATGCAAGGTATATATCATTGTGTAAATTTCTATAGCCCACAACAAAACTGCAGATTTATCTCTACAGCTGATCTAATCCAGAACATGCTTCTGTTTCATTTAAACATATCCTTATAACTTTGTGAATGTAAGACTCACAGAGACCTTGGCTTCCAGGGGTTTGTCTTTCCTGTTAATAATCTTTCCGTGGTCAAAATGGACTAAAACCTGCTAGTTATCTGGTCAGCTAACCTAACTAGTTGGATTTCATTCAACTGTACTCAGAACTGATCTTCAATTATACTCATGATTTCTGGTTTCGTATTGAATATCTTATTTTTTCTAATGTTGATAATTTGTTTAGTATTTCCATGAGATATGGCACTGAAAATGCAAAGTATTTTCAATTGTTTTCTTGTTTTACAATATAATAAAAAGCAATATCCATTTATGTCCAAGCAATTGGAGCACCACAGCTCAGTAAATTATTTACTGAGTTTGTCTGGGGATATAGAATGATATTGTAAACAGCAGCAATAAAAATACAGAAAAAAAATACAACACCCGCTTTTTTTTTTAGTCTGTGCCATTACAGTTGAAGAAATCTTACCTTTGGGGTAGTTTCTCTTCCTTATTCATGCAATTTTCTCTTTGTAAGCATAAAGGAAAGATTATCTTGGCAAGGATTGTTTATTTTCTAATGATCACTAGAGACGTATTACCTTTCCAGGACTCAACTAGACAATTGCTTGTGTAAACTTCGGCTTTATCCACACTTGGCAGAGTTGCTATTTTAGTCACTATAGGTTTATTACTTAGGAGTATGTAAAGTCTGCATATCTCAATAGTCCATAGCACATAGCTTTAACAGATGTAGAATCCATGTTAATCAGATTCTAATTTTACATCTGTGAGATGGGCAAGGAAATAAATAAGAAAGCCAGTAGTGTCAATAGACGTGTGGATTTTCAAATGTTATGGTACGCTTTTGTGATTTTTCCCTTGGTCCTTGGAATAATAATTTTATTAAAGATAATAATGCTCTTCAAAAGCAAACTAGTTGAAAGGGACGATCCCTACAGTTTTGAGGTGATTCTTATTTTGTGGAAAGGTATCAGCTGGAGAATTTGAACTACAATTTTTAAGAATGACCATACTGTCTGCACATTTAAGCATTACCCTTAGGACAGCAGCACCTTGCAGTATCTCAGAAACCAAATAAAATCAGTAATTGTGATTTTTTCTTACAGCTCCCCAGAAGCCCCTCACACTGTATGAAAGAGAGGAATATAACCTCAGTAGTTTTTGCTGCAGTTACTCAGATCTACTTAGAGTTATTAGAATAATTTTCACAAGAGAGCCTATGGAAGAAACCCATCAACTTTAAATAAGTTTTTAAAAAAATAAGGCCTTTTTGCAGATACAGCTTCCTCTGCCAGATTGTCCATTATAATTTTGACATTATTGTCAGTAAATTCATTTGAAAGTTATAAAATTAACCCATAGAAGCAGCACTGAAGTAATTAAGTGTTGTAATATAGCGAACTCTGAGATTAGAGTAAAATCCTAGCACAGAAGATAAGAGTTTCTGGATGCTGCCTATTTTAATTAAAATAATTATAACTATAAGTCTTTAGAACACTTCATACCAGAACACAACATCCATTCAATTTTATCTCTGGTGCCAAATTACAAATAACTAAAGGAGAAAAATAATTTTCCACAGTATTCTTCACTGATGAGTTTTGATAGAACCTAAATTATAGCCTAACATAATATAATGTATGTACACATAAGCACAGATTTATCACAGAAAGATATATTAACTCCTGCATTAGGAGCACTTCATTTGGTGCATATTTTCAGATATATGATGCTGAAGCATGTCCATAGCTACACTGTCTTATCCCCTCACTCCTCCTGAGATCAGGCTTGTAACTAAAACATTATCATTTTTTAGATATTGAAGTCACAAACAGAATAATATGTGATTAGCTTTATGGTTTAACCACACTATTATATAAAAGACTGGTTTCATTTTACTACTGTCTGTATTTCACATTTAAACAAACAAGTTTCTTTTTATACTAAAATAACAAAATATCCAGTACTCCCTCTTATCCCCAAAAAGAGGAGGCCAAGCTTTATTTCTTAGTGTTAAAAGAACCTATTACCAACTCTTTCTTTGAATTCAGCTTCCATGAATTTGAGTCTTGTCTTTTTAGTTGCACACAGGACACTCTGTAATGCATTCTTTTTCTCTGAGAAGGCAAAAGATCTGTAAAGGTTTTCTCCCTCTGGAAAGCACCATTTAAAAATGTTTCAGCACATATTTAATGTACCAAAACCAGTAGCAATGATGCAATACAGTCCTACTGAGTCCAGGAAATGAGTATCCTGTAAAATGTATAATATTAATTTACAATCTCTGAAGTTAAGCAAGTCGATCACCTGTCGTCAGATATGAACCTTTAGGAAATTGGAAATAAATTTTTTTTGCATAATATAGCTTTGGGCCTGCAGATCTGTCAAAGATGTTTAAATCGAAAGAAATCATGTGCTAGTCAATACTTGGAAGGGAAAGCTCTAAGGAAAATTCAAGTACTGCAGGCATAGTTTAGAGTGATCATTAATATTTTTGTTAAGAGTTGGTATTGATCAATAAAGACACACTATGGTACAGGAGCATATCTCCTGTCATTTAGGTAAAGAGTAAATAAGAGTTCTTTACAATGATCTTTAGAGAGTCTTGTAATGTGAGCCAAGCAAGGAATGGTGTTCTGTCTAGTTTACGTTTTATAAGTGGATAAAGCATATAACAATTGTATAACCTTACAGTGCCCTAACTAAATATTAATGTGAAGCTGAAGTTCTATTACATTATGTATAACAGGGCTATTAAAATATGAGGAAATTTTAGGCACTTCGAGCAAGAGCCTTGAGTTAAACTCTGAAGCAAGTGTGTTTAGAGGGAACAGAGACACCAAAATGTCTCGTTCTAGAATACAAAAAGTTGCAAGTACTCTGAACTGGAAGCAGCCTGAACAAATAAAAAGCAAATACAGGGAGCAAAGCTGTGTCTGAAAACACCCTCCTGCTATAATTTTTTCTTCTCTTTATGACTGTCTTCACATTGTAGTCATAAGCTGATAAGGTTTGATTTGGACTTAGAAAAAGTTATTACCTATATTTTAACTCTCCTCAGGTGTATTATTGTTCATGACATAATTTATAATTTATTGACGAGAGCTGTCCAGGAATCATCAGTGAGGTAATTATTTTTTAGTGGGAAATCTGCCATGGCAAAACATTTCTAGAAAATGTGATAATTTTTCTGAAACACTCATATGCCTAATAGAATTTCTAGTCAAAATAAGAGAAGACAGTAGAAGGAGAAACAGATGCCCCATGAAAGTGAGTAAAAGCTTTTTTCCTGTTTTTGTCACTGACTGAAATAAAACAAGGACTTGAATTTGGACTTTCTCCATTCCCTGTTAAATGGCAAGGATGCAATAGAGGTTTAATTAATTTACGTAAGTACTTTATCTCTGTGGGCAGAAGTAGAAGTCTACAGAAGAGTTAAAAGCATAAGGAAGTCCATAGCAGAACTTCTCTCAAGTACACTCCCACAGATACAACAGTTTGTGGCTCTCGGCTTGAAAGATTGTATTTTCTTATACAGATTAAGATTTCTTTGAAAGCCTGAAATGTGTCATGGACTGAGGAAAATTTTTCTCACCCAGCACTAAAGAGCACTGTTTAAAATATGCTACAAACTTCACAAAGCAAATAAGACATGGTTTTTGCCTGGAGAAGCATACAAGTCTAATTTTAGACATGACAGAACAAGTGAGCACAACAAATAGTGGGAGAGGATGGGAGCTGAAGAGGGTCACACTAAGAAGATTACACGGTTACTTAGGTTCATTTCATGCATATCTTGATAGTATCACTGTTTCATTTGTATATAACATTTCTAAAGCTTCTATAAATATTCCAGAAGTAGCTGGAGAGGCAGCAGAAAGAGAATAGGGAGAAATGTGGATGAGATTTAGCAGAAATTAAAAAGGTGATGAAGGGAATCGATTCTGTATAGAAAATAATGGTCTGTATTTGTGTACACACTCTTTTGTTTTCCTTTGTGACCTTCAAGCCATCGGAAGACATTCAGGTGATGACTAGACTCATGCCATGTATGTGGAAGCACTTATATTTTAGACTTTTTCTTTTGCTGGCTATCTAAACATAGGTCTGCTGAATAGTTCCAGAACAACTGTGTTAGTAAGCATTTAAGCCTTATTGTTGTTCGTGGATGGAGCATGGTTCTTTCCATGGGCTGCAGGGGAATCTCTGCTCTGGTGCCTGGAGCACCTTCTCTGCTTCTCCTTCTCTCATCTTGGTATTTCTGCTGTTTCTCACTTTTTTCTCCCTTCTCCCCTCTTTCTGCCTGGCATTTTTTGCCCTTTCTTAAATACGCTTTCCCAGAGGTGCCACCATCTTGGCTGAGGGGCTCAGTTGTGTCCTGTGGTGGGTCTGATGGAATCAGCTAGAACCAGCTATGTCCAGCACAGGGCAGCCCCTGGCCTCTTCTCCCAGCCCCCTCCCAGCCCAGGTACTAAATCCTTGCCATTTATACCCAATATACATTTTTGGGTTGTTTGGGTTTTTTTGGTTTTTTTTTTTTTGTCCTTAACCACTTTTTGTATGTCTGCCAGCCAAGGTTCAGTAGGTGGACTTCCATCCTAGGTTTTCACCTGCAGGAGAGGTGCCCTGCTGGACATTAGAAACAGTGAGTTCAAAACTGCTTAAGCTGAAGAGGACCTGGAATCCAAAAGTCTCTTAGCTTGCGGTTTATAGTCACTGCATATGTTTGAAAAAAGCTTTATCTTCTGTCAGGCACAGGACTCGGTAGAAGGCTCAGCAGTG
Organism: Phalacrocorax carbo; assembly: GCF_963921805.1. Classification (NCBI taxonomy): domain Eukaryota; kingdom Metazoa; phylum Chordata; class Aves; order Suliformes; family Phalacrocoracidae; genus Phalacrocorax; species Phalacrocorax carbo. The sequence continues at coordinate 82,466,994 of NC_087515.1, read as the reverse complement.
TGAATCAGAGGCACATACTATGCATCCCTGGACCAGGCATCTGCTGAGGAAGCTCAGGCCCCTGGTCCTAAATATTTTCTGTTGTGCGGTTGCAAGCCTGGGACAGTGACCCTTCAAGATGTGCTTGGAAGTTATGAGGAAAGGATGTGCAAGTCCAGGGTGCTCCTGAAGACAGAATAAGATTAACTCCGCAGAAGTGTTTAGGCCAGATATAGGGCCAGGGAGTTGGACAGTTCAGAGAGGGTAGGCTGTTAGACAGTAATATGGGGGTTTGGATGCTCATTTGCTGTTTTTTGACTGCACTGTAGAGCTGTAGATGCTGAAATTAATCTTGGCTTAGCAAGACAGAGCATGTGGTTTGCTTATTCCATTACCCCATTCCCAGTAGCACCAGATATGAAATGTAAATACAGAAAAAAAGGAAGAAGAGGAAAGAGAGAGAGAGTGAGCAAGTACCTAGAAGAGGTGATAGAGTAACAACCAGCCAGTCAGTGAAACTGTACCACAATAACTCTAGCTGTATAGGACCTTTCCAATACTGGCCCACCAAAGACAGTGATATCTAAGGAGATTCAGGAATGTATAGATTGTGAGATTAATCTTTGCTCTACATCTCCACTTTCCCTGCTGAGATAACTTCAGCTTCAGCCATTCTCCCTTTCCCTGTCTCCTCCTGGCCTCATCCTTATTTTCAAATAACAGTGGAATTAGTACCATTTAGTTTAGTTTGTATAAATAGTTCTTTTTAATTGTTTTGAAACATCAACTCTGATTTTAAACTCAGGCTGAGAAAAGAATTTACTGATTTCCTGGATATTCAAAGGCCTTCCCAGAAATGGTGAGAAATTTCCAAAGTAGTCAGTTTTCTATTTCTCCTGTTTTATCAGCCTACTCAGGGAAACCCATATTTGGGTAAATAATAGTAAAGCTCTCTGGTAAAAAAGTGAGAATGCTATATAAAACAGCTTGATGTAGGCTGTTTAGAAGGAAAATGCAAATAAAAGCTATAATAAATATTGAAAATAACCCATTTTTGGAAGTAACACCCAATTATCTATTACTTTCTAGATATAGGAATAAAGGAATACAAATGAAGAGTCAAAGATTTTCAGGTATGTTAAGGGCACTAAAGAGCAAATCATTCAAAGGGGAAAATCATACTGGATTTATCAGTTTGCTTTTGTCACTAAAAAGGTAGCAAAATGTTTTCTAATGCAACAAATACTCTGTTTCTCTGAGTTGTGCTTCAGATAAGGAAGTCAAGAAAGGTTGTGACTCTTTAAGTATAAAGCCAGTTTTAAACAACCTATATTGACCCTCTGGCCTTGGCAGAATTTTCAACAGCCAAGAGGTGCTAGCTGCTTAATATTCCCGTGGGGCCCTCCACTGCTTAGGGATTGCGAGAGCACCACATGCATGCATTGGGTCCTTGCTAATGTTCTTCCCCTTACCAATGCTGCTCTAGAAATCAGCTAATCTTGCTCATTGCCCACTCTGATTCCCTTTCCATTCAGAAAATCTTCAGTGGGGAAGTCTTATCTTTCTTTCTTCTGTTTCCAAAGGGATATCTGGGCTTAATTTGCAAGCAAATTGTAGAAAACTTCTGAGTTTGTTCTACCCACCCCTAGGCTCTCTTGCCCTGTCATTTTAACTTTTTGCCTGTTCTGCTATGAATACCCCTACCCCTTTCTTCTGTGTTAATCTGCTACAATAATACTGCCTTTATTCTGTATCACTGGGTAACATGTTGCAGTTCAGATCAACCTAATTTTCTGTTTCTCCTCAACTATTCATCTAATATTTTTAAGTTCTTTGTAGTCCTTTGCCATCCATAGTGTTCATAATATCCTCCAAAATACTGACCTCTGTGTTTTAATTAGTGTGTTGCTTATACCTTCTTCCAGATTTTTAATAAAAAATATTCATTAAAATAGCCTTAAAACTAACCATAGAGCAACCCTTTGGACATCTCTCCTACTGTGCCTTACTTGAGATATCTAAGAACTGTTTAGTTTGGTTTAGGCCCCCCAGTTAAAAAAGGACAGGGAACTGCTCAAGCAAGTCCATGGGAGAGCTACCAAGATGATCAGGGGAATCTCCCTTATGAGGAAAGGCTGAGAGACCTGGGTTTGTTCAGCCTGAAGAAGAGAAGACCGAGGGGGGATCTTATCAATGCTTAGAAATATCTGAAGGGCAGGTGTCAGAATGATGGGACTGGACCCTTCAGTGGTGCCCAGCGACAGGACAAGGGGCAATGGGCACAAGTTGGAACACAGGAAGTTCCACCTCAGTATGAGAAAAAACTTCTTTCCTGTGAGGGTGCCGGAGCACTGGAACAGGCTGCCCAGAGAGGTTGTGGAGTCTCCTTCCCTGGAGACATTCAGAACCTGCCTGGATGTGTTCCTGTGCCCCCTGCTCTAGGTGTGCCTGCTCAAGCAGGGGGGTTGGACAAGATGATCTCCAGAGGTACCTTCCAACCCCAACCATTCTGTGAGTCTGTAAATATTTGTTTTTAAAGATTTCAATATATTTAGCAGAAGTCAGGATACGTTGAGTGTGAAGTCTATAATCAATGTGAACTTCACATACATTACAAGATAGTAATTTTAAATAAGTTCTCTTCAGAGTCTTGACTGTCATTTAGCATTTAACTATCCACATTTCTTCTGTTCAAGAAATAAATGGACTAATGTTTTGGAAGTTTAAAAATGATTTAAAGACTGAAATCATTATATATAATAAGAAATAAGAACCTGACTAGTGCTGCAAAAATGAGGTCATATGTATATCTTTGACTCATTTCTAGCATATAATAGTCTTTAATTACAATTGTAATATACTATTTTTTAAATGCAGAATATGATGATTTTTAATAAACCCTTGATCTGTAGAAACAAATGTTTCAGTTATTATATATGTACACTAATTATCACTATTAGTATAAGAATTTTTTAATAGTTCTGACACTTTTAAGTTATCTCTTTTCAGTGTAAAACACCGAGTAGAACAGTACTAAATGTCTAAGCACAAACAGTACTAAATGTCTAAGCACATTACGATCAAAAGAAAGATTCTTTTTGTCTTCAGCAGGTTTGAGAACAGATCCATACTTAGTATATGTTTTACAGTATTTCTTTTCAACAAACAAAAAACCTTTCTTAGTTTTGATTCAGATCTGAGCTATGACCAACCTGCATGTTTCTCTAGTGCCCAAAGATACATTTATTTGGCTCTAACTGCAGAACTAGTAGCTCATACAGCAGTAAAAGTAGGCATCTTCCATAAATCATCATGTATCCACTTTTGCTGGATGATATTGTTCCTGTATGGTTCATGTTACTTATAGCAGAAGTTTACTGTATGGTTTATGTGTTACTTGCTTATAAGCTAATTGAGCATTTAGTTTTTGAATATTAACCAGGAAGCTAAAGTTATAGAAAAACGGGACAGGATATTTTCATTCATATAGTGAAGATTTTGGCCCTGATCATGCAATAACTTATGTATTGGTATTTAGTCCCTGACTTAGTGAGATTTAACAGGATCCTATTCATGTTTAAAATTAATGGTACCTTTAAGCCATTTAAAGGGATAGGGGTAGAGCATTAGAATACACTTCTGTAAAGGCAACACATAACTTGCCACTGCATCTTGTGCCTTTCTAGACTTTGGGTTGATCAATATCCCCTAAGTTTAGAAATCTTAACGTTAGTCTTTTAGGTATCTAAGAAGTCAGTCACTTTAAATTCCATTTATAAGCAACGAAGAGGTGATGGTGATTCAATGCAACTATTTTAGATGGGGATTTTTTGTATATAAAAGAAATGTTGGATGACTAGTTCTTGTCAGGCAACAGCAAAAGCAGAGTGGCTTTATGAGGGAAGATGACATGAAAGATGACCACAGTACAGGCAGGGGAATTATTGCACTGACAAGGGTATTTGAGCAGGGCAGAGGTGTTAGCAATAACAGGCTCTGTTAACAGCCCAGCAATTATCAGATAACACAAGGTAATGCGTCAGGTCTGACATCCAAGCAGCCAAACAAAAATCTTGGTTTCTCTAAAAAGCATAATTTAGAAGAAAGAAATGCAGACTTTAATAAAGGGAAGAAGAAACATGTTTTATTCTTGAGTAGTGTAATACATTATAATAAAGCATCTGTCTCGTATCCTGGATATTCCTGAAAAAATTTTATGATATTATAATTTATCTCACTGTCAGTTCTTATGCAGTAGGATCTGGACTAAGGGTGTAGTCCTGTATAGAAGCCCTGAAAAACAATGTCTAGAAAAATCATTATTCTTCTTTGCTCTGGTGAATGGGAGAATGCATAATTTGCTAGAGCTAAGAGCATCTCACATGAACACCTTGATACTTTGTTGTGCTCAACAGTATTGAATCAGTATGCTCAGCAGATCATGAAGAAGATAGGGTAAGATTCTTTTAATTTCTCAAATTGAGCTCATTAGATGAAGCCTTACAGCTTGTGAAATCTTTTTGCTAAGGGTTTTGTAGTGAAAGCTGTTGTCTGCCCACTTCTTGGTCTGACTGCGAGAGATGTCTGTGTGCATGTAAGTGGGTAATCATCTTTCCTTTACATTTCTTCACAGTTCTTATTCAAAGAAAAGTGAGACTATAAAGGAAAAGTATCTGGGTTAATTTGGCAGGTTTGAAATAATGCTTCAAGAGTATGCACACTGTAAGTGTGTGCTATCTGTGCCTGTGGCATATACCGCTGAGCTATGCAGGGTATGTTGGTTTATACATCATGCTCCAGATAAAATTTTTGTAGATTCTTTTCTCCTCATTGATTTACATGTTCATTTTCAAAAACACAGTGGCAGCATTGTCTGGTTGTAATATTGCTGAAAATAATGTAATTTAAATTGCTTACTTGTAGCTGTGTTTAATTTATCTCATTAGTCCTTTAAGTCATACTAAGTAATACCTGCACCATAGCTCTCTGCAGTCGGTATTCCTTTCCTTTCCTGCCCCCTGCCCGAAATTGCTCACAATTCCATGAATGTAGGAAAGTATTTTATCTGCCTACATCAGACCAAGAATTCAATTTACTTCATTTGATTTTTGTCTTGTAATTTCAAACTATCCTGTAGAATATAGATTTTTCTTAGCCTTTCCATACTCATTATGTGACTCCTATTTGGGACAGAGTGGAAAACGGTATCATGTCTGAGATAAGGACGAAAAGTTGTAAGTCAGTACAGATTTTTAAACAAGAATTAAACTACAGGCACTTGGTAGGTGATAACTATTACGGATTTTTAGTTGAATATTCAGCATCACCCTGTGATTTAAAGATCCCATGTGTTTTGCTTTTTTGATCCTCAGGGAAAAAAATAAAAAATATCCCTGCACCTCTGCCCACCCTAAAAAAGAGAGACTGTTTTAAATTTTTGATTAAAGTTCTCTGTAATAATTTATCAGGTAACATGCTGGATATGATTTAATGACAGTACATACCTGTTTTGCAAATATCTGAAAACAATATAGAGAACTAAAATGGTGTGTAAATATTAGTAATGGGGCCAATCAGTCTTCATCTGATAAGGACTAATTGTATGTTCCCAACTGGTATAAGTTCAGTTTTGTGTAATACTTGTAGACAGCCATGTGTTGGTATAATGATAAACCAATTGCAAATGTTACTCCACTAATCCATTTTCTTTCCCCTCTAAATTGCAGTTTTTGTGTGTTCTTCTCTTTTTAATAAGTTGTATTGTTCTCCAGAAAATAGAGCTTAAATTACAAATGTCTTTAACTCCAGGTATTAAAGTCTGTACTAAGCATATCTATTAATTTGTTTTTAAAACAAAATACTATCAGAAAGAAACTGATAAGTTTTTGAATTGAGAATTACTTAAACTGGTGGATGGTACACTTTTATACATTCTCAGCAGTTTTGAATTGAGTTGATTTGTATAGAATGTGCTAGACCACATCTTTTATGAAGGCAACTGAAAGCAGTAGTCAGTTTGTGACAGAAAGTACTGCACTGAGTATAGTTTGTGAGCACAAAACCTTGTATCTATAATGATGTATAAGGTCATCTAGCCTGAGCCTTGTGGCTCTCTATAACACTATCTTTATTTACTGACCAAAACTGGAAAATGCTCTAGTTTATCCAAAATTAGTCATGTGTCTCTTCCTAAGTTTGTCTCAAACTATGGACACTGGAGAGGAATAGTGGGTGCCTGCAGGTCAAGAATTAAGGAACAGAAACTTTTATCGTCATGGCAAGAAGACTTCCTGTGCCCAGAGTGTGCAAAAAGCTCCTAAAAAAAAAAAGGGAGGCTGAGATGCTAGCAGTAGAGTACAGTTGGTACCATATCAGGTCCTTAAGCGAAACAGGCTGAAGGTGGACTGCCATTGAGTCTAAAAGCAGGCATTCTCAGTGTAGACAACTGGAAAGTTTATGCCTGAGAAGGGACCACTTAGTTGATGCTGTCAGTATAGATCTTGCCTTAGAGTACTAGCAGAGTTTTGTATTGAACTGAGCTTTCTAGGATCTCAAGGGCTAGAATCATGAGATATTTTCCATTTTCTGCCCCTGCATGCCATCTTACATAGGATATAGAAAAGCAGCTTTGCTAGAGCTGGTCTCCTTCATGTGTACATAAAGAGCAGTGGGAGGTTCTACAACCAGATAGCATATTATGAAGTACAGTCAGTCTTCATTTTCACTGCTCAGTCATGACTCTAACTAGGTAGCTATGCCAAACATAATAGAGCATTCCCTTTTATCAGACATTGTTTATGATCATTTCTGTTCTTCCCTTACACACGGAGGCTGCAATGAAAAAATCCACTATCTGATTAGAGAGTTATCTGAGCAAGTTTTTTTTAAAAAATGTTTTTTAAATATTTGCTATTATATTAACTGTAAGATCAAGGCTCCATTATTTGAAACACTATATTAATACAGAGCTTAAATAAATTATAGTCTGTCTCAAATAACTTCCAAATTAAATGATGCAATTCTGAAGTAGGTCTTCTGTCTGCTCATTGGACATACTAATTTTAATTTCTAATATTACGGAATGCCCCTAAAGTAGAATCATATTTGACACAAATCTTCCCTTTCTTGTGGACTGCTAAGATTGCTGACTTCCAGACATTACTTATACTAACCAACAGTTTTGGAAGAGTAATTGTAAATTCTCAGTGGGTAGCAGCAAAGAGGAAAAGTGAAGCACAGGTTTTGTAAATCTCAGTTAAAGACTCTTTTTTCAAGTATTTAAAAAACCTGAAGGTGTTTGAGAGAAATTTTTAAATAAACACTAATAGAGATGGGTAATGGCAAGAGTACCTGTTATCAACTATCAGGGAGATCAGTCTTCAGATTTTTCATTAGCTCATTTGAGTACTGAAATTTCCTTTTTGTTTTATGCTTATCTTCTTGATTGAGCTAGAGTGCTCTGAATTTATATTAGTAGGAGTTAATCTGTTAATCAAAGAAAGTGATTATTTCCATAATAGCATTTATTAGACCACATTTAAATACTGTGAGCAGTTCTGGGCCCCCCAGTACTTGAATAAACTTGGGCAAGGGTCACCAAACTGCTTGGGGTCTGGAGCTGATAAAAAAAAAAAACAGAGCTAGGCTCTTTCCAAAGCTGTGTAGTGCTTTGTATTTTGAAACAAGGGAGGTTCCAGCATGACATAAAGAAAAAAAATCATTATGAGGTTAATTAAACACAGGAACATGTTGCT